>NC_044033.1:71028318-71629984 GCF_901765095.1 Microcaecilia unicolor
CCTCAAAGTGTCCATGGCCTGTAAAACAGGTTGGGCAAATCCTCTGGGCTAAAAGCCGCGCTGCAGAGGGGTCATCCGCTCCATCCGAGCGGGGATCTATCTCCTCCAAGGAATCCGCAAAGGACCGTTGGGAGACCTCAGACACGCTGCCCTCATCTACATCGGAGGAGACAAAGTCCTCCAAGGCCTGGAAATCAACCCGAGGGCGTTTACCTATGGGAACCTCAACCTCTTTATCAGAAGAGGGAGCAGGGGCAGGGTTTTGCATGAGGAAAGCCTGATGCAGCAGCAAAACAAACTCGGGGGAGAAACCCCCCAGACTGTGCACTTCCGCAGCCTGGGCAACAGCCCTAGACGCACTCTCAACCGGCGCTCGCAATAGCGGGGGAGAGAGACATGCTGCGCATCCAAAATGGCGTCCGGCGCGAAACTCCGCGAAGGAGCACGCGCGGGGAAGAAGAACGGCGCTTAACTTTAGCCGCTTGTGCCGTCGCCCCAATTAAGGGCGTTCATGGCATTAATGTCTCCAACCTCAAGGGCGGCCCACGAAGAAGCCGTCCGAGCCGCGTGGCCGGCCAAGATGGCGGAGGCGAGGAGCGGGGGATGGGCGTTTATGGCGGGAAAAAACCGCCACGCCGGAGGAACGGACCGGGACATTCATCGGTCACTAAACTGTCACCCATCAAGGGCGAATCAGGTTGTAAAACCCCCGCATCCCCTCTAGAAGCGCTCCAGCGATCCGGGGAGCGACCCTTTGCGCCCTCGCCCTCCGACGCCATATGCCACGAGGAGAAGAATCGGGGAACCCCCTGCCCGCTATAAAAAGGTAAAATTACCTGCTTGCCGCTCCGAGCTGTAACGAACTGGTGTCCCAGTGAGTAGCTGCAATGAACGTTTAAAGAAACGTCGAATTAAACGCCTTTAAAGACGTTTAAAATTTTTTTTTTTTTTTTTTTTTTTTTTTAAACGGAGCCAGCGGGAGGGGGGGGAAAAGGAGGGACCTGGCACCACCAGGTTTGCACTTGCTCAAAAGAGCCCTCAACCCCAGGCCTCAACAAAACCTAAGGATTAGGCTTGGAGGCCTAGCCAGAGCTGCTGCTGTGTGTGACCACCACCTGCTGAGATAGAGAACATACTGAGGAGTTTCCGGCAGCACATGACCACATATAGGGAGGCAAAAGTTTGCTCTCTATCTCCACCTGCTGGTAGATGGACACAACCCACCAGTCTATGGATTGATCAGCTTGATGATATGGAATTACCTTTAAACCATTGGAGTAGATGTCCATTGGAGGGATAAAGGCACCACACTTCCTTAAACCCCCGGTGGTTGCTGTCCCCCTCCCTCTCCCCTGAATATAAAACCAGCAAGGGATTCCAGGCTCTATGACAGCTTCAGGTATTATGGTGATTATGGTGATTCTTAACAGAGCAGCACACAGGCCTGAGGAATAACCTAATGGTTAGTGCAGGGCCGTCGGGGGGGGGGGGGGGGGGGGGGGGGCTCAGCGCCGGGGTCTCTCTCTCTCCTGCTCTTGACGGGAGCCGGGTGATCGCGTCCCGACAGGAGCAGGAGAAAGAAACACCGGCGCCGGGCCCTCTTGGAGGTTGGAAAGGACCCAGAGGAGCAGACATTGCAGGTCTTTCTATAGCGCTGCTGTTCACTCTCTGCCCATTGCTTGCCAAGCGACTGCTTTTCCTCTCAGGCCTCGCATGCTCGGTTTTGAAACACAGCATGCGCTGAGAGAAAAAGCAGCCGCAGGGGCAGGCAATCAGCAGAGTGAAGAGAAGCGCTGGAGGAAGACCTCTTCTGCTGGCGGGGCCTCGGGATCCCCACCAGCCAAGGTACTGCAGTTGTGACAGTGACCGCAGCAATGATCGTTGGAGGGGGAAGGCGGTGGCCCTGCCCCAGGCCCAGTTCGATCTCTAGGTGGTCCTAGATTAGTGTAGTGGACAGAAAACCAAGGGACCCAGGTTTAAATCCAACCAGCACTTTTTTTTTAATTGTGCGCCCTCTAAGGACAGAAAAATACTTACCATACCTGAATATTTAAGACATCTGCAAGCCTGACGGCTATTGAAGTGGTCTACACTCAGACACAACAGATATTTTTCTGTTCCTGGAGGGATCACAATTAAAAAATAAATAAGAAAATCACAAACAGCTGAAGTGGGATTTGAACTGAGTTTCTTAACCAACTGCTCTAACCATGAGGCTACCCCTCTGCCCTGCATGGATGTCTGTGTGGCAATTTACAAGATGGACGTTCTTATGCTGCCATACAGATGTCCACATCTTTTGTTTTCTTTCCCCCATTAATAATGTGTGCATTAAAGTTTGTATGTTTGCTGCTGAACTGTAGCGCTCTAGAAATGTTAAGTAGTAGTAGTATTCTGTTCTAAAATACATGCGAGAAGGACATCAATATTCCGAGTTGGCGTACTTTCTAAAATGCCACTCCTCATTACTATGTGATGTGATAAGAGAAAACTCTCTATGCCAATATACTAGGACAAAATCTATGACATCCAATTTATCCATAAATAAAAATAAAAACAAAAAATAAAGCACAAAAAGTGACACCTCAAAATAGAGGAAGAATACATACAGACACAAAGAATATTGGAATAAAACTGTGCTGAAAAATTGTCTAGACCCCAGCTGCAATTCAAAAGCTCTCTCATAACACCTTCAAGATATGACTAGAAAATCCTTCCAACCAGCAGCTAGAAAGAAAATCAGGAGATAACCAAAATCAAGAAACAGAAAGAACTGCAAATATGAAATAAAAACTAACTCAGAGCAGGGCCGCCGAGAGACTGGGCCGGGCCCGGGACAAGGCCGCCCCTGGGCCCCCCCCCCCCAGGTCACGGCTGCTCCACCCGCCACCGGGCCGGGCCCCTGCACTATATGTAAATCCTTCAAGAGGTAGTGTGTCATGATTTAGGCTCTACACTTTTTCTGATGTTTTGGTGCTTCCTCAGTAAGGTCAAAACACAATCTCTCCACTGCAAAACACTATACACAAACTTGTGCAAAACCCACTCATAACCTTACCAAACCATAACAGCACTAATTCCAAGGACAGGACGAGCTACAACCTTATGCATGGAAAGGCAGCACTATAATTACACCGGGCTCTAAAACACCAGTACACAACCTAATGAAAAACAAACAAAAGGGCTGCAAATACTACACACTAGCAGAATACTGTACCTTATCACACATGAAAAAACACATGGCAACAGATATGACACAAAGAACTAGAAATAAAAAAAAATATGAAGGCAAAATACTGAACTAGAAAGTTACCTGAAGAAGTCAGACTCAGCATGCAGCAATACTAGAAAAATTGAAACTTACATGAAAAACATCACAGATACACATTTCCAAAAGCTGACATAAAAAATTCTGAATAAAATACTTTTTTCTACCTTTGTTGTCTGATCATAGTTTTTCTATTCGCTTTGGTCCCAGTGTCTTCTGTTTTATGCAGTGTCTTCTTTCCATTTGATATTTTTTTCTCTCACCATGTCCACCATCCTCCTGTGTCCTTATGCGTCCTGTCTACCATCTGTAGCCCTGTCCCTATCATTCCTCCAGTTTCAGCATCTGCCCTGAAAGTGTTCCGATCCAGCCCTTAAATTCAGCAATTTCCCCTCCATCCATGAGCATTTCTCCTCACTCCCCTCCATCCATGTGCATGTACTTCCTGTCTTCCCTCCCCTCCATCTATGTCCAGCATTTCTCCTCTCTCCCTTTCCCTCCGTGTGCATCTCCTTCCTTTGTCTTTCCTTCCCTTCATCCTTGTCCAACATTTCTTCTCTCTTCCCTGCCCTCCACTCCATCCATGTCCAGCATTTCTCCTCTCTTCCCTCACCTCCATCCATGTGCATCTCCTTCCTGACTTCCCTCTCCTCCATCCACCCATATCCAGTAAATTTCCTCTCTCCCCTGCCCCTCCAATCATCCATCCATGTTCAGCAATTCTTCTCTCTCCCCTGCCATCCCCTCCTGTCCAGCAATTCCCCTCTCCCCCTGCCCTCCTATTCAGCGATCTCTTCTCTCTCCCCCATGCCTCTACCCTCTTATCCAGCGATCTCTTCTCTCCCCCCTGCCCTCCCCTCTTGTCCAGCAATCTCTTCTCTCTCCCCCTGCCCTGCCTTCCCCTCTTGTCCAGCAATCTCTTCTCTCCCCTCCTGTCCAGCGATATGTTCTTTCTCCCCCCTGCCCTCCCCTCCCTCCGAGATCCAAGGCCCCCCCTCCCTCTCTCTGAGATCCAAGCCCTCCCTCCCTCTGAGATCCAAGCCCTCCCTCCCTCCCTCTGAGATCCAAGCCCTCCCTCCCTCCCTCTGAGATCCAAGCCCTCCCTCCCTCAGAGATCCAAGGCCCCCCTCCCTCCCTCTGAGATCCAAGCCCTCCCTTAGAGATCCAAGGCCCCCCTCCCTCCCTCAGAGATCCAAGACCCCCCTCCCTCCCTCCCTCAGAGATCCAAGGCCCCCCCTCCCTCCCTCTGAGATCCAAGCCCTCCCTTAATCCAAGGCCCCCCTCCCTCCCTCAGAGATCCAAGCCCTCCCTCCCTCGGAGATCCAAGACCCCCTCCCTCCCTCCCTCAGAGATCCCAGCCCTCCCTCCCTCAGAGATCCAAGGCCCCCCCCCCCTCCCTCTGAGATCCAAGCCCTCCCTTAGAGATCCAAGGCCCCCCTCCCGCCCTCCCTTCCTCCGAGATCCAAGGCCCCCCTCCTTCCCTCCTTCCGAGAACAAAGCCCCCCCTCCCTCCGTCCGAATGTCAAAAGCGATCTTCTTACCTCGTGGTTACAGCGCGAGCAGCACACAGTGAAAATCGTGCAGGCTCGCGCTTCAGCCTTCCTTTGTCTGTCTATCAGCTGAGGTCCCGCCCTCATTTCCTGTTTCTGCAAGGGCGGGACCTCAGCTGATAGACAGACAAAGGAAGGCTGAAGCGCAGCCTGCACGCTTTTCACCGCGTGCTGCTCGCGCCGTAACCACGAGGTCAGATAAGGACAAGAAGATCGCTTTTGACATGATTCGGATGGAGGGAGGGACAGAAGGTGGGCCCTGGAACTCGGGTGAAAGGGACGGACGACGGGTGGGCCCTGGAACTCGACGGATGATGGGCGGGCCCTGGAACTCGGAGGGGAGGGGCGGAGCTATGGGCATGCGGCGTCGGGCCCCCTGGAGGCCCGGGCCCGGGGACTTTTGTCCCCCCGTCCCCCCCCTCTCGGCGGCCCTGACTCAGAGAAAAAAAACCGGTAAGTATAGAGGAACAAGGGAACAACTGCAAACACAGCAGCTGTGGTGTCTAGCCTTTATAAACCTCCCCCTGGAGTTGGTTGGTAGAATGAGCATGGACAGGGCAAGAAAACCATGTGCTGAACTCCATCCAGCAACAACCATTACCACCACCCTCTCCAATCTATTACTCAGCAAGCTAAGGTAGTTGGAGAGCAGAGTGACTGGCTGATGCTGAATTGGGCTCTTTGGATCTGCTGCTGAGTGGGTGCAGGTTGTGGCCTTCCCCCTCATTCAGCAGAAAGACAGCTCCTTAAGAACTGCAATGCGCTTAATCATTGTAAACACTATAGCAATGCTGAGTAAGGAAGATGGTGCAGAATGAATATATGCAACCTAGGCTATTAGAATGTAAGTGCACATGCCCTAAAAGAGTTCTAGGATTCAGAGAGCACAGTATAAAACAATGCAAGCTTACCTAGAGGAGTAATTCCATAGAATTCAGCTTCATGTCTGAGTACATTAATACTCACGCCTCTTAAAAAAAAATAACAAATAATCTTTAGACAACCATACGTTTATTAAATCCCAAAGGCTTGCAAATTAAAATATTCAGGAGCCTCATAAAAAGGGTACCTTTTCTATCCTGCTAGTTTGTCAGTATTCTTACAACTAATTTTATTCATTTCATTGTGTAAATAGCTACTTTGATAAATCTACTTTGCAATAAGAGAATTAAATGCAAGCTATTTTCCAAAATATATTGACTAGTGTGCATGCTTTGGTTCAATATTTTTATAAGAAAAAAAAATCTACACACAAGACTGCACAAATGCAACAAGGTCTGCAACCAAGAGGATACCCTTGAAGAGGTACACACTGTTTTTCACAGCAAATCTATGAAAACTTGGCCGGTTCAAGTATTTGGAAGTTAAAATTCAGTGACGTGCTGAGTCATACATTTGGGGTGAAGAAATCCAATGAGGGGAAGAAGGGGGGAGAGAACTCATCAGAAATGTATTTATTAATTTTTGCTACCAACCTTTCCAATAAAAATGGCCCAAACTGAAGTAGTACAATAATCATGGTCTATCTAAAAATAATGCAGTAATATCAAAATCATAAATAATAATACTACAATAATTCATATATAATACAAAAGTCTAATAACAAAAAAAACATCTAAATTGTAATTGTGTTTGATGATCACAAAGTAGTCAAAAAGTGTGACAAAGTGGGGGTCACGGTAAGGGATATTGAAGGTATAGTAAAACAATGTGATAATGGGGCATTAGAGGGACTTCATGAAGAATAGTGGGCATGATATTCAAGGCAATTTAAGCAGAAAGGAGCCTCTTCTGCCACCTTAAATTGCTTCTAGCCACCTAAGTGGAGTTTTCAGTGGCACTTAACCAGACAGTGTCACTGAATATCCCCACAGACTGCCCAACTAAAACGTAGACAGGTCAGGGGCAGCAATGGGAACAGTGCTGGGGAAGAGCCCGAGGGTATGCAGGTGTCGATGATATTCTGTGCCAGCATCTGCATAGCTAAGCGGCCAAATTTAGGACAGCTGAGAAGTCGACCTAAATTAGGCCACTTTGATATGCGGGTGCCAGCACTGAATATCAGGCTGGCACCAGATAACCTCTTTTTTTTCCCCCCTTTCCCAAAACAGACCCCCCCCCCCCCCCACACACACACACACACAAAAATGCACCCTCCTTCCCTCACCCCTCCCTGTTCCTTCCGGACCTACCTGTATCCGTGACCTCTTGCAAGCCAGCTGCAGCAAGAGGTCGAGGCACCCATTTTGGACAGGCGCCGCAAGGGACAGGAATGAGGGGACTGCACTCCTGCTCCCAACAACTCCACTGGACCACCAGGGATACAGGTGGGCCTACCTGGACAGTTGAGGGGTGGTGGGGTTCTTGCCATGGGCTGGAGGGAGGAAAAGAAGGGGCATTGTCGGGGGCAGGAGGGGACTCGGGGGCTCTTTTAAAAAACAAAGTTACATAAGTACATAAGCACTGCCACGTTGGGAAAAGACCAAAGCTCCATCAAGTCCAGCACTCTGTCTCCGACAACAGCCAATCCATGCCCCATAAACCTGGCAAAAAAAACCAAATTTAATAATGATGATCACTGGACTTTTCCTTCAGGAATCTGTCCAGACCCCCTTTAAACTCAGCAAGGCCAGCTGCAGTCACTTCCTTCTCCAGCAATGAGTTCCAGAGTCTAACTACGCGCTGAGTAAAGAAAAACTTTCTCCGACTTGTTTTAAACCTACCACATTCTAATTTCATCTTGTGTCCCCTGGTTCTATTATTGTTAGAAAGTGTAAACAAACGCTTCACATCTGTCCGCTCTACCCCACTCATTATTTTGTAGACCTCTATCATATCGCCCCTCAGCCGCCTTTTTTCCAGGCTAAAGAGTCCTAGAGTTATGCGGGCCTTGGCCCAATATTCAGCTGGGATCGTATAAATCATATGAAGGCCCCGGCTGAAAATAGACGAGGCCCGCATAAGCTCCGGCGCACAACCCACCTGAAATTATCTCCCAATATTCAGTGCTGGTGCCTGGACATGGCTTGGCACTGAATATCAAGGGATAATTTAGCAAGCGACGATCAGCATTTAAAAAAGTGCTGACCACTGCCAGCTGAATATCAAGGGGAATGTGTCCAGTTGAGGATTGCAACTGCCTAAGGATATGGACAGACTGGAGATAGCAGCACTATTGCAATGGTAAGTTGTGGTAGTTGCAGAAAGTAACCAAAATTCTGCAAGACTAAGTACGTAAGCATCACCATACTGGGACAGATTGAAGGTCCATCAAGCCCTGTATCCTGTTTCCAAGATCCCAAAAGAATAAAACAGATTTTATGCTGCTTATCCCAAAAATAAGCAGTGGATTCTTCCAAGTACCTCTTAATAACACCTTATGGACTTTTATTTTAGGAACTTGTGCAAACCTTTTTTTATACCCTGCTAGGCTAAATGCTTTAACCACATTCTCTGGCAACAAATTTCTGAGTTTGATTACACATTGAGTGAAGAATTTCTTTTAAACTGATTACTTAGTAGCTTCATTGCATGCCAGTAGCCCCACTATTGTTGAAAAGAGTAAACAAGCGATTCACACCTACCTGTTCCACTCCACTCAGTACTTTATAGACTTCTATCATATCTCCCCTCAGCCGTCTCTTCTCCAAGCTGAAGATCCCTAAAGCCTTTCCTCATAGGGAAGTCGTTCCATCCTCTATCATTTTTGTCGCCCTTCTTTGTATCTTTTCTAATTATGCTATATCTTTTTGAGATATGGTAACCAGAATTGTACACAATATTTGAGGAGTGGTAGCAGCAGGGAGTGATACAAAGGCACTATAATATTCTCAGTTTGGTTCTCCATTGCTTTCTTAATAATTCCTAACATTCGTATCCATCACTACACACTGAGCCGAGGGTTTCAACATATCATCAATGGTGACAACTAAATCCTTTCAATGGGTGGTCACTCCTCATAAGCAACTTTGCAACATGTAGCTATACTTTGGGTTCCTCTTCCCTACATGCATAATTTTGCACTTGCTCACATTAAAAGTCATCTGCCATTGGATGCCAAGTCTCATAAGGTCCTCTTGTGATTTATAAATATCTTTGTGTCATCACTACTACTACTAATCATTTCTATAGCGCTACCAGACATACGCAGAGCTGTACACATTATACACAGGTACTTTTCTCTGACCCTAGGGGGCTCACAATCTAAGTCACTGTAGACAATACGCTGAACTGTTCTGTGCAGTGTGTGGCGACAGCCAAAAAAGCAATCAGGATGCTAGGAATTATTAGGAAAGAGATGGTATTTAAGATCAATACTATAATGCCTCTGTATTGCTCCATGGTGCAACCTGTCACCTTGATACACTGGACAGGGCGTCGCCATTTTGAATACGGCACTGGAAGAGGAGAGTGTATGCTACACCCTCCTCTATCACAGTGGTACGGAGGGGGGGGGGGGGGGGGTTGGCTGCTAGACCACCAAGGAGGGTGGGGGGTTGTGTTGGCAGCTCATTTGGGTCACCAGGGATGTTTTGGTGTAAGAGGGAGGTTGGGGGACTGGAGATCCCCTGTGCCTGGTGTTGGGGGGACTGGAGGTCTGCTGGACCTCCAACCCCCATGTCGCTGTCTGAGGGGAGCTTGGGGGGGCACTAGGCCACCAGGGATGAAGAGATGGCGGGGGTCCGGGGGGTCCAATGGACCTTAATGTCCTGCGTTTGACAGGTTCAGGCTATTGACAGCACATGCTCAGGCACAATCCTCCCGCTCTTTTACCTCTATGATCAGAGCTAATAGAGTGCCTAAATTTGAATGCTATTAGCTCTGATCATAGGGGCGTTAATGCCCCGTGCTGTTCCAGCACAAAGTTTAGAGCACTGCTTGGAATGGCGCGGAGCTTCTGATCATTGGGACATTAGTGACTGTTGTTTAGAGTGTCCAATATGTGGAGAGAAAAGACTTGGGAAGTCCTTACTTTGAATTTAATAAAGCTATTGTTTTACTTACAACTATTATGTGTGGTGTATTCCTAAGAGTTCCAGCCCTGGTGCAGAGTCACATTACCACAAGCTCTTGAAACTGAATTACAATGTGATTTAAAAAATTCCTGAAGACATAAAATAATTTTGAGGCCCTTTTCAGCTTCTTTCAAGATGAGATGTTATAATAATTGAGCTTGAGTAAAAAAAATAAATACTAAAGCAAATTTTGCATTACCTACTAATTATTTTTTTTTATTGCAGCAGTACAATAAGGTGCACATGAGGGAAGAAGAAATTTTAATACTTTGCAATAGTATTTGTATTAGCACATACCTTAAGTCTAGCTCCTTTGTTCGGAGAAAGTTGAGAATAGGTGCAAATGCAGCTGGATCTCTGTCAATAAATATCTGCAAATGTAAAGAAGCAAAAAGGAGATTATCTGATTGAATTTTAAATTTAACAGAAATATATGCTATGGACTGTATTCAAATGAAGCTCGCTGTTTAAGTAGGTTTTCCTTCTTCATTAACCAGTGTTATAGAAACACAGTGGGGCTCATTTTCAAAAGAGAAAAAAAGTCTCAAAATGGCATAAAGTAGCTTTGAGATGTTTCGAAACTTGGATTTGAGACATTTTTCTCTGCAGTGCGTCCAAATCAAAAGGGGGAGTGTTGGGGGTGGGATTTGGGTGTTGCGGCCATATGGACCATCAATCTCAACATTTGCTGAGCTGAAACCTGCTGGTTGCTATGGACCTGTGAGACAAGCGTTATTAAGGTATTCACTCTCGCCTCAGAAATGAAGGCCCGAGCCTGCACTGTATCCAGCAGGGCTCTTACGTATTCCAATAAGTGAACTGGATGTAGGTGGGACTTGGGGTAATTCAAGACAAACCTCAGTAGGCTCCAGCACCTGAATAGTTAGGCGCATGGACTCCATGGCTCCTTCCTGAGATTTGCTCTTGATCAGCCAGTTGTCTAGGTAGGGAAACACATACACCCCCAGTCTGCATAGATATGCTGCGACTTCCACCAGACACTTGGTAAAAACTCTGGAGCAGATGCTAGACCAAATGGCAGAATATGATACTGATAGTGGTGTGTCCCCAGGTGAAATCCGAGATACTTTCTGTGACGTGGAAGTATCAAAATGTGGTATAGGTGTCCTTTACAATGGCTTTCAAGGTTTGAAGGTGCTTCTGTTGTGTTTTATTATGTGTTTTGGTTTTTTTTTTGTTTTTATTTCCCGCTTTGCATAAAGGCCGTTTATATAAATAAAATATTATAATTCTGCAAGTCCTGAGAACATAGCCAATTGTTTTCTTGAATTAGAGGAAGAAGGGTGCCCAAAGAAATCATCCTGACTTTTACCTTGACCACAAAATTTGTTCAGGGACCTTAGGTCTAAGATGGGCTGGAATACCCACGAATTTTTGATGACAAGGAAGTACCTAGAATAGAATCTCTTCTTCCCCTGGTGGCAAGGGTTCGATTGCTTGGGCCTGCAGAAGAGCATAGATCTCCTCTACAAGTACCTGCTTGTGCTGAGAGCTGATGAAAGGTGCTCTCGGTGGGCAATTCGGTGGTCTCTGATGTCAATTCACTGTGCACCAAAAATGGACTATTTAAAGAACCAACTGGTCGGAGGTTACAAGGAGCCACCTGTGCTGCTAAAACATGAGCCTTCCTCCGACCGGTAAGCTGACCAGGATGGATACTTGCTGGCGGCTATGCTCTGCTGGAGCCAGTCAAAATCCCATGCCCTGTTTTGAATGGGCAGCCGGCTGGGAATTCTGAGCACGGGGATGGCAAGGCCGGGGATGGCAAGGCCTAGGATGCTAGCCTGAGTCACCTGAGCAGAGTGAGCGGGAAGCAGGAACCTATGCCTTTGAGAGTAATAGGTTCGCCACCTAGGCCTGCTGGAAAACCTTCTTGTTGAAGAAGACGCAGATGGAGGATGGTGAGACAGAGTGTGGATGGTGTCCGTATGTCTTTTTTTATTTGGAGGTCAGTGACCTCTTCCACTTTTTATCCAAACAAATTGTCCCCTTTGCACGGCATGTCCTCAAATCTCTCGAACTGCTGGTTCAAGGTCAGAGACTAGCAGCCAGGAGAGTCTGCGCATCCCCACAACCATGCCACAGTCTGGATGCAACATCAAAAGTATCATAGGCACCCCTGGCCAGATAATGCCTACACTTCATCTGCTTGTTGGCCAGCTGGTGAAGCTCTGTGGCTTACACTGAAGGGAGAGAGTCCGATAGACTCAGTGAACTGTTCACTAAAGATTCCAAGTAAAGGCTCATGTAGAGATGGTAGGACTGAATGCGGGCAACAAGCAACGAGGCCTGAAAAGTCTTTCTTCCAAATGAATCCAAGGTTCTAGCCTCTCGTCCCAGGTGCGCCGAGGCACGAGACCAAGAACTATTGGCCCGTTTGAGAGCGGATTCAACCACTATGGAATGGTTAGGCAGTTGTGTCCTCTCAAACCTGGGAGCTTCCTGGATACGATAATGCATCTCCACCTTTTTGGGTGCGACTTGCACAGTGAGGGGAGACTCCCAGTTCTTCAACAGTGTGTCCTTAAGGATAAGATACAATGGCACAGTTACCCCTTCCTTAGGAGGAGAATTATAGCCTAGGACAGACATTTCCACCCTACGCTCTTCCTCCATCTCCATCTTAAATGGGATGGCCACTGCCATCTCCCTCATAAAACCAGTGAAAGAGAACACCTCTGGTCGAGATTTCAGTCTCTCTCTCAAGGAGAGAAATCAAGATGGTATACCATGCGACTCCTCCTCCAAGAAATGATGTAGATCTTCATCTGACTCCCAATCAGCAAGAGTAATCACAATCATATTCTTCCACATATTCAGAGGAAGCTGAATGTCTGCATTGATCTCAGCCTGGTGGAGCGAGGTCTAAAGAGCCCTAAAGTACAGCCCTACTCTCAGATTCCGGGGAAGCTTCCTCCCCCAATGTTGAGTGCAGTACTGCATGTCCAGACATCGGCACCACGTGAGGCGCGGGCGAAGATCTGGGCACCGACACCAATGAAGCCTCAGTGAGGGCCTGGGGCTGTTCCTCTGGTGATGCAAACACCCTTGAGAAGGCCCCTGCAGTAACTGTGCCAGCTGCTTTCAGAGCATGCTCCTGAACCACTCATCAAAGGTGGGTATCGGCAAAGGCATGGGAACCAGGAAAAGGCAGCCTGAGAAGGCATCAGTACCCAACCAGTGGCAAAGACTGGGCCGCTCAATGACTTTTAAGAAGGGTGAGTGCTCCTCCTGGCACTGGTGCATCCAATGTCCCGGTGCTCCCAGGACCATGCGTCAAGAAGACCAATGCTTATGCTTCTTGGGATTCCCCTGATGCATAAAGCCTCGATCTCCTGGTGCAGACGAGGACGACGCAGAACCCGTGCATGTCCTCGGAGTTGGGTCTGATTCTAACCAGTTCCAGAGCCTACTATCAGCGCCCGGTGTCGAGACAGGTGGAGACCCCCCTCAATGCTGGTGCACTCCCAGTGGATGCTGAAGTCTAAGCAGCCATGGAGGTCGATCTCACCGATGCTGAAGTCAATGTTTTGGCCTTTCAGGAGCCAAATATTTGCTCTTTGAGGCAGTCGCTCCCGCTGAGTTCTCACCTGCATTTTTAAACAGAGATCACAATCAGAGGGGTCCATGATCTGGGCCAAAGCACACGATGCACTACGAGTGCGGGTCCGTGGCAGAAATCACCCATCTACATTGGGAGCACCTTTTGAAGCCACTCTGTGCCTTCTATGACATTGAAAAAAGAATCTCGGCCAAATTAACTCCTGAATCTTGAACTCTCAAAAAGGGGCAGCAAATGAGGTTGATGCTGCAACCTAAACCGAGCAGCCACACCCGAAAAACAAAGAAAGCTTTAAAAGTCCAAAAAAAACTCTATGAAATAAAAGGAGCTCGACTAAAATGAGAGAGAGAAAATTCAGGATCAAAAGAAAAGAAAAATTCTATTCTGTGATTTCTATTCCGCTTTTCACTTGCGATTCAAAGTGGGTCACAGAGCAAAGAGATATCCCAACTGTACTGAATTACATTAAAATCAATAATCCAATCTTAGTAAAAATATCCATCTAAGTCATTTTTATAAAACATAACATTAAGAAATGAACAAACAAGTTTTCTCAAATGGGAAGGCACTTTGCAAATATCAGCACAGGGTAAAGAACACACAAATGCATCCTCTGCTGCGGAAAACACAAGACTGGAGGACCCACGCATTGGGCAGGAAGGCACTTGCGCATGAACAGTGGGACACTACTAGAAGTTTCTACATTACTCATTGGTCAGCACCTGCACCAGGCTCTATTGGATGATGTTACCCAGATGTGAGAATAAGACGACCTGCTTGTCCTCGGAGAATACATGATATCAGAGATGCACATTTGCCAAAGCTGACATATTCCAAATTAATAAAGTCAATAAAATGGGGGTTTTTTCTGTCTGTTGTCTGAGCATTAAATTTTTCCCATTTGCTTTGGTACCAGTGTCTCTTTTCTGCTTTTCTTTGTTGTTTTTCCTAACTCTTTCCAGGGTTTCATCTACATTGGACATGTCTTCTCTTTCAAAATCCACCAACCATCTCTGTGTCCCTATGCTTCCCCGTGTCCAGCTTATCCCGTCTCTTCCCTTCCTCTCAAGCCCACACTACTCTCTTTCTTGCCCCTCCTGCAGTTCAGCATCTTTCTCTCCCTCCCTCCTTCACTTGGGCAGCATCTCTCCCCCCCTCCAGTCTAATTTTCTCTAACTCTTCCTCCTCCATTACCCCAATGGGTCTGGCATGTCTCCCCCTGCATATCTGGCATGTCTCTCTCTTTTGTCTTCCTCCACCCCAAGTCCAGTCTCTCTCTACCCCCTGAAGGTCTGGCATCTATCCAAATTTGCTCACCCCCTCACCGGTTCCAGTCTCTCCTCTTCCTCCCTCTATCACTGAGCCAAGTAACCCCCTTCTGCTGCCCACCAAAGGCTCTTAACCAGAGGACTCATCTGCTATCATCACCAGAACAGAAGTTAATAACATCAACCCAACAAAAATAGGTGAGTTAAATCAGTCCTGCAGTGAAAATGTGCTAACAGCACAGAACAGATCATATATTGAACTGGTGCTAGTCGATCTGCCCTGTGCTGATGCTCTAAGCAGTAGATTATTTTGGAGGCAACTACACAGGTTTGCATTTAGGAAATACAGGTTGATGACCTTATGTACTGACATGTCTGACTTCACTTTGGAAGGGTCGAGGATGACACTTTGTCCTCAGACCTGTGCAAGCGCTCAGAAAAACTTTAAGGAGCCACATGTCAATCTCAATGGGACCTGAAAGTCATCCTTTGAGGCTGACCTTTTTAAAGTCACTGCACTAGGAGGTGGACCACTGAAGAGCCTCTAACATACAGTCAGCCAATCACTGCACAGAAGAGGCGATCTTTTCTTTTATCTGTACTAAAAGAAGCTTCTTCTTAGCATCCTAGTGTTGCAGAGACAACTGAGGCAGATCTTTCAGGCTTGTAAGGACATGAGTACAATGCTTCCTTTCAGCTTGATTGCGAGTCCAAGCAAAATTAGACACAGAATATAAGCCAAAATTCTGGATTTCTGTGCCACATTGCAAGCAGGGCTGGAACCCTGACTTTGGTGACATGGCAAAAAGTAAAAGCAAAATACCCATAATTTTATGATTTTCTTTTTTTTTATTTTAGGAAAAAAAAACCATCAGAGGACAAGCTTATCAGAAAACACCTTTGTTTTTATGTCCATTTGGCGGTACAGAAAACAGAAGGAGACTGTTATGCATGTTCAGAACTTTAAATCAAATTCTAAGCAGTAGGAGAGCTATTCTATCCCAGCATGACCTGCAATGACATCATCTACTTGTGTACTTGACTAAGTCCTATTTATAGATAGAAATAATTTTTTTCACATACAATATTCTGCCTCCTCGCTCCATATCCAGATGGAAGAACTCAACATGACAGGAAGTAGAAAACTAGCCATAAGGACTAAAAAAGTGAAGCAGGAGGAATCCACATATCCATGGTAGCTCAAGTAAGAGACTGAGGAACAGTGAAGACAGCTATGTGCACAGAACTCCCTCACATGCTCATACTTTTTGCTCTTTGACCTCTGTGAGGACATGGTTCACATCAGCACTGTCAGATAGCTTCACCCACTGGTGTGACTTATTTCATTCTGGTTGTAGATAATAAAGGAACACCAAACAAACAAGGAGGCATATACTAACCTACCAAAATGGAAGCAGATAGCAACAACAAACAAAGTAGTCCAAAAAGGAGTTCAAAAGTTTATTAATAAAAATATACCCAATGTTGCCACATTTTGCCTAATAAGGCTGCATACAGGGTCAGTGAGCATTTTCAAGCACAAGAACAGTACAACAAAAGTCTTCCAACAATCCGGCTCTCTCATAAAATGAGGGCAGGGAACCACCACTGAAACAAGTCAAAAGCATTTCAACGGTGTTTCCCTGCCCTCATTTTGTGAGAACAACTGTCTATCTAGCCCAGTATCCTGCTTCCAACTCTGGCCAATCCAGGTCAAAAGTACCTGGCAGAAACTCAATTAGTAGAAACATCCCATGCTACCAATCCCTGGGCAAGCAGTGGCTTCCCCCATGTCCATCTCAATAACAGACTATGGACTTTTCCTCCAGGAACCTGTCCAAACCTTTTTTAAACCCAGATACACTAACTGCTGTTACCACATCCTCCAGCAGCAAGTTCCAGAGCTAAACTATTCTTTGAGTGAAAAAATATTTCCTCCTATTTGTTTTAAGAGGATTTCTATGTAATTTCATTGAGTGACCCCTGGTCTTTGTACTTTTTGAGAGTGAAAAGTCGATTCACTTTTACCCATTCTACACCACTCAGGATTTTCTAGACCTCAATCATATTCCCCCTCAGCCATCTCTTTTCCAAGCTGAAGAGCACTAACCTCTTTAGCGTTTCCTCATATGGGAGGAGTTCCATTCCCTCTATCATTCTGGTTGCTCTTCATTGAACCTTTTCTAATTCCGCTATCAGGCTTATTTTCGAAAGAGGACACCCATCTTTCGACACAAATCAGAAGATGGGCGTCCTTCTCACAGGGTCGTCCAAATAGGTATAATTGAAAGCCGATTTTGGACGTCCCCCAACTGCTTTCCGTCGCAGGGACAAAGTTCACAGGGCGTGTCTGAGGCGTAACAAAGGCAGGACTTGGGCGTGCCTAACATATGGACGTCCTCGACCCATAATGGAAAAAAAAGGGCGTCCCTGACAAGCACTTGGACGACTTTACCTGGTCCTGTTTTTCTTACAACCATGCCACAAAAAGGTGTCCAAACTGACCAGTTGACCACCGGAGAGAATCGGGGATGACCTCCCCTTATTCCCCCAGTGGTCACTAACCCCCTCCCACCCTCAAAAAACATCTTTCAAAATATTTTGTGCCAGCCTCAAATGTCATACTCAGGTCCATCACAGCAATATGCAGGTCCCTGGAGCAGTTTTAGTGGGTACAGTGCACTTCAGGCAGGTGGACCCATGCCCATCCCCCCCTACCTGTTACACTTGTGGTGGTAAATGTGAGCCCTCCAAAACCCACCACAAACCCACTGTACCCACATCTAGGTGCCCCCCTTCACCCGTAAGGGCTATGGTAGTGGTGTATAGTTGTGGGTTTGGGGGGGGGGGGGGGCTCAGCACACAAGGTAAGGGAGCTATGTACCTGGGAGCAATTTATGAAGTCTACTGCAGTGCCCCCTAGTGTGCCCGGTTGGTGTCCTGGCACGTCAGGGGGACCAGGGCACTACGAATGCTGGCTCCTCCCATGACCAAAGGGCTTGCATTTGGTCATTTCTGAGATGGGCGTCCTTGGTTTCCATTATCGCCGAAAATCAAAAACTACCAGGTCTAGGGACGACCATCTCTAAGGACGACCTAAATTTCAAGATTTGGGCATCCCCGACCGTATTATCAACATGAAAGATGGACGTCCATCTTGTTTCGATAATACAGGTTTCCCCGCCCCTCCATTGGGACGTTTTGCGAGGACGCCCTCAGCAAAACTTGGGCATCCCTTTCGATTATGCCCCTCTATATCTTTTTTGAGATAAGGCAACCAGAACTGAATGCAATACTCAAGGTAAGGTCACACCATGGAGCGATACAGAGGCAATATAATATTCTTGGTCTTATTTTGCATCTTTCCTAATAATTCCTAGCATCCTATTTGCATTTTTGGCTGCAGCTGCACACTGGGTACAAAATTTCAGTGTATTGTCTACAATGACACCTAGATCTTTTTCTTGGGTGCTCACTCCTAAGGTGGACTTTAGCATCAGGTAACCATGATTCGGATTATTCTTCCCAATGTGCATTACTTTGCATTTGTCCACATTAAAATGTGTTTTGAGAACTTTGAATAGTTTTGTGTCATCTGCAAATTTAATAACCTCACTCGTCCTGATTTCCAGATCATTTATAAATATGTTAAATATTACAGATCCCTGCAGCACTACACTATTCACCCTCTTCCATTGAGAAAAATGGCTATTTAACTTTACCCTCTGTTTTCTGTCCAATAACCAATTCCTAATCCACAAGGACATTGCCTCCTATTCCATGACTTTTTCATTTTCGTAGGAGTCTCTCATGAGGAAGTTTGTCAAAAGCTTTCTGAAAATCTAGATACACTTTTGTCATACTCTTCTTGTGCTTTAAAAACTTCCACTGATCCCTGATGCAGCCTTATTAGGCGAAATGTGGCCACGTCATACAGTAAAACAAAGGAAGGCGTAATAGGCCCGCTGCTCAACATTTTTCTGCAGTGTTAATCTCTTACCAGAAATTCTAAAAAGTTAAATGACCTACACAATTAACTTCTGCAGTGAGGAGGCAACTGTGCTATTTTAAATGTATACTTGCACAGATACTTAATAAAATAGCTAAATTAAAAACCTATAAGTCTGGCTACAGATGAACCTGATGAGCTTTCTTACTTACAGCCCCAGTTTCATCCCGCAGTGTTGAAATTCGTCCACTTAGCAAACTGAAAAACACATAAAAGCATATGATTACTATCAACTGCGAATTAAAATACGATACAGCATGTTTGCAAAGCATTGTTTCTCACTTATAGATGTTTTCCATTGAAGAAGGGCTAATCAGAAATATAAGTGGGTAATGCCATCCAGAGGTTCCAGAACAGGATAGCTCTCCCAGAGCTCAGAAATAAGTGAGAAGTTATGAGAATGCATGACTCTTCTGGTAATCACTTCAATACCTCATTTAATTCCATAGCTCAGAGAGGAATGCAACTGTATAGAATGTGGGAGGGATGGTGTGCTTTCAATTCTGCTGACTATGGAAAATATCTATTACAGGTGAGAAATAATGCTTTTCCATCAACAAGAAGGATTCAGTCAGGCACATTAATGGGCCCCAAGCTCAAGCCTGCTCAATTTAGTTATTAGGTTTTCCACTGTCCAACAGAAGTAAAAGAACATGGAAAGGATCTTGCAGGAAGTAGTCATATAACTGGGGAAAAATATGAAGAATCACTCCTGATTGGCCCCTTCAGAAATTAGCCCAGGTATATCCAGGATCCCAGTAGGAACACACATGGGAGACTGGATGTCAAGCCTAGTTCTCCTTCCTTGGCTGAAAAACTTGCCTGTCTTGGAGTTTCGCCAAGCCAATATGAGGTCCACTCATAGAGCTGGTCACCTGACCCCTAAGTAGAGCCACAGCTGCTTCTTTCAGTCCTTACACTTCAAGGTCTCAAAAGGAGTTGATTCAGAAAATTTCTCTGACAAATAATGGTGTCAGTCACATATGCTGCTGACAGGTCCTGCACGGAACTTTATTCCAGGCTAAAATCTGAGGCTCTGGGGTACTTGAGGGCTACTAGTTTTGCTCAGCAAACAGCATTGCCTTGCCTGCCACCACCTAGACTGTCTTCTCCCAAGCTAAAGGCCAAGATTGCTGGAGTTCTAGATGGCTGACTATGGTCTCAGACTTGACATGGACCTGTTTCTCCACCAGGATCACTGTCACTGCTTCAGCTGCCCCAGACCACAGCCCCCCTCCCAGCCTATCAGGCTCAACTCTATGGTATAAAATAACCATGGAGGAGACTCCTATCAATTTGCCAGAGACAACTGTGAAAGTCACCTACTCAAACTCCTTCCAGTCTCCTGAGAGAGAAAGAGAAAAGTAGCCTTGTGACTCTGTGCTAATGGAGGTCACACTGAAAGGAATCTAAACTGGGAGAGAGACAAATGGATCTAAGCCAGGTCACAAGTACCTGGCAGAAACCCAAATCATTGCAACACTCCATACTACAAATCCCAGGGCAAGCAGTTGCTTCCCATGTCTGTCTCAATAGCAGACTATGGACTTTTCCTTCAGAAATCTGTCCATACTTTTTTAAAACCCAGATATGCTAACCGCTGTTACCACATCCTCCGGCAAAGAGTTTCAGAGCTTAACTATTCATTCAATGAAAAAATATTTCCATGTAATTTCCTCGAGTGTCCCCTAGTCTTTATACTTTTGGAACGAGTAAAAAAAAATTGATTTACTTCTACTCGTTCTGCACCACTCAAGATTTTGTAGACCTCAATCATATCTCTCCTCATCCGTCTCTTTTCCAACCTGAAGAGCCCTAACCTCTTCAGCATTTCCTCATACGAGAGGAGTTCCATCCCCTTTATCATTTTAGTCGCTCTTCTTTGAACCTTTTCTAATTCCGCTATATTTTTATTTAGATACAGCAACCAGAATTGAACGCAATACTCGAGATTACTTCTACTTCAAGAAGCAGGTAAAGCTTGGCTTTTCTCCAAGTTTAATATTTGCTATCCCACCCTATGGAAGCCTTCAGGGCAGTTTACAATATAATATAGCGAGAAAAGAAAAAGTAAAGCATAACTATAAGACATGACATAAAGAGGGCAGTAGGGGTAGAACTATAATCATGACAGTAAAGCGGGTATTTTATTTATTTATTTATTTATTTATTGCATTTGTATCCCACATTTTCCAACCTTTTTGCGGGTTCAGTGTGGCTTACAATACGAGTTGAATGTTGGAAATACAATTGTTACAGATAGTTATGGATTATATTATGCAGGGTTATGCGAAACAATTGAGGTGTCGTTAAGGGATGTAATAATGGAACATAGGCATTGCAACTTTGGAAGGAAACAATGGGAGCTTAGGGGCGATAGAAAGGTATGAAGTCATATGGTATATAACTTTCTGTGAGAAAAGGTATGAGTGATGTGATAATACGGGAATGGGAGTTCCGAGGTGAATGTACGATGCATTAGTGAACAGTAAGTGTGGACTTTATGTGTTTTGTTTCTTTCCGTAGACTTGTTCGAAAAGATGAGTCTTCAATAATCTGCGGAAGGAAGCTTGCTCGTTGGCTGTTCTTAGGTTGCGCGGCAGTGTATTCCAAAACTGCGTGCTCATGTGAGAAAAGGTTGACGCGTGTAATGTTTTGTATTTCACGCCTTTGCTATTGGGGAAGTGGAGGTTAAGGAAGGTTCGGGATGATCTTTTGGCATTTCTGGGTGGTAAGTCTATCAACTCAGACATGTAGGATGGGGCTTCACCGTGAATGATTTTGTGGACTAATGTGCATACTTTAAAAGTGACACGTTCCTTGAGTGGAAGCCAGTGCAGTTTTTCTCTTAATGGTTCTGCACTTTCATATTTTGGCTTTCCAAAGATGAGTCTGGCTGCCGTATTCTGGGCTGTTTGAAGTTTCCTCAGTGTTTGTTCTTTGCAGCCTGCGTATAGTGAGTTGCAATAATCCAAATGGCTGAGCACAAGGGATTGCACTAGGCTGCGAAAGACGGATCTTGGGAAGTATGGTCTTATCCTTTTTAGTTTCCACATGCTGTAAAACATCTTTTTTGTTGTGTTGTTAGCATGAGTTTCAAGCGTTAGGTGGCGGTCGATGGTGATTCCAAGGATTTTTAGCGTTTCTGAGACTTGAAGGTTCAGGTTTGGAGTGTTTATGGTTGTGAATTCTTTTGTGTTGTATTGAGAGGTGAGAATCAGGCATTGAGTTTTTTCTGCATTTAATTTCAGTCGAAATGCATCCGCCATGTGTTCATGATGTGTAGGCTTTGATCAATTTCGTTGAAGATTTCGTTTATGTCCTGTTTGAAGGGGATGTATATTGTCACATCATCAGCGTAAAACAGTAGGATAGCTCCACAACAATCAGGCCAGTTCCAACTATCAGTCATAAATAGGTAGTATTATTGATAGAAATCAGCAAATAGGTAAGTTTTAAGATCAGCTTTGAAGTTCAATAGGGAAGATTGTAATCTTGACAAGTTGAGGTCCTTGTATGGAAAAGATAGTCTTTCTAATATGTTCATGAACTAGTATACATTAGTTTGGAATTATAAGTTGGCTCTTTTGAGCAGACCTTAATATCCTGTGTGGACAATAAGAAATTAAGAGTCAGGAAACACATAATGGGTCATTTGAGGATAGAGTTTTGAAGACAAATAATAGGATTTTATAGGTAATCCTATGAGTTATAGGTAGCCAGTGTGCATCTTTAATATAGGATGTAATATGGATGAATTTCCTAACCTTTGCTATCAATCTGATTGCTATGTTTTGGACAATCCAAAATTCCTTAACCCTAAATCCCTGGTATAAGAAATTACAATAATCTAGTTGCGTTATGACTAAAGAATGAACCAAAATATTAAGTGCTCTGGGTTTATAAAAGCAACTGCGAACTACCTGAGAGATTTGAAGACAGAAATGAAGTTCAGAGTCTAGTAGGACCCCTATAATGCAGACTGTATCTACTTGAGGTACCTGAATACCAGAAAGAATGGGTATAGGCAAAGGTGTATTCTCCCCAAGCCTTTAATACATAGGGTGACTGACTCATTCTGCACCTGGATTAGTTTTGGAGGCCGTACCTTGCGAAGGATGTTAAAAAAATGGAAGCGGTGCAAAGAAAAGCTACGAAAATGGTATGGGATTTGCGCTCCAAGACGTATGAACAAAGACTTGCTGACCTTAACATGTATACCCTGGAGGAAAGGAGGAACAGGGGTGATATGATACAGACGTTCAAATACTTGAAAGGTATTAATCCGCAAAAAAATCTTTTCCGGAGATGGGAAGGCGGTAGAACAAGAGGACATGAAATGAGATTGAAGGGGGGCAGACTCAAAAAAGATGTCAGGAAGTATTTTTTCACGGAGAGGGTGGTGGATGCTTGGAATGCCCTCCCGCGGGAGGTGGTGGAGATGAAAACGGTAACGGAATTCAAACATGCGTGGGATAGGCATAAAGGAATCCTGTGCAGTAGGAATGGATCCTCAGCAGCTTAGCTGAAATTGGGTGGCGGAGCAGGTGGGGGAAGAGAGGTTGGTGGTTGGGAGGCGAGGATAGTGGAGGGCAGACTTATACGGTCCGTGCCAGAGCCGGTGATGGGAGGCGGGAAATACTGCTGGGCAGACTTGTACGGTCTGTGCCCTGAAAAAGGCAGGTACAAATCAAGGTAAGGTATACACATATGAGTTTATCTTGTTGGGCAGACTGGATGGACCATGCAGGTCTTTTTCTGCCGTCATCTACTATGTATGTTACTATGTTATATCTTGTTTAACTTTACAAAGAAATTGCCTTTAGTTTAGCCACCTATATCTGCACTTGGCCTCTTAGCTATATGGTATACTCTATTGTAGAAAAACATTACTATCATAGCTATGTTATTTGAATGCTTTTGGTGGGTGGGATAGCAAATCCTGAATTAAACTTGAATTAAACTTAAACTTAATTGTGTGCTTATTAGATATTTCATTAGTATTATCCTAACATCATATTATATCTGTGTTATTTGAATTTCAGTGCTGTTAAATGTGTATACTTTTGATCCTGTTTCATGGTAGTCCTATTATTAGGTTTCAATTTGCTGTTTTCAAGATTCTCATTCATTGTATATATGTTTATATGTATTCATTTTACTTTGTTATGCTGTTAACAAAATTGTAATTTTTAAGTTAAACTGTACCTGCTATGCACTGCCTCGGGTGAAACTCTTCATAATGGTGGTTAATAAATCCCAATAAATAAATAGGGTGATGTCGCACCACAGAGCAATACAGAGGCATTATAGTATCCTTGCTCTTATTCACCATACCTTTCCTAACAATTCCTAGCATCCTGTTTGCTTTTTTGGCCACCAATGCTCACTGGGAATGATTTCAGCATATGGTCTACAATATCATCTAGATCTTTTTCTTGGGTGCTGACTCCAAAGGTGGACCCTAGCATCAGGCAACTATGATTTAGATTATTCTTCCCAATGTGCACCACTTTGCATTTGTTCACATTAAATTTCATTTGCCATTTGGATGCCCAGTCTTCCAATTTCGTAAGCTCTCCCTGAAAATTTTCACAGACTGCATGTGTTTTTAACAACTTTGAATAGTTTTGTGTCATCTGCAAATTTTATCACCTCACCGTGGCCCAGCATTCACCATAAACTCTCCCTTCAAAGCTGCATGACTGACTATGGAAGAACGGCAGCCTGTTAGAGGAACCTAAGGAATGCTTAAGGTCAATTCTCTCCAAATACTTGACCTGCTCAGCTCTGTACTTATAACCATACTTCAAACAGCAAACAAAGGAAATCAACAACTCTATAACATGAGAGCTACTGTGGCCTCTCGCCTGATATAAATTCTCCCTACTGCTGCGTGACTGACTTAGAATGGCAGTTTAAATGAAGAACCCTACCTAATTACAGCAAGTCATAGCGTCACTTTGAAGTCTGCACACCAGCACAACCATACCTCCCCACCTTATGAGTTCCTGAGACACCATGACCTCTCCTCACCATCAGTAGCTTCCACTGTCTAGAACTCAGTTCTGAAAACTTTAACAGCGCATATTTAAAACTGATAAACAGCGCTAAACCATGTGAAAAAGCTACCACCATGAAATGGCTCACATGGATTTGCTTAGTCCTCTTGAGAATTTTGGGTGGCAACCTACCAAATAACTTAAAGCCTAATCCTATCCCTGTAATCCATAATCAGTCTAGAAAACCCTGTACTAAGAAACACCCTAAATGTAATGTCAGATACCCGCTAGACAATGCCAATATATACCGTCAGAATACTACTATGATTACAGACCAGAATAAAATGGCTAACATTCGATGGCCTAAAAGACCTCACTACCTTTTGCAATTAACCAAACAACTCTCCCCTTTGGAACACAAGTCTCAACTTACTCCTGTCCTAGCCATCTATATCAACGCTAGATCTGTGAGGAACAAGGCTCTCTTACTCAGGTATCTGCTAGACCTGGGCTTTCTGTTTATCTCAGAAACATGGCTCACAGAAGTTGATAATCTGATACTGCCCCACATCTATCCACCCGATTATGGTATTCTTCATTCTCTAAGACAGGGTAAAAAAGGAGGCGGACTTGCTCTTATCTTTAACTACTTTAGATAATTCTGGGGTTTTCCTTGAACTTGAATACATGCTATGCAAATTCTGCAATGATTCAAAAAGAGGCAAATCAAATCAACCTACTCTTCATTTACCGTCCTCCTGGAGCTTGGTCCAAGGCAGAACCAGTACTTGTAGAGATTACTTCCTCTGCCATGTCACAATTCTCAAGGATTATCTTCCTGGGAGACTTAAACCTACACTTGGAAAATGATGCAGACATCACTATCCACAACTTCAAATCATTCCTGAAGGACTGTGAACTAACTACATTTTCTGAGGGTGCAACTCATGAATAAAGCCATATCTATGACATCCTATCCTAATAGCTTGATTAGTTCATTCAAATGGAAGCCAGTACCATGGTCTGACCTTTTTCAAATGGATTTCACCACTGATATCTGTAGGTCAAGCTTAACCAGCAACAAGTCATCCAATCTCCACCAGAGGTAAAATAAACGAGGCCACTTTCTGGTCAGGGCTAACAGATTCCCTCACTACCACATCTCCTACACATGGTTTGATCAAATCCCACTGGGACACCAAGGTGAAAGCCACACCACACAAAATTGCTCTATTTACCACTAAAAAGGTCAAGACATCCAGAAATTTGCCATGGTTTACAGAGGAACTATCCATCCTAAAAAAAGAAATGTCAACGCCTTGAAAAGCAATGGAGAAAGAACAAAATACTACTAATAAATCCAAATGGAAGTCAGCCTTCCGACGCTACAAAAAGAAGGTAGCTGACTCAATACTATAGCAGCAAAATTCGCCCTTTCCTCTCTGAACACACCACCCGAACTCTCGTCCACGCTCTCATTACCTCTCGCCTGGACTACTGCAACTTACTCCTCACCGGCCTCCCACTTAGCCATCTATCCCCCCTTCAGTCTGTTCAGAACTCTGCTGCACGTCTCATATTCCGCCAGAACCGATATACTCATATCACCCCTCTCCTCAGGTCACTTCACTGGCTTCCGATCAGATACCGCATTCAATTCAAGCTTCTCCTTCTTACCTACAAATGCACTCAGTCTGCTGCCCCTCACTACCTCTCTACCCTCATCTCCCCTTACGTTCCCGCCCGTAACCTCCGTTCACAGGATAAATCCCTCCTCTCAGTACCCTTCTCCACCACCGCCAACTCCAGGCTCCGCTCATTCTGCCTCGCCTCACCCTATGCTTGGAACAACCTTCCTGAACCCTTACGCCAAGCCCCCTCCCTGCCCGTCTTCAGGTCTTTGCTTAAAGCCCACCTCTTCAATGCTGCGTTCGGCACCTAACCCTTACCGTTCAGTGAATCCAGACTGCCCCAATTTGACTGCCCCTATCGGACCGACCGTTCACTTGTCTATTAGATTGTAAGCTCTTTGAGCAGGGACTGTCTCTCTTTGTTAGATTGTACAGCGCTGCGTAACCCTAGTAGCGCTCTAGAAATGTTAAGTAGTAGTAGTAGTAGTAGTAGTAGCAGCCTAATAGGTCAAGCTGATCTTGACAACAAAATACTTTTCTCCTTAGTTAAAACACTAGCTTCCACTAATAAGGATGAGCAATCACAGAAAACATGTCCCATTGCCCAAGACCTTGCTGATCATTTCGCCAATAAGATCCTACAAATTAGGTCTGAACTACCTTAGGCTACTCCAACAGAGGAAAATAGCCCAACCAGTAGTTCGGCCTTAATCACCAGAGATCCTACAACCCGAGCACTCAAAACTGACCAAAACTGGGAATCTTTTCAACCACTAACAGCTAAGGATGTAAAATCAATACTGTTGAAATGCTCCCGAGCCAACTGCTCCCTGGATCAACGCCCAGAATACCTACTCAGATCCATCCCTATGGAAGCAGTAAACTGGTTACTCGAAGACCTCAATGAGCTGTTAAAAACTGGCTCTCCTCCTGTTAACATGGGCAAAAGTGTTCTCACTCCACTACTGAAGGGACCTGGGCTAGACGTAACACTGCTTTCAAATTACCATCCAGTGGCAAGCATACCCCTTTTTACTAAAGCATTAGAAACTTACATTAGTAAACAACTTTCTTTTTACCTGGAAACATTTTCTATTTTACAGTGGTCACAATTTGGCTTCAGATCATCTCATAATAAAGAAACATTACTGCTAGTTCTGCTTACATATGTCAAACAACACCTATGCAAAGGCAACCAAGTAATTCTTCTCCAATTCGATATATCAGTGGCGTTCGATGCAGTTGACTACACATTGCTATTAGAACGCCTGGATCAGATAGGAATAACAGGGACTGTGCTCAAATGGTTCAGTGAATTCCTTTCAAATTGAAGTTATTCTGTCAAGCAAAACAGCCAACTTTCCAACTACTGGTCTACTAACTGCAGGGTCACGCAGGGATCTCCCCTCTCACCAATCCTGTTCAACCTCTTTATGTTATCCCTTGCCTCAATATACCTGGGACTTAATGAACTACTATTATCCAAGTAAATAAAAAAAAAATCTAAGTAAATAAATCCTGCTTCTCTTACCAGTAACAGCATCAAACAAAGATCCAACTCAATCTGTAGCAAATGGTATGACTGCTGTTAGCACCTGGGTCCTGACCAATAAACTGAATGCACAAAAAAACAAGGTCCTACGGTTCCAAAATCAGGGAGTTGAGGTTCCATCATCAATATCTTTGTCCAATGGTCTTTTTAACAAGGCATACCACAAAGAACAACAAATATAAATGCGTGCATCTCCTCTACCTTTACACAGACCTATTTTCATAATATCTGTTTGTTCTAAACTTCTACTATGTTACTCAAAATCTCTATGTAACAATATGTAATTATTTTACAATATCTGCTTGTTTTAAACTTCTACTATGTTACTCTAATTCTCCATGTAACAATAAGTAACTATGTTCTAATCCAATACCACCAAGAACGATACATTGTAAGCCACTTTGAACCTGCAAAGAGGTGGGAAAATGTGGGATACAAATGCAATGAATAAATGGTCAAAGCTTTACAGTTGAATCTGAAACTAGAGTATTAGGGATCTTGCTTGATTCTTCACTCATCTTCTCTTCCCATATTAATCAGCTATGGAAGAAAACACTATTGAAAATGAGACTGCTACGTCTAGTCAGACCATTCTTTGATGAAAAAGCCTTCGTACTACTAGTCCAAATGTTAGTCCTACCTCACTTGGATTACTGTAACGTTCTATTTCTTGGTAATAAGTGTCAATATCAGAAAAATCTGATGCAAGATCAAAAGTCCATAGTTTGTTATTGAGATGGACACAGAGGAAGCCACTGATTGCCCCAGGATTGCTAACATGAAATGTTACTACAAACTGGATTTCTGCCAGGTACTTGTGATCTGGATTGGCTACTGTTGGAATCAGGATACTGGGTGTCACACTGGTCAGGGAATCTGTCACACACTGGTCAGGAAAAGTGAGCCCTTGGGCCACTACCAATAACCGGCAGCGGCAGGTGAACCACCCAAACAGGCAGCAAGGCGGACCACAGACAGACGGGCACAGGCCGGACTGGAGCAGCTGGACTGAAACAGAAGCAATAAGCAGTAAGCAGGAGAATAGTCCACGAATCAAGCAGAGTCTTACTGGCAGGCAGCAAAGCAGAATAAACCAGGAAAGAAGCAGAGTCTTGGGCAGGCAGCAAGCAGTAGAATAAACCAGGAAACAAGCAGGGTCTAGCTGAAACTGAAAGTAGCAAGGTAGCACTGCAACAAACTCTCACAGATGAAAACTCTTCTGAGGACCTCTGTTGCAAAAGCAAACTAGAAAGTTTCCAGGTGGTTAATGTTGGAATAATGTATTGTATTTTACATGCATTGCCTGTCACCAATGTTTTTCTCTGTGATTACTCTGTGACCTCTGATGTGAATTACTTAGAGAGGTCACACCCATGCAACTTCCTGTGGGGGTTAGGCACAGCACATGGAGCTCATGATCTCTCCTAAACTGAGGATCTACTATGGTGTGAGCATCCATTACCATCTAAGCACATGGAAAGAGCTGATAATCCAAATGTATAGTATTATGTATATATAAGCCTGTCTGAATATAATCTAACTACAAACTGTGAGTAAACAGATGTTTTGTTACTTCAACTTTAAAGTGACTCAGCAGTGAATTATTCTGGGGTGAATGAGAGAGAGATGAAGAAAAGAAATTAACATTTCTAAAGCTGAAGCTGTGTGTATAAAATCTGCTAATTATTTACTACAAATAATCCAACAAAAGGGTTATGGGCCCAGGGCCAGGAATTGAAAAAGGAAGAAGAGAAATATTTTCTCTTAAGTTTTAAAAGAAAGATTCAGTCTGTCTCTCTCTCCCCCCACACACCAGACAGAAGGCTAAGAAAATGGCTGAGGGAGGAAATTCACCATTTTTCCACTCTCTCAAGGTGCCTAAATTAACTGAATTTAATTATCAGCAGTGGGAACTAAGATTCAGATGTCTCCTTCAAGCAAAGAAATTAAATATATGCTTAGACCAAAACAGAACAGCTGAAAATATGGCTGAATGGGACAATGCAAACTATTATATGAAGTGCATGTTTTTGGAAGCTCTCTCAGAGAAACAAGCCATATTAGTGGAGGAAAAAAAATACACCAAAGGACATTTTATATAAACTGAGAACTATGTATGCAACTACATATGCAAAACAGCAACCAATTTGGTTGGCAGAGTTAAATGAGACCAAATTAAGGGATAAAAGTAAAGCGAATGCTACATACCTGTAGAAGGTATTCTCCGAGGACAGCAGGCTGATTGTTCTCACTGATGGGTTGACGTCCTCGGCAGCCCCCTCCATCGGAAAGTTTACTAGCAAAGGCCTTTGCTAGTCCTCGCGCGCCCATGCGCACCGCGCATACGCGGCCGTCTTCCCGCCCGAAACCGGCTCGAGCCGGCCAGTCCAGTATGTAGCAAGACAATACACTTCAAGGGAAGACTCAACTCCAAAGGGGAGGCGGGCGGGTTTGTGAGAACAATCAGCCTGCTGTCCTCGGAGAATACCTTCTACAGGTATGTAGCATTCGCTTTCTCCGAGGACAAGCAGGCTGCTTGTTCTCACTGATGGGGTATCCCTAGCCCCCAGGCTCACTCAAAACAACAACCATGGTCAATTGGGCCTCGCAACGGCGAGGACATAACTGAAATTGACCTAAAAATTTTACCAACTAACTGAGAGTGCAGCCTGGAACAGAACAAACAGGGCCCTCGGGGGGTGGAGTTGGATCCTAAAGCCCAAACAGGTTCTGAAGAACTGACTGCCCGAACCGACTGTCGCGTCGGGTATCCTGCTGCAGGCAGTAATGAGATGTGAATGTGTGGACAGATGACCACGTCGCAGCTTTGCAAATTTCTTCAATAGAGGCTGACTTCAAGTGGGCTACCGACGCAGCCATGGCTCTAACATTATGAGCCGTGACATGACCCTCAAGAGCCAGCCCCGCCTGGGAGTAAGTGAAGGAAATGCAATCTGCTAGCCAATTGGATATGGTGCGTTTCCCTACAGCCACTCCCCTCCTATTGGGATCAAAAGAAACAAACAATTGGGCGGACTGTCTGTGGGGCTGTGTCCGCTCCAGATAGAAGGCCAATGCTCTCTTGCAGTCCAATGTGTGCAGCTGACGTTCAGCAGGGCAGGAATGAGGACGGGGAAAGAATGTTGGCAAGACAATTGACTGGTTCAGATGGAACTCCGACACGACCTTTGGCAAGAACTTAGGGTGAGTGCGGAGGACTACTCTGTTATGATGAAATTTGGTGTAAGGGGCCTGGGCTACCAGGGCCTGAAGCTCACTGACTCTACGAGCTGAAGTAACTGCCACCAAGAAAATGACCTTCCAGGTCAAGTACTTCAGATGGCAGGAATTCAGTGGCTCAAAAGGAGGTTTCATCAGCTGGGTGAGAACGACATTGAGATCCCATGACACTGTAGGAGGCTTGACAGGGGGCTTTGACAAAAGCAAACCTCTCATGAAGCGAACAACTAAAGGCTGTCCTGAGATCGGCTTACCTTCCACACGGTAATGGTATGCACTGATTGCACTAAGGTGAACCCTTACAGAGTTGGTCTTGAGACCAGACTCAGACAAGTGCAGAAGGTATTCAAGCAGGGTCTGTGTAGGACAAGAGCGAGGATCTAGGGCCTTGCTGTCACACCAGACGGCAAACCTCCTCCAATGGAAGAAGTAACTTCTCTTAGTGGAGTCTTTCCTGGAAGCAAGCAAGATGCGGGAGACCCCCTCTGACAGACCCAAAGAGGCAAAGTCTACGCCCTCAACATCCAGGCCTTGAGAGCCAGAGACTGGAGGTTGGGATGCAGAAGCGCCCCTTCGTCCTGTGAGATGAGGGTCGGAAAACACTCCAATCTCCACGGTTCTTCGGAGGATAACTCCAGAAGAAGGGGGAACCAGATCTGACGCGGCCAAAAAGGAGCAATCAGAATCATGGTGCCTCGGTCTTGCTTGAGTTTCAACAAAGTCTTCCCCACCAGAGGAATGGGAGGATAAGCATACAGCAGGCCCTCCCCCCAATCCAGGAGGAAGGCATCCGATGCCAGTCTGCCGGGGCCCTGAAGCCTGGAACAGAACTGAGGGACTTTGTGGTTCACTCGAGATGCGAAGAGATCCACCAAGGGGGTGCCCCACGCTTGGAAGATCTGGCGCACCACTCTGGAGTTGAGCGACCACTCGTGAGGTTGCATAATCCGGCTCAGTCTGTCGGCCAGACTGTTGTTTACGCCTGCCAGATATGTGGCTTGGAGCACCATGCCGAGACGGCGAGCCCAGAGCCACATGCTGACGGCTTCCTGACACAGGGGGCGAGATCCGGTGCCCCCCTGCTTGTTGACGTAGTACATGGCAACCTGGTTGTCTGTCTGAATTTGGATAATTTGGTGGGACAGCCGATCTCTGAAAGCCTTCAGAGCGTTCCAGATCGCTCGTAACTCCAGAAGATTGATCTGCAGATCGCGTTCCTGGAGGGACCAGCTTCCTTGGGTGTGAAGCCCATCGACATGAGCTCCCCATCCCAGGAGAGACGCATCCGTGGTCAGCACTTTTTGCGGCTTAGGAATTTGGAAGGGACGTCCCATAGTCAAATTGGAGCAAATCGTCCACCAATACAGGGATTTGAGAAAACTCGTGGACAGGTGGATCACGTCCTCTAGACCCCCAGCGGCCTGATACCACTGGGAGGCTAGGGTCCATTGAGCAGATCTCATGTGAAGGCGGGCCATGGGAGTCACATGAACTGTGGAGGCCATGTGGCCCAGCAATCTCAACATCTGCCGAGCTGTGATCTGCTGGGACGCACGCACCCGCGAGACGAGGGACAACAAGTTGTTGGCCCTCGTCTCTGGGAGATAGGCGCAAGCCGTCCGAGAATCCAGCAGGGCTCCTATGAATTCGAGTTTCTGTACTGGGAGAAGATGGGACTTTGGATAATTTATCACAAACCCCAGTAGCTCCAGGAGGCGAATAGTCATCTGCATGGACTGCAGGGCTCCCGCCTCGGACGTGTTCTTCACCAGCCAATCGTCGAGATATGGGAACACGTGCACCCCCAGCCTGCGAAGTGCCGCTGCTACCACAGCTAGGCACTTTGTGAACACCCTGGGCGCAGAGGCGAGCCCAAAGGGTAGCACACAGTACTGGAAGTGGCGTGTGCCCAACTGAAATCGCAGATACTGTCTGTGAGCTGGCAGTATCGGGATGTGAGTGTAGGCATCCTTCAAGTCCAGAGAGCATAGCCAATCGTTTTGCTGAATCATGGGGAGAAGGGTGCCCAGGGAAAGCATCCTGAACTTTTCTTTGACCAGATATTTGTTCAGGGCCCTTAGGTCTAGGATGGGACGCATCCCCCCTGTTTTCTTTTCCACAAGGAAGTACCTGGAATAGAATCCCAGCCCTTCCTGCCCGGATGGCACGGGCTCGACCGCATTGGCGCTGAGAAGGGCGGAGAGTTCCTCTGCAAGTACCTGCTTGTGCTGGAAGCTGAAAGACTGAGCTCCCGGTGGGCAATTTGGAGGTTTTGAGGCCAAATTGAGGGTGTATCCTTGCCGGACTATTTGCAGAACCCACTGATCGGAGGTTATGAGAGGCCACCTTTGGTGAAAAGCTTTCAACCTCCCTCCGACTGGCAGGTCGCCCGACACTGACACTTGGATGTCGGCTATGCTCTGCTGGAGCCAGTCAAAAGCTCGCCCCCTGCTTTTGCTGGGGAGCCGCGGGGCCTTGCTGAGGCGCACGCTGCTGACGAGAGCGAGCGCGCTGGGGCTTAGCCTGGGCCGCAGGCTGTCGGGAAGGAGGATTGTACCTACGCTTACCAGAAGCATAGGGACCAGTCTTCCTTCCCCCGAAAAATCTTCTACCTGTAGAGGTAGATGCTGAAGGCTGCCGGCGGGAGAACTTGTCGAATGCGGTGTCCCGCTGGTGGAGAGACTCTACCACCTGCTCGACTTTTTCCCCAAAAATGTTGTCCGCACGGCAAGGCGAGTCCGCAATCCGCTGCTGGATTCTATTCTCCAGGTCGGCGGCACGCAGCCATGAGAGCCTGCGCATCACCACACCTTGAGCAGCGGCCCTGGACGCAACATCAAAAGTGTCATAAACTCCTCTGGCCAGGAATTTTCTGCACGCCTTCAGCTGCCTGACCACCTCCTGAAAAGGCTTGGCTTGCTCAGGGGGAAGAGCATCAACCAAGCCCGCCAACTGCCGCACATTGTTCCGCATGTGTATGCTCGTGTAGAGCTGGTAAGACTGGATCTTGGCCACGAGCATAGAAGAATGGTAGGCCTTCCTCCCAAAGGAGTCTAAGGTTCTAGGGTCTTTGCCCGGGGGCGCCGAAGCATGCTCCCTAGAACTCTTAGCCTTCTTTAGGGCCAAATCCACAACTCCAGAGTCATGAGGCAACTGAGTGCGCATCAGCTCTGGGTCCCCATGGATCCGGTACTGGGACTCGATCTTCTTGGGAATGTGGGGATTACTTAATGGCTTGGTCCAGTTCGCAAGCAATGTCTTTTTCAGGACATGATGCAAGGGAACAGTGGACGCTTCCTTAGGTGGAGAAGGATAGTCCAGGAGCTCAAACATTTCAGCCCTGGGCTCGTCCTCCACAACCACCGGGAAGGGGATGGCCGTAGACATCTCCCGGACAAAGGAAGCGAAAGACAGACTCTCAGGAGGAGAAAGCTGCCTTTCAGGAGAGGGAGTGGGATCAGAAGGAAGACCCCCAGACTCCTCGTCAGAGAAATATCTGGGGTCTTCTTCGTCCTCCCACGAGGCCTCACCCTCGGTGTCAGACACAAGTTCACGGACCTGTGTCTGCAACCTCGCCCGGCTCGACTCCGTGGAGCCACGTCCACGATGGGGGCGTCGAGAGGTAGACTCCCTCGCCCGCATCGGCGAAGCTCCCTCCGCCGACGTAGTCGGGGAGCCTTCCTGGGAGGTGGCCGCGGTCGGCACCGCACGCGGTACCGACGTCGGGGACCTCAACCTGGGCGATGGACCAGCCGGCGCCACGCTCGACGGTACCGGAGGCGCAAGCACCGCCGGTACCGGAGGGGTAGGGCGCAACAGCTCTCCCAGAATCTCTGGGAGAACGGCCCGGAGGCTCTCGTTCAGAGTGGCTGCAGAAAAAGGCTGAGAGGTCGATGCAGGCGTCGACGTCAGAACCTGTTCCGGGCGAGGAGGCTGTTCCGGGCTGTCCAGAGTGGAGCGCATCGACACCTCCTGAACAGAGGGTGAGCGGTCCTCTCGGTGCCGATGCCTGCTGGGTGCCGAATCCCTCGGCGACCCAGAGCTCTCGGTGCCGACACGGGGAGGAGACCGGTGTCGATGCTTCTTCGACTTCTTCCGAAGCATGTCACCGGAGCTCCCCGGCACCGACGAGGAGGACGTGGAATCCATCCGTCGCTTCCTCGGGGCCGAGACCGAAGAAGGTCGATCCCGGGGGGGCTGTACCGCAGGAGCCCTCAGGGTAGGAGGAGACCCACCCGAAGGCTCACCGCCACCAGCAGGGGAATGGACAGCCCTCACCTGCACTCCTGACGATGCACCTCCGTCCGACGACATCAGCAGACGAAGTCTCGGTACCACCGACGTCGATGCAGTCGCCCGATGCCTCGGCGCCGATGCAGAGGTCCGATGCCTCGATGCAGTCGATGGAGCGGCAGCCAAGGAAGATGGTCCGGACGCTGACGACGTCGATGCACTCGATGCCTCCGGTGCCGATGTCGACGAAGAGCCCGAGAACAAAACGTTCCACTGGGCTAATCTCGCTACCTGAGTCCGCCTTTGTAACAGGGAACACAGACTGCAGTTCTGAGGGCGGTGCTGGGCCCCTAGACACTGAAGACACGCAGAGTGCCTATCAGTGAGCGAGATTACCCGGGCGCACTGGGTGCACTTCTTGAAGCCGCTGGAAGGCTTCGATGTCATGGGCGGAAAAATCACGCCGGCGAAATCAAAAGCCGAAATGGCGAAAATTGAAGCACCAAAATTTAAAGGGAGAAAAATCTCGACCGAGGCCAAACTAGGCCTACCCCGACAACGAAAGAAAACTTACGGGGCAAAAACTGTGAAAAATACGGGAAGGGCAGAAAACCCGAAAGGGTCTTCCGGAACACTTCCGGAGCGCTTCCAGAACTTTTTTAAAAGAAAAACAATGAAAAACACGTCGAAAAAGACGCGCGAGGTCGACTCTCTGGGGCACGAACGGCGTAACACGACCGTACCGAGCGCGGACGAAAGAAGACTTGCCGGCTCGAGCCGGTTTCGGGCGGGAAGACGGCCGCGCATGCGCGGTGCGCATGGGCGCGCGAGGACTAGCAAAGGCCTTTGCTAGTAAACTTTCCGATGGAGGGGGCTGCCGAGGACGTCAACCCATCAGTGAGAACAAGCAGCCTGCTTGTCCTCGGAGAAATGTAATGATCACATTATGCATCTTATGTCTTCATTTCAAAAGTTAGAACTTTCTGGAATTCCCATGTGTGATGCATTGAAAAGAGCATTTCTTTTTACCTCACTATCAAAGAAGTTTGATGTTTTTAGGTCTGTAAATGAAGCCATTGAAGGGCAATCTTTTGAACAGGCAGCATCAAAACTGAGGCAGGAATGCATAATTAATGATTCTGAGGAGATGTGTTCTCAAAGTCAGTCAGAGAGAAATGAAACAAATTTCTTGGCAAAGAACAGAGGAAGGCGGAGCTATGGGAAAACTCCACCCAAGGGCAAGCTGATTTGCTATTCATGTGGAAAGGAGGGACATGTATCTAAATGGTGTAAGGAAACACAAAACACTCCCTCTAGCTCACCTAAGCCAATGGAACTAAAGAATTTTCCAACCAGGAAATGTATGAAGGACAATAATAAACATAAGAGCTTTCTAATGGTAGAAAAATCTTTGGACTATGGTAAATAATAATTCAAATGAAAGTACTTGGATTTTGGATTCGGGGAGCACATGCCATTTAACCAATTGTAAGGATTTCTTTCAGGAAATGTGTCCAGAAGAAGGTATTCTTAATACTGCAAACGCAGGGACTGCTAAGATCCAAGCAAAAGGCATTGGATTCTTAAAATGCAAAGTGTCTAATGAAGTTAAAGAAATTCCTGTAAGTGATGTCTTGTATATTCCCCAAGCAGTTTGCAATATGCTTAGTGTATCTACATTAGATAAGAAGGGATTTGCGATTCATTTTGAAAACAGTAAGTGCACAATCACTAAAAATGATGAAGTGTATGCTGAAGCTTTTATGCATAATGATATTTATAAACTGAGCATTTCAGGTGAAGCCTCACATATGGCGCAAGTAAGGAAGAATGATGGTAAATGTAGTCTGGAAATCTGGCATCGCCGCCTGGGACATCGTGATTTTAAGGTGATCCAGGATCTTTACAGTAAGCAACTAGCCACCGGCATTCAGATACGTGCAGATACTGGTAAAATGGAGAAATGCATAGACTGTGTTACTCAAAAGGTGTGAGACCCTCATTTCCTGCATACACAGGAAATAGGAGTAATAAAGTACTGGACTTAATACACAGTGACTTATGTGGACCGTTTAATATCCCATCATTGGGAAATAACAGATTTGTGCTAATATTCTTGGATGATTTCTCTAGATACTGTGTGGCCTATTTGCTGAAAGAAAAAAGTCAAGTCACAGACATGCTGAAGAAATACGTAGCCATGGTGAGCAATAAATTTGAAAGAAAACCAAAGGTTCTTCAGACCGACAATGGTGGTGAGTTCACTTCACAAAGCATGCGCACATTTCTAGAACAAGAAGGCATTCAGCATATCACAACAGTAGCTTATACACCAGAGCAAAATTCTGTTGCAGAGAGAAAATTTAGGTCACTTGTGGAAATGACCAGGTGTATGCTGTCAGATAGCAATCTCCCTAAAAGACTATGGGGGGGAAGCCATTCTCACAGCAGTGTACCTACAAAACAGAATGCCAACTAAAGGCGCTGAGCGCACACCACATGAGACATGGCATGGTAGGAAGCCAAACCTGTCACACATAAGAACATTTGGAAGTACAGCATATGCTCATGTACCAAAGCAAAGAAGGCATAAGCTGGATTCCACAACAGAAAGGGGCATTTTAGTTGGCTATGCTCCAGGACACAAAGGATATAGAATTTTGAATCTGAAAACTGGCATTGTTGGCATAAGACATGTTACATATTTTGATGAAAACAAAAGGGTTGATAAAGGCTGGATTATCCCAGATGAGCCTTATCATCCAGAATATGAAACTAGAACCATAATAGACATGCCAGTGTATATAAATGCCATACCAAGGCAGATGTCTGAAAGCAACTCATCTGTATCTAACGAGGAACAGGCAGAGGAAGCAGACACAGAAAGGATCATCGCAGGAGACAGTACAGTTGGAGAAGGGGAATCAATTGGAGAAGGACTCTCAGATTTAGAGGATGCGGAAAGGTCAGACCAACCTGTTGTCAGACACTCATCCAGGGAAAACAAAGGTGTCCCACCCCCAAGACTGTCTTACCTAACAAAGTCAGCAGAAGCTCAAGAGCCCTTAACATGGGATGAGATTGAGAAAATGCCAGCAGAAGAAGCTGCTGAATGGCGTAAAGCTGCACAAGAAGAAATTGATGCATTGCATAAAAATAATACTTGGATTCTTACAAAATTACCTCCTGGCAAGAAAGCTATAGGATGCAAATGGGTATTCAAGTTAAAAAGGAATGCACAAGGAAAAGTGGAAAGGTATAAAGCCAGATTAGTCGCAAAGGGATATCTTCAAAAATATGGAGAAGATTTTGATGAAGTGTTTGCACCTGTAGTGAAACACACGACAATTAGAACACTTCTGAGCATTGCAGTCTCAAAAGGCATGCAAGTCAACCACATTGATGTGAAAACAGCATTTCTTCATGGAGATATAACTGAAGACTTGTACATGGAACAGCCAACAGGTTTCATAAATACAAAACAAAGACAGCTAGTGTGTAAATTAAACAAAGGTCTTTATGGATTAAAACAAAGTGCAAAATGTTGGAATGACAAATTGCATGAAATATTGACAAATTTAGGATTTAAGCAAGGTGAAGCAGATAAATGCTTGTACACTAGGTGCAGAAATGGACAATATGCATACATTTTAGCTTTTGTTGATGATCTGCTCATTGCAAGCGAAAGTGAGCAAGAGTACAAGGACATTGTAAAATATTTAAACCTGAATGTTGAGATAAAAGAACTTGGTAATGTGTCATACTATCTTGGTATAGAAATTGAGAAACAAAATGATGGTTCTTATCTTCTAAGCCAGAAGCAGAAAATAAATGAGCTTATTGAAAGTTTAGGTATGCAAGATGCCCAAGTTGTAAGCACTCCCATGATCACTGATTTTCTGAAGGATGAAACAGTAAGAGAACCTTTACCAGATAACATCCAATATAGATCAGCCATAGGTAAGCTTTTATATCTGACTACCACATACAGGGCTGATATAGCAAATGCAGTAGGAATTTTGAGCAGAAGGGTCAGCTCACCTACCAAATCAGATTGGACTGCAGTTAAAAGGATGGTAAGGTATTTAAAAGGTACCATTGATTGTAAATTAAAGATTTCAGCCAATAGTAATCCAAAACTAATATGTTACTGTGATTCAGATTGGGCAGGGGATCATTCTGATTATAAATCCACAAGTGGATATGTGTTTATGTATGGAAATGTACAAATTTCTTGGGCCAGTCATAAACAAAGTATTGTGAGTCTGTCTTCTACAGAAGCTGAATATGTGGCTGTATCAGAAGCATGCAGAGAACTGATGTGGATTGAAAAACTTTTGCTGGATTTTGGAATAGCTGAACAGAGACCAATCCAGATAATGGAAGATAATCAGAGCTGCATCAGACTGTCACAGAATGACAAGGTTCAGTCACGCACCAAGCACATCGCAACGAAATACCACAACGTGCGAGAGTTGGCGAAAGAAGGGGTCATCAGTCTACACTATTGTCACACCAGTGAGATGACAGCTGACATCATGACCAAACCGTTACCCAGAGAACGTTTTGAGAATCTGCGTATAAAGCTTGGACTTTGTATGAATTAATAATTGCATGACAGTTATGCATGAGAAGGGGTTTGTTGGAATAATGTATTGTATTTTACATGCATTGCCTGTCACCAATGTTTTTCTCTGTGATTACTCTGTGACCTCTGATGTGAATTACTTAGAGAGGTCACACCCATGCAACTTCCTGTGGGGGTTAGGCACAGCACATGGAGCTCATGATCTCTCCTAAGCTGAGGATCTACTATGGTGTGAGCATCCATTACCATCTAAGCACATGGAAAGAGCTGATAATCCAAATGTATAGTATTATGTATATATAAGCCTGTCTGAATATAATCTAACTACAAACTGTGAGTAAACAGATGTTTTGTTACTTCAACTTTAAAGTGACTCAGCAGTGAATTATTCTGGGGTGAATGAGAGAGAGATGAAGAAAAGAAATTAACATTTCTAAAGCTGAAGCTGTGTGTATAAAATCTGCTAATTATTTACTACAAATAATCCAACAGTTAATAAAGGCAAAATACCAGGGAGGTCACCAGGTATGGGTGCTGCTTAGTTCCAAAAATCCCAAGACAGTCTGGAAGACCCGGACCGGACTGATTTCTGGAACATGGGAAACAAGCAGATAGTCCATCGCAGCCACCAGGTGGCGAAATGAATAAGAGCACGAAACATGGGCACAATCGTGACACTGGGCTAGATGGACCATTGGTCTGACCCAATATGGCTATTCTTGTGGAGTAGAAAGTGTGTTATCTGGTTGTCCGGAGAAGATAAGTGCTATAGTTTCATCTAGATAGAGTTTAAGTTTGTATTTTTGAAGCCCGTTCACAATGAGAAAGTTTATCATTTGTTTCTATGATCTCTTGTATTTTTGTGAGGTCAAAAGCGGTCAGTATTTAAATGTCATCTGCACAGATGAATGATGATAGGTCGTATTAGTACTGCTAGGGGAGCCATAAAGACGTTGAATAAAATAGTGGCTAAGATTGAACCTTGGTGGACACCGCATATGAGAAAGTATGGGAATAAGACACTAATTTACATAACACCAAAGCAGACCAAGCAGTCCAGTCCACTCCTGCCATACAGTAGTCATAATGGCAGAATCACCCAAACATAACACTATCCTTCTGGGAACAGAAAGGTTTTCAGATGGTTCCAGAATGTCAAGTAGTTCTTTTCATGGCACAATGACAATGGCAAGTTATTCCACTCCAATGGGGCCAATCACCAAAAAGCTCCATTCGATCCTGCTTTTATAAAACATTCTCTCTCTGCTGTCCCAATATATTCACATCTTGGTCTACTTCCTCCATCCTGGAAATGTGGCTACATCCATCCCCGATTGAAAGACCCCAAATATGGGGTCTTTCACGTAATTTTCGTACCATCGCTATCTGCAATTCCTTTCTAAGGTTACTAAATCGACTGTTTGGCCTGGATGGAAGATTATCTTACCTAGGTAAATGTCCTTCATCCTTATTAGACTGTGTTCAGACAGTCTAACAGTACTGTGACCATCCTGATAGTTTTGACATCCTTTATTCATCATAACTTGAAAAGGACAAAACTGTGGTCCTTATTTCTTGAAATCTATCAGTAGCATTTGACCTGATAGATCACGAGCTCCTTATTGCTCGGTTACAAGGCAGAGGGATCAGCAGTACCGTTTTTAAATGGTTTCGTTCCTATTTCTCGCAACATACCAATATTGTTCTGAGGCAGAATACCTGTTCTCAGGCCTATATATTATCATTTGGTGTCCTCTAGGGGTCCCTGTTGGTCCCCAATTCTTTTCAATATCTTCATGGTGCCTCTTCTTAGCCTGGCCCAAAAGTCCACGCTGACGACATAGAGATTGTTGGCACCACTAACTGTGACAGGTCATTCTGACCTTTAACCACAAGATGACTGCACTTGCTGACTGGTTAGAGAATCATCAACTAAAACTGAACCTGGATAAATCCAAGGGACAACTGCCTGCTCAAAAGCATATTCCACTCTATGCACCCCTATTATGATTGCTACTGCCATTGGGCCCATTGAGGAATCTATAAGGGTGCTGGAAGTATACTTTGACCAGCATCTGGATTTGCATCATCAGTGTCTCACATAGTCCAATGCGGTTTCTTAAAGCTGTAGATGATCTCCTCTGTTAGAAAACTCTTTACCATGCCCGCACTTCAGGTCCTTCCCCATTCACTCGTCCTCAGCCATTTAGACTACTTCACAACATTATTAAATACTAAATCTGTATTTCTGATATTAGGAGTCTCAGACTTGTTCAGAATATGGTTGTGAAACTGTTAATTAACTCCAGGAAATTTGCCCATGTAATCCCCCCCCCCCCTCCCCACCACACACACACACTCTGTATGAAAGACTGGTTACCTGTCTCACACAGGATAATCTACAACACTCTGCTCCTGGTCTATAAAACTTATCACTCTGGTACCACACTTTACCTCGCCCAACTGTAAGCCCCTTATGTTCCTAACATGTCATTATACTCGTCTCAGAATTATCTGGGTGTCCCCTCATTCTGGGTTATTGGTCTTTACCACCATTCAAGCATTCAAGGTTGATGTTTAGTGTGGTGGATCCTTCACTCTGGAATGCACCAGCATTGCCCTGCCGTCTGAAGCATTCTCTGACAAATTTTAAGGAGGGCTTAAAAACTTTTCTTTTCAGGGATTTCTTTGGGGTGGGATTTCTTCTATTCTCAGCAATGGCTCCTTTTACTGGCCTCCAGGGGGAGGGGGCAGGGCAGGTATGTCTACTGCCATTATGTCTGCTTCTGGTCACATCTCTGTCTGTCCTATTATTAGGAAACTTCTTTTCTTCTCTTTTCATCTCTTTCATGACTTATTTATGATGGAATGTAAACTGCTTATATAGGCTACTGATTAAGCAGTATATCAAACACTAATTAAACTCGGAAAGGTGGGAACTCTACTATGATACTGTACTCTCTTCATTGCTCTCATCGGGGATACATTTAATAACGCAACCTGACTGGATCTCAATCTCCTCCAAGGAACATACCAATCAATCCTCTCTTGTAAATATTTGGGACCTCCAATAAAGTACAAAGGGTCACTCTCATCAATTTAAATTGTAATCGAGTTGGTATGGATAACTAATGCTATTAACAGAGGCCTAACAGAGCACTGCTTTGAAACACCCACAATTGCCCATGCAGCAGAATTTCGTGCCACCTGTAAATGCTTTTTTTTTTTGCCAAAACCTACAAAGAAGCCATTGCAATAATTAAAATGGAGCAAACTTAAGACTGCACCAATATTCAAAACATGCTCCTATATTATCTCACCAATTTATTTTCCAATACACCATTCTCAATACCCATGATATCTGGGGCTCCAAACTCAAAACTACCATAAGGAAATTAATTTCAGTTTCTCTTTCTTCAGAGTTCTACTGCTCACAATCTGATTTCTTTGGTTTTCCATTTCAATTTTTTGTCTACATATTTGTTTCTAATCTGTGTTTCTTTTCCACTAGGTGATAGTCTTGTTTTCCTTGTGTAACCATATTGAGGGATTCTTTTATCATGTAAACTTTGTGCAGAAATCTGCAGCAATCTCATTTCCCAACTGGAAATGTACTGGTGTTTTAGAATATTTGAAGTGCTGACTTTTAATAGGTAGGTTTAGTGTAGCCTTGAGTTCTTGGACTTGCTGCACATACTGTATGCTTCTCAATGTCTACTGCAGGTTTTTGTTTTAATTATTGCAGGGTCTGGTAGTGGAGGGTGTTTCTGCTGCCATCACCAATGTAGCGACAGAATTTGAATAAAATGTTTTTGGACGTTGAGTTTAAAGTGAAACATTCTACTTCTGCTCTGTACCTGTTGTTGGGAGTTTTACTGGTTGATTTGGGAATGTACAGTGGCCTAGTGGTTAGGGTGGTGGACTTTGGTCCTGAGGAACTGAGTTCGATTCCCACTTCAGGCACAGGCAGCGCCTTGTGACTCTGGGCAAGTCACTTAACTCTCCATTGCCCCATGTAAGCCGCATTGAGTCTGCCATGAGTGAGAAAGCGCAGGGTACAAATGTAACAAAAACAAAACAAACAAACTATGTGAATGAATAATTATCCCACCGTTTGCTAAGCCACGTGGCTTTGCCGACACAGCTCATTCAAAGTGAATGGGCTGTGTCAGTATTGGAGCACAGCAGCCGCTTGCACAGCTTAGTAAACAGAGGGGGGGGATATGAAACTAAATGTAAATTGGGAAGGGAAATTGGACTCGTCCAAACAAAAAAGCACCCTGCTAGCAGCCAATTTTCCTTTCCATCCCCTCCCCTCACCGAAATTGTTGGTCAGAGGATCCCAGCAACCCAGGTAGCTTGCAGAAGCAAAATGAAAAATCAGAATGGGGCCTCTGAACCACTACAAGGCTCAAGGGCCTGCCAAGTTCTCACTCCCCCCTTTGACACAGACTTCTGTACTTATAAGAAATCTGTACCAAAGGAGGAGGCGGGAACATGGTAGGACCTTATGCACTGAAGCAGCTTAGAGACCCCACACTGACTTTTTCCATCTTTGCTTCTTCAGCCACAGAACAGCCTTAGTGTACATGCTACTGTTGCTCTTTGTCCCAACTCTACCTCAGTCAACCCACCTGGACATACCCAAATGCCAATTAGGACAATCTGCCCCTTCTGCTGTTGATTCAATGTCATGCTTCCTATCTAATTCAAAGTCTTATATCTCATACCAGAATTACTTACAAGGGATTTACTGTTCAGAGAAGGAGAAGAGGGGGTATGAAGAGCGGGAGATAAATTTGTAACTATTGTTTTTTAGTTGCATGTGTTGTCCATTTTATTATGAGTATGTTCTGAGGTCTTCTTCCCTGGGCATTTTTTTGGCAGGTATTTGAAGTGAATAAACAAATGTACTACTTATCCCTTTTATATACTCATGGCAAAAGAAAGATAGGCCTGCTTTAAATAAATACAACTGCAACACTGTATAACACAGCCCATACTAGACTACAAACACCTTGTACCTGAGCAGTAAATGGAGACTCTTTGTAAGTCAATCAATGCAGAAGGTCATACAACCTCTTACTCCTAGGGGAACTCTGCACAAAAAAAGTAAAGATTCTGTAAAATAATACACACTGTATTTTTAATTTTCTTGTGCAGAATTCCCCTTTTCCAACAGCTGGCTTTTCACCCCAGGAATGAAATACCCCCACCACCACAGCAGTTTCCCTCCTCAGGTTCCACCTTCTCCATTTCATTCTTAATTCTTATCCCTTCCCCTGTTAAGTTCAGTCCCCGGCTTTCTCTATACCTTCTCCAAGGTGATACCTCCAATTTTTCTCCCCCTCCTCCACCCATTTTTATTCCACCTGTTCTCTATCCTCTATCAACATTCTGCCTTCTAGAGTTCTCTCTCCCCGTCCTTCGGCTTTTACTTCCCTCCCTATGCTCTCCCCCTAACTCACAGAAAGACCCTTATTCTGTCCACCACAAAGGTATCCTCCCCTTCCAAGCAAACACCTACCTTACATTTCTGTCCCAATCCCCACAGCACACACCATCCCATCCACCTTGTCCCAATCTCCCCCCCCCAACCCCATCCACTTTGTCTCAGCCCCCCTCCACAAGGCGCACACCATCCCATCCACCTTGTTCCAGCCCTCCACTTCCTATAGCATACACATCCCCCTCATCCACCTCTTTAGCAGCCCTTCCCACTTCATCCACCCTTTTCCAGACACACCCCTTTCCCTGCCTCCACATCACTCCAGCACGCCAAGAGGAGTAGCTGCCCAACAGCACATCAGGTTGCTTCCTTCTCCTCTGCAGACCCGGGCCAGATGTTCTTTTGAGCCATGCAAGCTCTGTACAACCATGCAGTTTAAAAGAACAGCTGCAGACCAATGCAGAGAAGGCGGAAGCAGCCCAATGTGCAGTTGGGCAGCTCTTCCTCTTGGCACGCTGGAATGGTGTGTATACAGGGAGGCAGCTGGAAACATAGAATCTGTGTCGCAATGCATTGCAATAGCAGACTAAACCAAACTTTGCGTGGAAAAGGCAAATTCCGAATTGTGCAGTAGCATAGAATTCCCTCCTGAGTAACCTCTGCATTTTATAAGGTCTTCAGTAAACAATCCTTTCAGACAAATATTGGCCTGGCTAAAATATGGGAAATGGACGCAGAGAGGGAAAATATGTCCATGCAGTGATATATTATTGGAGTATAGTTAATAGGCCATTCTTATCTAAGGGCTTAACACAATCCTTATTTTTCCTGATTCATTGAATGATATGACTCTAACCAAGCTATACAGCACTTGACCACAAGAAGCTAACATTTGCTGGTACTGCTGAAAAGCACAAGGATACTTGATACATATGATTTATCAATGCCCACTGATATAAACCTTTTGGAGAGATATCTGATCAGAAGTCAAAAAGGTGCTTTGCACTGCTGTTGTTACCAATCCTCAGGTTGTTATATTTAGATTGTTGGTAATCAGTGATACTTTAGAGCAGTGCTTCCTAATCCTCTCCTAGAGGCACACTGCCAGTTGAGTTTTCAGGATTATCACAATGAATATGCATGAGATACACTTGCTGGTAGCAGTGACCCCATTATATGCAAATCTGTCTAATGTGTATTCATTGTGGTAATCCTGAAAACCTGACTGGCTAGATGTGCTTCCAGTAGACAACTGAGAAGCACTGTTTTGACAAAAAGTATCAAATCATTTGATATATTGATCACACTGAAGCTGCAAATTATCTAATCAGAAAACCGCTAACCTGTTAAATAAGTATTGCTGCTGGCAAAATATATGTCTAGTCCACCAATATGAGTTCAATGCTGCTAAGAAAACAGAGTATCAAAATTAGTGTGATTTGGCAGCCTGCTCATGAATACTTGGGATACCAAAGCCAGTATGTAATGACAAGTTCACAGATACTGAAGATTCCATGATATCAAGATACTTATATTGTCTGTTACCCCGACGACAATATTGAATGTATGTTACATGTTGCACTGTTCTTTCGTTTGCTGTTTTGATTTTACAATGTTAATAAAATATGCAAAACAAAAAATAAAATAAAGAAAAGGCAAGGTGGGCTTGCAGTTACCTGGTGCACAAGGAATCTACTACTACTATTTAGCATTTCTATAGCGCTACAAGGCATACGCAGCGCTGCACAAACATAGAAGAAAGACAGAATCCCCACAATAAGTTTATCTGAAGTCCATAAGAAATCTCATGGCATTCAAAATACAGTGCAGCATATAGCATCTCTCATGCAAATCTGACACCAAAGTGAAATTTAAAACGTAGGTAACCCCTTCCCTAGCATCTCCTCTCCAAGCAGTTTCTCCCTACATCCCCACTCACTTTAGAATCGCTGCACTTGCAGTAGCAATTTCTGGAGAAAATTCAATTTTAGGCCTGTAAACCATCACACACTCAAAACTCTACCAGTGGTCCTGCCCCCTACCACCATGTAAAAGGGTAGAAGAGACAGGGCCACCATATGGCCTGTAAACACATTGATGGCTTACAGGTACCATGCTGAATTTTAGGAGTTCCAAGTTGATACTGCTACTGTGGGTGCTGCTCAATAGCAACGCCTAACAGCAGCATCCTGGCATCTATGAGAATTTGGCACTGTAGGGAGTTGTTTACATTACCTATGCCAAACTTCAGGCCTGAGGAAGTTATTTGAATTGGGATCTACATAACTGGACAAACACAAAAAGAGAAGCATTAAAGGGGTCAATATTGAATCTATTAGTTTTTGCTGGACAAATCAGTGCCTTCACACATTCATGTGCTTTATAGCTTCATTATGAACAACTACTGATTTCTCTGATCCACCCATGCACAGCTACAACCAGCGTTTGAGTGTAAGGCGAAAATATAAAATACAGTACCTGGAAAAAAAGGAATCTGGAATCCACATAAGTGTCTGCCTTGATGTACTAAACCTGCAAGTCCAAAAAAAAATATATATATATATATATTCACACATAGAAAAGAAGAATGTGAAATTACAAATGCCTACATCTTTATGCTAACCTAACTGTAATTTTTGAATTAACAACCGTAGAAAAATCTTTATTTTAAATATCTAGGGCCCCTTCAATAAAATTTGCTTATGCAAGATTAAGGGCCCCTTTTACTAAACTATGCTAGCGATTCCTGCACAGCAAATGTGCCGAAGCTCATTCGAACTGCATGGGTTACGTCAAAATTTGCCATGACGGGAATTACTAGCGTGGCTTAGTAAAAAGGGCCCTAAGACTGTTAAAGAGGAAAAAGGTCAATCAGACTGATCAACTCTCAACTAAAATAGTAAGAAATGCAGTTTTAAGCAAATGAAGCTATGTAGCTGTTCAAGACGCCTACTGAGTAAATATAATTCTTACGATCTGTTCTCATGGAAGCATCATTACAAACAAATGAAACAAAGATCCTGCACATTATTTATGCTGCTCAAAATGTATTATTCATTCACATATGGTTTCTGAATTCTTTCTTCCCTTCTCCAGATCTAAACCCATGCAGGCATCATAAAATGGTCTGCTTTAAAAAGGGGGACTAAACAAACAAGATTTTGAAAAGGGAAAAGGGTCGTAGAGCCAATATACTGCCTTTCTGTGGTACAACCAAAGCGGTTTACATTTATTATATGCAGGTACTTTCTCATTCCTAGTGGGCTCATAGTAAGTTTTTGTACCTGGATCACAAGAAGCTGCAGTAACAGCAATAATAAAAAGATACATATACAAGTTAACACACACAAGTTATTTTACAAATCAACTCAGCCTGCAGTGTAATATTATATAAACCACAAAGTCACAAGTCTCATCTCAAGAGTTTAAAGCCAAAGAAGCTGATGGATTAAAGTGCACAGGTCACTTCGTGCTCTAAAAAGGTTAATTATACAATTTAAATAGCAAAATGCACACCACTTGCCCTTTTAGAAGTTAAATGCAACTATTTTTTTTTTTTTTTTTTGCAAACAGCTATTTCTTGAACGTTTTACATGGTGGCTTCTTGGATCTGTGGTCACAAAGAGCGTCCTAACTTAATGCCAGTTTTGATTGGTAAACCAAGTGTAGTGGTGAATAGTTTGCATTATCTAAGGATTATCTTTCATTTTAGACTCACATTTCATGATTAAGCGTCATCACTTGTAAATAGAGGTTTTTATGTTTTGAGTCAGCTGTGGACAGTGAGACAGTGTTTTAATTAAGGCAGCACTGTACACTTTAATATCTCAGCTAGACTTCAGTAACAGTGTGTGCTGGAACAACTCAAAATAATAATATTAAACGACTACAAACATTACAGAATATCGTATTGAGGGCTTATTTTACAAAGCTGCACTACCGATTCACAGTGAAGCAAATGAAAGCCCATTAAATTCCTATGGGTTTCTTCTCATTTGCTGCGTTGGAATTGCTAGCGTAGCTTTGTAAAAGAAGCCCTGAGAGTCTGAGAAGACATCTATAAATATGAACACACGGTTTCCAGTCCAATTTCGGATTTCTTTTAAAATTCTTACTCTGGCACACAGAACCTACTATGAGTGGCTTCCTTTCTATTTAAGTAGTCTAGCCATTCCTTATACTCCTGCAAGGTCCTTATATCTTGTGATTTTGGGGGGTTGGCTCCTGTCCTCCGGAATAATCTTTCCAAAGTAATACATTACCTTGAGCAAAAAAAAAAAAAAACATTCAAAGGAGAAATTATGTCTTACCTTATTTTCTTTCCTTAGTCAGCATCACTGTTCTAAACCACAGGTGTTTCCCACCAGCAGATGGAGGTAGAGAAGCTGAATTCAACCAGCGATATCACCGGCTATGTGTTCGGCTCTCTGGAACAATGCAGTATGCATCTGCCCAAGAAGCAGAAGCTCCCTTTTGGTAACGCACCCAAACCTATCAACCATTGCAGCTGCAATGATAAGCAAGAGAGAAAACACCACAGAGTGGCATTCACTTGCTTATCATTGCAGCTGCAATGGTTGATAGGGATGGGTGCATTACCAAAAGGGACCTTATGCTGCTTGGGCAGATGCATACTGGATTGTTCTAGAGAGTCCCACACATTGTAGTTGGTGATGTCAGTGGTTGAATTCAGTATTCTCTACTTCCATCTGCTGGTGGGAAACACCTGCTGGTTTAGAAAAGTGACAATTTCTATTTTGAATTTTTTTTTTTTTTTTTTGCTCAAGGTAATGTATTACTTTTTGGAAGATTACTCCACAGGACAGGAGCCAATCCTAAAAAAAAAAAAAAAAATCACAAGACATACCAGGAAATAGTAATCTCATGGGAACCCCATTTGGCTGCCAATTGTAATCCAATCCAATCCAATCCTTTTCTTTTTCAGTTACTTCTAATAAGACAGAGCATACCCAGAACCTCGGGTCAAGGTCTTCCAAGGGCAGGATTTCAGAACAATGACGCCAACTAAGGAAAGGAAAATTATCACATAAGAGATAATATCTCCTCTCTCAGCGCCAGTTTACACTGTTCTGATACAGCGGAAAATACCAAAGTAGACCTAATGGGAGGGGGAAGACAAGGCCCCTTTAATCTCTGCCAAATTCGAACAGACCCTGGCCAGAACATCCAAACTGTAGTGCTTAGCAAAGGAACGTATCAAGGACGTATGCTGTACTGCAAATCTTCTAAGGTGAAACAGCCCGGGCACCTACCCAGAATGCTGCCTGAGCCCTGGTCGATTGAGCCTCCAGTCCTTGAAACAACGGACAACCCATAACAATGTAGATGGACACAACAGTCACCTTAATCTACCTCGTAGCAGAAACCTTAGAGGCCATCTGGCCCTTCAGAGGGCCATGAAAGAGCACAAAGAGGTGATCAGAGAGAAAACTCATTCATCTCCTTCAGGTACCGAAGAAGCGCCCTCTGGATATCCAGTTTGTGGAGCCTCTGGTCCACACGGGATGACCCCCCACCACCACCAAGAAAGCAGGCAAAAACACCAACACACCTCCTGACAAGGAAGGGAGAAACCACCTTCGGCAGAAAGGATGGGACCATACCAAGGACACTGAATCCTCCACACAGGACAGATAAGGGTCTTGGCAAGATAGGGCCTGAAGTTCCAACACCCTCCTAGCAAGGTGATGGCTACCAGAAACTCTGTCTTGAATATGAGGTTGAGTGCAATGACTCAAACAGAGTCCCCCACAATGCCCAGAGAACCAAACTGAGGTCCCACAAAGGAAAGGGGATGAACTGGAGGGCACAACTATGTAAGAGCTTCTACAGGAAGGCATTGTGCAGTACTATGAACCTGACTTTAAAGTTACAGACTTAGGCCAATGTCAGCTTTCAGGCTAAGGCTTGTTGGCTCAATAGGCCCAGTCCTCTTGAGAAGTGAAAGGAACATTGCTGGCATAGCCAAAGCTACAGGAAAGCAAAAATAACTTCAACAACCACCTTGTTTACAGAAACTGGGTCTTCATGTTCAAGACCAATCTGCTCCTGGTGCCAATGGCCCTGTTGTTTGGTCTTTCAAGCCACAACAGTGGAAAGTCCCAGATTTGTTATTCTGAACAGCATGGCTCTCTAAACCCAAGAAAAGGGTATAAGAAACCCGTCCTTAAGCATAACATCAACAGGGTGTTACCTTGAGCAGTTTAAGCGAGAGCTGCCATCCATGGAACAGATGACAGTCCTGATCCAAGCCTACCACATCATGAACAGCATCTGAGTCTCGTAAAGTGTGGCTACTGCCCACCTGTTCCTACTCACTTGCTACTGGGGATGCCTGCCTGAGAGAGCCCACCTGCTGACTGACCATCCTGGAGAGAGAGACCACCTGCTGGCTGCGGTTCCTGTGTTCTTTCAAGAAACCCTACAGCCTGCCTGCCTCCATCTACAACATCCTGAGCGAGAGAAAGCTTCTGCCATCAAGTCAGACTGTATGTTTCTTCTCTTAGAGCCTTTGGAAAGTCCTAATCAGTTCAGAACTAGGGCGCGTGTGTGCATTCTCTACCCTGCCTTGACAGGTACATAAGTACTCTGTATTTTACCATCATTTTGGGTATATTAGCATAAGTGCATTGTCTCTGATTTACACTGTTCTACTACTATCAAACAATAAATTAGCTTTTATTTTTCTCTAACAATTGAGCCTTATCTCTTTCTTAGTGCTTTAGGCTATAAGAATTTAGATCTGACCTCAGCGGGATATCTTATTCTAACCAGAGTGCTACCTTTCATATTTTTCCCAGCTTTCACACACCTCGACTGCCTGACCTCTACCTGAGGCTAGGTAATTGTAGTAGTAGCCCTGCAAGAGCACCATCCCCTTCAAAGAATGAGCCATCTCCTTGTACAGGGTCAGAGAGGTGCCCCTCATCTGTCCCCAAAAGCTGGAAAATGCAGCCACTTGGACCTTCAGGAAGCTCAATGAGAGTCCTTGCTCCAGGCCCTGCTACAGGAACCCCAAGATATTGGGAACCTGAGCCCTCCAAGGGGATAGGGGACATTCCTTGCACCAGAATTCAAAAACCTGCCAGATCCTGATATAAGCCAAGGGCATGGTCTTCCTGGACCACAGCAGAGTAGAAGTCACTGCAAGGAAAACCCACACCCTCTCTAAATATCACCTTTCAATGGTCACACTGTACTCCAGAAGGGATCTGGATTTTCCATGTCTACTGGCCCCTGCCAAAGAAGCCACTGATCCCTGGGCAGAGGAAGAGGGTTGCTTACCAGCCGGCACTGAAGATCCACACCACCAGCAAGACCAAGAGAGGATGACATGCAATCCTGTGCATCACTTGGTCCACCAGAGACCACAGAGGGAACACACAGTAGTAGCGCTCTAGAAATGTTAAGTAGTAGTAGTAGTAGCTCCGCAACCAGCCACGTTGAACCAGGGCATCTATTTCTCAATCAACTGAAGAAGTGCTCCGCCATCGCATTGGCTCGAAAAGCCATCAGATCAAATCAAGGAGGCCCTGTGCAGTCCACCATGAGCTGAAAGGCTTGCTGCCCCAGCTCCCACTCACCAAGATCCAGCAGACAGCAAATGAACAAGTCCGCTTGAACACTGTCCTTGCCTGCAATATGGACTGCTGAGAGAGCCTACAGATGTGCTTTCACCCAGCCACTGACTGACTCTGGGTCCCACCCTGCCTGTTGATGTATGCCACTGCCTTCGCATTGTCTGACATCATTCTCCTGTAAGGCCTGTAGAATCATTTCATTATATGGGCATGATTTTTGATTCACAGCTTACCTTTGTCCCTCAAATTTCCAAAATCTGCAAATCCAGTTTCTTTGTCCTTTGTCATCTTCATACAATCCATAGTTACTTTAGCCCTGAAAAGGTTTTCCTTAATCTCTGCATTAATGACTGCTAGATTTGACTATTGCTCTACTCAATCTAATATCAAGAAACTGCAGTCTATCTAGAATACCGCTATTCACTTGCTATGTCATGTTCAATGTCACGATGATGTTTCTCCTCTATTACAGAAATTCCACTGGCTACCCATTAAGCAATGAGTCCTCTTCAAACTTCTCACTCTTATATCCAAAGCCTTCAGACTTGGCCTTCCACAATATTTGTCTTCAGTCACCATCCCATACACTCCGGCTCATTATCTTTGTTCTCTCCACGATTGTTTGGTTTTTCCTGCTCCTAAATTTGCCCAGTTTAGAGTTCACCAAGCATCATGTCTTCTTCTTTGCCACCCCATCCTCCTAGAACTCACTCCCTCTGTATATCCGTACTGACACCTCTTTCAAAAGCTTTAAAACCAAACTAAAGACATGGCTGTAATGGTCTATTGCTCATGTTTGATCTATTCTTACTGTACATCGCCTTGAGTGAACTCCTTCAAAAAGGCGGTAATAAATAAATCCCTTCCCTTAGCCTGAGCTTGATCTGGTCTGTAGATTTTCTCTGTAGTTCCCCCCCACTCTCCCTCCCCCCTCTCCTTCCCTGGTATTTACTGTTTCTCTATTCCCCTCCCATTTTTTACCCACCCTTAACCTTCTGTCAAGTTTGGTGAGAGTGCTCTTCTGCCTGCTCTTATTTACTTTCCTGTCAATTACTGTAGTTCCTTTCTGTTTTTTACACTGTTTTCGATTTATTTTTGTACACCATCTAGATCTGCGAGTTAAGCATGGCGGTATAGAAAAACCTCAATAAAACTATAAACTCAGACCACTTTCCCTTCCAGAAATGACTGAAACTCCAGCAGATCCAACTGGACCACCTGGGTCTCCCAGGTGGTTTATGGACCAGGACACCTCCTCACTGAACCAGGTGCCCTGTGCTACTTGCCCTAGGCAGTGAGCTTCCCAGGCAAGGAGAGTTGTGTCCATGGTGACCAGCATCCATTGAGGAGGATCCAGAGGGACCTTCCTCAAAAGGTTCACTGGACTGTTCCAACAGGCCAGACTGAGCCTGGCTTGGGCGTGAACAGCAGCAGAAGAGTGAAGTCCTGAGAGAACAGAGCCTACCGGGTCAAAAGGGCCCACTGCAGAGGACACATATGAGCCCTCATCCAAGGCACCACCTCTAGAGTAGTGGCCATGGAGACCAGGAGCTGCAAGTAGTCCCAGACCATTAGCTGTGGAAGCTCACACAACTGGCATTTCTATACATGCAGATTCTCCACCCGTTCCTCCAGGAGAAATACCATTTCCCGATTCGTGTCCAAGCAAACTCGAAGGTACTCCAGAACCTGAGATGGAAACAGATGACTCTTGGGATGATTCATGAACCAGCCCAGGAATGCCAATTGGGAGATAACCTGATCAGTGGTCTGACTGGTCTACGCCCGAGTCAACCTGTTGTCCAGATATGGGTGAACCTGAACCCCCTGGCAAACCAAGATGCATTGCCACCACCACCTTGGAAAAAAAGGGAGAGTGGTGCCATAGCCAGGACAAAGAACAAGACCTGAAACTGAAAATGCTTGCCCAGCACACAGAAGCATAGATATCTCCTGTGATGATCCACAATGGGGATATGTAGATATTGAGTGAGGGAATGGTATGCTTGGACACAAGTTGGAGAATGGGTATAGATAAGCCTCTGTGAGGCCCGGGGAAATCACGAACTCTCCCAGCCACACCGATGATATGACTGAGCACATCTATCTGAAAGTGTGGGATCCTGAGAAAATACTATGCTCCACAGAGAAGAGGATCTCTTGCACGAGGCCATAGGAGAGGCAGAGGCAGAATAGTTTATCATCAAACCAGCTCCTCTTGTAATTGATTATAACCATATTGGTTGATTTTCTTATTGTAAACATACTTTTATTTATTTTATTTATATGGTTATAGATTTGCTGATCCCTGAGACAGGCATCCTCGCACCGAAACACAGATCTGCTTAGAGTCCAACTAATAAAATTGTTTTTTACCCTTGGAATTTGTATTGTTCCTCCCCTTCTCTCTTTTCTAATCTGTGCCTTGATTCATAAGGGTTTCTTCTCCTTTTTTTTGTTTTTTGTATGTAGAAATTTGCTAGATGTAAAAGGTGAAATGTGTTCTTCCCTGCTAATTTCCTTTCCTTAAGTCTTGCTAGACCAGTCCAGATGAGTAGATATTTCCAAACCAGTAGATGGAAAGCAGAGAACACTAGCAATTTAGTGACATCATCACTAGTGTAAGATACGGTACAGTACTGAATTTGCCAGTATACCACTGACCAAGAAAAACTGAAAAAAACTTGAAGCATCATTTATCAACCTTATGGAACAACAACGCAGTGTCCCAACAGTCATTGGAAGGTACTAGATGAAACTATTACCAGAGCAACATCAAAGAGTAAGTACAATGTGCAGCAATAAAGCTTTATAGCATAGATTTAAATAGCTCACAGCCCTAATTGGACTGGGCAACCCCTTCCTATAAAAGTGGCCAGAAAGGCCAAGAGCCCCCCCCCCCCCCCCCCCCCCCCCCCCCATTTTTGCTACACATCAGAACCAGCTGAAGTCTTTCTGTGTGAGTACCAGACTGGTTTAGTAGCACTCAAAGAATATTAGCAGGTAAGAGCTAATTTCACCTTCCCTGTCATCCTACTAGTCTAGTTCAGACAAGTGAAATGTACCAAAGCTCAAAAAACCCAGGTGGGAGAAGACCAGACCCTGATAACATAGCCAGTGTAATTGTACCAGAAGGGGGGAGGCGTGATCAAACCTGTGGGCCTTGTATAACAGATGGGCAGCTGAGTTTTGAAGGGTCTGTAACCTACAAAGAGAAGACTTTGAAATACCAAAGTGGACAAATTACAGTAGTCCAACTGAGATCAAGAAAGCGTGAATTAAAGTATGAAGAGAAGGAAAGTCCAGGTAGCTGTACATAGATCAAAGCTGCCTCAATGTTAGATATCCAAGTTAATGACACGGGTGATTTGGGGCTTAAAAGTTAATTTTGCCAAGATAATGAGAAGAGTTAACAGTTGGAATGGGCCTGTTGAAGAGAACTGGAATGACAGCAGGAGAAGGGTGAAACCCAGTAACCCATGAAATGATCAATTTGGAAGGATTACAAAAATGTTTGGGCTTGGACAGTCAATCGGCTAGGGCATCCAAACATATGTTAGCTAAAAATTGGGGAGATGTGAGAGATGGGGGAAAAATATATCAATAAAATGTCATCTGCATAGAAAAAATGAATGTTGGGATCCTGAACTAGTATGGCCAATGAACTCATATATACTGAACAATAAGGCAGATTAAGATCGATCCTTAAGAAACACCACAGGCTAAGGGTTGTTCTTCCAAAACAGAGGAGGGGGTAGGAACACTGAAGGAACAATAGGAAATGCACCAGGCCAGGATGGAGCCAGAAAACCCAATATTACAAAGATGAGAAAGAAGAAGAGTGTGGCCAACTAAGTCAAAAGCAGCAGAAAGATCTAAAGATACAAGAAGGGCAATTTGAGTAGAAACCTTGATTCCTCTCCTGTAGTAGGACATATTCTATGGCTTTGCCCTAGAAAAGAAGATGGATTTCATACTGTAACAAAACTAAACTAGGCAGAAGGAGTTTGGGTCAATGTTAATATGATCAAGGGAACAACTTGTGAATTTGAGGCAATATTAACCATGCACTCATTTGTCTGTCATGAACTCCTGCAAAGCTAATATAACAAACTGAACTCTGCCCTCTACAAATAAGGCAGGATGAGAGTTCTGCAGAAAGTGGAGGAAAGAAGTGCACCTAACAGAGGTGGCTGATGCAGGTTAAACTGAACAGGGATGCTGAAGAGTAAAATAAGGATCATTAATTATGTCCACTGTCTTTTCCACTTTCTTTCCAAACAGCAGGTCTCCTGTACAAGAAGCACCTGCCAATTTGGAATAAATATCTTCACACAAACCAGAAGTTTGCAATCATGCCAGGCATGGAGACTCTGGCTGAGGTTTTCAAGGCATCATAAGTTGTTCTGATAAAAGTGAGTGCAACACTCATCAGCCTCTGCCAGCTGGGCTTGGGCAAGATGTCTTGTATACTAAACCATGTATGGTTGGTGGGCAGCTACATGAACAGAAGGCATAGCTCTTTGAAAATCTTTCTTCCCCAAATTATACAGAAACAGGAAACCTTTCCTAATGGAATATTAGAGAAATTCAAGTATTTCTTAGCATTCCTCATGGCTGCTTCTACCACTACTGAAGATTGTGGCACCTAAAGCTTAAATCCTAGGGCTGGGTGGGATTTATAGTTTATGTCCAAATCTTTTTGAAACGGAGTGTACAGTAACATGGATTCTGCCTCATACGCAACTGCTGACCCTTCAGCATGTCATGAATTGGATCAGCTGCTGTTGTTTTAGGGGACTCTGAGGTATATTTTCAAAGCACTTAGACTTACAAAGTTACATATAGAGGGGCATTTTCAAAAGGAACGTCTAAATTGGGATTTGGACGTCTTTGTAAAACATCCAAATCCGGAGGCGGGGTAAAACATATTTTCGAAAAAAGATGGACGTCCATCTTTTGTTTCGAAAATACCAAGGATGTCCATAGATTTGGATGTCTGACTTTCGGCGATTTTTGAAACCAAGGACGTCCAAGTCAAAAACGTCCAAATGCAAGCCATTTGGATGTGGGAGGAGCCAGCATTTCTAGTGCACTGGTCCCCCTGACATGCCAGGACAGCAATTGGGAACCCTAGGGGACACTGCAGTGGACTTCATAAAATGTTCCAAGGTACATAGCTCCCTTACTTTGTGTGCTGAGCCCACCAAAACCCACTACCCCCAACTGTACACCACTACCATAGTCTCTACGGGTGAAGGGGGCACCTAGATGTGGGTACAGAGGGTTTCTGGTGGGTTTTGGAGGGCTCGCTGTTTCCTCCACAAATGTAACAGGTAGGGGGGTATGGGCCTGGGTCTACCTGTCTGAAGTGCACTGCACCCACTAAAACTGTATACTTGGTCGAATTACCAATTAGAAATACATCCGAATCAACACAAACCTATCTAAATCTGCACTACCCAAGCTGCAAAGGATTTAAATACAAAACAATTTACACATCTAGTTTTTCCTACATAAGCACACAACTGTGGAACGCATTACCGAGAGCCTTGAAAACGATGTATAACCACCTAAACTTCCGGAAAGCACTAAAAACTAACCTGTTTAAAAAGGCATACCCCACAGATCCAACTTAAATGCCTAATCTCAGCAACACAACCAAACTAAAGCACGTAATGGACATAACACAACTCTTCCGTTCTCCGATTCCCTAATGTGGCTGTGCCACATGAACTTGATCTTACCACAACATCACCCTACCGGAGCCTGCAAAGTACACAACAGCATCTGAAAGTGGGGCTCTTGTGCACAGGAGTAAAGCCAGAAGAGTAGGACAGCTCTTTAGGTCATGGTGGTAAAGGAACATAGATAGATTTTTAAAATAACCTTAAACAAAATCTGGAATCATCATCTGGAGGAAAAAAGTAAGAATGCTCTGGAAGCTGGAAAGGAACAGGATGCCTCTTTTGCCACTATAGCCAACACCAGCATAGAAAGCATAGTCACCGCACAAAGGATCACGTGGAAGTGGGGACTATCAGAACTGAATGTCTTTTGCAATATCAGGAGTAGCCACACGAGGTGGTACTAGCATTACACTGTTACTATTGGGCAGAGAGTGAGTCCAGGTGCCTCCTGTTAGTAATGGGATTATCTGAGCTGGCATGCTTGTGTTTCATCAGAGTTTTAGCTGGAACTGATGAAGAAAAGCCGGTCCTCGGGCTTTTACAGGCACTCCAAAGGCAGGTACGCTGTGAACCTGGAAACCACAAAAGGAATCTCCCCTTTTGGGTGACTGAACCCTTAAGGTCACTGTGCCAAGAGGTTGAGGGCCTTTGCATGGAAATTCTAGACTGGCTTGTGCAGGAGTACATGCCCTCTGTGCAGAGCTCTTATGCAATTTTTTGAAGAGCAGCTTCTTTTCAGCTTCAAATTATTCCCATAAGTGATTAAGATAATCCCTCTGTACTCATGGTGACATTCAAGAACAATGTTTACAATCCTTCTGATCATGGTCAGCACACAAGCTTAAGAGACATGTGGTAAACGTGTAATAATAAACCCAAGCTGGGTGACAAAGCCTCCTTTTTATTGTGAAAAAAGAAATGTAAACAAAAACAGCATCAAACAGCAATTTTAAAGATTTAACAGGAGAGCTTTGATTTGTGTCCATTCAGCTGAGCAAGAACAAAACAGAGGAACTGAGGAACCACTGTATGCAAGAATCGCACATGGTTAGAACTGTACACTAAGTTCTGAGCTATGAGAGAGCATTTCTATCCTGATATCATCAGATGTCACCTACTTGTGTCCCTAAATCTTGTTTGTCCATGGGAATGCAAAAATAGATGCAATATTATTTTCTTAAACAGGGCTCTCATTTTTCTCAGTCATCTCACTCAGTTCAACACATCCATGAGCAATTTCAATATCATCATACTTAAATGTTTTCTACTTTAACAGAGGAGAAAAATCCATTTCATGAATTTATTATGGAGTTGGCTACATTTCAGAATTTTAATGCTTATATTTCCTATTGACTAAAACTAAAGTTATTTCCTGAATTTCGGAACTTAAAAGGCTCAGAAAAAAAGTTGTGCTATAAATAACGCAGAGTGTATAGCTGATGTAAAAACTCAGCCCAACACTGCCAAAGTAACATTCCACTCAAAGCCACCAATGGCAATGGCATTCTAAGCATAAACAACATGAGAGGCAACACATTTTCTGTCATGAATAAGAGCAATGTGTAATATCTACTTTATTTAATCTTTATGTATGAAATTTCAAATTAAATTTACAAGAATATCTCTTCAACAGAAAATAAAAATGAATAGAACACAATAACCAGAAAGGGGAATAAAAGGACTAATTTACACAAATCAAAACCATATTATAGTATTCCATTGCAAGAGAGAAAAGAGTTACAGGAAATTTAGGAACAATAAACAATCACAATATAAGCACAGAAGACATATTGGACAGCAAGTCTGGGACACTACCTCTTCCAAGCAAATTATTCCATATTGTACTGAGGAAGAGGATTGAAGAAAGAGATAGAAGCCTCCAAAGGCAATTTAATTACTAGGGGGGAAAAAAGACAACCAAGATAATTCAAAAACAAAAACTTTTACTAAGGTACACTAAGGGAAAATTATGGTCTACTTGATAATTTTTCTTCTTTTAGTCAGCTACACTGTACTACACCAATGAGTGTTATCCTTTCCTACCAGCAGGTGGAGGAAGAGAAAACGGAATTCAACCAGTGACATCACTGGTATAAGTTGGGGTGCTCCCTGGAACAATTCAGTACGCATCTGACAAAGCAGGGGAAGGTCCCTTTTATCACACACCCATGCCTCACCAACCATTGCAGCTGCAATGACAAATGAAGCGAGTAAAATACCACAGAATGGTACTCGCTACCCTGCACATACTAGGATATAGAAATATCACAGGAGCCCCTTATTGCTGCCAATCAGGATAAGAATTGTTGTTGTTGTTTTTAAAGAACTGAAAAGGAATCAGAGCATACCCAGAACCCAAAGCCAAGGTCTTCCAAAGACGGTTGCAAAACAGTGTAGCTACATAGTAACATAGAAGATGATGGCAGAGAAAGACCTGTACGGTCCATCCATTGTGCCCAAGATAAACTCTTATGTGCTACTTTATATGTATAAATTTTGTTCAAAAAATAGGGAGCACTATTATTGAATCCAGAGTTAAACAATACACTATAACACTATCACTCCAGACAATTATGCTGTTACATCAAATATTCAATTTATTAAATATCAGTACTAATCCAATATGTGCCTGAGTTACTTAACCCTCTAACAATTACCATTGATCCATCACATATTCTCTAACTATACTATTCCATTCCACACCACTCTCTGCTGAATCACTTCCTATTCCCAAACCAACAGTCACTGTTATGTAAATTGATAAACGGAAAATAACTAAACAGTTACATTTCCATTTGGTCTGTCAATGTTTATTGGTTTGATCTTTCCATAATTAAGAAACGTTTTCTTCAACTCCAAAATGCTGAACAATAAAGTTCTTGCAAGGCTTGAAAGCTTCTTTGATCTCTTGGTTGTGGATACCCAAGGTGTACAAGCTGGTTTCACCAGGATGGGCATGAGGCTGGGGAAAGAATGCTGGAAAGACATCAACTGGTTCAGATGGAACTCCGACACCACCTTCAGCAGGAACTTAGGATGAGTGTAAGCTGGTTTCACCAGGATGGGCATGAGGCCAGGGAAAGAATGCTGGAAAGACATCTGGTTCAGATGGAACTCCGACACCACCTTCAGCAGGAACTTAGGATGAGTGTGGAGGACTACTCTATTGTGATGAAACAGTATGAGGTGTATCCACTACTAAGGCCTGAAGCTCACTGACTCTACAAGCTGAAGAAACAGCCACCAAGGAAATGACCTTCCAGCATAAGGAATGTCAAGTCAAATACAAAGCGCTGATAAGGAAGGCAAAGAGGGACTTTGAAAAAAACATCGCATTGGGGGTAAAAACACATAGTAAAAATTTTTTAGGTATGTTAAAAGCAAGAAGCCGGCAAAAGAATTGGTTGGACCGCTAGATGACCAAGGGATAAAAGGGGCAATCAGGGAAGACAAAACCATACCGAAAAGATTAAACGAATTCTTTGCTTCGGTCTTCACACAGGAAGATTTGGGAGAGATACCGGTGCCAGAAATGGTATTCAAAGCTGATGAGTCTGAGAAACTGAATGGAGGAGTGGCCTAGTGGTTAGGGTGGTGGGCTTTGTTCCTGGGGAACTGAGGAACTGAGTTCGATTTCCAATTCAGGCACAGGCAGCTCCTTGTGACTCTGGGCAAGTCACTTAACCCTCCATTGACCCAGGTACAAATAAGTACCTGCATACAATATGTAAGCCGCATTGAGCCTGCCATGAGTGGGAAAGCGTGGGGTACAAATGTAACAAAAAAAATCTCTATAAACTTGGAGGATGTAATGGGGCAATTTGACAAATTGAAGAGTAGCAAATCTCCTTGACCAGATGGTATTCATCCCAGAGTAGAGATAGAATTGAAAAATGAAGTGAAGGAACTATTGTTAGTAACATGTAATTTATCTTTAAAATCAAGTGTGGTACCGGAAGATTGCAGGGTGGCCAATGTAACGTCGATATTTTAAAAATGTTCCAAAGAGGATCCGGCAAATTATAGACCGGACAAAATGGTAGAGCCTATTATAAAGAACAAAAGTACAGAGCATATTCAAAAGCATGGATTAATGAGACAAAGCCAACATGGATTTAGTGAAGGGAAATCTTGCCTCACCAATCTATTACATTTCTTTGAAGGGGTGAACAAACTTGTGGATAAAGGTGAGCTGATTGATATTGTGTATCTGGATTTTCAAAAGGCATTTGACAAAGTACCTCATGAAAGACTCCAGAAGAAATTGGAGAGTCATGGGACAGGAGGTAGTGTCCTATTGTGGATTAAAAATTGGTTAAAAGATAGAAAACAGAGAGTTAAATGGTCAGTATTCTCAATGGAGAAAGGTAGACAGTGGGGTTCCCCAGGGGTCTTGTGCTGGGACTGCTGCTTTTTAACATATTTATAAATGATCTAGAGATGGGAGTAACTAGTGAGGTAATTAAATTTGCTGACGACACAAAGTTATTCAAAGTTGTGAAATCGCAAGAGGATTGAAATCATTGCTCAAAGCCCACCTCTTCAATGTCACCTTCGGCACCTAACCACTACAGCTCTACTCAGGAAATCTAGACTGCCCCAACTTGACATTTCGTCCTTTAGATTTTAAGCTCCTTTGAGCAGGGACCGTCCTCCTTTGCCAATTTGTACAGCGCTAGTAGCGCTCTAGAAAATGTTAAGTAGTAGTAGTAGATTGTGAAAAATTACAAGAGGACCTTACAAAACTGGGCATCTAAATGGCAGATGACATTTAATGTGAGCAAGTGCAAAGTAATGCATGTAGGAAAGAGGACCCGAATTATAGCTATGTAATGCAAGATTCCACGTTAGGAGTCACAGACCAAGAAAGGGATCTCGGCGTTGTTATATTTATTTACCGCCTTTTTGAAGGAATTCACTCAAGGCGATGTACGTTGAAACCCTCTATTCAGTGTGCTGCAGCGGCAAAGAAAGCAAATAGAATATTAGGTATTATTAGGAAAGGAATGGAAAACAAAAACAAAGACATTATAATGCCTTTGTATCAGTCCATGGTGCAACCGCACCTCGAATATTGTGTTCAATTCTGGTCACCGCATCTCAAAAAAAATGTGGAGGGGCATTTCGAAAGGGACGTCCAAATTTCAATTTTGACATCCTTGCAAAATGTTCCGATCCAGGGGCGGGGAAACCTGTATTTTCGAAACAAGATGGACGTCCACCTTTCATTTCGAAAATACCATCAGGGACATTCATATTCTTAAAATTGGTCGTCTTTAGAGATGGACATCCCTAGACAATGGACATCCCTAGACAATAGACATTTCTGATTTTCAGCCATTTTCGAAACCAAAGACGTCCATGTCAGAAACGACCATATGCAAGCCATTTGGTCACGGGAGGAGCCAGCATTTGTAGTGCACTGGTCCCCCTGACATGCCAGGACACCAACTGGGCCACCCCAGGGGGCACTGCAGTGGACTTCATAAATTGCTCCCAGGAAGACAGCTCCCTTACATTGTTTGCTGAGCCCCCCAACCCCCCCCCCCCAAAACCCACTACCCACAACTGTACAACACTACCATAGCCCTTACGGGTGAAGGGGGGCACCTAGATGTAAGTACAGTGGGTTTGTGGTAGGTTTTGGAGGGCTCGCTGTTTCCTTCACAAATGTAACAGGTAGGGGGGGGATGGTGCTGGGTCCGCCTGTCTGAAGTGCACTCGACCACTAAAACTGCTCCAGGGACCTGCATACTGCTGTCATGGACCTGAGTATGACATCTGAGGCTGGCATGACATATTTTTACAGATTTGTTTTTGAGGTCGGGAGGGGGTTAGTGATCACTGGGGGAGTAACGGGAGGTCATCCCCGATTCTCTCCGGTGGTTGTGTGGTCATTTTGGGCACCTTTTTGTGCCTTACTCGTAAGAAAAGCATGTCCGGGTGAAAACGTTCAAGTGCTCGTCAGGGATGTCCTTTTTTTCGATTATGGGTCAAGGACGTCCAAGTGTTAGGCACGCCCAAGTCCCACCTTCGCTATGCCTCTGACACGCCCCCTTGAACTTTGGCCATCCCTGCGACGGACTGCAGTTGGAGACGTCCAAAATTGGCTTTCGATTATACTGATTTGGACGTTTCTGTGAGAAGGACATCCACTTTCCGATTTATGTTGAAAGATGGACAATAGTGGAATTAGAAAAGGTACAGAGAAAGGCGACAAAAATGATAAAGTGGATGGGATGATTTCCCTATGAGGAAGGGCTGAAACGGCTAGGGCTCTTCAGCTTGGAGAAAAGACAGCTGATGGGAGATATGATAGAGGTCAGAGGTCTATAAAACAATGAGTGGAGTGGAACGGGTAGACGTGAATCATTTGTTTACTCTTCCCAAAAATACTAGGACTAGGGGGCATGTGATGAAGCTACAAAGTAGTAAATGTAAAACGAATCGGCGAAAAATTTTCTTCACTCAACATGTAATATTAAACTCTGGAATTTGTTGCCAGAGAATGTGGTAAAGGCTGTTAGCTTAGCGGGGTTAAAAAAGGTTTGGACTGATTCTACACGAGCAAGAAGTGGTTATGAAAATGATAATAGACCAGAAACTTTGAATAATAAAATTAATATTATTATAGATGATTAATATCGAGATTGTTTTTCCCAGAGTTCCGGGTATAACTCCTAAAGTTTTCCTCAGAAATATTTCCTCAATTATTACTTTCAAAGGAGTGTGAAATGGGATTACTTTAATCAGTGGAATTTGAATTAGAGACAAGTATATGTATTGTTAAATAACTTCTGTTTTTTAAAAGAGAAAGAATGTAATCAGATGTATTATTTCTAATATTAGACAATAAGTATGTTTTCAATTAAATGATTTGACTTTACACCGTATTGGCCTTGAAGAAGCAAACCAGATAATCAATGTGGAATAATGAATTAGACGAGTAATATCTGGGGATAATCAGGTTAATACCACGTTTTTTTCTGTTAATTGTTTGATTGATCTCCTTGTCTTGTTTCACTCTCCCTATTTAGTGGTCTAAGGAAGAGAATAGAATTACCTGACTGAAACAATTCCTATATATTACTTTCTCTGTATTTTCAACAAGTTGTTTTATCGCTTGTAAAACAAATTAAATGGTTATAAAAAAAAGTTGTTTTTTTTTAAAAAGGTTTGGACGGCTTCCTAAAGAAAAAGTCCATAGACCATTATTAAAATGACTTAGGGAAAATCCACTGCTTATTTCTGGGATAAGCAGCATAAAACGTATTGAATTTTTTGGGGGGGTTCTTGGCTTGATGGACCTCTGGTCTGTCCAGTGTGGCAATACTTATGTAGGTCAAATACTTACGATGGCAGGAATTCAGTGGCTCGAAAGGAGCTTTCATCAGCTGGGTGAGAATGAAGCTGAGATCCCATGACACTGGTAGAGGTTTGACAGGGGGCTTTGAGAAAACCAAACCTCTCATGAAGCAAACAACTAGAGGCTACCCAGAGATGGGCTTACCTTCTACAGGTTGATTATAAGCACTAACTGCACTAAGGTGAACCCTTATGGAGTTGGTCTTGAGACCAGATTCTGAAAGGTGTAGACGGTATTCAAGCAGGGTCTGTGTAGGGCAAGCAATGGGATCTAGAGTCTTGCTCTCACACCAGCCGGCAAACCACCTCCATTTAGAAAAGAGTAACATCTCTTAGTGGAATCTTTCCTGGAAGCCAGCAAGACCCAGGAGACACCCTCCGAAAGACCCAAGGAAGCAAATTCTAGGTTCTCAACATCAAAACTGTGAGATCCAGAGACTGGAGGTAGGGATGAAGAATAGACCCCTCGTTCTGCATGATGAGGGTCGGCAAACACTCCAATCTCCACAGTTCTTTGGAGGATAACTTCAGAAGAAGAAGGAACTGTATCTGCCACGGCCAGTGCAGGACAATCAGAATCATGTTTCTGCGGTCTTGCTTGAGTTTCAACAAAGCCTTCCCCACTAGAGGTATGGGAGGATACGCATACAGAAGACTTGTCCCCCAATTGAGGAGGAAAGCATCTGATGCTAGTCTGTCGTGGGCCTGAAGCCTGGAACAGAACTGAGGGACCTTGTGGTTGAGCAGAGTGGCAAAAAGATCCACCAAGGGTCTGCCTCACGCTTGAAAGATCTTGCGGGCAATGCCCATATTAAGAGACCACTCATGAGGATGCATTCTCCTGATTAGTATTGATTTTGCCCGCCAGATAAGTGGCTCGAAGGAACACACCATGTCGGCGAGCCCAGTGCCACATCCGAACGGTCTCCTGACACAGAAGGCATGATCCAGTGCCCCCTGCTTGTTGGTTTAATACATTCCAACCTGATTGTCTGTTTGAATGAGTACAATTTGATGTGACAGCCAATCACTGAAAGCCTTTAGAGTGTTCCAGATCGCCCGGAGCTCCAGGAGATTGATCTGAAGATTTGTTTCCTACTTCCTGCACTCTTGACCCATTCCCATCAGCATGGTTAACTCTCCCTGAGTTAAATCTATTACCCAGAATTCTCCAAGTCATTAACAGTAGTCTTAATACTGGAATTGTGCCTAATGCATGGAAGACGGCAATAGTACGCGCCCCTTTTAAAGAAACCATTGTTAGATCCACAAACACCTGCTCATTACCGCCCAGTATCTAATTTGTGCTTCCTCTCCAAAGTTTTTGAAAAAAATCAATCAGCTATTCACTTTCAGTGAAAAAACCCTTGCCCTCCATTCTAAACAATCAGGATTCAGACCACATTACAGTACAGAGACTGTTCTAACAGCAGTCTTAAATGAAATTTATTCAAATCACAAAAAACAAAGCTGTACTTGCAATATCTCTCGATCTCTCAGGAGCGTTTGATCTGGTCAATCAGGAATTACTATTATCACAATTCTCATCATTAGGAATAGGTGGAATCGTTTTAGCATGGTTCACATCGTTTCTCGCTAATCATTCATATGAGGTTGTCACACCTTCCTTATCTCACCACAACATCCTTTGACTTGCGGAGTTCCGCAAGGTTCAGTTTTGTCTCCTCTCCTGGACTGGAGTATCATTCCACTTTTATGCTGATGACATTCTTCTACTGTACCCCACTGATTCATATAACCCTGTCCTGGGACCACTTCATAACTGTATAACGCAGATATCTAACTGATTAACTGATCATAAGTTAGTTCTGAATAAAGAAAAAAAACTGTGGCATGTTGGCTCCCTGGTGGTCTTACCATACCCACCACCCTTTTGAATCTATTTGGGACTTTATTCTCCCCTGCAGAATCCTTCTGTTATTTAGGCATCATACTTGACTCTGGTCTTACTTTTCAACTCAAATATCTAATCTATGTAAGTTTAGCTTTTTTACTCTCCGGCAATTCCATTCGATCCGCAGATATAGATACATTCCATTCTCTATTACTCTGTTACTATTAATAACAAGGCTTGATTATTGCAATATTGTTTACCTAGGATGCTCTCGCGCAAACATAAAAGGGTTACAATCCATACAAAACACAACTATTAAACTTATTTGTCACACATGAAAGTTTGATTATGTTTCTCCTTTGCTTCAAAAATTGCATTGGCTTCTGACAGAACAATGAATTGCAATCAAATTACTCCACTTGTTTCCAAGGCACATAGAATCGTTTACCCAGACTACCTTTCCATCTTCACAATACCACACTCACTGTCACGTTGTCTCCGCTCCTTAAATGATCAACGACTAGTGCTTCCCCATCCAAAACATGCACAACTGAAAAACACTCATCACCATGCATTTTTCTTTGCAGTCCCTGCCCAACGGAATTTACTTCCATTAAACCTTAGGACCGAACTATCTTTCAAGACCTTTAAGAAACTTTTGAAAGCATGGCTGTTTGACCAGATTTTTCAAAAATACTGAGACTCCTGGTCTATCATCAGTACTGGCAAGTTCCTTCCTTGCTTCCTTACCCTCTCCCTGTTTCATCTCTTTCCGTTCATTATCTCCTTAACCTGTTGCTTTATTTTGCTAAGTGCCTGCTACTATCTGAATAATTCCACCTTTCCTGTCAGTAGACTGTAGTTTTCTTGAGGTTCCGTATTTTGTAAATTTTAGTTTTTGTACACCACTCAGATCTGCTGGTGATCCCTGGGCGGTATAGAAAGTGTGAATAAACTAAAAACTATAAACTCTGAGCTCCCCATCCCAGAAGAGATGCATCAGTCAGCACTTTTTGTGGCTAAGGAATTTGGAATGAAAGTCCCAAGGTCAAACTGGATCAAATTATCCACCACTAAAGAGAGGCGAACAAGCTCTGGGGAACTTGGATGACATCCTGACTTCACGTGGCTTGATACCACTGAGAAGCCAGGGTCCATTGAGCAGATCTCATGTGAAGGAATATCATGGGTGTAACATACACTGTGGAGGCCATGTGGCCCAACAATCTCAACATCTATTGAGCTGTGACCTGCTGAGAGGCAAAAAACCTTGGACGCGAGTGAGACAAGATTGTTCGCTCTCGTCTCCAGGATGTAGGCTCAAACATTTTGTGTGTCAAGCAAGGCTCCTATGAACTCCAATCGCTGGACAGGGTGGAGATGGGACTTGGGGCAGATTAAAACAAACCCTAGTAGCTCGAGCACCTGAATAGTCATCCACATGGACTATGCTTCTCGGATGCCGAATCCTTCAATGCCCCGGAGCTCCCGGCACCATGCGTCGAGAGGGACTGATGACTATGCTTCTTGGCATTTACCCGAAGCATGCCACTGAGGCTCCTGGGTGCTGACGAGGATGACGTCGAATCCATATGTCGCCTTGGGGTTGGGTCCACAGAGGGACAGTCCTGGGGGCCCTGAACAGCAGGAGACCTCGAGGCAAGTGGAGACCCACTCGATGCCTCACTGCTCCCAGTAAGGGCCTAGTAGCAGCCATGATTACTGACACTCCCAATGCTAATGCAATGCTCAACATCAATGCCTCCAACCGCAATGCTAATGCTGACATCGAGGAACTAGACTTGGCTCCAAAAATCCTCTCTCGTTGAGCCTCTCTGGAAACCTGGGTCCTCTTTTCATACAAAGACAGTGAACACAGTTAGTGGGGCTATGTTCGGGCCTAAGACGCTGCAGACACCAAGAATGGGTATCCTTTCCAAAGATTATCTGATTGCACTGGGTACAGCACTTGAAGCCACTGGAATCCTTTGAGTTTGTCAGCTAAATTAAACGACACAATGGTGCCTGAAAAAGAGGCATGGCACGGAAAAGAAAGGGAAAGTTCTCAACTGAAGTCAAGGCCTAAAAGTGACCTGCAACGACAGAAAATGAAAGGAAACATAAAACAGGGCAAAATTACTAAAAAATTAAAGGACAGAGGTTCCAACAACAGGAAAACAATACATGATGAAGAAAGAAATGAAAAAGCCGTAAGCACAAAAACAGCTCACTAGGACCGAGCAATGTGAGGAGATGGTAAAAAAAAAGTATGCCCTCTCCTCACCATGGAAAAGGAACTGAGACCGCATTCTCGCAGTGAGCAGGAAGGCACTCACACGTGCGGTGGAGTGTCACGTGCTCCACAAAGCTCTCATTTAGCTTGGGTAAATCTCGGACCGGGCGACACTGGTCAGCGTCACCCACTTGTGAAAATTACAAGCCTGCTTGCTCTCGGAGAAAATTTAATATTGCAATAACTCTGAAGAATCTTAAGTATTGGCCAAATGTTAGTAACATAGTAAATGCCGGCAGATAAAGACCTGAACGGTCCATCCAGTCTGCCCAACAAGATAAAACTCATTTCACATGGTATGCGATACTTTATACGTATACCCGAGTTTGATTTGTCCTTGCTATTTTCAGGGCACAAACCGTAGAAGTCTGCCCAGCACTGTTCTTATACTAAAAGTTATGAAGCTAACGTTGAAGCCCCTTAAAATTTACACTCCAGCCCATCCATATCTATTCAGTCATGATCAGGGAACAGACCATAGAAGTCTGCCCAGAACTGGTTTTGCTTCCCAATTATCGGTGTTGCCACCCAATCTCCGTAAAGATTCCATGGATCAATTCCTTCTAAACAGGATTCCTGTGTGTTTATCCCATGCATGTTTGAATTCCATTACCGTTTTCACCACCACCTCCCACAGGAGGGCATTCCATGTATCCACCACCCTCTCCGTGAAAAAATACTTCCTGACATTACTCCTGAGTCTGCCCCCCCCCCCCTTCAACCTCAATTCATGTCCTCTAGTTCTACTGCCTTCCCTTCTCCGGTATTGTTTTTGGATTAATACCTTTCAAATATTTGAACATCTGTATCACATCACCCGTTTCTCCTTCCCTCTAAGGTATATATGTTCAGGTTGGCAAGTCTCTCCTCGTACAGTTTGCAACGCAAATCCCATACCATTTTTGAAGCTTTTCTTTGCACCGCTTCCAGTTTTTTTACAACTTTAGCAATATATGGCCTCCAAAAGTGAACACAATACTCCAAGTGGGCCCTCATCAACGACTTGTAAAGGGGCATCAACAGCTCCTCTCTTCTGCTGGTTGTACAGCCATAGTTCTATACAGCATAGCATCCTTCTGGCCACGGCAGAAGGATATTCTATAGTTTAGTAAAAGTATTACTTAAAAAATAAATGTCATGCCTATGTAACTATATTCAGGCACAATAATTCTGAAGAACCTTGAGTGTTGGGCAAAACATTCTATAGTTTAGTAAAATTATTACTTAAAAATAAATATCATGCTTATGCTACTATATTCAGGCATTTCCAACTGCAGTACCTGTTGAAGATATATATAGATATTTAAGTGTCATGGGCTCAGTGGGAAGTACCAAGAGCTTCAACAAAAACACTGTCTAAATAAATTAAGTAGTGAATTGGGTATTCTGAATTTGGAAACTTGTAATTATTTTTAGCTATGACCCAGCCACATTTAGGAAACATAAAGTTAAACTGGAGAAAGCAGGTGACTGGGAAAATTATTTGGTTTGACTCAAAGGAAATGAACAAGAGGACAAACACTAAAAATTTGGATTATAGGAAAAAGAACAGTTTTATCAGAGGTATTTCCCCCTTTGGCGCCAATATCAGAAAATCCTTCCTTTCCTCCACATAGACTTACAAATGGGGTCCTTTACTAACCATACGCACTAATACCTATTGCACAGATGGGCCCTGAGCGCATGCTATTAGTAAATGACTCCCGAAGTATTAAAATCCTGGGCAGTCATGAGATTATGGAGCCTGAAACAAATTTAATAAAGCAAAAAAGGATGCCTTTTGCTTAACTCGAGGACAAAATACAGGCTCCTGATTAATGGTTACTACAAAGCTAGGTTGAAATCTAATGCTTCTGTTTCCCCACTGCCTATCAGTTTTTAAAGGCAGTATTGAGTACAAGTGACAATTCTGAAAAGATCATTATAATTATAACATAATAATTAAAGTTAGGAGGTTTTGGCTGATGATCAAAGTTACAAGGTGTTGCAGTTTCTGAATTAAGTAATTGCATGAAGTTTAAAGTGTTAACCACTGCTGCAACTTTAAGCCTTTGACTGCTGAGGCCTTTTTTTCCATCTGTTTTTAATACAAAGAAAAATTCATTGTATAGGCTATGATTTTCTACATGAAGTGTGTGCAAAAGTACATGGTTTAAAAAAACTTTTGAGTGTATATTCTCCACTTTTTTGTGATTAGTCAGACTATTTTTTAGTGGGTGTTGGTTCTTCTGAGTTTATATTCCTCCCTTATGAGCAATTACATCATCATTTCCAAAAATGTCCTCAACAAAAATATGATCTATTTAAGAAGTACACCCAAAGGTAAATCTAGTAAAGGGCTATGATAAATGGAAGCGATACAAATGCATTATAGTATTTTCGGTCTTATTCACCATCCCTTTCCTAATAATGCCTAGCATCCTGTGTGCTTTTTTGGACATCGCTGCACACTGAGCAGAAGATTTCAGCGTATTATCTACAACAACACCAAGATCTCTTTCTTGAGCGCTGACCCCCAAGGTGGACGCTAGCATAAGGTAACTATGACTCAGATTATTCTTTCAATGTGCATCACCTTGCGTTTGTCCACATTTAAATTTCATCTGCATTTGGACACCCCAGTCTTCCAATTTCCTAAGGTCTTCCTGCAATATTTCACAGTCCGCATGTTTTTTTTAACAACATTGAATAGTTTTGTATAATCTGCAAATTGATCAGCTCACTCGTCGTTCCGAGTTGTATATCATTTACAAATATGTTACAACAGTACCGATCCCAGTACAGCTCCCTGTGGCACTCCACTGTTAACCCTCCTCCACTGAAATGACCATTTAAACCACAAGCACAACAACCCCCCCAGGAGAGTTTTTATCGCAACTCTTGAGCACACACTAACGTAGAAATAAGATCACATGCCCCTCCTTGCATCTGAGCCAACCTGGAGCCCCAATAGTACCACTTAGCTCTCTCATCTGGTCCATAGTCATCCCCCCCAGCATTCGCAGTACAATAACAAATGATAGCCAGGTCATCACTCCAAGATTCAGTTATCCAAGGGCCAGTGCCTCATAATCCAAAGAGAGTATGCTCCCACTAAAGCCAGGCTTCACAATACCCATGTCCCTAAGTGAACAGAACACATGTAACATCCTCAGGTCAAGAACCGGCAACCACACATGCTGAAGAGTAATTAAAAAAACAAACAAACACCAAGGCTCTTGTCCCATCACATTGCCCAATTCAGATTATCCAGAAAACATCTTCACCTCCTCTGCGGAGTCACTGTTTTACCTGCATACCAGATCCAAACCTTTGCAAAAAAGATCAAGGCAAACTGTTCCCCTCTCCAATTCAGTTCACAGCACTGCAGGGCCGTACGCTTTCTCTGGGCTGCAACCTGCACCGAGTAGTTGTTAAATAATAGCAATTTGGATACCTCATAGTTCAAGTAAGCCCTCAACAAAGTTTCTTTCTCCTGCCAGTTGATATATCGGGCTATCGCTGTCCTGGCTCTGGACTGCTCTTGTTACTTGGCCCCAATCCAGTATGCTCGCTCACAACCATATTGCGTGTTTTCTACTGGAAGCCCCAGCTGTTCCAGCAGCCATTTGCTGAAAATCTGGTACAGGTCAGCATCCTTCACCAGAGACTGACAAGGTGCAAATTATTTCTCCGTTGTCGATTTTCCTGCTCCACTAACCTATTATGTAGCTCCATAGCCTCCCTGCGCAACTCAGTGAGCTGTTGCGCCATGTGTGTGCCAGAGTCCTCCTGGACTGATACTCTCTGCTCCACCCCCGCTAATCTCCAATTGCTAGTACCAAATTTTTGTTGAGTCATCAGCTGCCGACTGCAGTTTGTTCAAGCTATCCTGCTATGGCTGCCAAGACGGAGTGGGTGATTTCCTGGACCTAGTCCCCCTGCCGGGATGGTAAAGGCCACCTGTTCTGCCACCATCTTAATCACCGGGAATGGCGCCTTGTCTCAAGGTATCCTCAAATTCACCGGAATACCTCGGTCCCTGATTCCAAATTAAGGCAGTACATTAGTGCAATAGCTTATTTGACGTTTACCACTAAGGGACAGTGACAAATTTGGACTAGAAAATGCCTATTAATAGCAGGATTTTAGAAAGTCTCCGACGGGAGCTCTACAATTCCGTCTGCTCAGTAGAGTGCATCACGTGACCCCCCTGCAAACCCAAATTTCTGAACGTGCGCAAGATGTGTTTTAAATTAACAAGCCAGTTAACATAATTACATAAGTACAGAAGTAATGCCACACTGGGAAAAGACCAAGGGTCCATCGAGCCCAGCATCCTGTCCACGACAGCAGCCAATCCAGGCCAAGGGCACCTGGCGAGCTTCCCAACGTACAAACATTCTATACATGTTATCCTGGAATTTTGGATTTTTCCCAAGTCCATTTAGTAGTGGTTTATGGACTGTCCTTTAGGAAACTGTCTAACCCCTTTTTAAACTCTGCTAAGCTAACCGCCTTCACCACGTTCTCCGGCAATGAATTCCACAGTTTAATTATGCGTTGGGTGAAGAAATATTTTCTCCGATTGTTTTAAATTTACTACACTGTAGGTTTCATCGCATGCCCCTAATCCTAGTATTTTGGAAAGCGAGAACAGACGCTTCACATCCACCTGTTCCACTCCACTCATTATTTTATATACCTCTATTATGTCTCCCCCTCAGCCGTCTCTTGATAATTGGCACTCATTAAAATTTATGCACACATCTGGCTGCACACTATAATGCACAGCACATAAATTTTACTAGTGCTTAACTCAAAAGGGGCATGGCTATGAGCATGGCAGGGGCTTTCCAAAAGGTTGCACCCAGAATTATAGAATACGGCCTCAGTGCGCCTAACTTGGGTACCAGCATTTGCACCAGATTTCAGCAGGCGTTAAGATTGGCACCTAACGTTGGGAGTGGGAATACACTGGCAGTCATGTGGTCTTTTTCACTACCTTTTTTAAAGCATGGTAAATGTTTTATCTGATTTTCAAATGATGTGATTAAATAATGTCACACCTTGCACAAATGTTTTACCCTTTTAGTTTTTTGTAATTTCATCATTTTATGTTGGTCTCCATTTTTTTAAATTAAAAGCTACTGCAGTAGTTTTCTTTAGGCCTTCCTTCTAATGGTTATGACAAATTTTGATCACATTATAATCACTATTGTCAAGCAGCCCCACTTACCAGGTCCTGTTTCATTAAGGACTAGATCTACAGTAGTTTCCCCCTCTGTGGTTACAGGACCCAGCTATGCTCTTTTATAGCACCTCTCCCTAAAATGTCCCAGTGAGCAGTTTATTTAATCAAATCAGTTTAAACAGGAAGACTATTTAATAATTCAAAACAGTTTGCTCCACTCTTCTCCGAGCGAAATAAATTTTAAACACAGATTGTGGACAACAGTAACAGTACTCAACTGCTAATGGAAGTACGACTTACAGTACTTTCTATAAAGCAGTGCTGATGCCCTATTAGTGCACTTGGATAAAAAGCAGTTGGTCAATACTGTCAAATGCTAGTCACAAATGTACTAACTCCAATTAAAAAAATATCTACAACTTGTTTATTGCCCTCAAAACTTTGCTATTTAAGCAAGATTGTGATGAGCTACACTACTGTGATTAGGGTTGCATTTTGATTAAAATTTTAATCATGATCGAAGGTATGTTATTTAATTTTCTCTTACTGCAGCTCCTTGTGACTCTGATCACTTAGGGGCCCTTTTACCAAGCCCTGGTAAAAGGGTCCCAGAGGTGACAGCATGTGGATTTGCCATGCTCAGAGGCCCCCCTTTTAACGCAGCAGGTAAAAGAAGTTTTTTTTTAAGGATAGGCACTTGTCAAGCAGCCAGTTCCTGGGGAAGTCCTTACACCTCCTGGGGAAGTCCTTACCACCTCCTATTTAGGAGGGTGGTAAGGGCTCCCGTACTAATTGGCAGTATCCTGCACATCTCCTGTGCTAAAATAACCCAATTATATGTATCCTAAGTTGATAACATTCCCTCTCAATACTTATGGGGATTTCAATGCTATCAATCATATCCATTAATTTTTCTAGTGCTATTATAATTGCCATGTAACAAGGAAAGAGTAGGAAGGCTGGCCTGGCACTACACTTCCATTGGAAACCCGCAGGACCTGAATCCATCCCCATGGGATTCCCAAGGACCTGGAGTGGATAACCACGGGATTCCCACAAACCCCGTTCCTGTGCAGCTCTCTAATGCAGAATAGTTATAAACAGCCTTACAGTTTTCACAGCCTACTTCAGAAAGCAAGCTACTACTACTACTACTACTTATTTCTATAGCACTACCGGATGTACGCAGCGCTTCACACTTGAACATGGAGACAGTCCCTGCTCGATAGAGCTTACAATCTAATTATGACAGACAGACAGGACAAGTAAGGGATAAGGGTTAGGACAGACAGGATATATAGGGATAGGGGACAGTTGAAGGGTTAGGTTTAGGGTTAAAAGCAGCTCAGCTGTGATGTGATGTTACTGAACCAGGGCATGTTTCCCTCCCTTTATCTCCTACCCTTGTGTACCAGCTGTCTTGTCTCTCTGCCCTTCTGCTAATTTTCTCTCTCCTATAGTTATCTTCAATCTTATTTCATTTAATTTTATGTTGTAAACCACTCCAAAGTTTTCTCTTACCAGGGTGCTATATCAAGTTTAATAAACACATATGGCACCATGTTCCCGTCTACTTATTTTATCGGAAAGGGTTCCAGGCAACAATTTTTTATTCCAACTTTATTCAGCTGAAGGGAGTGGATGCACCGTGAGAAACGCCGAGAGGAAGAGGCGCTGTTGCCTACCTTTCTGGTACGCTGAGAAAGTACTACTGGGGCACTTTACGCTCAATTCCTTCAACATTTCTCTCTCCCCCCTACCCCCAATTCCCTTAAAGCTATAATTCATTTAAATTTTGCACGATATCATCCTTTGCTCGTTTTGTTCTGACCTGAGGAAAGGCATGTTAGCTCCAAAATTTTAACAACAAAAACTATTACATTCGTCCAATACAATGATGCTTTCACCATATACTGTTGGTTTATTGTTATTTAACCCCTTATTTCTGAGAAAGCAGAGACCCTCCTCACCGACAGCCGCTGTCCTAAAATATACTGGTGTGTGTGTGTGTGTCCCCTCTGTTGAAGATACCTGCAGCCCCCTGAGAAATGCCTGCAAGCCTGGCAGCTCTCCGAAAGTAAAAGTGAGGCGAGGCCTGTGCCTCCACTGCCAGGGTCCTGTCACGCCTTTTATTCTGGGGTGCTGCTGTTTATCCCAGGCTTCCTGGCACTCTTTCCCAAGACTAATGCCTCTCTGACCCCGAGTCTCTCCATCTCCCTTCTGGCCAGTTACCTGGTACCGCCGGACGTTGAGCTGTACTATCTCCCCGCTCCCAGCGCAGAAGCCGGAGCAGTTCCCGGCCATGTGCAAAGCGCGACTACCGGAACCCCAAGTACAAGACGAGATGGACAGCTGGATAGGGTACGACGGAACCCAGGACTCCACTCCCCGACAGCAATGGCCGCCAGCAGGACAGTGAAACGGTGGAGTGAAAGCGCCGTTTGCCCTGTGACTCTAGCCGGGTAACCGCAGGGTCCTGCCGTCAGTCCGCTCCATCGCTGCAGCGGCCCCTTTTCGTTTTCTTTCACCCCCCCCCCCCCCCCCCCCTTTACACTGCAGACTCGATAGGAACCTTCAGCCCTCCGTTCGCTCCGACCCTTGCTATAAGCCCCGGCGCGTGCCCTTTGCCCCTTCGCCATCTGTGCCCAGTGCCCACAAAAAAACGGCACTACTACGATGCCAGCAGATTGTTGTTCTATTGCGAGCAGCCGGCGATTCTTCCGCGCTACGTCACTCAGTCACAGCCAAGGAAAGGCCCCCAGCTCTGGCAGGAATGGCCGTCGCCATGACAACGGGCCGGGTACTGCAGCGTTCTGCCCGACTTGAACTTAGCTTGAATGCATTCCCGTTTCCCTCATACTACTAACCTAGCTGCAGGGCCCGCTTAACCACGAGGCATGACTAGGCAGTCGCCCGAGGCAGCAAAGAGTGGCTACAATGAAACAAAATGGGTCTTCAAAGTTAGTTATACTAGCTCAAAAAACATCAGCACCTACTGTTACCTGGAGGCTGGATGAGTAATTTTCAAATAGCCCATTTAACCAGGTTAAAAGTACACACTATGACGTGTGGCACATATTTTTCTGGTGGTCATCTACTTATAGCTTAAGAAGTACCATGGCATAATGCACATGCCCAGTGTTGCTAGGTGGAAAATTTTTTTCCCACCCAATCCAACGCAAAAAACAGCCCAAAACCCGCCCAAACTCAAACCCCGCCCCTGACACCCCCACCCCCGCGTCGTCACCCCCGCCCCCGCCGTCATCAACCCCGCCTCCCCTGTCATCGGCCCCGCCTCCCCCGTCATCGGCCCCGCCTCCCCCGTCATCGGCCCTGCCCAAAACGTCACTAACCCCGCCCCCCGCGGCCGAAAAAACCGCCCGAAAAACCGCGGAAAAGAAAAAAAAGAAGCCCAAAAAACCGCGACCCGCCGCGGGCAAAAATTTCCCGCGGCGGGTCGCAGAAAACCGCCCAATTGGACGGTAAAACCGCCCACCTGGCAACCTTGCACATGCCTTCCTTTATACCTCAACAGTAGAGCTCGAGACCCTGGGTGTAGCACAGAGACCGTTTTCACAGCTGTATTATTTATTTATTTATTACATTTGTACCCCACATTATCCCACCTATTTGCAGGCTCAATGTGGCTTACAGAGTGTTATTATGACATATTCATGAGGGAATAGTAGATATAGTCAGTGGTAGAATGAAGATATTTAGAGAAAGAGAAGAGGGTTTTAAGTAGGGTGATGTAGGAGGTGTAATTGGGTTGTGTGGGTGGGTTGTGTAGTGATTTATTAAATAGGATTACCATATTTGCCGACGAAAAAAAGAGGACAGAAAAAAAAAAGGTTGCTATCTTTGCTAAATAAATATTTAATCATAGCCTTTAGTTAATGAACACACATCAAACAGTGACTTACTTACAGTACAGCAGTAGACAATCTACTTTTCTAAAACTTAAGGATTTGAGTTTGACCGAGTATGAGCACAAGCGTACTTTTCAGAAGAGTGCATGTCCCTCAACAACTTTGTCTGTCTTCTGAGATACATGTGAAAGTCTTTTCATGATATATGCTTAAAGTTGTGTTGCACAAACAAAATTCCTTTTACAGATTCAACCAGCAGGGGAACAGAGAGGGACTCAACAATGCCTTTCTCTCTGTTTAGCACCCCCATTGACTAATAGGCCACAAATGGTTTCTCTCATTATGTGGATAGGTGTGTTGGTCATAGGCACATAATAGAAAAAGAGTACATCTCCCTAAAAGTTAAAAATCCTGGAGGACGTGGAGGGGCATAATCGAACGAAAACGTCTATCTCCATGGGCGTTTATCTCTGAGAACGGGTCCGTGAAGGGGCGGACAGAACCGTATTTGGGAAAAAATAGACGTCCATGTTTTATTCAACAATTTGTGAGCTGGGCGTTTTTGTTTTTCAGCGATAATGGAAAATGAAAGCGCCCAGCTCAAAAACGAATAAATCCAAGGCATTTGTTCGTGGGAGGGGCCAGGAGTCGTAGTGCACTGGTCCCCCTCACATGCCAGGACACCACACCGGGGCACCCTAGGGGGCACTTTTACACAAAAAAAAAAAAGTAAAAGAGCTCCCAGGTGCATAGCACCCTTCCCTTGGGTGTTGAGCCCCCCAAATCCCCCTCAAACCCACCACCCACAAGTCTACACCATTACTATAGCCCTAAGGGGTGAAGGGGGCACCTACATGTGGGTACAGTGGGTTTGGGGGGCGGTGTGGAAGGCTCCCATTTACCAGCACAAGTGTAACAGGTGGGGGGGATGGGCCTGGGTCTACCTGCCTGACGTCCACTGCACCCCCTAATAACTGCTCCAGTGACCTGCATACTGCTGCCAGGGAGGTGGGTATGACATTTGAGGGTGAACATAAAAAGTTGTGAAACTGCATATTTTTGTGGTGGGAGGTGGTTTGTGACCACTGGGGGAGTCAGGGGAGGTCATCCCCGACTCCCTCCAGTGGTCATCTGGTCATTTAGGGCACTTTTTGGGGCCCTATTCGTGGAAAAACAGGGTCCAGGAAAAGTGCCCTAAATTCTCGCTAAAACGCATATTTTTTTTCCATTATCGGCGAAAGGCGCCTATCTCTGATCGGCCGATAACCCACGCCCCAGTTCCGCCTTCACCACGCCTTCGATACGCTCCCATCAACTTTGGTCCGCATCCGCGACGGAGTGCAGTTGAAAACGTCCAAATTCGGCTTTCGATTATACCGCTTATTCGTTTTTGTGAGATAAACGTCTATCTCCCGATTTGGGTCGCTAATATAGGCGTTTTTCTTTTTCAATTATAAGCTGGATAGTACATAGTAGATGACGGCAGAAAAAGACCTGCATGGTCCATCCAGTCTGCCCAACAAGATAAACTCATATGTGCTACTTTTTGTGTATACCTTACCTTCATTTGTATCTGTCATTTTCAGGGCACAGACCGTATAAGTCTGCTCAGCACTATCCCTGCCTCCCAACCACCAGCTCTGGGACAGACCATATAAGTCTGCCCAGCAATATCCTCACCTCCCACCACCGGCTCTGCCACCTAATCTCAGCAGGGGCGTATCTGCATGGGGCCACGGGGGCCTGGGCCCTCCCCGCAGATTTCACCCTGGACCCCCCTACCGCCGTCACCTACGTCAGGACTCCGGAGGACGAAAAATAACTTTAAAAGACCTCGGCTCGACTGGCGGGGGTTGAGGTCCCCTGCCAGCCGAAGGAATATTTTTAAAGGCAGCGGCAGGAGGAAGCGGACCTCGGCTGGCAGGGCCCGCCAGCAAAGGTAGGTGACAGCGGCGGGGGGGGGGGGGGGGTCGGCACTGGCAGTGGTTGCCGGGGGCGGGGGCGGCGGCGGCGGCGGGGGAGCTATAATGTGCCCCCTCACTCTAGCCCTGGCCCCCCCTACCGCCGCATTTCATATACGCCCCTGGTCTCAGATAATTCATTCTCATTTATTTCATCACCTTAACATAGTAACATATAGTAGATGACTACAGGGAAAGACCTGTAAGGTCCATCCAGTCTGCCCACAAGATAAACTCATATGTGCTACTTTATGTGTATACCTTACCTTGATTTGTATCTGCCATTTTCAGGGCACAGACCATAGAAGCCTGCCCAGCTCTAGCCCCGCCTCCCAACCACTAACCCCGCCTCCCACCACCAGTTCTGCCACCCAATCTCCGCTAAGCTTCTGAGAATCCATTCCTTCTGAGCAGGATTCCTTTATGTTTATCCCACGCATGTTTGAATTCCGTTACCGTTTTCCTCTCCACCACCTCCCGCGGGAGGACATTCCAAGCATCCACCACTCTCTCCGTGAAAAAATACTTCCTGACATTTTTCTTGAGTCTGCCCCCCTTCAATCTCATTTCATGTCCTCTCGTTCTACCGCCTTCCCATCTCCGGAAAAGGTTCGTTTGCGGATTCATACCTTTCAAATATTTGAACGTCTGTATCATATCACCACTGTTTCTCCTTTCCTCCAAGGTATACATGTTCAGGTCAACAAGTCTCTCCTCATACGTCTTGTAACGCAAATCCCATACCATTCTCGTAGCTTTTCTTTGCACCGCTTCCATTTTTTTAACATCCTTCACAAGATACGGCCTCCAAAACTGAACACAGTACTCCAGGTGGGGCCTCACCAACGTCTTATACAGGGGTATTAAAACTTCATCCTATTCCCTCTTATTCTTGAGTTTTCCTTCATTTGAAAGAGGCTCACTTCCTGTACATTAATGCCACAGAGGTATTTAATCATCTCTGTCATATCCCCTCTCTTCCACCTTTCTTCCACACTTTGGTAACCTAAAGATTGGGATTTAAAAGAGGAATTGTAGGTTATTGATAAAGACAGAATCTAAAAAAAAACAACAAAAAAAGCAAACTTTATTAACTAGTCTCCATACCCTTTTCCCCATAATTTTAAATTTTGAACTTTCTGCCACAGCATTGACAGATAGCCTCTATAAGGCAAAGAAGGGCCTAATTCAGTCTTCATTCCTAGCCCCCCTCCATAGGCTGAAGTCAGGTGGGGTGTCTGAGAACTGGCTTCATCTGGTTTTGAGATGGGGCATGGAAACTGGTTACATGTTTAATGACATCCTAAGCCTTTCTGTCTGGACATCTGCTGTGATATACACATCCATAAGGCATCTGACAGGATTACAAGAGTCTTTGAGAGTAAGTGGGCTTCTTTTCTCTGATTAGATAGGTAGATGGGCTTTTCAGTCTGAGTCATTGTCTGAGAATAGGTGGAGTTTCACTGTCTCTGAACAAGGTGTGATTACTGTCCATCTTCAGAGCTTTGTTCTTTAGAGATGTGTTGATGGGCTTAGGTATCCACCCAGCTAGTTTTTGTTATCAGTAGTTTCCAGGGGGAAGGTGAAAGTAAAGTCTTTCCACCTTATTTTCCGATCTGACGAAGAAGGGCAACCTTCGAAAGCTAATCAAGAAATGTATTAAGTTATGTCCAATAAAAAAGGTATCATCTTATTTTCTTTTCCATGTTTTATTTTGTTTGATTTCTATTGAACACCTTATTTTCGAAAGAGAAAGACGCCCATATTTTGACCCAAATCGGGAGTTGGGCTTCTTTCTCCCATGGGCGCCCAAATCGGTATAATCAAACGCCCATTTTGGGCGTCTTCAACTGCAATCTGTTGCGGAAACGGCCAAAGTTGACGGGGGCGTGTCGGAGGCGTGGTGAAGGTGGGACTGGGGCGTGTTTATCAGCCGAGGAGAGATGGGTGTCCTCGGCCGAAAATTGAAAAAAGAAAGTCGTTTTAGCGCAAATTTGGGTCACTTTTTTTGGACCCTTTTTTTTCACGAACAAGTCCCAAAAAGTGCCCTAAATGACCAGATGACCACCAGAGGGAATCGGGGATGACCACCCCTGACTCCCCCAGTGGTCACTAACCCCTCCCACCCAAAAAAACAACTTTAAAAACTTTTTTTCCAGCCTGCATGCCAGCCTCAAATGTCATACCCAGCTCCATCACAGCAGTATGCAGGTCCCTGGAGCAGTTTTAGTGGGTGCATGCGCTTCAGGCAGGCAGACCCAGGCCCATCCCCCCCCCCACCCTAGGGAGCTATGGACTTCAGAGGTAGTTAACTTTTTTTTTAATTGTTACAAGTGCCCCCTAGGGTGCCCAGTTGGTGTCCTGGCATGTGAGGGGGACCAGTGCACTACGAATCCTGGCCCCTCCCATGTCCCAATGCCTTGGATTTGTTCGTTTTTGAGCTGGACACCTTCAGTTTCCATTATCACTGAAAAACGAAACCGCCCAGCTCAAATCCGCACAAATCCGATGCATTTGGCTGGCACAAACCGTATTATCGGAAAAAAGATGGACGCCCATTTTTTCCGAAAATACAGTTTGTCCCGCCCCTTCACGTACCCGTTCTCGGAGATAGACGCCCATGGAGATGGGTGTTTGCGTTCGATTATGCCCCTCGTTGCATCTGTATATATTTTATTTATACATTTGTATCTGATCCAGCAAAATCAATAACTCTGACAATTAAACTCATATCATGCTACACATTTGACTTGCCCAAAGTCACAAGAAGTAGCAGTGGGTCTTGAACCCATGTTGCCAGGATCAAAGCCCGCTGCACATACCATTAAGCTACTCCTTCTCTGTTTTGGATGTCTTGTGTTCGAAAATGGACCAAAAAAAGGACGTCCAAATCACAAGCAGTCCATAGCAGTTTGAAGAACAAAAGATAGGCATCTATCTTTTTCGAAAATGACCTTCTTTCCTGTTCAGAATTGCTGTAAAACGTCCAAATTCTGATTTAGATGTTCTATCGAAAATGCCCCTCATGGAACGATGATAATGTTGTTCTGATCTTTATTTACGCTTATTTACCATGGAGTGTTGTTTTTGTTTGCTTTTGTGTTTACTTTTCTGTCTTATGTTCTGAAAAACCTTTAATAAAAATATGAAAAAAAAAAAGAAAATGCCCCTCTATATCTTTTTTGAGATGAGGTGACCAGAATTGCACACAGTATTCAAGGTGCGGTCGCACCATGAAGCGATACAAAGGCATTATAACATCCTTGTTTTTATTTTCCATTCCTTTCCTAATAATACCTAACATTTTATTTGCTTTCTTTGCTGCCAGAGGACACTGAGCAGAGGGTTTCAAAGCATCGTCAACGATGATTCCTAAATCCTTTTCCTGGCTGGTGATTCCTAACGTGGAACCTTGCATCACATAGCTATAGTTCGGGTTCCTTTTTCCCACATGCATCACTTTGCACTTGCTCACATTAAACATCATCTGCCATTTGGATGCCCAGTCTCCCAGTCTAGTAAGTTCGTCTTGCAATTTTTCACAGTCCTCTTGCGATTTAGCAACTTTGAATAACTTTGTGTCATTGGCAAATGTAATTACCTCACTAGTTATTCTCATATCTAGAGCCTTTATAAATATGTTAAAAAGCAGCGGTCCCAACACAGACCCCTGTGGAACCCCACTATCTGCCCTTCTCCATTAGGAATACTGACCTTTTAACCCTACTCTCTGTTTTCTATCCTTTAACCAGTTTTTAATCCACAATAGAACACTAACTCATATCCCATGACTTTCCATTTTCCTCTGGAGTCTTTCATGAGGTACTTTGTCAAATGTCTTTTGAAAATCCAGATACACAATATTGACCGGCTCACCTTTTTCCACATGTTTGTTCACCCTTTCGAAGAAATGTAGTAGACTGGTGAAGCAAGATTTCCCTTCACTAAATCCATGTTGGCTTTGTCACATTAACCCTTGCTTTTGAATATGCTCTGTAATTTTGTTCTTTATAATAGTCTCTACTATTTTGCCCAGCACCAACGTCACGCTCACTGGTCTGTAATTTCCTGGATCTCCTCTGGAACCCTTTTTAAAAATCGGCGTTACATTGACCACCCTCCAATCTTCTGGTACCATGCTTCATTTTAAAGATAAATTACATATTACTAACAATAATTCTGCAAGTTCTTTTTTCAATTCTATCAATACTCTGGGATGTATACCATCCTGTCCTGACAATTTGCGACTCTTCAATTTGTCAAATTGCCCCATTACATATCCTCCAGGTCTACAGAGATTTGATTCAGTTTCTCTGACTCATCATCATTGAATACCATTTCTGGTCTTCATGAAGACCAAAGCAAAGAATTCATTTAATCTCTCCACTATGGCCTTATCTTCCCTGAGTGCCCCTTTTACCCCTTGGTCATCTAGCGGTCTATCCAATTCATTTGCTGGCTTCTTGCTTTTAATATACCCCAAAAAGTTTTTACTATATGTTTTTGTCTTCAACGCAATCTTCTTTTCAAAGTCCTTCTTTGCCTTCTTTATCAACACTTTGCATTTGACTTGACATTCTTTATGCTTTTTTCCTATTATTTTCAGTTGGATCCTTCTCCCATGTTCTAAAGGATTTTCTTTTAGCTCTAATAGTTTCCTTCACCTCACTTGTTATCCATGCCGGCTGTCGTTTGGTCTTCCTTCCTCCTTTTTTAATACACGGAATATATTTGGCCTGGCTTCCAGGGTGATATTTTTGAACAGCATCACATCTGATGTAAATTTTTCACCTGTGCAGCTGCTTGTCTAAGTTTCTTTTCACCATTCTTCTCATTTTATCATAGTTTTCTTTTTGAAAATTAAATGCTAACATATTGGATTTGCTTGGAGTCCATCCTTTCGGAATAGGCTCTTCCTTTCCCAGAATGCTGTCCAGATCCTAACAAATCTAAAACTTTTCTCCGTGTACCATCATCTCATCCAACATTGAGACTCTGGAGCTCTGCCTGTCTCTTGGGTCCTGCATGTGAAAAGGGGAGAATTGTGAAAATGCTATCCTGGAGGATCTGGATTTCAGCTTTCTACCTAGTAGCCTAAATTTGGCTTCCAGAACCTCCTTCCCACATTTTCCTATGTCGTTGGTACCTACATGTACCAAGACAGCTGGCTCCTCCTGGGCAGAAGCTCCTGGAGACACATCCTCGGTACTATAGGATATTGCATCCCCTGGTGGGCTGGTTCTGGCTACAGGATTATTTCCAACTTCACCAGGGTGATGCTTTCCACTTCCACCCAGTAGGGAAGGGTTAGGACAGCTTTTGTAGTTGGTGATTTGATTATTAGACATGTAGATAGCTAGGTGGCTGGTGGACGTGAGGATCGCCTAATCACTTGCCTGCCTGGTGCGAAGGTAGCGGACCTCACGCATCACCTAGATAGTATTTTAGATAGTGCTTGGGAGGAGCTGGCTCTCTTGGTACGTGTGGGTACCTAGTAGTAGTAGTACCAATGACATAGGAAAATGTGGGAGGGAGGTTCTGGAAGCCAAATTTAGACTCTTAGGTAGAAAGCTGAAATCCAGATCCTCCAGTGTAGCATTTTCGGAAATGCACCCGGTTCCACTCACAAGACCCAAAATGTAGGCAAAGCTCCGAAGTCTCAATGTGTGGTTGAGATGATGGTGCAGGGCTGAGGAATTTAGATTTAGGAATTTAGGAACTAGGCAACATTCTGGGGAAGGGAGAGCCTGTTCCGAAAGGATGGGCTCCACCTTAACTGGAATGGAACCAGGTTGCTGGTGCTAACATTTAAAAAGGAGGTAGAACAGCTTTTAAACTAAAATGGGGAGAGATCCGATAGTCACCCAGGAGCGCATGGTTCGGTGTGGCATATCCTTGAAAGATACTATTGAAACAGCATCTTTAGGGAATTCCAATAGAGAGATTTCAATAATGGTGAAAGAAAGCCAGGAATGTTCAATGGGAGTCTGAACTCTACTAGAAAAAAACGCGAACAACCCGAGGGACCAGAAACCACATTCCAGCCTGGGGTCCTCAAGGAATGGATCAGAGCAATGGAAGCCTTCATCCCTACGAACACAGCACATACCACTGACCCTGTTGTGGGATCCTTGCTTCCCCATTTGTTTCAGGTGTGGGGGGAGAGGTCATATAGCTAGGCACTGCCAGGACCTAGCTGAGGAAGCCATGGATGAGAATTTAGTTCGTTCACATTGTTGCAATTTTGTGGAGGCTTTTCATCCAGAGAGCAGAAACTGTGTGTTACCAGTGGAGTTGGAAGGACACCCATACCAGGCACTAGTGGACTCTAGTAGTGTCAAGACCCCCATTTGGCGAGAAGTACCTGACTGCAATTGAACTATACTACATAAGTACATAAGTACATAAGTAGTGCCATACTGGGAAAGACCAAAGGTCCATCTAGCCCAGCATCCTGTCACCGACAGTGGCCAATCCAGGTCAAGGGCACCTGGCACGCTCCCCAAACGTAAAAACATTCCAGACAAGTTATACCTAAAAATGCGGAATTTTTCCAAGTCCATTTAATAGCGGTCTATGGACTTGTCCTTTAGGAATCTATCTAACCCCTTTTTAAACTCCGTCAAGCTAACCGCCCGTACCACGTTCTCCGGCAACGAATTCCAGAGTCTAATTACACGTTGGGTGAAGAAAATTTTTCTCCGATTCGTTTTAAATTTACCACACTGTAGCTTCAACTCATGCCCTCTAGTCCTAGTATTTTTGGATAGCGTGAACAGTCGCTTCACATCCACCTGATCCATTCCACTCATTATTTTATACACTTCTATCATATCTCCCCTCAGCCGTCTCTTCTCCAAGCTGAAAAGCCCTAGCCTTCTCAGCCTCTCTTCATAGGAAAGTCGTCCCATCCCCACTATCATTTTCGTCGCCCTTCGCTGTACCTTTTCCAATTCTACTATATCTTTTTTGAGATACGGAGACCAGTACTGAACACAATACTCCAGGTGCGGTCGCACCATGGAGCGATACAACGGCATTATAACATCCGCACACCTGGACTCCATACCCTTCCTAATAACACCCAACATTCTATTCGCTTTCCTAGCCGCAGCAGCACACTGAGCAGAAGGTTTCAGCGTATCATCGACGACGACACCCAGATCCCTTTCTTGATCCGTAGCTCCTAACGCGGAACCTTGCAAGACGTAGCTATAATTCGGGTTCCTCTTACCCACATGCATCACTTTGCACTTGTCAACATTGAACTTCATCTGCCACTTGCACGCCCATTCTCCCAGTCTCGCAAGGTCCTCCTGTAATCGTTCACATTCCTCCTGCGACTTGACGACCCTGAATAATTTTGTGTCATCGGCGAATTTAATTACCTCACTAGTTATTCCCATCTCTAGGTCATTTATAAATACATTAAAAGCAACGGACCCAGCACAGACCCCTGCGGGACCCCACTAACTACCCTCCTCCACTGAGAATACTGGCCACGCAATCCTACTCTCTGCTTCCTATCTTTCAACCAGTTCTTAATCCATAATAATACCCTACCTCCGATTCCATGACTCTGCAATTTCTTCAGGAGTCTTTCGTGCGGCACTTTGTCAAACGCCTTCTGAAAATCCAGATATACAATATCAACCGGCTCCCCATTGTCCACATGTTTGCTTACCCCCTCAAAAAAATGCATTAGATTGGTGAGGCAAGACTTCCCTTCACTAAATCCGTGCTGACTTTGTCTCATCAGTCCATGTTTTTGTATATGCTCTGCAATTTTATTCTTAATAATAGCCTCCACCATCTTGCCCGGCACCGACGTCAGACTCACCGGTCTATAATTTCCCGGATCTCCTCTGGAACCCTTCTTAAAAATCGGAGTAACATTGGCTACCCTCCAGTCTTCCGGTACTACACTCGATTTTAGGGACAGATTGCATATTTCTAACAGTAGCTCCGCAAGTTCATTTTTTAGTTCTATTAATACTCTGGGATGAATACCATCAGGTCCCGGTGATTTACTACTCTTCAGCTTGCTGAACTGACCCATTACATCCTCCAAGGTTACAGAGAATTTCTTTAGTTTCTCCGACTCCCCCGCTTCAAATATTCTTTCCGGCACCGGTGTCCCCCCCAAATCCTCCTCGGTGAAGACCGAAGCAAAGAATTCATTTAATTTCTCCGCTACGGCTTTGTCCTCCTTGATCGCCCCTTTAACACCATTTTCGTCCAGCGGCCCAACCGACTCTTTGGCCGGTTTCCTGCTTTTAATGTATCTAAAAAAATTTTTACTATGTATTTTTGCTTCCAACGCTAATTTCTTCTCAAAGTCCTTTTTTGCCCTCCTTATCTCCGCTTTGCATTTGGCTTGGCATTCCTTATGATCTATCCTGTTACTTTCAGTTGGTTCTCTTCTCCACTTTCTGAAGGATTGTTTTTTGGCTCTAATGATTTCCTTTATCTTACTGTTTAGCCACGCCGGCTGACGTTTAGTCTTTTTTCCCTTTTTTCTAATACGTGGAATATATTTGTCCTGAACCTCCAGGATGGTGTTTTTAAACAGCATCCACGCCTGATGCAAGTTTTTTACTCTGCGAGCTGCTCCTTTCAGTCTTTTTTTCACCATTTTTCTCATTTTGTCGTAATCACCTTTTCTATAGTTAAACGCTAGCGTACTTGATTTCCTAGTTTCACTTCCTTCAATGCCAATATCAAAACCGATCATATTATGATCACTGTTATCAAGCGGGCCCTCGTATCGTTACCCCCTGCACTAGATCATGAGCACCACTAAGGACTAAGTCTAGTATTTTTCCTTCTCTTGTCGGCTCCTGAACTAGCTGTTCCATGAAGCTGTCCTTGATTTCATCAAGAAATCCTATGTCCCTTGCGTGTACAGATGTTACATTAACCCAGTCTATATGCGGGTAATTGAAATCCCCCATTATTATTGTGTTGCCCAGTTTGTTTGCGTCCCTGATTTCCTTTAACATTTCCGCATCCGTCTGTTCGTCCTGGCCAGGCGGACGGTAGTACACTCCTATCACTATCCTTTTCCCCTTTGCACATGGAATTTCAATCCACAGTGATTCCAAGGAGTGTTTTGTTTCCTGCAGAATTTTCAATCTATTTGATTCAAGGCTCTCGTTAATATACAATGCTACCCCTCCACCAATCCGATTCACCCTATCACTACGATATAATTTGTACCCCGGTATGACAGTGTCCCACTGGTTATCCTCCTTCCACCAGGTCTCAGAGATGCCTATTATATCTAATTTTTCATTTAGTGCAATATATTCCAACTCCCCCATCTTATTTCTTAGGCTCCTGGCATTCGCATATAGACATTTCAAACTATGTTTGTTGTTCCTAAGTACATCATGCTTAGTACTTGACAGTATTAATTGGCAATCTTTTGTCTGATTTTTATTGTTATTTAAAGATACCCGATCTACTACAATCTCTTTTGCAACCTCACTATCAGGATACTCTATCTTCCCTGTTATGGTGATATCTTTGAAAGATACCTTATCCCGAACCATGCTCTTTTGAGCGACTGTCGGCCTTCCCCCCATTTCTAGTTTAAAAGCTGCTCTATCTCCTTCTTAAACGCCGATGCCAGCAGCCTGGTCCCACTCTGGTTAAGATGGAGCCCATCCTTTCGGAATAGGCTCCCCCTTCCCCAGAATGTTGCCCAGTTCCTAACAAATCTAAAGCCCTCCTCCCTGCACCATCGTCTCATCCACGCATTGAGACTCTGGAGCTCTGCCTGTCTCTTGGGCCCTGCGCGTGGCACAGGTAGCATTTCAGAAAATGCTACCCTGGAGGATCTGGATTTCAGCTTTCTACCTAAGAGCCTACCTACTACTACTACTTATCATTTCTATTGCGCTACTAGATGTACACAGCGCTGTACACTTGAACATGAAGAGATAGTCCCTGCTCGACAGAGCTTACAATCTAATTAGGACAGACAAACAGGACAAATAAGAGCTAAGGGAATTACTAAGGTGGGGGTGATAAAATAAGGGTGCTGAACAAGTGAGTAAGGGTTAGGAGTTAAAAGCAGCATCAAAAAAGGTGGGCTTTTAGCCTAGATTTGAAGACGGCCAGAGAAGGAGCTTGACGGACCAGCTCAGAATGTTTATTCCAGGCATATGGTGCAGCAAGATAAAAGGAACGGAGTCTGGAGTTAGCGGTGGAGGAGAAGGGTGCAGATAAGAGAGATTTACCCAGTGAATGGAGTTCCCGGGGAGGAGTGTAGGGAGAGATGAGAGTGGAGAGGTACTGAGGAGCTGCAGACTGAATGCACTTATAAGTCAATAAGAGGGGTTTGAACTGTATGCGGAAACGGATAGGGAGCCAGTGAAGTGACTTGAGGAGAAGGCTAATAGCATAGTGACACTGGCAGAATATAAGTCGTGCGGCAGAATTTTGAACAGATTGAAGAGGAGAGAGATGGCTAAGTGGGAGACCTGTGAGAAGCAAGTTGCAATAGTCTAAGCAAGAGGTGATAAGAGTGTGGATAAGGGTTCTGGTAGTGTGCTCAGAAAGGAAAGGGCGAATTTTGCTGATGTTGTAGAGAAAGAAATGACAGGTTTTAGCAGTCTGCTGAATATGTTCAGAGAAGGAGAGAGAGGAGTCGAAGATGACCCCAAGGTTACGAGCTGATGAAACAGGGAGGATGAGAGTGTTATCCACAGAAATAGAGAATGGGGGAAGAGGAGGTTGGTTTAGGGGGAAAGATAAGAAGCTCAGTCTTGGTCATATTTAGTTTCAGGTTGCAATGTCAGACAGGTAGGCTGATATTTTGGCCTGAATTCCTGCTGAGATTTCTGGTGTGGAGAGGTAGATCTGGGAGTCATCAGTGTAAAGGTGGTACTGAAAACCATGGGATGAGATTAGAGTGCCAAAGGAAGAAGTATAGATGGAGAAAAGAAGAAGTCCCAAGACATATCCCTGACAGTGGGACAGAGGTGGAGGAGGATCCACCAGAGTATACACTAAAGGTATGATGGGAGAGATAAGAAGAAAACCAGGAAAGAACAGAGCCCTGAAATCCAAGTGAGGACAGCATATCAAGGAGTAGGCAGTGATCAACAGTGTCAAAAGCAGCAGATAGATCAAGAAGGATGAGGATAGAATAGCGGCCTTTGGATCTGGCCAGGAACAGGTCATTGGACACTTTAGCAAGTGCTGTTTCAGTGGAATGAAGAGGGCAAAAGCCAGATTGAAGTGGATCAAGAATAGCTTGAGATGAAAGAAAGTCAAGACAACAGCAGTGAGCAGAACGTTCAAGTATCTTGGAGAGGAAAGGGAGGAGGGAGATGGGGCGATAGTTGGGAGGAGAGGTAAGGTCCAATGAAGGGTTTTTAAGGAGTGGTATGACTATGGCATGTTTGAAGGCATCAGGAACAGTCGCAGTGGAAAGTGAAAGATTGAGGATATGACAGATAAAAGGGATGACAGTAGGAGAGACTGTGTTAAGTAGATGGGTGGGAATAGGATCGGAGGAACAGGTAGTTAGTTTCAAGGAGGAAAGAAGATGTGTAGTTTCCTCTTCAGTGATTTCAGAAAAGGAGGCAGGGGTTGGAGAGTTGAGAGAATGGACTAAGGGAAGGAGAGGTGGCGGTGACCTGGTTGAGAATTCAAGTTTAATCTTGTGAACCTTATCATGAAAGTTCTCAGCCAGAGTCTGGGGAGAAAGTGAAGAGGGAGTTGGAGGTGAAGGCACTTTGAGGAGAGAGTTCAGTGTGGCAAAGAGACGTTGAGAGTTTGAGCCAAGAGAATTTGTCAACTGCATGTAATAATCCTGTTTGGCAAGTAAAAGAGCAGACTGGAAGGAAGTCAGCAAGAATTTGAAATGTATGAAGTCAGCATGGGCACGGGATTTCAGCCAAAGGCGTTCGGCAGAGCGGGCACAGGAACTTAGGTAGCGGATTCTAGAGGTCAGCCAAGGCTGGGGTTTGGTATGCTTTACAGAACGGGGAATGGGAGGAGCAAGAGTATACAGAGCAGAGAAGAGAATAGTATTATAGGAAGAGACAGCCTCATTGACAGACTTGGATATCGTAGTAGTAGAGAAGAGATGTGAAACACTGGAGGACAGAGAAGAAGGGTCAGTAGCCTGAAGATTTCTAAATGCATTTGTTAAGATTGGACGGGACTGGGGAGGAGGGTGTTTAACTACTACTACTACTACTACTATTTAGCATTTCTATAGCACTACAAGGCATACGCAGCGCTGCACAAACATAGAAGAAAGACAGTCCCTGCTCAAAGAGCTTACAATCTAATAGACAAAAAAATAAAATAAAGTAAGCAAATCAAATCAATTAAGTGTGAAAGTTATCAGATGATGGTCAGAGAGGGGAAGAGCTGAGGCACAGAAGCTGAAGAGTGAGCAGTTTGAGAAGAGGATAAGATCAAGACAGTGGCCATTCTGGTGAGTGGGGGTAGTGGAGCACAGTTGAAGATTGAAAGAGGATGTTAAAGTGAGAAACTGAGAAGCATAAGAATCAGATGGATCATTAGCATGAATGTTAAAATCCCCAAGAAATTAGGGAAGGAGATGAAGGTTCAAGAAAGAAGGAAATCCAGGCATCAAAGTCAGTGAGAAAGGAAGAAAGGGACTTATCAGGAGGTCGGTAACTGACTGCTACTCGGATAGGCAGAAGAGTGAATAGATGAATGGAGTTGTTACAGACAGAACGAGCATTCCACAGAGCATACGAGAAACGCAGGCAAAAAGGGGGGAGGAGAGGAACAGAAATTAGATTGGAGACATCACGGTGTGACCTGCACAAATAGGATGAGAGCTGATGTGGAGGACCAGGATTGGGATTGATGTCCCCAGCGGAGAGCAGGAGAAGGAGCAAGAGAGAATGGAGAAGAATTGGAGAGGTATGATTACAGCAACGAAGGCGAGATGTACTCAGATAGAAAGGAGATGGATGAATGGAAGGAAGAAAGGAAATGTTGAAGGTTGAAAGCTGAGAAGAAGGAAGGGAACAAAAGAGATGGTGGGATGATGAAAGCAGAGGGTGGGCAATGTGTTCGTGCAGTGTACAGTGGTTTCAGATGGAGAAACAGATTAGGAAGGGACAGTACCAGGAAGAGAAAGTGTATTGGAGCCATAAGTAGTGACTGGGAGAGAATATAAATGTACGGTGCGCGGCACCTAGAGCGGAGGCCCTGAGTGGATCGGAGTAGACTTGGGAGTCACCCCGGAGAAAGCTGCGAGGCTATGCAGATGAGCTGCATGTCCTCCACAGCACCTGAAAGGCAGCCGGTGGGAGAGCTGGGCACCTCTCAGCCAAGGAAATGCTTACCTGGGGTTAGGCTGAAGCCAGCATTCCTCCCCCTGAGGGTCACCTGAATTATGAGCAGACTTTGACATTTGCATGCATACATGGTGACCAGAGGCACTATCCTACAACTCAAGTATCCTTTAAAACATCTGTAGGGCAAGCTAAGCTGGAAATAGCAGTTGTGCCTTGGCTACCCTACCCAGTAGTTCTGGGTTGGATTTTCCAAACATTGGAGCCATCTGGGCCCAGCTGATCACTGGCCCACAGAAGGAGGGGGAGCCGTTCCCTGAGATCATCTGCTAGAGGACCCTGACTTGTATACCAAGAGCCCAAATCTGCCTATACCCTGCTGTCAGTGGTGGTTGGAGAAACTACGTCCCAGTTTTTTTATCTCTGATGTCACTTGGGGCTCCTTTTACTAAGCGGCGGGCTTACTGCTCGCTATACAGGAAGAACCGTTGGGCTACCACAACAGCCTGGCGGTACTTCCCACCCCTAGCGCACCGTCATTTCTGGTGCTACATTTATTTATTTTTGTAGCGCTGGAGTGTACTCAACAGTAATCAGGCAGTGCCGTGCGCTGCCCAGTTACTGCCAGATTAATGCGGGAGCCCTTACCGCCACCTCAATGGGTGGCGATAAGGGCTTCTCCCCTCCCCAAAAAATGACTGCACAGCAAGTGCTTTACTTTCCGCCCGGCCATTTCCTGTCGGAAAACAAGACTTCCCTTTTACCAGCTGCGGCAAAAGGAGGCCGTCGCTGGCCTTTTACAGCAGCTGGTAAAAGGGAAGTCTCGACTTCCTGCAGGAAATGGCCATAAGGCAAGTAAAGCACTTGCTGCGAGGCCATTTCAGGGAGGGGGGGAGCCTTTACCTCCACCCATTGAGGTGGTAGTAAGGGCTCCCGTGTTAACCTGGTGGTAACCGGGTAGTACGAGGCACTACCCGATTACCGCTTGGTACACTCTGGCGCTACAAAAATTAATTAATTTTTATAGTGCCGGAAATGATGGCGTGCTAGAGGTGGGAAGTACTGCCAGGCTGCTGCAGTAACCCGGCGATACTTCCTGTGTAGCGAGCGGTAAGCCGCTTAGTAAAAAGAGCCCTAAATTTGGGAACCCAGTTTTAAAAAAATATATATATGTTTCGAGCCATATACATTTGTAACTTTTAAGTATTAAAAGCTTCAAAGAGTTAACTGTAAGAGATAAATTAGATTCTGCCATAGTATAAACAATTCTAAGAACAGTTCTAAGAACTGTTTATGGCCGGAATTTAAATGCTAAGTATCTGGTTTCATTTTCAAGTTTCTTTAATAAAGTTGAACTTTTAGTACTACTGCTGTGCTGCGCAGTGCTTATAACCCCAGTTGGGGACCTGTGATTATGCACAGCAAATTGTAGGATTTTGAGTGCACATATGTGGTGGGCGCTGTCATAATTTTTAAGCATATATAGAAATCAATGGATCTCTTTGTACTACTAGCCAAACTTGAAACTTGAAACATACTGTATAGGACTGGTGATTGACTTAGGACAGCTAACTAACACTGAAGTGGATTGTCTCAGGGGCAAACCAAGGCCTGTGTGTTCTTCTGACAGTCCTATAATTCCTTGTGAGTGGACGTATAGGAAGTTATTGCTCCCCCTTAACAGCACTCCCTCGCAGTCACAGATCCATCTTGAAAACAGACTACACAGCAGCAGTGGTGTAGGTAAAAGCCCATTTTGGGGGGGGGGCATTGCCATACCCCTCCCTCTCCCCGCCTCCTGCATTAAACCATACTTTTGCTGGCGGAGTGTCCAAGCCTTGCCAGCTGAAGAGGTCTCCTGTGCGAGTCTCCGCACATGCAGCCAGAGCAGTAGTCAAGTTGGGGGTGTTCTTTAGCTGCAGTCACCGGCAGTGGTGAAGCTACGTGGGGCCACGGGGGCCTGGGCCCCCGTAGATTTGGCCCTAGACCCCCTGCTGACGGCCCTCTTGACCCCCCCTCCCACTGCCAACCCTCCCATTTTAGCCCCCCCCCCCCGGCGCCACCGACCCCCCCACCCCCGGCGCCACCAACTTTGACTCCCCCCGTCGCCAACCCTCCCCCGCCGCCACCATCGCCTACCTTTGCTGGCGGGGGACCCCAACCCCTGCCAGCCGAGGTCTTCTTCTTCCTTCGTTCTGTTTCTGAGTCCGACGTCCTGCACGTTTGTAGAACAGAATGAAGGAAGAAGAGGACCTCGGCTGGCGGGGGTTGGGGTCCCCCGCCAGCAAAGGTAGGTGACGGTGGCAGTGGGGGAGGGTTGGCGACGGGGGGAGTCAAAGTTGGTGGCGGCGGGGGGAGTCGGCAATGGCGGGGGGGGGGGGGGTCGGTGGCGCCGGGGGGGGGGCTAAAATGTGCTCCCTCACTTCGGGCTCTGGACCCCCCCTCCTTCCGAAGTCTGGCTACACCCCTGGTCACTGGCACTCCAATTCATGCTCAATTCCAGGGCCGCCCCGCCTACGCCCCTCCGCCGCTGCCGCCCCCCGTCACTCCCCCCGCCGCTGCAGTCCGCAGTCTCACCTGCCTGCCTGCCTCCATGGCTCCGAGCCCCCTGCAATCAAAGCGGCAGTCACAGATCACCTCTCTTTTGGCCTCCCCTCCCTGTGTCCCGCCCTCGTCTGATGTAAATTCCGGTTTCTGCGAGGGTGGGACAAAGGGAGGGAAGGCCCGAAGGGTGGCGATCTGTGACTGCCGCTTCGAATGCAGGGGGCCCGGAGCCGAGGAGGAAGGCAGGTGAGACCGGGAACTGCAGCGCTGGCGACCTGACCCCGGCGCCGGGCACCCCTTGGAGGCCCGGGGAATTTTGTCCCCCCTGCCCCCCCTCTCGGCAGCCCTGCTCAGTTCTGCGCAATCACTGAACTGAGCATACGCAAGAATGCTGGCATTGGCGGCTCATGCGTGCCAGCCAACTTAAGTGCTGCTCAGGTAGGCCAAGTTCATTTTGGAACCCTGTTGATACTGAAACTTTGGAAACCAGAGCCCAGCCTGGCCCGATTGTGCTGAACATTGAAAGACAGAACTTTAACTCAGGGACCCCAAGCTAGAGACAAGCTATTTGTGCTGCCTTTTAAGGGACAGTCTAGTGCATGTTGTGGTCCTTCAAGAACAGGCAATGGGAGAGAACTCTTGAGTCCAAGAATGGGCTTTGTGTTTTATTTTTTCCTATCTGTGAAAGAAACAGGTTGCACCTTTCTTCCCTGCAAAATTAATAAATTGTTTTGTTTTTATCTTAACTGCTATGGTTTGTTAAGGCTCTGGGTCCACCCTCATCCTTGCTGCTACATGTTTTTACTGTGAAGGGATTTAGAGGCCCTTTTACTAAGCCGCAGTAGGATCTACGCGTGACACAAATGAGACTACCGCCAGGCCAGCCTGCTCTCCTGGGTGTAATTTCAGATTTGGCATGCGCCCATAACACGTAGATGAATAATTTATTTATTTCATCCTACGCACACCAGTTCCAGTGGTAATCGGAACTTGGCATGCACCAATCAGTCACCATATGTGAAGCGCGTGAGCCTTTACCGCTAGATCAATGGGTGGCGTTAAGGGCTCAGGCCAGTTTTGGGCATGCGCTGGTTTCATTTTTTACTGCAGGCCCTTTTCCCATCCCATTTTTAAAAAAGCCCTTTTTTGTAGATGCGGAGAGGTGTGGTAGCCGTGTTAGTCCACTCTTAAAGGTTATCAATAGAAATCAAACAAAATAAAACATGGAAAAGAAAATAAGATGATACCTTTTTTATTGGACATAACTTAATACATTTCTTGATTTCCGATCTGACGAAGAAGGGCAACCTTCGAAAGCTAATCAAGAAATGTATTAAGTTATGTCCAATAAAAAAGGTATCATTTTATTTTCTTTTCCATGTTTTATTTTGTTTGATTTCTATTGATAACCTTGTAGATGCGGTAAAGACTGGCCCAATACACGCGCCTACATTACAGCAGGCCACTTTTTGCCACTGCTTAAAGGGTCCCTTATTTCTTTGCCTATATAAAGTAAGCATAAAATATGGGTATTTTCTAAAAAAAATTTAGATGTCTCTTATAAAGATTCCCTTTAAACTTCTGGTTCTTGTTAGTGAGCATTGGCACCAGTCACCACAGAGCACAAGTTAAACTACCAGGTCCTCAGTATTAGGGTTGCCAACTGGATCATGATTTGCCCAACAGGGTTGATCCAGTCCTGGGATTACCCCCAATGCATGCAGGGACTTCTAACCTTGCTTTTCATAGGGAAGCCAATGGGAAATTAGAACCACAAGTCCCTGCATGCAATGGGGTAAACCCAGGACTGGATCAACACAGTGGCGCGAATCTGGATCTAGTTGGCAACCCTAATACTGAGGACCTGGTAGTTTAAGTTATGTTCTGTGAGTGACTGATGACCAATGCTTACTAACAAGAACAAGGGAAATTTGATTTCTAGCTCAACAGCCTACAACTAGTCTAACAGCAATATTTTGAATCAGTTGTAGGCTATGCAATGTCTTCAAAAGTAAACCTACAATAATCTATTCTCGACATCACAAAAGCATTAAAAAAACATGTTAAGTTGGCTGTTGGAGAAGAAAGGTTTCAAATTTTGAAGAAATCTAAGCTTAAACCATGCTTTTTCAGTATGCAAGGATGAATATTTTGTTTTTTTTGTTGTTGGATTTAAAGATCCAGAGTAATAACAAAGTGCTTCCTCAAGTTGAAGGAAACGGTCCAGTATTTGAGAAAGCTTTTATGCTGTCTGATGGAATACATTAGTGCATAGACTCATTAATCATGTGCATTCTACATTAAACCCCTGACGGAGCCTGTCAGCAAAGGAAAGTTGGGTTGTTGTGTTATCATTTTGTTCAGGGGATAGTGCTGGGCAGACTTATATGGTCTGTGCCAGAGCCGGTGGTGGGAGGCAGGGATAGTGCTGGGCAGACTTATACGGTCTGTGCCAGAGCCAGTGGTGGGAGGCGGGGCTGGTGGTTGGGAGGCGGGGATAGTGCTGGGCACACTTATACGGTCTGTGCCCTGAAGGTACAAATCAAAGTAGGGTATACACAAAAAGTAGCACACATGAGTTGTCTTGTTGGGCAGACTGGATGGACCGTGCAGGTCTTTTTTCTGCCGTCATCTACTATGTTACTATGTTATTAAAATTTTATTTTTGACATAGAGCTCTCTTTTGTTGCTATTGGGTTTTTCTGTGTGCACTCTCTTCTTCACTTTGTTTATGAAATACTAGTAAAAAAGGCCCATTTCTGACAAATGAAACGGGCGCTAGCAAGGTTTTCCTCGGAGTGTGTATGTTTGGGAGAGTGTATGTGAGAGTGACTGTGTGAGAGACAGAGTGAAAGTGTGAGTGTGTGTGTGTGAGAGAGAGAGTGAGTCTGGGTGTGAGTGTGTTTGTGAGAGAGTGTGTGTGTGCAAGTGTGTATGTGAGACACAGTGTGAGAGAGAGTGTGTGTGTGTGTGCGAGAGAGAGAGTGTGTGTGAGACACAGATTCTCTGTGAGAGTGAGTGTATGAGACCAAGCGAGTGTGTGAGTGACTGTGTGGCACATAGAGAGTGAATGTGATACAGTGTGAGACAGAGTGTGTGAGAGTGTGAGTTAGAAAGACATTGTATATGAGAGAGAGAGTGTGAGCCCTGCCCTCCCAATCCATGCCCATCTGTCCCCTGCCCCCTCCATTCATTCTTTTCCAGCAATTCCCCTCTCTCCCTGAGCCCTGCCCTCCCAATCCATGCCCATCCATGCTACTCTGTCACCTGCCCCCTCCATTCATCCCTATCCAGCAATTCCCCTCTCTCCCTGAGCCCTGCCCTGCAATCCATATCCATCCATGCCCATCTGTCCCCTCCATTCATCCCTATCCAGCAATTCCCCTCTCTCCCTGAGCCCTGCCCTCCCAATCCATGCCCATCCATGCTCCTCTGTCACCTGCCCCCTCCATCATCCCTATCCAGCAATTCCCCTCTCTCCCTGAGCCCTGCCCTGCAATCCATATCCATCCATGCCCATCTGTCCCCTCCATTCATCCCTATCCAGCAATTCCCCTCTCTCCCTGAGCCCTGCCCTCCCAATCCATGCCCATCCATGCTCCTCTGTCCCCTGCCCCCTCCATTCATCCCTTTCCAGCAATTCCCCTCTCTCCCTGAGCCCTGCCCTCCCAGTCCATGCCCATCCATGCTCCTCTGTCCCCTGCCCCCTCCATTCATCCTTTTCCAGCAATTCCCCTCTCTTCCTTCCATGACCCCCCCCCCTCGCATCCATGTCCCAGCCTGGCCCGCCCTCTTCTCCCCCCCCTTCGCATCCATGTCTCCCCCCTTCGCATCCATGCTGTCGTTTCTCCCCTGCCCTTCCGCTCCCATTGTTGTACTTTACTGCCCACCCTCTTCTCTCCCCCCAACATCCTTTTTTTTTTTGTTTGTTTTTAAATTTACCTCCGTGGCAGTTCCGGCAGCGCAGCGTCAGGGAAGGAGGCGGCGCTCCCGACGTCTAGCCTTCCCTTCGCTGTGTTCCGCCTTCTTCTGACGTCATCCTTGACGTCAGAAGAAGGCGGAACACAGCGAAGGGAAGGCTAGAGACGTCGGGAGCGCCGCCTCCTTCCCTGACGCTGCGCTGCCGGAACCGCCACCACAGAGGTAAATCTAATATAATTTTCCGCCCTCGACGTCATCCGCCCTCGACGTCATGACATTTGACGCGAGGGCGGGGCAGAGACGGCTAGCTGGCTTCACACCATGAATCCACGAACCCTACAGCCAGGGAGTGTTTGAGTGACTTCAGAACGTTGTCTTCAGAACGTTCACGGTGCGTTTTATTATATTAGATATTAGATGCACATATATACCTATTCTTTCTAGTATATGCAACCTACTTTCCATAGGGTAGTTTTATAAAGGTACATTGACAGAGATAAAACAGGCAAACATATGCACTTATGTACTATTCCTGCACAGGCATCCCATTATAAAGTTACCCTCTTTCCCTCTTATTCTATAGCAGGGCGCCTACTGTTAGGTACCATCCCCCCCTAATTCTATAAAAGTCACCAAAAATTGTTGCACAAATTTGAGCACGCACTCAATTTATGTGCGTAATTTAATTAAATAACAAGCTAATTAGTGCCAATAATTCGCATTTTAACAAGCAACTATTGGCACCAATTAAATTTAATTGAACTTTACATGTGTAAATGTAGGCGCTGGATCTGTACCTAAATTTTACATGTGATTTGAAAACAGGGGCACGGAAATGGAGGGTCGTGGGTGGAACAGGGGTGTTCCTACAATTAACACATGTTGTTATAGAATAAGGTGAGACACGCGCCTAATGTAGACTCGTACATTTGCACTATGTTTCAGTTGGTGCAAATGGCCACACCTAAAGCTGGGTGCAATTCCTGGATGTAAGCACTATACCATAAACTATGCCTAACTTTAAACACGGCTTATAGAATAGTGCTTTTCTCTGCACCAATTATTTCTCTGCACCAATTATTTTGCACCATGTATAGAATCTAGCCCCATTTGTGCATGTATGATATAGAATACTAACATATACATGCATAATACCCTCAAATTCTATAAAGCTTGCCCAAATTTGAGCGCAGATCCCAGATTGGCACCCAAAATAATTAAAGGGCTCCAATGATTTAATAATTGGAGCTAACAAGCACTTACTTGGCACCAGTGTGGCTTTGCACTGCAAGAATGGGTGCCTAAATTGGATTGCGTACATCTCAAAAGTGGGCATGGCCATGGGAGGGGCATGGGTGGGTCAGGGTCTTTCTCAAAAGATATACACAGTTACAGAATAGTAGGGATCTGTGCCCAATTTGCACTCTAGGATATACACCAGTTTTCAGCTGGGGTAAGTCCTTGCACCCATAACCGAGCACCAAATTCAGCGCTCAACACTAGAGTGTTCATTCTGAAGCACCCTTTAAAGAATAGCATTGAGGGCTGAATTTTATTGGCACTAAATATTTGGTATTCTACAACAAAGTACAAAACACACTAATATTGGGAAATATTTTGTAACTATTCTTCAATATATTATCTCACACAAAACAAAGAATAGATTTTTACATTTTATTATAAATATGTGCAATCTACAAAACATTCCATATTAAATATAAATCACTTCATTAGTTATTAAAATCTCTGGAATTATTAGCAATCTATTTAACCTATGTTGGCTCTGTAAACTATGGTATCCCTACTTAATATAAACTATTATATAAGTTCTATCATCTCTAACACAAGAGCCCTTTAATACTGAAACAATTATTTTAGCAAATCTGTCCCGAGAATGGTGCCATAAAAGGACCCCTTAGAGCATAAATACAAATAAATTCAATGGAAAAATAAATCCCTTTAAAACTGATTTGATAAATGTATGTGCACCTAACTGGAAGTCCAAAAGAAAACATATAAGTATCCTCTTGTCGCAAACCTCAGCTCCAAGAATGCCTCCCTGATATGTGCATACTCCCAGAATGTCAGCTATACGCATGTACATGTGGACACATATGTGTTGGACGCTATGGAAAAGATCCATTTTCCCATTGAAATCTATGCACTGAAATGCCTTTGAAAATTGCATGTATCTAGCAGCGTTATAGAATTGACAATTCGTAGTAGCTGTATTCAGCACTGCAGCCTGAATGACTTGGCTGGCATGCTCTGATACGATATTTTATTACATTTTTTGATGTGTTCATTTTGAAGTTCTGAAGTAATAAGAAGTAATGTTTATTTACAATGAAGTCCAGTGAATTGGACAAAATCTATTTAGAAGTTTATCCTAGTTTGTGTCTGTGAGAAAAATGTTTTACAGTTGCTCTGAGTTTAAATCTTGTAAATTCTTGCATGACCACAGGATGGCAGTGTTTACTAAATAATCTTATGCCTGAAGTTAATAGTAAAGGAATTGATTCAGCCATGTAGACATCAGTAAAGATGATAAGGTATTCAGGGAGGGTCAGTGGCATGAATGGACAGGACATACCAAGAGGCTGCCATAAAGAAATGTATTTTGGATCTGGACCCTGAACAAAAATGCATTTAAGATCACCAGAGCATTTCCACTTTGTACTTCGAAAACCTCTTGCTGGCATTTCTTAATCAGTTCTTAGCAAAGACAACTGCCTTGTTTGGGGAAAGTAAAAAAGAAACCCTGCATGTTCTAGCCCTAGCCACATTTTCCAAACTGTCCTACTCCTTAGTGGCCACCCCGGAAGTTGGAATTGCTGAGATTTACATTGCTATATTGAAGCCTTGTTCCCAGCTTGCCAGTCTTCTTATTCAAGTCCTCACACAGGCTGAAACCCCTTGGGGCAGTGAATAGGACCATTAAAGCACAGTTTTCCACAGGCTGAAATTTCTTGGGAAGACCCTAAAGCAATGAACAACCAGTAAGGTAAAGAGAGGCTGGGAGAGGAAAACCTTGGGAAGGTTTAAGGATTATTACAGCCTTGGAATTGGGGGCTGGGAAAAGAAAGATTTTAGGGAAAGGTTAAAGGATTATTACAACCTTGGAAGCGGGGTCTGGGAAAAGAAAGCTTTTAGAAAAGTGTAAAGGATTACTGCAGCCTAGAAAGAGAGTCTAGAAGAAGATTTAGGCTGGGAAGTTGTAGTTTGGGAGTACAGAGATCCAGTAAAAATGGCTGGCCAGAAGTAAAGCCTAGGCAGGGCTCGTTTCAGACATACTGGGGCCCAGGGCAGAAATTAAGGAGGGGGCCCCTTCTCCCAATCTCCCCACCCACCATTATTGCCACACATAAAACAACTTTACATTACTTTTTCACACACAAAACACAGACACACCTTCACCAAATACAGAACAAGGGATCAGAAATTAGAAATAGAAACATGAACACCAAAATTGTGCACACAAATTGGCTACACACACACATTTGCACACACAACTTTAGTGGTCATTTATAGAATCCAGGGGATTGCACTTAGCGCTCACACACACACATGCACTTAGCACACACACACACACACACACACTTGTGTGAATTACCCTCTATGGTAGCAATTCTGTGGGCATCCAGTAGGATCCTAGTCTATAAGAACACAGGCAATCTGCTTTCCTTTATAGAATGTAGCCTAACTGTGAAAATGCATGCCTGTATGTTAGGTATGAGCTCTTTTACCAGCCATAGAGCTGGCATGTGTTCACCTAAGTTCTGGTGATACACTCCTCATAACTTATAGTATTCTCTAAGCAGGGCCGCCAAGAGGGGAGGGCAGGGGAGGAGGAAGATTCCCCGGGCCCAGCCTCCAAGGAGAGCCCGGTGCCAGCAATTGAGAGAGATTGCTCTTTCGGTCATTGGTCCTTCTTTCTGCCGCGTCCCACATATGCGGAAACAGGAAGTTACTCCACAGGAGGCAGGATGTGGCAGGAAGAAGGATCCATTGCTGGCAGGACAGTCTCAATTGCTTTTGATGGGGGGAGGGGGCAGCCGAGGGGGTGACAGCGGCGGGACCCTGAAGATTGTTTGCCCTGATCCCGCCTTTGTCTCTCAGTGGCCCTGTCTCAGTTACAGACATGAGTGTGATTGCAGCCCAAGCTCTGTCTAAGGGTATGTTTAACTGTAAAATATTCACTATCACTTATGTAGAAAATAGTGCTTAGGTGGACTTTTGTGTGCAATCGGTGCCAAATTGTTCACATGTACTTTATAGAGTTACTCTGTATTATCCTTCAGTAGTTGGCAGCCTGAAATAAATGGTATCATAGAAAAAGCAAAACAGAAACTGCACCATTCTTTTCCCTTTTTCCTATAACCCAAGTCTACTAGCTATGGACATCAAATAAATACAGCTGAATGTCTATCTTCTAGGACTAAAAGTTTTAACTTATGATCTAATCTCTCTGAAATATTGCCCTTGAATTTTCTAGGCAACAGACAGCAATCCTACCAGCAAAAAATTAGATCAAAGTGTGTTTCATCCCTGTGCAAACCTCAAATTAACAAGACAAGTGGGAAGAAACTGCATTTAATCTTGTCATTTTTAATGTTAAATCAAATTTGTTTTTTTTTAAACTACTGCAGAACTGCATGCTTTCTCAGCAACAAATATTCTCATTTTATCAGCAAAAGCTTAAAATGCATAGTGTGCTTTCAATAATTCTAATGTTATATATACACTGGTAGTTGTTGATGTACATCTTGTTCACATTTTATTTCCAGCTGCACAGGGAATACAAATGGGTCAGGCAGACACAGGATGTGAACAATGAGCTAATGGAATTGACTGCATATTGCTTCTTATGAATAAATAGAATATTTGTCCAGTCTAACATGGCTTGTAACTATTTGACTGTCATGCTTGTGTATTGGAAAACTCGGTGAGGGGACTGAATAATGAGTGGAGTTGAACGGGTAAATGTGAAGCATCTGTTCACGCTTTCCAAAAATACTAGGACTAGGGGGCATGCGATGAAGCTACAATGTAGTAAATTTAAAGCAAATCGGAGAAAAGTTTTCTTCACTCAACGTGTAATTAAACTCTGGAATTCATTGCCAGAGAATGTGGTAAAGGCGGTTAGCTTAGCGGAGTTTTAAAAAGGTTTGGACGGCTTCCTAAAGGAAAAATCCATAGACCGTTATTAAATGGACTTGGGGAAAATCCACTATTTCTGGGATAAGCAGTATAAAATGTTTTCTACATTTTTGGAATCTTGTCGGGTATTTGTGACCTGGATTGGCCACTGTTGGAAACAGGATGCTGGGCTTGATGGACCTTTGGTCTTTCCCAGTATGGCAATACTTATGTACTTCCTCAAAATTTGTTTCTCCAAAGAATCTAATCTAATCTAAACTAATATCAACATTTCTAGACCACCTTTACCCAACAACATTAAGTCCAAAGCAGTTTACATATTAAATGAAGTTTTCAAATACCTTGAGACTGCAGAAGGGTTATTATATGCCTGTCTCGAAAGTTATCGCAAAGGACTGAAGAACAACCCTTAGTGGTACCATCAGTGGGTAGTCTGGATGTATTGACATTGTTAGAGAGCTCTGCAGAAGAGATTGATTTTAGAATTACTCCGCTAGTTCCATTAATTTTACTCCAAGAAAGAGAAGTTTTATTAAGCTTAAATTTCAGATTACCCCAAGGGTTATTTATGAGTGAAAAGACACAGATTTCTCCAGACACATCACGTTAGACACAGTAGAGGAGGAAAAGGTGATGCACTGGGAAATAACATCTTTGGGTGCTACTTTCCAAGGAGGTTTTATAACAGGAGATGGCATGACATCAAAAAGTTGAAGCCATCTCCCTTGCACAGCCACCATATTGTGTGACCCCAAAATTCGCACATGCTATTGAAAACAGGAGCAATTTTGTGAGCTGTATGACTGGCCATGTGCATTTTTTGTTTATTTGACTGCTTTTTTTTTAAATTTATTTGAAAGCTTTCTATATGTAATCTGAGGTATTTTTAATCTCTGGGTGGGGGGGCCTGGGGCATGAACCGTGGTCCCACCATGGGTGCGGGTACTCTGGAGTGGCAGACTTGTTTTTGCAGCTGCAAGAGGCTCAATTTTTGTAGGGGGCAGCTTTAAGAAAGGCCCCTGCTCTGCCTGACCCTCAGAGCTGAGTTGGACTCCTGTGGCTCCAAAAACAAGTCTCCCCCAGAGATTTAAAAAAAAAAAAAAACCCTCAGGTTACATATGGGAATCTTTCAAATAAATAAAAAAGCTGTCAAAAAAAAAAATCACACATAGGTAGTCATATTGTTTTCAATAGTGTCTGTGAATGTTTGGGGTCACACAACATGGTGGCAAGCTCCGCCCAGTGGCTTCAGCCTACAAAATGGCTTATGCTGTCTCCTGTTATAAAACCTCCTTGCTACTTTCCAACTCCGATTTCCTTGCTTAAGGGACAAAATATATCATTTATTTGATTCAATTCAATTATGTAGTTTTCTGAACTCTCAGGGTCTATAGGGGGGGAGGGGCTGCCAGGTTGAATCTTAAACTGATAGGACATATATTTAATCAAGGTTGATTTTATCCTACTGTTTTCCTTTTTTCTCTAGTTTTTTTTTCAGCTTCCCCTGAAATTCTGGCTTTTAGTTCCCTTAATTGTGGACTCATGGTTAGTCCTATTGATATGCTGAGTTTATTTTTTGTCTTATATTTCCTTATCAATATTCTGTTGGGGGTTGGGCAATTTATGTACAAAAATACATAAATTATGTAATTTATGTAATAATTTTGATTTCTAATTAAAATTTTTAAAATACTGTCCCCTGTCAAAGTTGCGCTAGCGGCTGGCAGTGAGGTACTACTGATACAGTCCATTGACTTTGAACGGGCTGTGTCGGCAATGCTGCGCAGCAGCCGCTAGCGCTGCTTTATAAACAGGGAGTGTAAGTCAAGCACATTTCCCTCAATAAACAAGGTTGATAAATGTGGAGCCCCTTCTGTCCATGGCATGGCACTAATTCAGCATATTTCTTTTTCTAATACTGAAAGGAATTATTTTAGAGGTCATTACATGAAGTATATGAAACAAGAAAACAAATAACTTGATTTGCTGTGAAATGTCTGAGCAATGGAAAATAACAACACAACATTCATATCATTTTACAAAGTCTGCAATGCAGTCCAATACAGTGATTTGTGGTGCATCGATATCTAGGGTTACCATATGTCCTCTTTTTGGACATCTTCAGATATGTCCTACAGGATTTTTAATTTTTAGGGAAATGTCCTCTTTTTCTTTTATGTTCCTATGACCAACACACCTACCCACATAATGAGAGAAACCATCTCAGTCTGGACACATGGGGGTGCTAAAGAGTGAAAAAGGCATTGCTGATCTCCTCTCTCCTCCCCTGCTGGTTGAATCTGTCAAAGGAAGTTTGTTCTTGCAGCATGATTTTAAGCATATGTCATGCAAAGGCTTTCACACGTATCACAGAAGCCAGACAAAGGGATATGCATTCTACGCTTAGGCTCAGACAGTCAAACTCAAATCCAGAAGTTCTAAAAATGTAGAATGTCTTCTGCTGTACTGTAAGTAAGTCACTTTGATGTGTGTTCATTAACTACAATTAAGTATTTCTTTAGTAAAGATAACCATTTTTATTTTTTCTGTCCTCTTTTTTTGTCTCCGCCAATATGATAACCCTGTCGATATCACCAGTTAAAATACTCCAAAACATCAATTTTCAAGCAGCATTAGACGTCTGGCACTGTGCTGAATTCATTTTCAGAAAGGATAGAATTAAATTAAAACAAAACTTAAATGGCCTCAACTGGAGTGAGCTTTGACGGCAGTTTCACGGGTTAAGTAAGACCAATGTCTGGCAGACTTCTACAATATGGGTCCCGTAAATGGGGGGGGGGGGGGGGGGGGGGAAAGATCAGATCAAAGCTGCAGTGGGCTTCAATAGCAGCTCCAGTAGTTGGGAAGTTGGACCAGTGCTGGGCAGACTTCTACAGAAAGGGCCCCCAAATTGACAGGGAAAGACCAAGATTAAACATAATGAAGTGGAACCGTGCAGAGTGCAGATTCAACTCTCACACTTTGTCGGGCAGATTGGATGGACCGTGCAGGTCTTTATCTGCCGACATTGATTATCTACTCTGTAAGTACATGGTCTTATGTAAGTTTAGTTTTATACAGGAAAAAGTAAGACATTGGATCTGTTCCCTGCATGATACTTGTGATTACTTTTTTATTTATTGGGATTTATTAACCATCTTTATGAAGAGATCATCAAGGCGGTGTACAGCTGGTACAGTTTAACATAAAATTACAATGTTGTTAACAGCATACACAATAGTAAAATGACCAAGTATAAACATAAATACAATGAATGAGGTAGACTTGAAGACAGTAATTGAAACCTAATAATAGAACTGCCATGAAACAAGATAAAAAATATACACATGTAACAGCACTGAATTCAATAACAGAGATATAATACGGTGTCAGCATAATACTAATGAAATATCTAATAAGCACATAATTAGAACATTGAAATAACATTGTTATGATACTGTTTTTCCTGTAATACTGTTTACCATATAGCTGAGGAGCTAAGTGCAGGTAAATAGATGGGGACAAGATGGGTGGAACAGAGTCAGTTGGGATAAATAGATAGGTGGCTAAACCAAAGGCAAGTTCTTTATACACTTAAACAAGATATAAGGAACTGATCTAAGTTACAGTGTGTGTAGCAAGCTACTCAGGTGCAGAATAAGTGTACAGTCAATTAAAGGCTTGGGAGAAGAGCCAGGCTTTTACCTGCTTCCTGAAGTGGAGGTAATCTCGAATTAAAGTTAGCCCCTCCAGGAGTAAATTCCAGAGAATGGGGGCTATTCCAGAGAAGCCTTGCTGGTGGGTATCACATCGTACAATTTCTCTTGATGAGGGGACAGACAGTGATGCTCCTTGAGAGGATCTTAGAGGTCTCAAAGGTGTATAAATGGTTAACTTATCTTTATTTATTTATTTGTTGCATTTGTATCCCACATTTTCCACCTATTGCAAGCTCAATGTGGCTAACATAGTACCGTGATGGCGCTCATCAATTCCGGTAAGAGAAATACAGAGTGGTCTGGTGTTGATGTTCATAGATGACAGAGTATTTTAAGTGATCAAGGGAGAGAGAGAGTTAGATTTTGTCCACTTCTGTTAAGAGTTTCGACTGTGTTGCAGAGTTCAGGAGTTAAGGTTGGTTCTTTCTGGTATGCCTTTGTGAACAGGTTGGTTTTCAATGATTTCCCGGAAGTTTGTTAGGTTGTGGATTGTTTTCATGATGTTTGGAAGTGCATTCCATAGTTGCATACTTATATAAGCTTCTTTAAGTTCTTTGGTCCATTTTGTTTGACAATCAAGCATAGAGTTTTAAATTTAGTCCTGTAAAGTACTGGTAGCTAGTGTAGTTTTTGCAGGAAGGGTGTGATGTGGTTGTGCCATTTGCTGCCTTCTGTCAGTTGTGCTGCAGCATTCTGAGTTAGAGCTGATGCAAACTCTTTATGGTTTGACCAGTGTACAGGGCACTACAGTAGTCTAGTCGTGATAAAATCCAAATTCCATATCATCATGCTGATCAATCCATAGACTGGTGGGTTGTGTCCATCTACCAGCAGGTGGAGATAGAGAGCAATCCTTTTGCCTCCCTATATGTGGTCATGTGCTGCCGGAACTCCTCAGTATGTTCTCTATCTCAGCAGGTGGTGGTCACACACAGCAGCAGCTCTGGCTAGGCCTCCAAGCCTAATTTTTAGGTTTTGTTGAGTGCCTGGGGTTGAGGGCTCTTCTTGAGCAAGTGCAAACCTGGTGGCGCCAGGTCCCTCCTTTTCTCCCCCCTCCCGCTGGCTCCGTTAAAAAAAAAAAAAAAAAAAAATTTGGACGTCCTTAAGGGAGTTTATTTCGACGTTTATTTAAACGTTTATTGCAGCTACTCACTGGGACACCAGGTCGTTACAGCTCGGAGCGAGAAGCAGGTAATTTTTACCTTTTTATAGCGGGCAGGGGGTTCCCCGATTGATCTCCACGTGGCCTATGGCGTCGGAGGGCGAGGGCGTGAAGAATCGCTCCCCGGACCGCGTGTGCGCTTCTAGCAGGGATGCGGGGGTTTTAAAGTCTGATTCGCCCTTGTTGGGTGTCAGTTTGGAGGCCAGTCAGTGTCCCGGGTCTTCCTCCGGCGCGGCGGTTTTTCCCGCCATAAACGCCCATCCCCCGCTGCTCGCCTCCGCCATCTTGGCCGGCCACTCTGCTCGGACGGCTTCTTCTTGGGCCGCCCTTGAGATGGGAGACGTTCATGCCATGGCCGTCCTTGATTTGGGCGACGGCAAAAAAGCGGCTAAAGTTAAGCACCGTTCTTCCCACGCAGCTCCTTCGCGGAGTGTCACGCCGGACGCCATCTTGGATGTGCAGCATGGTTCTCCCCCGCTCTTGCGAGCGCCGGTTGAGGGTGCGTCTAGGGCTGTGGCCCAGGCTGCTGCACAGTCTGGGGGGTTTCTCCCCCGAGTTTATTTTGCTGCTGCATCAGGCCTTCCTTTTGCAGAACGCTGCCCCTTCTCCCTTGTCCGATAAAGGGGTTGAGGCCCCCGGAAGTAAACGCCCTCGGGTGGATGCCCAGGCCTTAGAGGACGCTGTTTCCTCTGATGTAGATGAGGGCAGCGTATCTGAGTTCTCCCAACGGTCCTTTGGGGATTCCTTGGAGGAGACGGATTCCCGCTCGGATGGAGCGGATGACCCCTCTGCAGCACGGATCTTTCGCTCAGAGGATTTGCCCAACCTGTTAATGCAGGCCATGAGCATTTTGAAGATTTCCTCTCCGGAGGACGTCTCTACCTCAGCCCCTGTTGGCTCCGCAATTATGCTGGGGACGAAGCGCCCGCCTAGAACCTTCCACGTGCATGATGCCATGCACACCTTAATTTCGGCTCAATGGGATGTCCCGGAAGTGAGCCTCAAAGTGGCTAGGGCTATGTCCCGCCTCTATCCTTTGCCTGAAAGTGAACATGAGGCCTTTATTTGGCCTACCGTGGATTCTTTAATCACTGCGGTGACTAAGAAAACGGCGTTGCCGGTGGAAGGTGGCACGGCCCTAAAGGACGCCCAAGACAGAAGATTGGAAGCGGCTTTAAGGTCGTCCTTCGAGGCGGCTGCCTTAAGTTTGCAGGCCTCAGTTTGCGGCTCCTATGTGGCCAGGGCGTGCCTGACGATTGTGCAGCGGGCTTCCCCCTCGGATCCTTCCTTGAGGGCTGACTGGCCGGCCCTGGAATCGGCTTGGCTTATTTGGCAGACTTACTGTATGATGTCTTGAGAGACTCGGCTAAAGGTATGGCTCAGACAGTCTCTGCGCGGCGGTGGCTTTGGCTGAAACATTGGTCTGCGGACCACGCCTCTAAGTCCCGCCTGGCTAAGTTGCCTTTTAAAGGCAAGCTGCTCTTTGGGGTCGAGCTGGACAAAATCGTGACCGATCTCGGCACGTCTAAGGGCAAGAGGTTACCAGAGGTCAGGGCTCGGGCCAGTGCTCGCCCCGGTATCTCCAGAGGACGGTTTCAAGAAGCCCGTCGGTACTGCCCGGGCAAGTCGTGCTCCTCTGCCCCCTCTTCCTTCAAAAGGAACTTCTCCCCCAAGCAGCATTCCTTTCGCAGAGACCGCCGTCCCGGAGGTACGCCCTCCGGTCCTCCCCCAGGGTCTCGTACCCAATGACGGGGTCCTGGTCCATGGCCCATGGCCCAGTGCAGATTGGAGGACGCCTGTCCTCGTTTCTGGGCGAGTGGACCAAAGTAACTTCAGACGCTTGGGTGCTGGAAGTCATCAGAGACGGCTACAAGTTAGAGTTCTGCCGACCCTTAAGAGACGGGTTTGTACTCTCTCCCTGCAAGTCTCCGGTCAAAGCTGTGGCAGTGCAGCAGACCTTGGACAACCTGATCCGCCTGGGTGCGGTCGTTCCGGTGCCAGAAAATCAGATTGGCAAGGGACGTTACTCCATTTACTTTGTGGTACCAAAGAAAGAAGGTTCTGTCCGGCCTATCCTCGACTTCAAAGGGGTCAATCGGGCCTTGAAAGTGCGGCACTTTTGCATGGAGACTCTCCGCTCTGTTATAGCGGCAGTGAAGGCAGGAGAGTTCTTGGCTTCCTTGGACATCAAGGAAGCGTACCTGCATATTCCCATCTGGCCTCCTCATCAACGCTTTCTGCGTTTTGCAGTCCTGGGCCGACACTTCCAGTTCAGAGCCCTCCCTTTTGGGTTGGCTACTGCTCCGCGGACCTTCTCCAAAGTAATGGTGGTCATCGCGGCCTTCCTGCGAAAGGAAGGAGTACAAGTCCATCCTTATCTGGACGACTGGTTGATCCGAGCCCCTTCTTATGCAGAGTGCGGCAAAGCTGTGGACCGGGTGGTTGCTCTTTTGAGCTCCCTGGGGTGGATCATCAACTGGGAGAAGAGCCAGCTGCGCCCGACTCAGTCCCTGGAGTATCTGGGAGTTCGATTCGACACCCAGGTGGGCAGAGTGTTCCTGCCAGACAATCGGATTGTCAAGCTTCAGGCTCAGGTGGACCAGTTCCTAGTAGCCTCTCCTCTTCGGGCTTGGGACTATGTGCAGCTGTTGGGCTCTATGACGGCCACGATGGAAGTAGTGCCCTGGGCCAGGGCTCATATGAGACCACTACAACACTCTCTGCTGCAGCGCTGGACTCCGATGTCGGAGGATTATGCTGTGCGCCTTCCCTTGGACCCAGCAGTACGCAAGGCGCTGAGCTGGTGGATGCAGACAGACAAGTTGTCTGCAGGAATGCCTCTGGTGACCCCGGAGTGTATTGTTGTCACGACGGACGCCTCTTTGTCGGGCTGGGGAGCCCACTGCTTGGGAAGGACAGCGCAGGGGCTCTGGTCTCCTGCAGAGGCAAAGTGGTCTATCAACCTCTTGGAACTCAGAGCCATTCGGTTGGCGCTTTTGGAGTTCATCCCGGTACTGGCGTTGAAGCCAGTACGGGTCCTGTCGGACAATGCCACGGCTGTGGCCTATGTCAACCGCCAGGGAGGTACCAAGAGCGCCCCTCTAGCCAAGGAGGCCATGAATCTATGCCAGTGGGTGGAAGCGAACCTGGAACAGCTGTCAGCGGCCCACATTGCCGGAGTCATGAATGTCAAGGCGGACTTTCTCAGTCGCCATACCTTGGAGCCCGGAGAGTGGCAGCTATCTGCTCAGGCGTTCTTGGACATCACGAAGCGCTGGGGCCAGCCGAGCCTAGATCTGATGGCGTCATCGGCCAATTGCCAAGTGCCGCGCTTTTTCAGCAGAGGACGGGACCCTCGATCCCTGGGAGTAGATGCTCTTCTCCAACAGTGGCCGACACAAGAGCTTCTCTATGTGTTCCCGCCCTGGCCCATGTTGGGCAGGGTGCTAGACCGGGTGGCAAAGCATCCGGGCCGGATAATCCTGGTGGGTCCGGACTGGCCCAGACGTCCCTGGTATGCGGACTTGATCAGGCTCTCAGTCGACGATCCTCTGCGGCTGCCAGTAGAGCAGGGCCTGTTACATCAGGGTCCCGTGGTGATGGAGGATCCCTCCCCCTTTGGTCTTACGGCCTGGCTATTGAGCGGCAGCGTCTGAGAAAGAAGGGCTTCTCAGACAAGGTCATCGCCACTATGCTGAGAGCGAGGAAGCGCTCTACTTCTACTGCTTACGCCAGGGTTTGGCATATCTTTGCAGCGTGGTGTGAAGCAGGCTCACTTTCTCCCTTCACTGCTCCAATTTCTTCAGTGTTGGCGTTCCTGCAAGAAGGTCTGGAGAAAGGCCTGTCGCTCAGTTCCCTTAAAGTCCAGGTAGCGGCTCTGACTTGCTTCAGGGGCCGCCTGAAGGGTGCTTCCCTGGCTTCGCAGCCAGATGTGGTGCGCTTTCTCAAGGGAGTTAATCACCTGCGCCCTCCTCTGCACTCAGTGGTGCCTGTGTGGAATCTCAACCTGGTGCTAAGAGCCTTGCAGAAGCTGCCTTTTGAACCCTTGTCGAGGGCATCTCTGAAAGACCTGACGTTGAAAGCAGTCTTTTTGGTGGCTATCACTTCAGCCAGAAGAGTTTCCGAGCTCTAGGCGCTCTCATGTAGAGAGCCTTTTCTGCAGTTCACTGAGGCAGGAGTGACTATTCGCATAGTGCCTTCCTTCCTGCCCAAGGTTGTTTCTCGCTTCCATGTGAATCAGCAGCTCTGTCTCCCTTCCTTTCGTAGGGAGGCCTACCCAGAGGAATACTCTGCTCTCAAATATCTGGATGTGAGACGTGTCATCATCAGATACTTGGAAGTGACCAATGATTTCCGGAAATCGGATCATCTGTTTGTCCTGTTTGCAGGTCCTCGTAAGGGTCTGCAGGCTGCTAAGCCTACAGTGGCAAGATGGGTCAAGGAAGCCATTGCAGCGGCTTATGTGGCCGCGGGGAAGGTGCCGCCTATCCAGCTGAAGGCTCACTCCACTAGAGCTCAGGCGGCCTCGATGGCAGAGGCCGGGTCCGTCTCCTTGGAAGAGATTTGCAAGGCGGCAACTTGGGCATCGGCCCATACCTTCTCCAGGCATTACCGCTTGGCTGTGGCTGCTCGGGCGGAGGCCCGGTTTGGAGCTTCAGTGTTGCGGTCAGGGATTTCAATGTCCCGCCCTGGGTGAGTACTGCTTCGGTACATCCCACCAGTCTATGGATGATCAGCATGATGATATGGAAGGTAAAATTATGTATCATACCTGATAATTTTCTTTCCATTAATCATAGCTGATCAATCCATAGTCCCTCCCAGATATCTGTATTGGTTATATTCTGGTTGCATTTCAGGTTCAAGTTTAGTCTTCAGTTCCTGTTCAGGAGAACTTCGTGTTCAAGTTTTTCAATGGATTCTTCAAGAGTTGAGACGAATTTGTGTTACAGTGAGCTGCTGCATTCCTCTCCCCTCCGTTTTACGGGGCTGGATTGAGACTTAAATTCTGCCGGCGCTCCCTCCCGCTTCGTGCGGCAGTAGGGCAGCTTTGTACCCCTCCCGCTTCGGCGGTGTTAGGGTCAGTCAGCTCCTCCCGCGGTTGCGGTTGCAGGATAAGCCAGATCCCCCCGCATCGGCGGGTGTGGTGTCCCTCCCCCACTCCGCGGGGATGAGCTGGACGGATTCCCCTCCCCCACTTGTGTGGGGATGAGCTGGGTTAATTCCCCTCCCCCGTTTCGGCGGTGGTGAGCTGGGCAGAGTGTCCCTTTGTGGGTGTAATTCTCTAAGTGCTGAGTCCTGCGGATGGAGCTTGGATATCGACATACTGAGGAGTTTCCGGCAGCACATGACCACATATAGGGAGGCAAAAGGATTGCTCTCTATCTCCACCTGCTGGTAGATGGACACAACCCACCAGTCTATGGATTGATCAGCTATGATTAATGGAAAGAAAATTATCAGGTATGATACATAATTTTACCATAAATGTTATCATGGCATGGACCACTGTGGTCAGACTCGTGTTTTCAATATATGAGAGAGATTTCATAGCTGCTGTAGGTGATAGAGACAATTTTTAAAGGTTGTTTGAATTTGTGGGATCAGAGTGAGTGATGAGACTAGCAGTATCCCAAGATTTCTGACCTGTGATTTTAGGGAGAGTTCATACTTGCCAAAAGGTATTTTGAAGTCGGTGATTGGTCCACTTGTGCTAGCTACCCAAAAGAATCTTTGTTTTGCTTGGGTTCAGGCAGAGTTTGTTGTTGCTTGCCCATTCCTGAGTTGTGGTTAGGCAAGCAGACAGTTTACTCAGAGCTGTGGGTAGATCTGGTTCAGTGGGTATGAGTAGATGCACATCATTGGCATAGATGTAGAATTTTGTGTCCCATCGACTGAAGAAGCTCAGCCAGAGGCTTGAGAGGTAGATATTAAATAAACTGGGAGACAGTATGGATCCCTGTGGCACTCCATAGTTCAGTACCTAAGGTAATGTAGCTTATTGAGTCTTGGAGGACCCTGTGAACTCTACCACTACCCGTGGCTCGCAGTTCACCTCTAAGCTCAAGAGACAATTAAACTGACCTCGTCTCCAAAGTTCTAAACTATGGAGAGGAAAGGAAACAAAGGATTTTAAGACCCAGTAACCAGATAGATGGTAAGTACAAGTTACTAGTTTTTATTTTAATTCTAATTTAGAGTATAGAAAATGTGGTGTTGTTAATAAATTAGGGGCCCTGTTTACTAAGCCACGCTGTAGGCGCACTAACTTAGCACGTGCTAACGATAGAGACAGTCAGAGCTCCCTCGTACACATCCTCACTCTTCGGTGTCTTCAGCCCCTCTCCCCACTCCCAGGCAAGCTGTTGCTAAGGGAGACAGTGACTCTGAGTCACCAGCTGACCTTTGCTAGGATGTTTGCAGCATGGACCCTAATTAGCATTTTTCAGAGTCTCCATTTTGGAAAAGAATTCCTCTATATTTTTAGAAAAAATACCATAACAATTACTATGTAATTTGGTCAAAGTATCCTATAACCATTAGTGTTGTCAAACTATACATACAGGACATTTTTCATAAATTTAAACACACATTCAAAGATGTTCACATATTTTTGTCATAAGACTCTATCAAAACTCTCATAAAACCAGAAACACCCACTCTAATAAAATTTTGCATTGCCCCACACACACCCTTGAGTGACGCCTGCTCAAAACAATCAAATCCAAAGCTCAGAATTGGCCCAAACTAAACCTTCTCGTTTAACTCCCCAAATAATTTTTTCATAAAGTTTCAAAGTACTAGGCCACCTAAAGAGGTTCTCAGGGACCCAAAACTACCATCAGAATCCCTCAAAAATTAACCCTTTAAATGCCAGCCCAACAGGACCAAAAAAAATACATTTTAAAAATAAACTAAACAATATTGTTACATTTCTTTTTAATCCTTTGTTTTGTACTGGCCAAGTACAAGTTAAAAATCACACAGTGACTGAATAACCCAAACAAATTATAATTATGGTTGAATACTAAAACATTGCCCCAGGCCCATGTTATGGTATGCTTCCTTTATTTTTTACATTGTTCTTTCAATATCACTTAAAACTTTGATTTGCAGAAGCATGACCTTACATTTTTTTTCTTATTTACTATAACTGACAACATACTAAATGAAAAAAAGATGAGTACAAATTTTTATATAGATTAAAAAATTGTAAAAGTTTGAATTAAAGTTAGTAAACAGAAGCAAGTATAGATGTTCTTGGGAAGTAGAGGCTCAATGACAAAGAGAATGCATAAAGTCTTATGAAAAAACTAGTAAAAAAAGCCCCGTTTCTGATGCAAATGAAACGGGGGGCTAACAAGGTTTTCTTCAGAGTGTGCATGTGGGAGTGTGATGTCCCTGCCCTCTGCCCTCTCTCCCTTCCCCTGTGCTTGTCTGTCCCCTCCCCCCTCCCAGTCCAGTCCTTCAGTGTTAAGTTTCCTGCTGTGCTGTGTTTGTGTTACCCAGAGAGTGAGGCAGTGGCGTAGCTACGTGGGGCCTGAGGGGGCCGGGGCCCCCGCAGATTCACCCCAGGACCCCCCTCCTGGCGAACCCGCCGCCGCCTACCTTTACTTTTGCTGGCGGGGGATCCCACTCCCCGCCAGCTGACGTCTTCTTCTCAGTCGCTTCCTGCTCTTCAATTTGTTTGCTGACGTCCTGCACGTACAATGTGCAGAACGTCAGCAAACAAATTGAAGAGCAGAAAGCGACTGAGAAGAAGACGTCGGCTGGCGGGGAGTGGGATCCCCCGCCAGCAAAAGTAAAGGTAGGCTGCAGCAGCGGCGGGTTCGCAGCGGGAGGGGGGGCGGCAATGTCGGCGGTGGGGGGGGCGGCGCCGGGGGGAGGGCTAAAATGTGCCCCCTCCCCCCGGGCTCTGGACCCCTCCCCCACGGAAGGCTGGCTACGCCCCTGGAGTGAGGGCGTCTCTCTCCCCTCCCCCCTCTGAGTCCTTCACTGTTACAGAGAGAGGGATTTTGTGCTGTGCTGTTTTCCTTCACTCATGGGGAAACCGGATATCTCTGGCGCTTCACACTTCCGGCTGGAGGCTTCATTAGAACTTTGGTGCCTTTTATATATATAGATAATAGTTCATAAGTAGCACTGCTGAAGATCCAGTTTTTTAAATTGAATTTTGAATTTGTTTGGGTTGTGTTTGGATTGAATGAACATAAGAACATAAGAGTAGCCATACTGGGTCAGACCAATTCATTTATTTATTTAATACATTTATATCCCACATTTTCCCACCAATTGCAGGCTCAATGTGGCTTACACATATCTGTAGAAAAGGCTACAGTGCATGAAATACAATTATACAGTTTAAAAGTAAAATAGTAAACAACATTTAAAACAACAATATGTAAAAGATAATAAAGATAATTAGTGTCTTTGAATCATTGTTAGACTAGAAGTTATTTGAAATTATGTAGAGCCTGAAGGATAAGCCTTTTTGAACAGAACAGTCTTCAATAATTTTCTGAATTTTAAGTAGATCTGGGTACATTTGACTGATTTGGGTAGAACATTTTACAGTTGTGGTCCATCTAGCCCAGGATCCTGCTTCCAACAGTGACCAATCAAGGTCACAAGTACCTGGAAGAAAGTTAGTAGCAAAATTCCATGCTACCAATCCCAGGGCAAGCAGTAAAATGAAAAATGTTCTTTCAAAAATTATCATGCTTGTGCTGCTTTAAAATAAATAATTAATCCAGACTTCAATTCATGTTAATTACAAAATATCACAAATTCACGCTGTATTGAATACCCAAGAATTCACTTCCAAATTATACACAGGCTCTCAAATTAGAACAACTGCAGGAAAAAGACACCTGTGACTCCAGCAAGCATGCCAGCAAATATTTATTGGAGCTCTCAGGGATTTAGACGTAGACAGTAATTATCTGAAACCTGAAAAAAAAAAAGAGAAAAATCTGTAACCAATTAAAATCTCAGAGGAAGCAGTTATGTGATCAAGCGATGGATTGTGCCATTGTGGGTCACTTGGCAGCAATTTGTCTTTACTCACATTATGTGCATTCTTTGAACATTAAAACGGGCTCTTTAAATTTCTTTGCATATCATTATTTTGTATCCTAGTCTGTGTATGTGTCTGTCGTTGTTCCCTCTAAGCTGAGTGGGAATCCTCCGACTGCATTGCTACCAGTGGGTGGTGGTGCATCAATATTGTGGGGTCCTTTTACTAAAGTGCACTGAAAAAAAGGTCTGCGGTAGTATAAGCGTGTGTTTTGGGCGCGTGCAGAATCATTTTTCAGTGCACTTGCAAAAAAAATGCCTTTTTAAATTTTTGCCAAAAATGGACGTGCGGCAAAATGAAAATTGCCGCATATCCATTTTGGGTCTGAGTCCTTACCGCCAGCCATTGACCTAGTGGTAAAGTCTCACACGGTAACCGGGCAGTAATGACCTATGTGCGTCTGAAAATAAAAATTATTTTTTTGGCTGCGCGTATCAGTCATGCACCAAAAATGAAATTACTGCAAGAGCCACGCGTTAGCTACGTGGTAATTCCATTTTGGCACGTGTTGGGCACGCGTAGACGCTTATGCAGCTTAGTAAAAGGGCTCCTGTGTTTTCAGTTGCTAGGGACAGGCAGGCTTCCTGGAGTGAATTCCTTCAAAAAGGCGGTAAATAAATCCTAATAAATAAATAAATAAATAAATAAATAAATACATCCACAGTTATGTGCTTAACTTTAGGCAGTGCTTTTTTTGTAGAAAAAAAGGTGCCGGTACTCATTGTGGGCAGGGTCACCACATATGGCTCCACCCCTATGATAGCCACACCCCCTATACCAGCCATGGCGCATATAAACAGACATCATTGAAAATATTACAGTTACTATAGGAGAAAAAATAATGTGATTTTTTTTTCATTATAAATAATCTCTGTAAGCTCTTACAGCTCCAGTATACCCAGTGCAAAATAAGACAGCCAATGTAAATTCTCAAATTGGACATATTACAAACACTAAAATGAAAATAAAATGATTTTTTTCTACCTTTGTTGTCTGGTGACTGTTTTTCTTTCCATATTGGTCCCAGTCTGTGATTCTCCTTTCCTTTGTTTTGCTTAACTCTTCTGTGCCATTTGTCATTTTTGTCTCCTTTTTCTTTGCTTTCTTCAATATTTTTCAGGCTCGCTCTCTGTCCAGATTTAATTCATTCTTACTATCCATTCTTTAATTTCCTTCATCTACCTATGGCTTTTTATCTTTTCCTCACCCTTGTTCTCCCCATGCCCCTTCCTCTTATTCTCCAGTCTTTCTCTATTCCCCTTTTCCATCCAGCAGCTCTGCTTTCTCTCCCCATCCTTCCAGTGTCTCCCCTATTTCTTTCTGCATTCTTCCATCCAGTGTCTTCCCTCTTTCTCTCCCTATCCTTCCGTTTTCCCTCTCTCTCTCCCCATCCTTCCATCTGTTTTCCCTCTCTCTTTCCCCATCCTTCCATCTGTTTTTTCCCTCTCTCCCCAATCCTTCCATCTGTGTTTTTCCCTCTCTCTCCCCATCCTTCCATCTGTTTTTCCCCTCTCTTCCCAATCCTTCCATCTGTTTTTCCCCTCTCTCCCCCAATCCTTCCATCTGTTTTCCCTCTCTCCCCAATCCTTCCATCTGTTTTTTCCCTCTCTCCCCAATCCTTCCATCTGTGTTTTTCCCTCTCTCTCCCCATCCTTCCATCTGTTTTTCCCCTCTCTTCCCAATCCTTCCATCTGTTTTTCCCCTCTCTCTCCCCAATCCTTCCATCTGTTTTCCCTCTCTCTCCCCAATCCTTCCCTGTTGTTTTCCCTCTTTCTCTCTCCCCAATCCTTCCCTCTGTTGTTTTCCCTCTCTCTCTCTCTCCCAATCCTTCCCTCTGTTGTTTTCCCTCTCTCTCTCCCCAATCCTTCCCTCTGTTGTTTTCCCCTCTTTCTCTCTCTCCCCATCCTTCCATCTGTTTTTCCCCTCTCTCCCCAATCCTTCCATCTGTTTTTCCCTCTCTTTCCCCATCCTTCCATCTGTTTTCCCTCTCTCCCCAATCCTTCCATCTGTTTTTCCCTCTTTCCCCATCCTTCCATCTGTTTTTCCCTCTCTCCACAATCCTTCCATCTGTGTTTTTCCCTCTCTCTCCCCATCCTTCCATCTGTTTTTCCCTCTCTCCCCAATCCTTCCATCTGTGTTTTTCCCTCTCTCTTTCCCCATCCTTCCATCTGTTTTTCCCTCTCTCCCCAATCCTTCCATCTGTTTTTCCCTCTCTTTCCCCATCCTTCCATCTGTTTTTCCCTCTCTCCCCAATCCTTCCATCTGTGTTTTTCCCTCTCTCTTTCCCCATCTTCCATCTGTTTTTCCCTCTCTCCCCAATCCTTCCATCTGTGTTTTTCCCCTCTCTCTCCCCATTCTTCCATCTGTTTTTCCCTCTCTCCCCAATCCTTCCATCTGTGTTTTTCCCTCTCTCTTTCCCCATCCTTCCATCTGTTTTTCCCTCTCTCCCCAATCCTTCCATCTGTGTTTTTCCCTCTCTCTTTCCCCATCCTTCCATCTGTTTTTCCCTCTCTCCCCAATCCTTCCATCTGTGTTTTTCCCTCTCTCTCCCCATCCTTCCATCTGTTTTTCCCTCTCTCCCCAATCCTTCCATCTGTGTTTTTCCCTCTCTCTTTCCCCATCCTTCCATCTGTTTTTCCCTCTCTCCCCAATCCTTCCATCTGTGTTTTTCCCTCTCTCTCCCCATTCTTCCATCTGTTTTTCCCTCTCTCCCCCAATCCTTCCATCTGTGTTTTTCCCTCTTTCCCCATCCTTCCATCTGTTTTTCCCTCTCTCCCCAATCCTTCCATCTGTGTTTTTCCCTCTCTCTCCCCATTCTTCCATCTGTTTTCCCCTCTCTCTCCCCAATCCTTCCCTCTGTTGGTTTCCCTCTTTCTCTCTCTCCCCAATCCTTCCCTCTGTTGGTTTCCCTCTTTCTCCCCAATCCTTCCCTCTGTTGGTTTCTCTCTCCCTGCCAAGTTTCCCCGCGAACGGCGCGAAGTCGCGACGCACGCGGCACCAGCCCCCATTTCCGGCCGCTGCTGCTTCTCCTGTTGAGCAGCAGCGGCCGCTACACAAAGAAAAAGAAGATTAAAAAAAAAACTTCAAACCTGGCTGAAACGCGGCACCCCGGCACTGTAGACAGCCATTAGTCATTGGCTGTTGCCCCGCAGCCGCTCCTCCTCTTGCCTTACGTCACTGCCCCTGGAGGAAGACCCCGGAGGAGCGTAGTAACGTAAGGCAAGAGGAGGAGCGGCTGCAGGGCAACAGCCAATGCCTAATGGCTGTCTACAGTGCCGGGGTGCCGCGTTTCAGCCAGGTTTGAAGTTTGTTTTTTTTTTAAATCTTTTTCTTTGTGTAGCGGCCGCTGCTGCTCAACAGGAGAAGCAGCAGCGGCCGGAAATGGGGGCTGGCACTGTGTGCGGGACATGGACTCACGGAGCGGGGGGAGCCAAAAAAAAAGGTGCCGGTACGCCGTACCGTTGCGTACCGGCACAAAAAAAGCACTGACTTTAGGCATGAACATTTATGCTAGCTCAATGGCTGGTGTGAGTGCTCGCACCTACATGTAGGCAGTTATGCACATAACTGCTAGTGTTCTCTAACCTATGTGTGCAAGTTCTGGTCATGCTCCTGACACACACATGCCTCTCCCAGGTCCACACCCCCTTGCACTTAGGAACTTTGGATTAAACATAAGAATAACCATACTAGGTCTCACCAATGGTCCATCTAGCCCAGTATCCTGCTTCCAAAAGTGGCCAATTCAGGTTACAAGTACCTGGCAGAAACCCAATTAGTAGCACCATTCCAAGCTACCAATCCCTGGGCAAGCAGTGGCTTTCCTCATGCCCATCTCAATAACAGACGGTGGACTTTTCCTCTAGGAACTTGTCCAAACCTTTTTAAACCCAGATATGCTAACCACTATTACCACATCCTCCAGCAATGAGTTACAGTGCTTAAACTATTGTGAAAAAATATTTCCTCCTATCAGTGCATGTTTTTCTAGTGAAAAAGGTACCGGTACTCAAATGCCAGGCCATCTTTCAGGGGTGGGGTGATCAATGAGGGACCCATCCCACAATAGCCAGGCCTTCTGCAACTAGTCACAGAATCTATGACAAGGCAGAATTGGTGTGTAGAGACTGAGCTCTTTCAGTAAAGCGGGGTCCATGGGTCAATTTTAGCACACAATAGAAAAGGTGCAGGTACTCAGTACCCCCCAAGTACCCCCTCAAAAAAAGCCTCCTATTTGTTTTAAACGTATTTCCATACAATTTCATTGAGTGTCCCCCTGTACTTTTCGAATGAGTGAAAAATCAACTTACTTCCACCAGCTCCACACCGCTCAGGATTTTGTAGACCTCAATCATATCCCCCATCAGCCATATCTTTTCCAAGCTGAAGAGCCCTAACCTCTTTAGCTTTTCCTCATATGAGAGGCGTTCCATCCCCTTTATTATTCTGGTTGCTCTTCCTTGAACCTTTTCTATTTCTGCTATATCTTTTTTTAGATACGGAGACCAGAATTGAACTCAATACTTAAGCTGAGGTCACACCATGGAGCGATATAGAGGCATTATTATATTCTTGCATCCTTCTCCTAATAATTCCTAGCATCCTGTTTGCTTTTTTGGCTGACGCAAACTGAGCAGAAGATCTTGAGTGTATAGTTTATATAACACCGACTTAGGGCAGTTACATACCTAACCGATAATTAGTGACAATTAACATAGATTCTAGCCAATAATGGATTGTTAATGCCAATTAGCTGCTCATTTATCAATCAAGTTAAGCAAGTAACTGGCAGCATAGGAGCCAACTTTTCAAAATGATTGGGGGTGCTGAAATTTTTTTTTTACAGGTGGTGCATTCCCCCTCCCTCCCCTCCCATTCCCCTGTCCCCCTCCCCATCCCCCTCCCTCTGAGTTTCAAGCCCCCCGCTCCCTCCCTCCCCCTCCCAATTCCAGGCCCCCTCCTCTTTCCCCCTCCCTCCCCACCCTCCCAGTTCCAGGCCCCCACTCCCTCCCTCCCTGTTCCAGGCCTCCCTCCCTCCCCTCTCCCCTCCCTTCGAGTTCCAGGGCCCCCTCCCTCCGAGTTCCAGGGTCCCTCCTCCCTCCAGGGTCCCTTTGAGTTCCAGGGCCCCCCTCCCTCCCTCCAAATTCCAGGCCCCCTCCCTCCTCCAAATTTTAAAAGTCATCTTACCTCGTCGGGGTTACGGCGGCAGCAGCAGTGAAAAGAGTGCAGGCTCGGCACTTCAGCCTTCCATTCTCTCAGCTCTGGTCCCACCCTTGCGGAAACAGGAAATGAGGAACTCGGAGGGACCCTGGAACTCAGAGGGAAGAGGGAGGGAGGGGGTGGGCCTGGAACTCAGGGGGAGGGAGGGGCTTTTAAAATTATGGGCTGGTGAAGGGAACTTTCGGTGGGTGAAATATTGGGGGTGCTCGAGCACCCACAGCACCCACGCAATCGGCGCCTATGACTGACAGTGTTCTATAACTTGCATACACAAGTTTGCACATTAAGGGCCAGATTCTATATAAGGCACTTAAAAAATCTGCGTTATAAACATTTCTGCCTGTCGCGTTCTCGAGGACCTTGGCATACTGTCAGGCTTCTTCCCCGGGAGCACTGGGTTTGTGAGTCCTTGGACCACTACCATGGAGCGGCGGTGGTAGGCAAGGTCACCTTCAAGGTAGAGATGAGGCAAGATTGGACTGGAACCCCGGACTGGAGTTCAGCACAGGAATACACAGGACTGGAACCCACTGGACTGGAACACACTGGAGCGGAGCCCACTGGACTGGAACCCATGGGACCGGAACCCGCTGGACAGGAACACACTGGATCTAGGCTTCACCTACGCTTAGCCACCGTTCCCTGAGGGTTGAGCCCTCAGGTTCGGGCAGCTGGCAGGGCTTACAGGAAAACCGGAACTGGAACTAGTAGGCAGGAACAACAGGAGTCAGGATACAGAAGTGCCCCCAGGCACCTAGGCGAAAGCAAGGCAGACAGGCAGGGAAAGTCTGGGTTCCGGCAATAGTCAGGTCTGACCGCAGGCAGAGAATATCTGGGTCCAGGCAGTAGTCTGGTCAGACAGCGGGCAGAGAGTAGACAGATTCAGGCAATGGTCAGGTCAAGGAGCAAGACTATGGCTGGAGCTCCAGTAACAAGGAGTACTGGCAACAGACAGGACTAGGGCTGAAGCTCCAGAAGCAAAAGAAAACACACACGGGAAAACCAGAAAGCTAAACACAAGAAGACTAGTAAAGCTGTACAAGCTAACAGGAAAGCTATGCCCAAGCTAACCAGTCACAAGCTAGAAACTCACACTAAGCAAAACACAGGAGAACTAGGGAAGCTGTACACAAGCTAACAAGCGAAGCTGTGCCCAAGCTGTCGTGTTCTCGAGGACCTTGGCATTCTGTCAGGCTTCTTCCCCGGGAACCCTGGGTACGTGAGTCCTTGGACCACGGCCGAGGAGCAGCAGTGGCAGGCAAGATTACCTTCGGAGCAGAGAAGAGACAAGGCTGGACTGGAACCCCGGACTGGAGCCCTGCACTGGAACACTCAGGACTGGAACGCACCGGACCGGAACACACTGGAGTAGGCTTCACCTACGCTTAGCTGCCTTTCCCCGAGGGTTGAGCCCTCAGGTTCGAGCAGCCGGTAGGGCTTACAGGAAAACCAGAACTGGAACCAGCAACAGCTAAGTCAGGATCCAGCGGTGCTCCCAGGTACCTAGGCTAAAGCAAGGCAGACAGGCAGGGAAGAGGACACAGGAGCTACATACAAGCTAAGCTCAAGGGAATGGGAATGACAGCTACGCTTGCCAGAGGAGGGGTTAGACTGGAGCTACAGTAGCTAACAGATAGAAAGGAGAGAAATGGCTGCAGCATCAGCCGCTCACCAACCTCAGATAGGGAGCAGCACCACTGCATAGGGATAACAGAAAGGCTAGAAGCCCACAGAGAATAATAAACACAGAAAGGCTGAAAGCCTGCAGGTCAGAGAGATACACCCAGAAAGGCTAGAAGCCCACAGAAAGGCTGGAAACCCCCAGGCCGCAGTAATACACCCAGAAGGCCTGGAAGCCCACAGGTAAAAGGGATATACGCAGATAGACTGGAGGCCCTCAGAGCAATGGGCACAGAAGGGATGGAAGCCCACAGAGCAATAGACACAGAAGGGCTGAAAGCCCACAGAGCAATAAACACAGAAGGGCCAGAAGGCCCACAGAGCAATAAACACAGAAGGGCCAGAAGGCAAGGCCCACAGGTGATAGTAACTCGCAAAGCAGAAGGGCTGGAAGCCCACAAGAAAAGACAAGGAAAGCTAACTGTGCAAACAACACACTAACCTCGGGACCTAAGGCACTGCGGAGGCATTGGCAATGCAAAGGCCCCGAATGCCAGCAAAGCACTTCCTTATGAAGGCTCTCACTGATTAGGTCACCAGCAGCAGGACAGAAGCAGGAAGACCTTGACCCCAAAGAGAGGCTTGACACACATAGGAAGTGAGCCCACAGGAAAGACAAGCAGGAGCCATCTTGGAAGCTGGCATAGAGCTGGTGGCAGCCATCTTAGAGGCATAGCACACACAGGTGAGGTCTAGTGAAGCAATCAGCTCACAGAGCCAGAGACAAGACTAACACAAAGACAGACAGAAGCCAGCAGAGCTGCTGACCCCCAGAAAGAAGGTAAGGCTGAGGGTGGTCACGGCCACAGACGTGACACAAGCTAACTAGTCATACGCTAGAAACTCACACTAAGCAAACACAGGAGAACTAGTAAAGCTGTACACAGGCTAACAAGCAAAGCTGTGCCCAAGCTAACTAGTCATAATCTAGGAACTCACACTGAACTGGACAATGTAGCAGTGCACAGAGCACTCTAACATACCAGGGACCTTAGACAAGGCAAAGGCTGCAGTCTCAAAGTGCTTAATAAAGCCCTTCAACACCAGAGGCGCAGCTGCAGCAATCTCTACTACGGAGGCTGTTCAGGCACAAACCACAGAGCAGGCAGAAAGCACAGTGAAACACAGAGGGGCTTCCCACACCCAGGTGTAGTGTAGTGAAGCAATTAGAGTCATGCAGGAAGCAGCCAGCACACAAAGAGAGAGAGAGAGCTAACCCAGGCAACACCCACAGGTGCAGTATAGTGAAGCAATTAGTGTCATGCTGCTGGATGCAGCCAACACAGAGAGCCAGAGCTAGCTCAGAAAGGACAGACAGAAGAAACAGGAGCCAGCTAGGAAGCTGACCCCCAGGAACAAGGTAAGTCTGAGGGTGGTCACGGCCACAGACGTGACACTGCCTAAGCATATTCTATAAGTGGCACCTAGATTTAGATGCGGTATATAGACTATGCTAAATTTATATCCCAGTCCCTAAAACTACATGCCTCCATTAACACCAATGAAAATATGGCATAGATTTACACACACTGGGCCATATTCTATAACTGCGCACATAAATTTTGGCATGACCATTTCCCTGCCCATAGCCATGCCCCTTTTGAATTTAGGTGAAGTTCATTACAGAATACACTTATCAAGTTGTGCACGTAAAATTCTTATTTTCACCAATTAGTGCTTATTATTGCTTGTTAAATGCTGTTATCAATGCTGATTAGCTTGTTAAGGGGTCCTTTTACTAAGGTGTGCTGAAAAGTGGCCTGCGCTGGTGTAGACACGTGTATTGGGTGCCTGCAGGTCCATTTTTCAGTGTGCATGCAAAAAAAGCCTTTTTTTGGCCGAAAATTGATGTGTGGCAAAATGAAAATTGGCGCGCATCCATTTTGGGCCTGAGACCTTACCACCACCCATTTGCTTAGCAGTAAGGTCTCACGCATTAACCGGGCACTAATTGTCAGCATGTGTACAATGCCAATTACTGCCTGGTTAGCACTGCACACCAGAAATCTTCCAGCACGCATAGTGGGCGCACGCAAAAAATGAAATTACCGCCCGGGCCTGGTTGGTAGTTCTGATTTTACACATGTTGGGCGCACATAGGCACCTACATGGCTTATTAAAAGGGCCCCTAAGCCAATTAAGTTACGTGTGCTGTTATAGAATATGCCTGGATTTTGGCGTGGATCTTTAGGCGCGCTATATAGAATCCGAGGGGTAAGCATATAGCTGTGCATGCAAGTTTACAGGAATAGGGAAAACAAAACATAGTAACATTGTAACATAGTAGATGACGGCAGAAAAAGACCTGCATGGTCCATCCAGTCTGCCCAACAAGATAAACTCATATGTGTATACCTTACCTTGATTTGTACCTGCCTTTTTCAGGGCACAGACCGTACAAGTCTGCCCAGCAGTATTTCCCGCCTCCCAACCACCAGTCCCGCCTCCCATCTCCGGCTCTGGCACAGACCGTATAAGTCTGCCCTCCACTATCCTCGCCTCCCAACTACCAACCTCTCTTCCCCCACCTGCTCCGCTGCCCAATTTTGGCTAAGCTTCTGAGGATCCATTCCTACTGCACAGGATTCCTTTATGCACATCCCACGCATGTTTGAATTCCGTTACCGTTTTCATCTCCACCACCTCCCGCGGGAGGGCATTCCAAGCATCCACCACCCTCTCCGTGAAAAAATACTTCCTGACATCTGTTTTGAGTCCGCCCCCCTTCAATCTCATTTCATGTCCTCTTGTTCTACCGCCTTCGCATCTCCGGAAAAGATTTGTTTGCGGATTAATACCTTTCAAGTATTTGAACGTCTGTATCATATCACCCCTGTTCCTCCTTTCCTCCAGGGTATACATGTTCAGGTCAGCAAGTCTCTGCTCATACGTCTTGGAATGCAAATCCCATACCATTCTCGTAGCTTTTCTTTGCACTGCTTCCATTTTTTTAACATCCTTCGCAAGGTACGGCCTCCAAAACTGAACACAGTACTCCAGGTGGGGCCTCACCAACGACTTGTACAGGGGCATCAACACTTCCTTTCTTCTGCTGATCACACCCCTCTCTATACAGCCTAGCAACCTTCTCGCTACGGCCACCGCCTTGTCACACTGTTTCGTCGCCTTCAGATCCTCGGATACTATCACCCCAAGATCCCTTTCCCCCTCAGTACCTCTCAGACTCTCCCCGCCTAACACATAAGTCTCTCGTGGGTTTCTACTCCCTAAGTGCATCACTTTGCATTTCTTCGCATTGAATTTTAATTGCCAAACCTTAGACCAGTACACAAGAAGGAATGAATCTTGTTTTGGTTTTTGCCTTCATCTTAACTCAGAGGTTATTCCACTCTTTTTGTGAACAAATATTCTCTAAGGTTACACCAGCGTTTATCTGCTTGAACCTCAGATCATTTCATTTTTTCTAGGAAATAAAACACAAATCAGTTTTCTTATGTTGGTGCAATAAGGGCTCTCACAACCTGCAAAGAATCTATAATGCTCTAAGAACACGTACAAATGAACTTAAACCACATTGTTCAATGATAAGAATCCGAACAGTAATACAAACAGTTAAATACGGTTTAAAATAATGCTATAAGAACTGAAAAAAAATCTATAGCATAATATTGATGATATTTCTAAAGTGATGCCTTGTAAATATTTGATACGTGCTATGTTTTTGAACAGAATCTCATGTGTGCCTCATTCCTTCTTGTGTACTGTGCATCATCTGATGGTTTTGTTTTCCCAAAGAAAAGCTATACATCTCCACCATGAAATGTAATAAGAGTTTCAAACCAGGACTGCCTCAGCATGTGCTTCCTGTCCTTGGAATTTTCCTGCAGCCTTAATCCTAATTGCAAACAGAATACAAACATTTTTCTCCCCACCCCACCACCCTGCTGCCACTTTAAAGCCTTGGCTGAAGAAAGTACTTTTAAATCTATCAATTCCTCAGAGCAAGGTGCAAAAGCAGATGGGGAAATTGTTGTGATTATATGCATATTCCCATTGTAAAATGGTTCATACATGTATACTTTTCCAGTCTGCTTTAACCATGGCATCTCCACTTCCCAGGCATTTGCACATCTAAATAGCTTCTTTATGAAATTGCTAGTTACATGAGTAGCCAGCCTACATATGTAAATGTCTCTTTTAATACATGTAGATGCTTTTTAAAATGACCTGTTTATTGTTTGGAAAATTGCATGTCAGTAAATTGAAGCAAAATGTTAACATAGAAGATTTAAATTATAGCGGTAAATCGAAATACAGTTTAAATCTTCTAGTTCCATACTTAAGCAACAAAGATATATACACAGAAAAATTAAAACTATATTATACTGACATCATATTTTGATAGCCTGTGTATTTTATATTCCAGTAACAGGGTAATTACAGATGATAACAAATTTTATTGCTAGAATTACCACCTTGTAGCAGGGGACGTCAGTCTCTCTATAGTTTTCTTCTGCTGATCACTGCAAATAAAAGTGCAAGCATTTTTTTCAAAGTGAATAAAAAGGGACTTTCTCCAGCTTATGAGTATTCTTTATGAAATTATGCAAATTCTTTAATATAGCACTTATAAGAGTGTCCAGGTGATGGCAGCAGATGCAAATATAATGACATAATTGTCTTCAATCACGAATTAGCATGTATATTTAATAAAACTCAGCATGATTTTTATGAAGAGGTGGATTTCAGTACTGTTAATTGAACTTTAATATGTGGATTAATGGAAATAGCAATTCTTGATTGGCATGATAAGATTAGGAGAGGTTATTTCTCACCATCATTTTCACAATCAAAATGCATTCACTTCTGAGCAGAGTGAGACACTGCTTTTCAGTTCAGCTGAAGTGGTTAATTTCCTATGCCTTGGGTTCCTGGATGATTTCTTACTCACAGAACAGTACTGGAATTGCCAATCTTACAATCAAACCCTATATTTAAATCTCTCTGCTGCTCCTTGTGATCTTGGACAAGTCATTTATTGTCATAAGTACACTAGAATAGCCATACTGGGTCAGACCAGTGGTCCGTCTAGCCCAGTATTTCAACTGTGGCCAATTCAGGTCAAAAGTACCTGACAGAATCCCAAATAATGGCAACATTCATGTTACTGATCCAGAAGTGGAGCCAGGTTGAAGGCGCGGGGGGGGGTGGGGGTGGGGGAGTGGAGAGCGGACTTCCACCAGCGCACGTTTTCAATGCAACACATTGCATAAAAATAGGCGCCGGCACTGGCGGAACTCTGAGGGAGTGGCCGGTCCCCTGGTGCCCCCCCCCCCCCCCAGCTACTATGCCTCTGTAGTGATCCCAGGGAAAAGCAATGGCTTTCTCCATGCCATCTCAATAGCAGACTATAGACTATTCCTCCAGGAACTTGTCCAAACCTTTTTAAAACCCAGATACACTAATCACTGATACCAAATTCTCTGGCAATGAGCTCCTCATGTTCAATTTAAAAGTAGTACCATGTAACTTCCTTAAGTGCCTCTTAGTCTTTGTACTTTTTAAAAGATTTTTAAAAATGTATTCACTTTTACCCATTCTACTCCACTTAGGATTCTGTAGACCTCAATCATATCCCCCCTCAGCTGTCTCTTTTCCAAGCTGAAGAGTCCTAACCTCTTAAGCCTTTCCCATATGAGAGGAGTCCATCCTCTTAATCATTTTGGTCGCCCTTCTTTGAACCTTTTCTAATTCTGCTAATTCTTGCTGACCTCCTTCCAGTCTGCTCTTTCACTTGCCAAACAGGACTACTACATCCAGTTGACAAATTCTCTTGGCTCAAACCCTCAATGTCTCTTTGCCACACTGAACTCTCTCCTCAAGCCTTCACCTCCAACTCCCCCTTCACTTTCTCCCCAGAGTCTGGCTGAGTACTTTCATGATAAGGTTCACAAGATTAACCTTGAATTCTCAGCCAAGTCACTCTCCACCTCTCCTTCCCTTAGTCCATTCTCTCAACTCTCCTTTAACCCCTTCCTCCTTTTCTTCCTTTTCTGAAATCACTGAAGAGGAAACTGCACATTTTCTTTCCTTCTTGAATCCAACCACCTGTTCCTCTGATCCTATTCCCACCCATCTACTTAGCACTATCTCTTCTACTGTCATCCCTTCTGTCATTTCCTCAATCTTTCATTTACCAATGCGACTGTTCCTGATGCCTTCAAACATGCTTTAGTTACACCACTCACCAAAAAACCTTCATTGGACCCTACCTGTCCATCCAACTATTGTCCCATCACCCTCCTCCCTTTCCTATCCAAGATACTTGAACATGCTGTTCACCGCCATTTTCTTGACTTTCTTTCATCTTAAGCTATTCTTGATCCACTTCAATCTGGCTTTTACCCTTTTCATTCAACTGAAACAGCACTTGCTAAAGTGTCCAATGACCTGTTCCTGGCCAGATTCAAAGGTCTCTATTCTATCCTAATCCTTCTTGATCTATCTGCTGCTTTTGACACTGTTGATCACCGCCTATTCCTTGATACGCTGTCCTCACTTGTATTTCAGTGCTCTGTTCTTTCCTGGTTTTCTTCTTATCTCTCTCATCGCACTTTTATTGTATACTCTGGTAGATCCTCCTCCTATCCCACTATCGGTTGGTGTACCTTAGGGCTCTGTCTTGGGACCTCTTTTTTTCTACATCTAAACTTCTTCCCTTGGTGCTCTGATTTCAGTATCCTTTATATTGATGACTCCCAGATTTACCTCTCCACACCAGAAATTTCAGTAGAAAGTATCAGCCTGCCTGTCTGATATTGCTGCCTGGATGTCTCACCGCCACCTGAAACTAAGTATGACCAAATCTGAGCTTCTTATCTTTTCCCCTAAACCCACCTCTTCTCTTTCCCCCATCCTCTATCTCTGTGGATCACACTCTCATCCTCCCTGTCTCATCAGTTCGTAACCATCTTTGACTCCTCTCTCTCTTTCTCTGCACATATCCAACAGACTGCTAAAACCTGTCGTTTCTTTCTCTATAATATCATCAAAATTTGTCCTTTCCTTTCTGAGCACACTACCAGAACCCTTATCCACACTCCTATCACCTTTCACTTAGACTACTGCAACTTGCTTCTCACAGGTCTTCCACTAAGCTAGCTCTCCCCCCTCAAAATTCTGCTGCACGACTTATACTCCGCCAGTGTGTCGCTATGCTCATATAAGCCCTCTCCTCAAGTCACTTCATTAGCTCCCTATCTGTTTCCGCATACAGTTAAACTCCTCTTACTGACTTACAAGTGCATTCACTTTGCAGCTCCTCAGTAACTCTCCACTCATCTTTCCCTACAATCCTCCCCGGACACTCCATTCATTGGGTAAATCTCTCTTATCTGTACCCTTCTCCTCCACTGCCAACTCCAGATTCCGTTCCTTTTATCTTGCTGCACCATATGCCTGGAATAGACTTCCTGAGCCAGTATATCAAGCTCCAACTCTGGCCATCTTCAAATCTAGGCTAAAAGCCCACCTTTTTGATGCTGCTTTTAACTCCTAACCCCTATTCACTTGTTCAGTAACATGTCTGTTTTACCATTCCCACTTTAGTATTTCCCTTATCTGTCCTGTTTGACTGTCCTGATTAGATTTTAAGCTCTGTTGAGCAGGAACCAGTGTGATTTTTCTAGCGAAAAAGGTGCCGGTACTCAAATGCCAGGCCACCCTTCAGGGGTGGGGTGATCATTGATGGACCCACCCCACACATACCTTCAATCACGCAATTAATCGCAATTAAAATTGTAATCAAAATGCAGGCCTACTTACAATATGAACACACAAAAATATTCAGCTCTTTTGTTGTTACATTTGTACCCTGTGCTTTCCCACTCATGGCAGGCTCAATGTGGCTTACATATTATAAACAGGTACTTATTTGTACCTGGGGCAATGGAGGGTTAAGTGATTTGCCCAGAGTCACAAGGAGCTGCCTGTGCCTGAAGTGGGAATTGAACTCAGTTCCCCAGGACCAAAGTCCACCACCCTAACCACTAAGCCACTCCTCCAGCTCTTGATATTGAAACTGCAGTGTTCAGAAAACTTTGCTCACTTGACAGTTCATTTCTGAACAATAAATTACAAATAACTAGCTGGTACTCTTGTAGTTTTTATATAGGATAATAGTTGGGGGTGAGGGGAAACAAATCTAATCCATGGGTTACATCTGTTCATCAGCTCATTACATGTTTAGCATTTATACCAGCTGCAATTTTACATTATTTATGGTATTTTCAAATTAGGCATCAATACAGAACTGGAACCAGAAAGACAGACCCTCCAGCTTTCATTGATTTCAACACCACGTGTCACCAGTCTTTCTCCTGCAGTCCTGCTAAATCCGAGAGTAAAGAAAATCAGTAAGTCCTGTATTAGAATCCAATACAGTGCATTTTAATTTAACTGATGATTATAATTACATCTACAGTATTTGTTAGTATTCCAAGACATTCATCACCATTCTTTAGTTAATAATGCAATGTAACATAAAGTGGGAGCAAAAAAGTGTCTCAAAAGAATAATAGACTTTGTAACCAGTGCCGAATCAGTTTCGCCTTCTGGAGAGGCTGGTACATCATCCCAGCAAAAAGAGGAATGAGAGATTTCCCAGCCCCCACTGGAGATGGCCATGGATTCTTTATGCAGAATGGTAGATCTTCTGATGAGGATAGATATTTTTTTTATTGTGTAGCTACTTATGAGATGGGGAGGGGAGGAGATGGAGCCCCAGGGGGAGGAAATGTTACTTGTTTTGGTAAGAAGGCAATTGTGAAGTTTTGTTGAGGTTTTCCTGGAGATAGAGTGGGGTGAGTGGGAGGGAAACCAGCTGTAAGTCATGTTCCTTTTTCAGGCGGAACAATATTATATTGGAAACAGAGGGGATTTATTTTTATTTTTTCTTACATTTGTACCCCGTGCTTTCTCACTCATAGCAGGCTCAATGCAGCTTACATATTATATACAGGTACTTATTTGTACCTGGGGAATGGAGGGTTAAGTGACTTGCCCAGAGTCACAAGGAGCTGCCTGTGCCTGCAGTGGGAATCAAACCCAGTTCCCCAGGACCAAAGTCCACCACTCTAACCATAAGGCCAGAGGGGTTTAAGGAGAAAAGATGGTGGGGAGGGGATGTTGAAGGGTGGGAATTGCAAATGGGGTGGGAGAGTTTTGAACCTTTTATAGATGAGGGAAGGAGAAGGATAGAAAAGTATGCTATGGCATTGGCGCTTTAGGTGGTGGGGAGTTCTGCTAGGCTGTTGGTTGGGGCAAGGAGAATGATGGATCACCTTTGTTTCGAGGGGGTCGGAGGCTGGGACAGCCCCTCTCTAATTTTCATTGGAGACTTTGGAATGCTCTGACACTATGCTCCTGGAATATTTTGGGAATATCTTCCCCCAATAAAGTGCAAAAAAATATTACTGTCTTTGTAGAGACACTGGGCAGATGAGGCTTTCCTGCAGGAGACCCATCTGTCCACCTGTCCACTGTCAAGCATGAGAAGCTAAAAACCTGGTGGGTGGGAGACTGCATAGCCACTGAGGCAAGGAAAAAGAAAGGAGGGGTTGCAATATTGTTGCACAAGGGCAGGGTAACCCAAATGCAGAAGGTTCAAGAGGATACTTAGGGGCAATTTGTTGTCTGTAAACTTATCTTAGGCCAAAAATTGATTATGTTGTGTAACATCCATGCTCCCAATCAATATGATGGTAAATTCTACCAAAGATTACAAAATAGGTTATTGCAGTTTGAAGATGTATCTACTATGCTAGGTGGGGATTCCAATGCTGTGTGGGATCCCAAAATTGAACCCACATAAGGGGCTTCCTCAGTTTTGCCAGATTTTGGACCTCCTGGCTATTTGGAGGATCTTACATCCATTTGAAAAGGATTATACTCACTTCTCATGTGCACATGGTACACATAGGCGCATGTACCTTAATGTCCTCAGTTCAGGAGGCAGAGATAGGTCCCTGTGGGATCTCCGATCATGCAATGATATGGGTGAATTGGGTTGTTAATAAACAAGAATTGTCTTCCATAGCATGGTACTCCACAGCCCCCCTCCCCTCCCCCCCGAAGATATAAAAAAATTATAGATTTTTTTCACATACCCCACATCATCTCTCCTCCTCCCTGGCATCCTGGCATCTGACCACTCATCCCTTCCTGGTGTACCTTACAGGTGTCCCTGGCGCCTACAGTGATTCAATTATTGCTGCCTGTGCAGACTCCTCAGGCTTCCATCAGCTGGGTCCCGCCAGATAGGAAATGATGAAAGCGAGGGAGAGACCCAGCCGATGGAAGCCTGCAGGGCCAGCGTAGACAGCAATAATTGAATAACTGCAGGCACCGGGGACGCCTTTAAGGTACACCAGGGAGGAACAGGGTTCAGCGACGGCCAGTCAGATCCCGGAACGCCGTGAAGGAGGAGAGATGTTGATGTGGGGTACTGCCACTGGGTACACCACTGCCAGCTGCTTCATGTTCTCAGTCTCAACAAGCCCTCATGGTTTTTGACCCCTCATTTTGTAGCCTGCACTGTCTGGTTCCACTGAGTAGCAGTAAATCTTTTCTGAGTATGTCCCCATACAGGTGCAAGGGTTGATTGACCTGTGGAGAATCAGCCTGTAAACCCCCCTTTAAGGGGGTGGAGTCAGATGGGACACAACTCATTGCCCTCTAGGCCAATCTGCTCCTCAGTTTGAATCAATCCATCAGCCAAAATAAAGTCTTCCTATCACACATTCAGCCACCTCATATTCCCTGTGGTTTAAGCCTATGCAGTGAGATATATTATTTACTTTAGTGCAGCTTTACTCTATTGTCTAAAGGCTGTCTCAAATTAAGGACTCCTTTTACAAAGTGGTGCTACCTATTATCATGCACTGCGAAGAAGCCCATTGAATTCCCATGGGCTTCTTCACATTCCAGCACCTGCTAATAGATAGCACTGCTTTGAAAAAGGACCCCTAAGCATTTTCCTCTAGGAGATGTTGATCTCCATGAGGCAGAAATGTCTAAACTAGCACAGAAAGTTCAAACTCTGTTAACACCAGTTTAGAGAAATCTGGAAGAAAAGGAGACAGAGCTCTTTTTCTTTTCTAGTCTGAGCATTAGAGCAAAATATGTCAGCAAACATTAATTTTGATTATCCTGTTTTACAAAACTATTTTTTATCATCACATGGTGTAACATTAAGCTTTGAAACTGACAGATGATGGTAAAAAACTGACAGATGATGAACAATATCATCCAGACTAAAATCAGTTTTTTTTTCCAGCTTGTCTCTGCAAGTTAAAATTGTAGCTTATGGACACGGTTTTCAACCCGCCTTAGATTTGCTCCCAGTCATTTAATTAAGTGTACTATATTTGGGGAGCATCTTGTTATTTTAAAGTAAATACAGAAGTGCATTAGGCAGGAGCTCATTAACTCTGTCATTAAAGAACAGTTTGCTGTGGAGATCAGACAGTGTATGCAAAGTTAATTGTGAAACAAACATTTGTAAATATTGAGTGATTCATAATGCAGCAACCTTCTTGGCATATCTAGTTTTATTGCTTCTACTGCATTAAGCTCATATCCTAACGGATAGGCGAAGATTGAACTTACTTATAAGATGCACAGTGTGCTTTTTTTTTATGTTAAGTGAATATCCATAAAGTTTTGTGGCATAATGTTTGCTGGCATTGAGCAAGACACCAGATATGTAAGACTTGTTAAGTCAACAAAATAAGAAATTGCTCAGTGATAACTTCTGAAGACTGGGCCCAGGTGCTAGGGGTTTCTTTTAGAAGGTTTCTAATTGATAGGGAGATGTGGGCTCTTGCTGGCAGGGAAGCTTTGATGCCCATGCAGTAATTGTCTGCCCTGTGCGTTAGATGCTGGGCATGTCCCCTGCATTTAACACACAGCTATTGCATTTACTGCCTACTGGTTTTTGTACCTTATGCATGGTAAGTGCAAACGCTTACCATACTTTAGTACGAGTGGACAATCTTATAGTTTAGGACGGTTGTCTGTTGCAGATTTGGCTACAGAAGCTTGCCAGAGGAGCAGGTCTGAGGAACCAAGCTTGTCTAACATACTTAAAATCTAAGCCATTCATGGCACAACACTTATTAATTTATTACAAAGCATGACAGGGACTCTGGGGCAATGCTGTGGGTTGCCTTGCAGATGAAGTAGTTCCCGGGTCAGATCTTTTACTTTTTAGAACCACTTGTGAATAAGAGTGGTGTGATCTAGGGGCCCAGGATTGCATGGTTCTGAGCAGAGGCCTAGTGCCTGGTCCCCCAGTCAGAAGCTTTTGCTATGTTAGCTGAGATGGGTGTCTTGGGAGCTAAAAGGGGATATGAAGTAAGAGAAAATGTCTCAAGGTAGTTGCAAATGATGCTTGCTGGAGCCAGATTCCAGCCCCTATTTGGATTGACTTGGAAGGTCAAAGAACAGGAGGACGTTGCTGCACCCCCTTCCACTCCCACCCCAAATAAGAGCAAAAACAAAACAAAGTGCTGACATATTTTTATATTTGTTGGTGTTTTAGAATAATAAGGTAATTGATGACATAACTTTTGTTTAAAAGAGTAGACACACCAGAAGAGGTGACAAAAATGAAAAAGGGCTTGAAGAAAACTGGAAGGTGTCACGGCTGTGGCCAAGCCCCTGCATCTAGACTCACCTTTTTTACAGTGATCTGGCTCTGTGGCTTCTCTGGACTGCCTTGTCCCTGCATTGGTGCATCTGCTCTCTGGTGTTCCTGCTATCCAAGCCTCCTTACAGTCCATTCAATCCTCATTCCAAGTTGTGACATCAGCAAAGGCCTTTATAAAGCACCTTGAAACTCTCATGCCTTGCCTTTGCAACAGGTATTTTAACCTTGTCTTCGTTGTCCTGCTTGGCTTTATTCCTTATGCCTTGTTTCCTGCCTGGCTTTGTTCCTGTGAGTCTTGTCCCTGAATGCTTGTTCCTGTGTTTCTGAGTCTTGTACCTGAAAACTTTGTTTTTGAACCATGCTCCTGAAAGCCTTGCTTTTGCAAACCTTGTTCCTAAATGCCTTATTCTTGTATGCCTTGATTCCTGTCTGGCTTTGTTCCTGTGAGTCTTGTCCCTCAATGCTTGTTCTGTGTTTCTGAGTCTTGTACCTGAAAGCCTTGTTTCTGAACCATGTTCCTGAAGGCCTTGCTTCTTTGTGTGGTTTCCCTTTACTTTTGCTTGCTGTATCTGATGTTTGAATCTGAGTGGCTATGTGGCACAGCCTTGCTTCTTTGTGTGGCTTCCCTTAACCCTTGAATGGTCATGTGGCCCTGCCTTGTGTTACTTCTCTGTGTGGCTTCCCTTTACCCTGTGAGTGGCCACGTGGCCCAACCTTGCTTTGCTTCTTTGTGTGGTTCCCCTTTACCCTGTTCCTGCTAAGCCTAGGGTTACCATATGTCCGGATTTACCCGGACATGTCCACTTTTTGAGGACATGTCCGGGCAATCGGGCGGGTTTTGCCAATCTGCCCATTTGTCTGGAAATCTGGACAAACGGGCAGATTGCTAGCCTCCCCTCCCCTTGCTTACTACTGCCCTGGTGGTCTAGTGACCTGTTCCGCCTTCTGGGCAGGAAAGAGCCCCCTCTTTCCTGCCTGGAGCGCTGCCTTGCATGCTTCCTTCCTATTACTAATCTTGGCACCGATTCAAAATGGCCGCCGACAGTTGAAGTGACCTCGCGAGACTTCAACTCTTGGCGGCCATTTTGAATCAGCGCCGAGATCAGCAACAGGAAGGATGCATGCAGGGCAGCACTCCGGGCAGGAAAGAGGGGGCTCTTTCCTGCCCCGAAGAGGTCACTAGACCACCAGGGAAGTAGTAAGGTAAGGGGAGGGGGTGACGGGGAGGGGAGGGCGACGGGTTATGTGACAGGGGTGGGGCAGGGTGTGAAAAGGGCAGGGCAGGATGTGAAAGGGGCGGGGTAAGGTGTGTGGTGGGGGTGGGGCATGTGTCCTCCTTTTTGGATCCAGTCCTCATCTGGATCCAGTCCTTGTTTTGTCTGTTGTATCTTGTTACCTCTGCCTTGCTTTGTTTAAGTCCTGTCTTGCCTAGTCCTGATTTGTTCTGACACTTGCCCTGTGCCAGCCCAGGTGACTTGTCTGCCACAGCTTTGGATGAGGTCCAAGGGCTCACGAGGATGGTCAGTAGTTTGGAAAATGAGCTTCAGTGTTAAAACAAGTAAACTTCTGCATTTGAGAAACAGAAATCCATTAGCTATGTATCAATTAGCAGGACAGGAACTGGAAACTGTCAAACAAGATAGTGATCTAAAAGCCATTATTTCAGATGACCTCAAGGTAGTCAGCAAATATAACAAATCAACTGGGAAAGCTAACAATATGCTTGGTTGCATACATACAGATATCAGCAGGGGAAAAAGAAAGGCAATATCTTTGAATAATCCCAAATCTTGGGGACCAGTTCCCAGCAGCCTTTCACAAGCCTGGTCTCCCTTCCTCTGTTCTCAAATTTGCAATTTTTAAACAAAGTCCCCCTCACTGGACTTCTATCTTCCAAACCCCTGCTTTGTAAGTCAAAACCATCCCAACCAGCGATTTCCCTCCCTCTCCCCACTAACTCCAGCTATTTGAGCAAAGACCCTCCCCCAAACTGGCAATATCCCTCCTTTCACCCTCCCAGACTACCAATGTTTGAACAACGTACACTTATTTGACAATCTCCCTCTCTCTACCTTTCAAAACCTTTGCTGTTTCACAAAGACCAACAGACAATCTCCTTCTTTCTACCTCTTAAACTTCCCACATTTGAGCATCATTTCATCTCCTTCTTTGCAACCCCTGAACTTCTGATGTTCAAAGCCCCCAGCAGGGTTGCCGGGTTGAAAAAATTTTCCCCACACAAACGAGCCCAAAACCCACACAAAGTTAAACCCCGCCCCCGACGTACCCCCGATGTCATCAACCCCGCCCCCGACGTAGCGCCGTCACTAACCCCGCCCCCAATGTCACTAACCCTACCCCTGACGTAGATGCCGACATCACTAACCCGGCCTCTGATGTAGACGCCGACATCACTAACCCCGCCCCCGATGTCACTAACCTTGCCCCTGACATCGTTAACCCAGCCTCTGCGGGGCTTCTATTGGACCAAATTGGACCAATAGAAGCCCCAGAAAACTGCCCAATCACCGCAATGCGGCTTTTTAAAAGCCGCCCAATTTCCCGCAGCCCGCAGCCGGCAAAAATTGCTCGCAACGAGCCGCGGAAAGCCGCCCAATTGGGCGGGAAAACCGCAGACCTGGCAACCGTGGCCCCCAGGACTAGACTTTCTCTCTTCCATCCTTTCTTTCTTTGAGTGACAGGAGGAGGTACGCTGAAATTTATTTTTAGAAATAGCTGACATAAAATTATCACCTATCATAGCTGTAGGTCAGTCCTGGCCATCGAATCTTTGAGAGTTTGAAAACACAAATAAGGGCAGAGCTACCTTCATGCAGAAGTCCAGAGTCAATCTAAATGTGCCATTTTCCAGTTCTGTGATATATATTTATTTCTTCTTCAAGTCAGTTTTCAACAGCATTTTCTTTGTTATTACCCAAATTTGAACACAATTATAATATTAATTATTAAGATTTGGATGTTACTGAATTCTATTATTCTGTCTGACTGTATTTCCAGTTTTGGCACAGTACAAGTTACCACAAGGACAAAATATAAGAAAACCAGTAGACTGCATTAGTGGCTTATAGAGAGATCTGCATGAAAGAAAATATTTATTTTTATTATTTTGACTTATGAAAACCATTTGTGATTCCATGTGCCCCAATGAAAGGAGTTTAATTTTACTTCCAATCTTTATAACACCAGGCTTCCCAAGGCAGATTACAACAGTTAAGATGAACCCATCAGTAAACAGGATATCCTCACTGAAATTTGCCTATATTTTACTGTATTTATAGAACAGTGTTGAAAAAGGAACACAAAATATAGCCTTTATTAGTGCTTTTTCCACCATCTACAATAATTTTTGAAGCTGTTCTAGTGATATTCAGTTTTGTTTTCATGACATTTGTATCTACATATGGGACGCTTTCAAATAAATTAAAACGCTGTAAAATAAGTAAAAAAAATCTTTTGTCCTCCACCTTTTATGGCACTGCCTATCCAACTGGAGCAGCTTTTGACTTTTATAGCTGGACCACGCATAGGCAGTCCATTATTCCTAATAATCATTTACTATTCTAATAATAATTTACTATTGCTTTCAATAATGTTTGCTATTGTTTTGGGTGTACTTGTGACTCCGCCTACTGCCAGCAAGTTATGCCTACTGACTTCAACCCATGTGGAGGGGCATAATCGAATGGGGCGCCCAAGTTTTCCTGGGGCTGGCAGGACGGCTCCGTGAAGGGGCAGAGAAACCCATATTATTGAAACAAGATGGTTGTCCATCTTTCGTTTCGATAATACGGTCGGGGACGCCCAAATCCCAACATTTAGGTCGACCTTAGAGATGGTCGTCCCCGGTTTTCGGCGATAATGAAAACCAAGGACGCCCATCTCAGAAACGACCAAATGCAAGCCCTTTGGTCGTGGGAGGAGCCAGCTTTCGTAGTGCACTGGTCCCCCTGACATGCTAGGACACTAACCAGGCACCCTAGGGGGCACTGCAGTGGACTTCATAAATTGCTCCCAGGTACATAGCTCCCTTATCTTGTGTGTTGAGCCCCCAACCCCCCCCCCCCCCCGAAAACCCACTCCGCACAACTGTACACCACTACAATAGCCCTAAGGGGTGAAGGGGGGCACCTACATGTGGGTACAGTGGGTTTCTGGTGGGTTTTGAAGGGCTCACATTTACCACCATAAGTGTAACAGTTGGGGGGGGGGGGATGGGCCTGGGTCCACCTGCCTGAAGTGCACTGCACCAACTAAAACTGCTCCAGGGACCTGCATACTGCTGTCATGGAGCTGGGTATGACATTTGAGGCTGGCATAGAGGCTGTCAAAAAAAAATTGTGTTTTTTTAGGGTGGGAAGGGGTTGGTGACCACTGGGGGAGTGAGGGGAGGTCATCCCTGATTCCCTCCGGTGGTCATCTGGTCAGTTTGGGCACCTTTTTGAGGCTTGGTCGCAAGAAAAAATGGACCAAGTAAAGTCGGCCAAGTGCTCATCAGGGACGCCCTTCTTTTTTCCATTATCAGCCAAGGACGCCCATCTCTTAAGCACGCCCCCGTCCCACCTTCGCTATGCAGCCGAAACGCCCCCGTGAACTTTGGTCGTCCCCGTGACGGAAAGCAGATGAGGGTGCCCAAAATTGGCTTTCGATTATGCCAATTTGGGCAACCCTGAGAGAAGGACGCCCATCTCCTGATTTGTGTTGGAAGATGGGCGCCCTTCTCTTTCAAAAATAAGCCTGATAATGGGCTAGATAGCCTTGTACCATCTTTTGTTCTCAATCTAACCTCCTTGCTTAAATGATTCTATCCCTCCCTGCTCACTTCCTCCCTGGGCGGGATCAGTGCTTTTAAGGTGGCCCAGGCTAGTTAGAGGGGGACTTTTCTTAAGGGTGAAGAGCAGTGTTCTATAAACTCCATCACATTGGCCCAGCTCATTTTAGTAGCTCTTTTAGAAAAGCTATTACATTTGTATATCCACGACATGCATAGTTTTCAGAGTGGTGCGATCTAGGCGTGACTCTGGCCGACCTGAAAAGTTTATTATTTTGCAACATACATACATGACCACATCAGAAAATCTAGATGTTGGTATTTTCACCTGCTCTGAGGCACACGTGGAGGGGCATTTTCGAAAGGAACGTCCAAGTTACAATTTGGACGTGCCTGCAAAACAGCAAAATCCAGGGGCGGGGAAACCCGTATTTTTGAAACAAGATGGACATCCATCTTTTGTTTCGAAAATACCATCAGGGACGTCCAAATCCTTAAATTTGGTCATCTTTAGAGATGGACAACCTTAGACATGGATGTTTCTGACTTTCGCCCATTTTCGAAACCAAGGACGTCTATTTCAAAAATGGCCAAATGCAAGCCAGAACATCAACCGGGCACCCTAGGAGGCACTGCAGTGGACTTTATAAATTGCTCCCAGGAACATAGCTCCCTTACCTTGTGTGCTGAGCCCCCCAAAACCCACTACCCACAACTGTACACCACTACCATAGCCCTTACAGGTGAAGGGGGGCACCTATATATGGGTACAGTGGGTTTTTGTTGGGTTTGGAGAGCTCACTGTTTCCTCCACAAATGTAACAGGTGGGGGTGGTGGGCCTGGGTCTGTCTTGCTGAAGTGCACTGCAGTACCCACTAAAACTGCTCCAGGGACCTGCATGCGCTGTCATGGACCTGAGTATGACATCTGAGGCTGGCGCGAAATATTTTAAAAAAAATTTTTGAGGGTGGGAGGGGGTTAGTGACCACTGGGGGAGTAAGGGGAGGTCATCCCCGATTCTCTCCGGTGGTCATCTGGTCATTTCGGGCACCTTTTTGTGCCTTAGTCGTAAGAAAAACAGGTCCGGGTGAAAACGTCCAAGTGTTGGTCAGGGATGTCCTTGTTTTTTTTGATTATGGGTCAAGGACGTCCAAGTGTTAGGCGTGCCCAAGTCCCGCCTTCGCTACGCCTCCAACACGCCCCCTTGAACTTTGGCCATCCTTGCAATGGAGTGCAGTTGGGGACGTCCTAAATCGGGTTTCGATTATACCGATTTGAACGTCCCTGGGAGAAGGACGTCCATCTTCCGATTTATGTCAAAAGATGGACGTCCTTCTCTCTCGAAAATGAGCCCCTTAGTGTCAAATAAGAACTATTTGGGACCTGGGATTTGGATGAGGGATAGAGGGAGCAATTGTGCTTACCCCTCTGATATAAAAACCACCTTGACAATGCAAAACCAGACGTTTGTAGCTTTGCTCCTTAACAATAAGAATTGACTTCTGTTTGACATCCAGTTTTGTAAAATCCTGCATTTCTGTGTTAAGTAAAGGCATTTATATCTTTAGATTGCAAAATCAATGCTTAAATGTATTAAGTACCAGCACTTATATGTTCAAAGCTGTGTGTGATTGAATCTATTTTTTACCGCTGTTTTTTTTTTTTTTTAAATGGCTGTTCCCGCTGAACATGCTGCAAAATACATTTTCCTATTGGTCTTAGAAGTATTTTACAAAAGGCTCAGTGTTCCTTAAGCCGGCTCAGTGTTTTTTAAGCCTTTTGTAAAATCTGCAAACTGTCAATGTCCAAACTTGGACATCCCTTTTCCTAGACCAAGAATACAAAGTCAGGTGTATTATTGTTATTGTTTATGTAAATACAGCTTTAAAGGGTTGCTGCTAACCAAATCTAGATGATCAGTTGTATTCTTGTTTATATTGTTGCATAGTTAAAAATGCATCTTTGTTTTTCCTGAGGACATGGTTGTACTGTGAAAAACTTCTGGCTTAATTTAAGTATAGCAGAAACAAAACAGGAGACAACCCGCTGTAGTATCCAAGCAGACAGTACAAACAGCAGCAGTGATCCATGGAAGGACCTTTAATGGAAATTAGACACAACCTGACCAATTTTCGAATAACTTTCATCAGGGATCACACTGGTTTTTCCAAATATATTCACTGATAAATAAATAAATAGCCAATGTATACTGCCTTGGTTAGGTTAGGAGGGACTAAATATGCCTTTTTTGCTTCTGAGCAATTAAACAATCTTCTTTAAATCTAGAAAGACATAATTAAGGAATGGGCAACAGATAATTTGTGCCTTTTTGGAATTGTCTGTGTAAGATTTTCTTTTAATTGGTCTCCTTACTTTTCTCACACTCCCTCTCTCTATTATTGTGGTCAAGGAAGATGGACTTTATGCCTGCAGATTGTTTTACTGCTTTTTCATTTTTTTTCTGAGTTTCTTGAACAAGAGTGATCTGGTATGTTAAGTTGTTAAAATAAAAAATTTTTAAAAGTATAGTCATGAATGTATTAGAAAGCAAAAATGTCACTTTGTTTTAACAGATATATTTATTTAATGAACTGGCAAATCATGCATCCAGAAGCAGGCATTGTTACAGCTGTTGCTGCTAGCAACAAGTCTAAGCATACTAGAAATTTTCCAGTCTAAATGAATTCTCTATGACATGTGATTATGCTCATCTTGACCTTGGTGCATCAAATTTCTTGCAAACAGAACATTAATCTAAATATAGGCTCAAAATAAAGCAGCCAATGTACCAGGGCATTTTTGGATAAAGGCTCACCTCTGTTGCTGTTTATTTATTAATAATTAGCTTATTTATTATTAGGATTTATTTACCGCCTTTTTTGAAGGAATTCAGCTAATATAACCACACTTTGTATATGAAAGGGTACTTATAAGTAGCTTCACCTACCTGCAGTCTACAGGTAATTGTGTATTGTTGGAACTGGTAGGCAACTTCCAAAACAAAATTATGCACATGCAGATATCTGCTAGCAAAAATATGCAAGGATTTTGCACTTCTCTCCCCAAAGGTGGAGGGAAGTGCAAAATCCCACAGGTGGAGGGAAAGGGGGAAAAGTATGTCATCAGAGTTGAAAACATCATTTGGAGTATGTACTTCACTCTGGTGTCCTTTTACTATGGTGCGCTGAAACATGGCCTGCGGTAGTGTAGATGTGGGTTTTGGGCGCATGCAGAATTATTTTTCAGTGCGCCTGTAAAAAAAGGCCTCTTTTGTTTTTGCCAAAAATGGACTTGTGGCAAAATCAAAATTGCTGCGCGCCCATTTTAGGTCTCTGACCTTACTGCCAGCCATAGACTGGGTGGTAAAGACCTACGCGCATCAGATGCCACGTGGTGTGCGTCTGCTCTGCACATCCAAAAATAAAAATTATTTCAGACACATGTAGCGGACGCACGCCAAAAATGAAATTACCACAAGAGCCACATGGGCTTAAAAAAAGGGGCCCTCCATCACTTGCCTAGAGTTTATGAAACCCACTTGAACTGGGTTTATTAGAGTGGGTATAACTCCCAACAGCTTTGCAGTTAAATTGATTCTGAAAGCTCACAGTTCTTGATTTAATAAGATATGCCCAGCAGACCCAGATAAAGTTTTACTACTCTTTTGCCTTAGGCAGCATAATTCCTCCTGGAAAATCCAAGTCTCTTGACAAAGAAGTCAATATTTCAGTAATGTGGTGAACCAGAATATCCGTAGATTTTAAAGAATTTAGCTTTTCATCCTGTTAACCCTGGAGATCTATTTTCAATGTTTTAATGATCGTTAGGACTTCTGAATATGTTATCATTCCATTCAGTTTTGCCTTCTCCTTTAGATTCAGACTCAGCAAGTGTCTTTATTCCAAATGTTCCTTAATGTTTTCCACTCTTATTGTGTTATCAGCAGTATAAGTTTCCCTGTACAACAAGGCAAACCTCCATCGAAGATAAATCAAATTCTATGCATTAGGGTCTCTGCTTTCAAAGGGTTTCCCCAATTAAGTGTGTGTCAGACAAAACCTGCTTATTTCAACCATCTGGATCAAACACAAAGCAAAACTACTGAAACATAAGCCCACTCCATAAACCATCTGGACATTATAAACGTTTTCCAAAGTTGCTGAGTCTGCATTATTTTAGTAGTTAACCTACCTCAGCTTTGGAAAAAAGCCCTAGGCATTTCCTTTTATACCTGGTCCTTTATATATCATTCTACATCTTTTCTGTAGTGACGGTTAACATTTGTAAGAGAATTATCCATGGTCATAGAACTAATATACGTATTCCATAAACAGATTTCATATCTGATATGAAATATATGCTACCTAATGAATCCTTTGTGAAAATGAAAAGCACGTGTTGTCATTGGTTATATAATCACAAAAAAGGGGTGGGGGAGGTGGGGGGGAGAGGGATAAACAATCTCCACTAAGCACAAAACCAAACATACATAAGGAGTTAACCATATGGGTTTAAGAAATAGGGAAGATATCAATACCAGCTCTGCTATAGCACTCACCATTATATGATTCATTGGCAGAGTTGACTAGGTAGTCATATATCTTCAAAAAATAAACAAACAAACAAACAAACAAACAAAAAACACCTCTAAAACTTAAAAAAAAATTGTACCATAAAACTGTTCTTAAGTATGTAGATATGTTTTAGTAGACTATCAAATAATCAATAATAAATACATAAATCTTTATGGGGCTCATTTTTGAAAGAAAAAAAGTCCAAAAAGTGTTATAAAGCACCAATTGGACAAATTTCTAAAAATGTCAAAATCAGTATTTTCAAAACCTGTTTTGTAAAGTTTATATATGCAATCTGTCTGCAGTGCGCCCAAATCACAAGGGGGCATGTCGGGGGGCATTTTGAGGGTGGGCTAAGGGCGGGCCTAACACTTGGACATTTTACAGCTATAAATGGAACAAAATAAAAATGTCTAGGGCAAAAATGTCAACGTTTTGGTCTAGACCTGTTTTTATAATGAATAAGACACAAAAGGTGCCCTAAATGATCACTGGAGGGAATAAGGGATGATCCCCTCTTACTCCCCCAGTGGTCACTGACCCCCACTCACACCCCAAAAATGTGAATAAGAATAGTACTAACCATCCTCTATTACAGCCTCAGATGTTATAGCCAGGTCCATTAGAGCAGCATGTAGGTCCCTTGAGTTGTGTAGTGCTGGGTGCAGTGCACTGTGACAGGTGGACCCAGGCCTATACCTCCCCTTACCTGTTACATTTGTGGTGGAAACTGCAAGACCTCAAAAACTCACCAGAAACCCACTGTACCCATAAATAGGTGCCCCTCACCCATAAGGGCTATTGTAGTGGTGTATGGTTAGGGGTAGTGGGTTTTGGAGGGCTCTCAGTAGAAACAATAAGGGAGCAACGGTGAAATGCATACATGGGAGCATTTATATGATGTCCACAGCAGTGCACCCTAGGGTGCCCCATTGCTCTACTGGGATGTCTGGGGAACCAGTCTGCTAAAAATGTTGGCCCCTCCTACATCCCAATAGCTTGAACTGTCTTTTTCCAAGTTTAAAATTTTATTAAAGACACATTTTTTAAAATTACATTTTTGGCACCTGCTTTGAGGCCTCCTGCTCACATGCCATTCTCCTGGACAATCCTCTTCTGATATTTGGGGTGCATGTTTGATACTGTCCTTTATTTAAAACTGGCACTGTTTTATTTTTTTCAATTTTTCTTTAATTTTATTTTATGTGAAGCTCCTTCACCTGCCCATCAGATAAGGCAGTATATCAAATACTCATAATAAACAGTGAGAGGGTGCTCACTGGGATGTGTTTAAGATGGAAGAGTAAAATAGGTTATACAAAAGTATGCAAACTATTTTACCCCCCACCCCCTCAAAGTACTGTATGGGGCTAATCTTACGAGTATAAAATGCCATATAAAAAAATTCCTTTTGTTCCTGTTCTGTGAAATAATCTCATACAATGACCCCTAGTAGTGCACACATTTGTTTGCTCCAATTTACACTTGCTCCAAAGGAGATGTAAATGTATGCATGTACTCTATGCTTTTACACATTTTTATAAAATTCACATGTACATTTTAACTCCATCCCTGCCTCATCTATACTAAGCCCCTTGAAGACCTTTTTCTGAAATTGAATATACTGTAATTTGCTATGCAAGTTAAATAAATTTAAATACAATAAAATATACTCTAAAGAAAAGAACTCCAAAATTATATAGGAAAGACACACCAGCTTATAATTGAAAAAGAAAAACGCCTATATTGCGACCCAAATCGGGAGATAGACGTTTATCTCACGAAAACGAATAAAGCGGTATAATTGAAAGCCGAATTTGGACGTTTTCAACTGCACTCCGTCGCGGATGCGGACAAAGTTGATGGGGGCGTGTTGAAGGCGGAACTGGGGCGTGGTTATCGGGCGATCAGAGATGGGCGCCTTTCGCCGATAATGGAAGAAAAATATGCGTTTTTAGCGAGAATTTAGGGCACTTTTCCTGGACCCTGTTTTTCCACGAATAAGGCCCCAAAAAGTGCCCTAAATGACCAGATGACCACTGGAGGGAATCGGGGATGACCTCCCCTGACTCCCCCAGTGGTCACAAACCCCCTCCCACCACAAAATATGCCGTTTCACAACTTTTTATTTTCACCCTCAAATGTCATACCCACCTCCCTGGTAGCAGTATGCAGGTCACTGGAGCAGTTATTAGGGGGTTCAGTGGACTTCAGGCAGGTGGACCCAGGCCCATCCCCCCCCCACCTGTTACACTTGTGCTGGTAAATGGGAGCCCTCCAAACCGCCCCCCAAACCCACTGTACCCACATGTAGGTGCCCCCCTTCACCCCTCAGGACTATAGTAATGGTGTAGACTTGTGGGCAGTGGGTTTTGAGGGGGATTTGGGGGGCTCAACACACAAGGGAAGGGTGCTATGCACCTGGGACCTCTTTTACCTTTTTTTTGTTATTGTAAAAGTGCCCCCTAGGGTGCCCGGTTGGTGTCCTGGTATGTGAGGGGGACCAGTGCACTACGACTCCTGGCCCCTCCCACGAACAAATGCCTTGGATTTATTCGTTTTTGAGCTGGGCGCTTTCATTTTCCATTATCACTGAAAAACAAAAACGCCCAGCTCACAAATTGTCGAATAAAACATGGACATCTATTTTTTTCGAAAATACGGTTCAGTCCGCCCCTTCACGGACCCGTTCTCAGAGATAAACGCCCATGGAGATAGACGTTTTTGTTCAATTATGCCCCTCACAATCATGCGAAGAGCCATATATTAACAAAAGGAATCATAGCACTCTGTGATAAGGTGGTCAGATGTCATCAAAATGTCAATCAGGTCTATCTCTCACCTGAGGCCCCAGTGGTCTCCCGAAGGCAATGGTATAAAAGTGTGTTTTTAAGGCCACTTTAAAACTGGTCAGGTTATGCTTTGAGTGAATTGCAAAAGATAAATTATTTCAAAGGACAGCAGCTAAAAAGAAGAAAGCACTATTTGTAGTGCTCTTTCAGCTTCTTTTAGCAGGTCTGAGAAGAACTAGCCTACATCTGTTGATGCAGTGCTAATCATACCAGTGTTTGGCTATTTTCATATTATCAAGTTATCCCCTATATGTATGCTTGTTAAAATATAGAATTCCTGGCTGTTAATCTAAAACAACACAGTTGGTTTCCCTTTGACAATGTGCTGCAAGTTAAAAGCACTCATGAGCACTACAGAAAAGCTATTTGAAAAGTGCTTACCAAAATAGTACTCAAGCCTGTGTTGGCACGTTAGCGCTTAACGTTCCTACACAGTTAAGGCGCCTTAACTATGTAGGTGCCTACACAGTTAAGGTGCCTTCACTTTGAAGATGCCTTAACTATGTAGGCACCTACATAGTTAAGGCGCCTACATAGTTAAGGCTCTACAAAGTGAAGGCGCCTTTACTGTGTAGGCGCCTACATAGTTAAGGCATCTTCAAAGTGAAGGCACCTTAACTGTGTAGACACCTACACAGTTAAGGCGCCTTAAAAAGGGAAGGCGCCTTAACTGTGTGAGGTTTGTTCCCCCGCCTACCTCAGTGTCATCCCCAATTCAGCAGAGATTGGATCGTTTCCTTGCCGGAGCCTCTCCAAGTGAGTTGAGGGAGGTGATTCCCGTTGCGGAGGGAATCGGAGGAGCGGAACCTCTGCTGGGACATGAAACTTCACTTTCTCCCTCCTCTGCTTCCAATATTCCTCCATGTCTGGCGTCGGCTGCTTCGCTGGGAGATAGCCTACACGTTTCCGGAAGTGTGGCGTGCGGGGTCTCTGGCGAGGGTCCTGCATTGCAGCGAAAAAGCCTGGAAAATGAGGCCCAGGTTTTGACCGGAGTTTCAGATATAAAGAGGTAAATCTTTGGTTTGGTTAATGCTCAATAAGATGGCCTCAACTCTTCAGAACTCCTCAGGTGAGGTAACTGCTTTGAGGATTTGGTTAAGACGAGTCAGTAAAAGAAGATCTCTCCACTCGGGTCAAACAAATTCAAAATGAAGTGAAACAGCTTCAAGATTTTAAGTTTACTATGGTTAAAGACATACTGGCCCTCCATAAAAAGATTGAGCAGATAGAGAATTTTAATAGGCATTTGAATGTTCACCTCTTGAATTTCCCTAAAGTCCCTGGGACTGCCTATGGATTTATTTAAAAGATATCTGGTTGATAATTTGAAAATACCACAGGACGCTATTCCCCCAATCAATAAGATTTTTTATTTGCCAAAGAACCCAAGGAAGAAAGAAGGAGAAGGTAGAGGCGGAGAAAATATAAATATTGATGTGAATAATATATCTGCTATTTTTGAGCAATCGATAGAAAATGCTACGGAGAGAACCATGCTCTTAGTTTCCTTTGTGTTTGAACAAGATCTTAATGCTGTTTTAAGACTTTAAACATCCAAATGTGTTTTTCGGAGGAGGGAAAATTTAGATTTTTCTGGATGTCACCAAACTGACTCAAGAACGGAGAAAAATATTTTTGGCCATGAAACAGGAAATATTGAAACTGGGGGGGGGGGACTTTTTCCCTTGCTTACCCATGTAAATGCTTGGTTCGATTTGGAGAGACAAAGTATATTTTTTATTCCCCTGAGCAACTAAAAGCTTTTCTTGATTTAAAAAAGTTAACATAATGATGGAAATAGTAATATAGGTGAGGTAATCACACGTAGCCTTTATGTTTATATTTGAAGTTGCTTACGATAAATCTTCTATGATCCAGCCACCTTTCTCAATTAATGGTGGTCTAAGAAAGCTGACTATATTTTGCTTATTGTTGTTGCTGTGTTTCTGTTTGACAAGTGTATGGCTTGTAAAAAGTTTGTAAGATTGTCATAAATAAATAATTTAAAAAAAAAGAAAAAGAAAAGGAGATCCAAAACAAATGCATACTGCAAAGCTGAAGAGCTGTTCTCTTGCCTGGAGTCTGAATACTCCTTACTGTAAAAAGAATATATTAAATAAAATGTATCACTAGACTTTTTTTTATCAGGTGGCACCATGCAATGTGAATATGTGCCATGATTTTGAGCAAACATACAGTTAACTGTCAAACTTGAACCAGATGGAGTTGAGCCTGGTTCTAATTTGATGGGGGAATGAATGCAGAGTCTGCCCCCTCCCAATCCAATGGGAAAACATATCTGAGATTTCCCAGTAAATGTGGAAGGTGTGCGGGGTGGAAATCTAAAATAGATTCAAAAATGCTGCACTGTGTCCAGAAAATCTCCAAGGCACCCATGCAGGTCAGGGGAAATCTGTGTCTCTGTGTTTGGGGGGGGGGGGGGATGCTGCTTGGAATTTTTTAGGATCCAATATGGATTTTGCAGATATACTGCAGATTGCCTCAGTGATCCCATAGATTTGTCACAGGTTTGGTAAGCAGGTAGAAATCATATTTTAAAGTGAAACCTATGTCCCTAATTAAGATGTCTTCAAGATAATTTCTTTGTATCAAATAGCAAGAGCACCATTGCGATTAAAAACAATTAGTGTACTTCAACTACGAACAGAGGTGCCAACTTTTCAAACTGATTTTGGGTTCTAAATACCACACCAATTACTCCTCTCTGGACAACATTAAGCCACTTGCTCCATATTGGGACTGCTCAGCACCCATTTCACCCACAGAGTTCTCACCTAAAACTATTTAGAATAATAGCCTGACCGGTATTATATAATTATGGGGCCCTTTTACAAAGCTGCGGGAGGGCTAACACGAAGATAGCGCGTGCCAAATCGGCACTGCCACTGGGGTAGCGCATGCTCCCGGCAATAATTCAGAGTTTGGCATGCAGGGAATCCCATGTTAGAAAATATTTTTCTGTTTTCTACTGTGGGGGACGTTCCCGGTGGTAATTGGCAGCATGGTAGCTCATGAGCCATTACTGCTAAGTCAATGGCTGGCAGTAAGGGGTCAGGCTGTAAATAGGCATGCGCTAGTTTTAATTTTTGCGCACGCCCATTAAAAAATGGCCTTTTTCCCAGTTGTGGTAAATAAGTGGCCCAGCGTGCACCCAAAACATCATGCCCACACTACCCCAGGCAACATTTTACCACAGCGTTGTAAAAGGACCCTTATATACATAACTTACATAGGGGTCCTTTTACTAAGCTGCAGTAAATGGGGACCTGCGCTAGCATCAGCGTGTGTTTTTGACATGTGCTGAGGTGGCGGTAAGCGCTCCCATGCTAACCTGGTGCTACAAAATAGAAAATATTTTTCTAGCGACAGAAATGGCATGTGCTGGGGTTGGGAACTACCATTGGGCTCCTGCTGTAGCCTGGCGGTGGTTTTGGATTGGCATGCAGCAAGCCTGTTGCTGTGCACCAACCCTTTAGTAAAAGGTCCCCTTAATGCATATTTACAAGAAGGTGGGGGGGGGGGGGGAAGCGTACATATGGGTGAAACCTGGACAACGGCCCCACTTACATGTACAACTTTTATAAAAAAACAGCAAATTATGTACACATCTCCAACACTTAGGTATGAACGCTTGCATCAGCTTTACGGCTGGCATAAATTCTCATGTGTAAATGTTTATACATGTAATGTAAATACCAGGCTACGTCCAAAACTCCAGTAGCGAACATATCCATTTTCGAACCTGATAAATGTCTATCTTTTTTTTCTTTTCAAAAATAGCCATTTGCTGGATCTATGGGAAGCCAACATTCTTAGGGCTCCTTTTACTAAGCGGCAGTAAGCCCAACGTGGGCTTACCACTCGCTATTTACAGTGGTGGAAATAAGTATTTGATCCCTTGCTGATTTTGTAAGTTTGCCCACTGACAAAGACATGAGCAGCCCATAATTGAAGGGTAGGTTATTGGTAACAGTGAGAGATAGCACATCACAAATTAAATCCGGAAAATCACATTGTGGAAAGTATATGAATTTATTTGCATTCTGCAGAGGGAAATAAGTATTTAATCCCTCTGGCAAACAAGACCTAATACTTGGTGGCAAAACCCTTGTTGGCAAGCACAGCGGTCAGACGTCTTCTGTAGTTGATGATGAGGTTTGCACACATGTCAGGAGGAATTTTGGTCCACTCCTCTTTGCAGATCATCTCTAAATCATTAAGAGTTCTGGGCTGTCGCTTGGCAACTCGCAGCTTCAGCTCCCTCCATAAGTTTTCAATGGGATTAAGGTCTGGTGACTGGCTAGGCCACTCCATGACCCTAATGTGCTTCTTCCTGAGCCACTCCTTTGTTGCCTTGGCTGTATGTTTTGGGTCATTGTCGTGCTGGAAGACCCAGCCACGACCCATTTTTAAGGCCCTGGCGGAGGGAAGGAGGTTGTCACTCAGAATTGTACGGTACATGGCCCCATCCATTCTCCCATTGATGCGGTGAAGTAGTCCTGTGCCCTTAGCAGAGAAACACCCCCAAAACATAACATTTCCACCTCCATGCTTGACAGTGGGGACGGTGTTCTTTGGGTCATAGGCAGCATTTCTCTTCCTCCAAACACGGCGAGTTGAGTTCATGCCAAAGAGCTCAATTTTGTCTCATCTGACCACAGCACCTTCTCCCAATCACTCTCGGCATCATCCAGGTGTTCACTGGCAAACTTCAGACGGGCCGTCACATGTGCCTTCCGGAGCAGGGGGACCTTGCGGGCACTGCAGGATTGCAATCCGTTATGTCGTAATGTGTTACCAATGGGTTTCGTGGTGACAGTGGTCCCAGCTGCCTTGAGATCATTGCCAAGTTCCCCCCTTGTAGTTGTAGGCTGATTTCTAACCTTCCTCATGATCAAGGATACCCCACGAGGTGAGATTTTGCGTGGAGCCCCAGATCTTTTTCTTACTATGGCACCAACAGTTGTCTCCTTCTCGCCCAGCGTCTTACTGATGGTTTTGTAGCCCATTCCAGCCTTGTGCAGGTGTATGATCTTGTCCCTGACATCCTTAGACAGCTCCTTGCTCTTGGCCATTTTGTAGAGGTTAGAGTCTGACTGATTCACTGAGTCTGTGGACAGGTGTCTTTCATACAGGTGACCATTGCCGACAGCTGTCTGTCATGCAGGTAACGAGTTGATTTGGAGCATCTACCTGGTCTGTAGGGGCCAGATCTCTTACTGGTTGGTGGGGGATCAAATACTTATTTCCCTCTGCAGAATGCAAATAAATTCATATACTTTCCACAATGTGATTTTCCGGATTTAATTTGTGATGTGCTATCTCTCACTGTTACCAATAACCTACCCTTCAATTATGGGCTGCTCATGTCTTTGTCAGTGGGCAAACTTACAAAATCAGCAAGGGATCAAATACTTATTTCCACCACTGTAGGAAGTACCGCCGGGCTACCGCAGCAGCCCAGCGGTACTTCCCACCCCTACCGTGCCATCACTTCCAGTGCTATGAAAATTTGTAGCACCAGATACTACCCGGTGGTAATCAGGCAGTGTCGCGGCACTGCCCGGTTACCGCCGGGTTAATACGGGAGCCCTTACTGCCACTTCAATGGGTGGCGATAAGGGCTCCCCCCCCCCCCCCCCCCGAAATGGCTGCAAAGCAAGTGCTTTACTTGCCACTCAGCCATTTCCTGAAGGAAACTGAGACCAGCCCTTTTACCAGCTGTGGTAAAAGGGGGCCTTGACGCGTGTGCAAAACACGCACGGATGCCATCGCAGGCCCTTTTGTTATCGCCCTTTTTACATGTATAAAATTCATACAACTCCTGTATTGCTTGTGAATGTTCTGCTTTGTTGTTTATAATGACAAATTTCAATAAAGATGGTTTGAACTAAAACAAATGAGTTTTGAAAATAGTGATTTAGATGTTTTGGGGGAAAAAAATGTCCAAATGATGCTTTGTGCCGCTTTTTGGATGTTTTCCTATTTTGAAAATGAGCCCCTGAAGGTAAAGTTATTTCCACTTTGTATAAACCTATTCAAAAATTACTTTTCTCAGTCTTACATGGAGCAATTAATCCTTGGGAAATCGAATTGCATATTGACAGAAGTGAAATTGGTTTACATTACCTTTGGTTGAAAGTTTCAAGACCTATTCGCTCAGCAAGTCTCACGCAATCTTTGTACTTTTTGGCTCATAAAACACTATCCTGCTTATAATCGAACGAGAAAAACGCCCAAGTTCCGACCTAAATCGGGAGATGGACGTTTATCTCACAAAAACGAATAACATGGTATAATCGAAAGCCGAACTTGGACGTTTTCAACTGCACTTCATCGCGGAAGCGTACAAAGTTGACAGGGGCGTGTCGGAGGCGTGGTGAAGGCGGGACTGGGGCATGGTTATCACCCAAACAGAGATGGGTGCCTTTCGCCGATAATGGAAAAAAAGTATGCGTTTGTAGCTAGAATTTAGGGCACTTTTCCTGGACCCAGTTTTTTCACGAATAAGGCCCCAAAAAGTGCCCTAAATGACCAGATTACCACCAGAGGGAATCGGGGATGACCTCCCCTGACTCCCCCAGTGGTCACTAACCTCTCCCACCACAAAAAATGATGTTTCACAACTTTTTATTTTCACCCTCAAATGTCATACCCACCTCCCTGGCAGCAGTATGCAGGTCCCTGAAGCAGTTGTTAGGGGATGCAGTGGACTTCAGGCAGGTGGACCCAGGCCCATCCCCCCCCTACCTGTTACAATTGTGCTGCTTAATGCTTAGTCATCCAACCCCCCCCAAACCCACTGTACCCACATGTAGGTGCCCCCTTCACCCCTTAGGGCTATAGTAATGGTGTAGACTTGTGGGCAGTGGGTTTTGAGGGGGATTTGGGGGGCTCAACACACAAGGGAAGGGTGCTATGCACCTGGGAGCTCTTTTACCTTTTTTTTGTTTTTGTAAAAGTGCCCCTTAGGGTGCCCGGTTGGTGTCCTGGCATGTGAGGGGGACCAGTGCACTACGAATCCTGGCACCTCCCACGAACAAATGCCTTGGATTTATTCGTTTTTGAGCTGGGCGCTATCATTTTCCATTATCGCTGAAAAGCAAAAACACCCAGCTCACAAATTGTCGAATAAAACATAGACGTCTATTTTTTTTCGAAAATACGGTTCAGTCCGCCCCTTCACGGACCCGTTCTCGGAAATAAACGCCCATGGAGATAGACGTTTTCATTCGATTATGCCCCTCCATGTACTCCAGTGAGGAAATGGAGAGATGGCCTTGAAGCATTATTTATTTATTAGGATTTATTTATCACCTTTTTGAAGGAATTCACTCAAGGCGGTGTACAATAAGACTAGGTCAAACGTGCAATAGACAATTACAGCAGTAAAAATATTCAAATAACAATACAAAGTGTGGTATGGTATACTACTTACAATGTCAACACAGTATGTAATAGAGCATTATAATTGATAGTGAAGGGTAAAGCAAAGATGTAACATTCACGCCTTAGCGTTTGTAACACATGTAAATGGTGCACGCGGGTTAAACGCTAACGTGTCCATAGAAATGTATAGGCACGTAAGCGTCTAACATGCCTTAAATTTACATGCACGTTAAAAACGCTGACGCACCTTAGTAAACATAACCCAGAGATAGGTAAGAGAGTAAGAAGATTGTGAGGACCCTAGAGAAATAGGCGGGGAAGTTGCTAGGGAAAGGAGCAGGAAGGGAAAATTTTACCCTGAAAACTAAAAGAACTACAAATCCCAGTTTCCCCGTGGTAGATAGTCCGCCCCCTCCTCAGGGACACAAGCGGCTTATTTCATCTGAGATTGAGGAAGACTACAGTTCCCAAGAGCCTCTGGATAAAACCCCAGATCCTATTAGGAAGGAGAGCAAGAACTACAGTCCCAGGCTCCTGGTGGGGAGAGAGGGGACTGGTTCAGGGAGGCTAATCAGGAGGATTTGGGACAGCTGGGAGGAATACAAGGAGAGGAGCTGATGGACTGGCAGCTGGTAGCAGGAGTTCAGGAGTTTTCCCAAGGGGGAGAAGAAGCTGAGACTGAACCTATGGATATCTCTGCACTGGCCAAGGTACAAGGGAAAAGGCTAAAAGGGTTTATAACAGCCCTATTTTCTAGCTTGGGTGAGAAGTGGAAGAGTGATTGTTAACAGAAACTCTGGGAGTGTGAAAAGGGGAGTCAGAGTGAAGCTCACTACAGAAGCGGTGCCTGAAGCTAATACTTGTGCTGACCTCCTCAAACCTCACTCAAGTGCGTGGAATCCAGGTGTTTGAGGCTGGTAGTAAGGAAGGGGGTCCCTTCAACCTCTGTATGTATAAGAGGTGAAGGAAAAGAGGTTTGAGCTGGAAATAGTGAACTGTGGTATTAAAAAAGCTTAATCTCCAGAAGAACTGTATTCTGTGGGAATCAATGAACTTTGGGCCTTGTGGGGGGCTTACTTCAGTTACTAAAGATTGAAAGGCAATTGCAGAGGTCCCCTCTGCCCCTGCAGGTGGATGACCTTATACTGACTGTATAACAGATAGGAGAAAAGCAAATTAGACACAGGAGACTGAAGTGAGGTGGGGGGGGGGGGGGGGTTGCATGCTAGGGCTGCCCTAGGCAGCGCCTAGAGGGAGTCAGTGACTCCCAGCTCCAGATCCTGAAAAACTATACTGAGCCTTAAGTGAGAAACTGTATTTTGGAGACCTGCTTTAAAGGAACTAGCAGAATAGCAACAACTGTAAACTATTTGTATTTTGAAATAGACATATCTTTGAGTTATTAAAAGAATCTCACCAAGCCAGGCATGTGGAGTTGAGTCTCAGAATCGTCCAGGACAAGCTGAGGCGACATTGGTCCCCGGGAGGGAGGCGTGACGACAAGAGTTAGAAAGTTGCATATGAGGTCAGAGAGATGGTTAAATATTATCTCAACTAGGGTAGGAGTGGATAAAAATGTCCTGCAGTATGTGCAGCTTGAGTCTCAGTTACTTCTTCCATCAAAGGCCTGGTTGAAGAGCCAAGCTTTCACCTGCTTCCTGAAGTAGAGATAGTTCTTGTGTTGAGCGTAGCCTTTCAGGCAGTGCAATCCAGAGTGTGGGGGCTACGCCGGAGAAGGCTTGCTTGCGGGTATCCCATCGTGTAATGTTTGTTAGCATTGTAATACCAATCACGGATCATTTTCACATATGACCTTTGACTGTCTAGTTATTAAACAATTTTGTAATGCTGTGTGGCCTATAATACAAAAAATATTGAATATTAATAATTCACTTACATTGCCTTTAATAATTCTCAAGTCTGCTTCTCCATTCCTCGTGCTCCCTAATTCTCATAAGCTGTTACTGGATATTCTTATTTCCAGTGCTATTCATAATGGGATCCCAGAAAAGCACTAAAACCATAAATAAATACATTCTGGTGGCATAATGTTTGTCTCATACAAAAATTTGAACTAAAGATTTCAGAAGCAACCAGCTCACATTCAAAAACCAAACAATTTTGGCTTCCCATAGATGATTACCTGAAAAACTGATTACTCTATAATATTGTTTGTGACTATTTTACTTATTTGATCTCATTGCTTCTTCCCCAGGTATTGTTATATGTTTGCTAATCTGTTATGAGTTTCCTTATTTATCCTTTCATTTTGAAATATCTGATACAAATTTATAATCTTCAATAAAATATTTGAACTAAAAATCCCTTCTTTAATGGGCTCTCCAGTAATATACATGTATATGCAAAAGAAGAAAAATGAAAACATTAAGACAGATTTTCCATAAAATCAACGTAGAGTGAGGGAGGGGAAAGAGTGCTGACCAGCTGCTTTATTTTCATCATCATCTGAATTCATGTGAATTTTTACATGTTAAAATGGGGTCACTCTGGATAAAAGCTTGAACAGCACCGTCTTAAATATTTTGAAGTATGCAGCAATGTTAGAAAAAGTGTTTTCTTTTGTGAATCTTTTGCAGGAAACTCCTGCTAAGAAATATGCTGAGCTGGCACTAGAGACGGCTTTGGGGGACAGTCCTTGAGACAGCCCGTGGAGGTGAAACATGCATGTTGGATGCAGTGCCCCCAGTCCGACAACATTTAAGATGAGTATTGAATAACTCTATCACTTTAAATTGGAATAAGGATTATATATAAGTTTATTCAATCGGGCGGAACAGATAGGAGGTGTGTGCCGATTATCTTGCTAAAGTGATCTCACAGACAAGAGGCACTGCTGAAGTCACTGAGAAATAGAGAATCATTTTTGCAACTTATGTTTTCAACCTAATTATACTCTATTATTCAATGAATACAGTATGTATATATAAGACTGGTAATACAGGGGCCCTCTTACTAAGCTGCATGGGTGCATACGCGCGTCCTACATGCGGCAATTTTGAATTACCGCCCAGGTACCATGAGGCCCGGGCAGTAATTTTATTTTTTACATGCGCCCACCATGTGTCCTGGAAAATTTCTGGCACACGGCACTAGGCGGTATCGTCATTGTACGCGCGCTGATGATTACCGCTCGGTTAACGAGTGAGACTATGGCGGTAAGGTCTCAAGCCCAAAATGAACATGCACCAATTTTTATTTTGCCGCACATCCATTTTCGGCTAAAAAAATTTAAAAAAGGCCTTTTTTGCAGGTACGCTAAAAAATGGACCTGCACGATCCCAGTACACAAGTTTACACCAGCCCAGGCCATTTTTCAGCATACCTTAGTAAAAGGACCCCACAATTTGTATAGTAGGAGTGAAGAGATTTATTCCTGTTTGGAGTCTCCCGCAAAATTTAATTGAATATCGGGTGCCATTTGTGAGTGATACACTCTAGGAGGAAACAGCAGCCATGATGAGGCACACTGACACCAACTGAGAGGAGGTTAGAAATTCACACCCGCAAAATGCTCCTTAAAGTTGAGCCCCCTGCAGGCTGGTAGAAGAACCTCATACCTTTTGGTCACATGTGTGTACCTGCTATCTTTAGTGCATACATGCTAATGCCTTTCCAGACCAAGTTAGAATGCATGGTACGACTTTTTTGCATAGTATACTAACTGTTGTGCATGCTAAATTATTTCAGCATGCACAGTAAGCCTCAATGCATGAGTCCCTAAGTGTTTGAGAGGATACATCCTAAAATATCTGAATAGGCCTCTTATTGTGCCAGATTCAATCCGCTTTCCACTTAGCCACAATATCTCCTGGCAGATTGTTTGGAGGAGTTCCAGTTGCACGATGTGTTCTATTTTAATCAGATTTAATTTCTGTATCTGATGACGGATTTTAAATTAGCTGAAAGATTTCATGAACTGTTTCTTTAACACAGTGATGCAGAGTAATTCAGGGACTCTCCTTACTTTGATCTTCAGTGTGTTAACCATTTTCATGCCTAACTCCACATTTTCTGTCTCTGCAGCTTAATTCAGCGGCAGGTAATTGTTTCTCTTTCTCCTCTAGTACTTACTCCTTTTCCTCCATCCTGTTACTGAGTTTCGTTATTTCATTGTGGATAGGATCTATTTTACTCGCAAAGTTTCATTAGATTAGTTTTGAATTCCTGAAACCACTGCTTCATAGAGGGGCCCTTTTACTAAACTGCGTAAACGACTACGCACACCAAAATGGAGTTACCGCCCGAATACAGCGTGGCTCTTGCAGTAATTTCATTTTTGGCATGCGTCCAATACACGCATCTGAAAAATATTTTTTATTTTTGGGCGAGCGTAACAGACGTACACCAAGTGGCATTTGTCGCGCATAGGTCATTACCACCGGGATTCTTTACCGTAGGTCAATGGCTGGCGGTAAGGTCTCAGACTCAAAATGGACTCTCAGCAATTTTCATTTTGCAGCACGTCCATTTTCAGCAGAAAAAAATAATTCTGTGCACGCCCAAAACGCTACACTACCATTTTCAGCGCACCTTAGTACAAGGACCCCTTAGTTCTTGGATGATCTGACTGCCACATCTTCCCAATTTATTGCAATACTTTAGGTTCATTTTTTATTTTGTTTGCTTAAACAGAATATTTAAGCAATTAAGGCGATTGTGATGACTTTTTCTATGAAATAGTTTCAAAGTGCTGGATTAAGCACAAAGGTAAGAACACAGGTAGCCTGTGTGCACCCTGTTACTTCCTCCTCTACCTGACTTGTTAATCTGCTATTCATTCCCAAACATTTGGAAGAAAGGTGGGAAAAGAGAGATATGATAGAGATGTTTAAAATACCTCCATGGTATAAATGTAAAGGAGTTGAGTTTTTTTTTCAATTGAAAGAAGCTCTGGAATGAGAGCGCATATAGGATGAAGGTGGCAGGGGTCAGACTGGGGAATAACCTGAGGAAATACTACTTTATGGAAAGGGTGCTGAATTCATGGAATGGCCTCCTGATGGAGGTAGTGGAGATGAAAACTGTATCTGAATTCAAACAAGCTTGGGACAAGTACATAGAATCTCTAAGAAAGAGGAAGGGATAGTAGATGGTATGGATGGGAAGACTAGATAGGCTATATTGTCTTTATCTGCCTTCATTTTTCTTTATCAATGTCTTTCTGCTAGTAGTAGATCATGATCTCATTCCCAAAGTTCTCTCCCCCCCCCCCCCCCCCCCCCCCGAGACTAAATATATGCACTAGTTAGATCTTGCCGACTGTTTCTGTTGTGTTCTCTCCTCTGCCAATTTATTTTGGTTAGTGCAGGGGCCACTGGCTCTGTTACATCAAGCTATAGATTTATGTCCAGGATTTCCTTGTAAGCCTCCAAAATTTTATGAAACTGAGCTTTGGTCTTTGGAGAAGGAAAAAGTTGTTCAATCTTGTGTCAGAGAGAACTACCTGACAGATCTTTAATGGCAGTAAAAGGGAAATTATAGATTCAATGTGCTACTCTCCATTCCTTACATCTTTGCACTGCCCTCAGCAAGCTGGAAGAAAGCAGAGCAGCTCCACAGACATCAGAGTTCTGCTCAAATTATGTGGTCTCCAGAGATCTAGCTGAAATTTCTGGGTTGTGAACATGCTAGAAACTGTTCCCTCTAAGGTAAGCTTGTGTGGCCACTCAGTAGCTGGAAACATAGAAACACGACGGCAGATAAAGGCCATATGGCCCATCCAGTCTGCCCATTCTCTGTAACCCCTAATTCTTCCTGTTCCTAAGCGATCCCACGTGCTTATCCCATGCCTTTTTAAATTCTGGAACATTCCTCGACTCCACCATCTCCACCGGGAGGCCATTCCACACCTCCACCACCCTTTCTGTGAAATAATACTTCCTTAGGTTACTCCTAAGCCTATTCCCTCTTAACTTTGTCATATGCCCCTCATATGCCTCAGTTGATCTCTCAAAGCCCTGCTCTATCCTTATAAAGTGGGAGTGTTCAGTTGGACCATTATTCAGATTAAAGGAGGAGTTAGTTTAGTGCAGTTGATTAAAAAATTTGATATACCTCCCAGCCATAACAGATCACAGTGGCTTACAATAAAATATAAACATAGTTCTTGGAGGGAACATGGTACGATGTTGTTGTACTCAGTGCATCTATCATTTTGGACCATTAAAAAAAATATATCCAAAAGAAAAACTCCCAAAATCAAGCCATTGGGATGTATGGGAGGCCTACTTTCTTAGTAGACTGGCCACACAGACATCCCAGCAGAGCAATGGGGCACTCTAGGGGCCACTGCAGTGGACTTCACATAAAAGGTCCCAGGTTCCCCACTGGAGTTTTGGACATAACCTGGTATTTACATGCATAAACAGTTACACATGAGAATTTATGCCAGCCATAAAGCTGGTTCAAGCGTTCATGCCCAAGTGTTGGAGATGCGTATATAATTTGCTGGGTTTTCTAAAATTTGCACATGTAAGTGGGGCCCTTGTCCAGGTTTCACCCATATGTACGCTCCCCCCCCCCCCCCCCCCCACCTTGTAAATATGCATTAAGGGGATCTTTTACTAAAGGGTTGGTGCACAGCACCAGGCTTGCCGCATGCCAATCCAGAACCACCGCTGGGCTACTGCAGGAGCCCAGTGGTAGTTCCTACCCCCAACACATGCCATTTTCTATTTTTGTAGCACTGGGAGCCCTTACCGCCACCTCAATGGGTGGCGGTAAGTGGTCCCCCACGAAATGCCCACGTGGTAAATGGTTCACTTACTGCACAGCCATTTCATTTTGAGGAAAATTACAGCTTTTTACCCGCTGCGGTAAAAGGGGGCCTCAGCACATCAAAAACACACGCTGATGCTAGCGCAGGCCCCCATTTACTGCAACTTAGTAAAAGGACCCCTATGTAAGTTATGTATATAAGGGTCCTTTAACAACACTGTGGTAAAATGTGGCCTGGGTGCACGCTGGGCCACTTATTTACCACAGCTGGGAAAAAGGCCATTTTTTTAATGGGCCAGGAAATAGGCATGCACAAAAATTAAAACTAGCGCGTGCCTATTTACGGCCTGAGCCCTTACTGCCAGCCATTGACTTAGCAGTAAGGGCTCACGAGCTACCATGCTGCCAATTACCACCGGGAACATCCCCCACAGTAGAAAATAGAAAAATATTTTCTACCGTGGGATTCAGCACACGCCAAACTCTGAATTATTGCCGGGAGCATGCGCTACCCAGTGGGTAGTGCCAATTTGGCATGTGCTATCCTCATGTTAGCCCTCCTTCAGCTTTGAAAAGGGTCCCCATAATTATATAATAGTGGTCAGGCTATTATTCTAAATAGTCATAGGTGAGAACTCTGTGGGTGAAATGGGTGCTGAGCAGTCCCAATATGGAGCGAGTGCCTTAATGTTGTCCAGAGAGGAGTAATTTGTGTGGTATTTAGCACCCCAAATTATTTTGAAACGTTGGCACCTCTGTTCGTAGTTGAACTACACTAATATTTTAAATTGCAACTGTGCTCTTGCTATTTGATACAATAAATTATCTTGAAGCATCATAATTAGGGACATAGGTTTCACTTTAAAATATGATTATCTACCCGCTTACCAAACTTGTGACAAATCTATGGGATCACTGAGGCAATCTGCAGTATATCTGCAAAATCCACATTGGATCCTCAAAAATTCCAAGCAGCATCCTTCCCCCCCACCCACCAACTCACAGACACAGATTTCCCCTGATCTGCATGGGTGCCTTGGAGATTTTCTGGACACAGTGCAGCACTTTTGAATCTATTTTGGATTTCCACCCCCACACCTTCCACATTTACTGGGAAATCTCAGATATGTTTTCCTATTGGATTGGGAGGGAGTCAGACCCTGCATTCCCGCATCAAATTAGAACCAGGCTCAACTCCATCTGGTTCAAGTTTCATAGTTAACTGTATGCTTCTTCAAAATCATGGCACATGTTCACATTGCATGGTGCCACCTGATAATAAAAAGTCTAGTGATAAATTTTATTTAATATATTCAGACTCCAGGCAAGAGAACAGCTCTTCAGCTTTGCAGTATGCATTTGTTTCCGATCTCCTTTTCTTTTTTTTAATCGGGTTTTCATTTTGTTTTTTTGAAAAAGGACCCCTACATACACATTTGTCATAGTTCTGCAATTGAATATTAACACGACCTTGGTAGAAGTGGTTTAATTTTTTCTTCACCTTCATGTCCTCTTCCACAGCAGGTGATTAAGGTGCTTTTCTGACTCGGGGAAAGGGGGGGGAAGGGTCTGTCAGGCTGTCAACACAAACCTGCTTCTAGTAGCATAGAATGCTTTGAAAATTAATTATGCAAGATGAAAGGGGGAGAGAAGAAACCAGAAGGGAACTAGAAGGTACAAGCAAATTAATTTTGACTACTAGGTAAATCTATGAGGGGAGCCTGATGATTTGAGCAAATGCCTTTGAAGATGACTGAATTTAGTTTTCTAATCAATGTTATTGTGGGAATTCAAGCTTGATCTTTTTTTATCAAGAAATTGATGTTTGGCTGCTTGGTTTTTAAAATTAAAAATGCACACAGTGTGCGCCATAGCCACGTTAGTGCTTAGCGCTCCTATAAAGTCAAGGTGCCTACATAGTTAAGGCGCCTACATACTTAAGGCATGTTAACATCTAGTGCGCCTACAAAGTGAAGTCACACTAACCATAAAGGTGCCTACAAAATGAAGGCGCCTACACAGTTAAGGCGCCTTCATGCATAACGTGCCTTAACTTTGAAGGCACCTTTACGGTTAGCACGCCTTCACGCTTAGCGTGCCTTCACTTTGAAGGCACCTATAATGTTAAGGTGCCTTCAGCGTTGAGGTGCGCTAAACGTGAAGGTGCCTTGATCTTGTGGGTGCCTTAACTTTGTAGGCGCCAACACACTTAATGCGCCTTAAATGTTGAAGGCGCCTTTACGGTTAGCGCACCTTAACGGCTAGTGCACCTTAACTTTGTAGGTGCCTACAAAGTTTAGGTGCCCACAAGATTAAGGCGCCTTCACGTTTAGCGCGCCTTAATGTTTTAGGTGCCTTAACTTTGTAGATGCGTTAAGCGCTAACGCACCAACACAGGCTTGAGTACTATTCAAATAGTAAGCACTTTTGAAATAGCTCATCTGCAGTGCCCATGAGTGCTTTAACTGTGCAAACTTACAGCACATTTGATAAGATCTAGGCAACATTCTGGGAAGGGGGGAACCTATTCCGAAAGGATGGATTCTATCTTAAGTGGGACGGAACTACACTGCTGGCGCTAATAGAGCAGCTTTTATTTATTTATTTTTTTTTAAACTAAGAAATTTTATTAGACTATTCCAAGACACAAAGAATCACTCGTACTCAGTCACCTGGACTATTGCAACTCATTATATGCAGGATGCAAGGAACAAATACTGAAGAAACTTCAAACAGCCCAGAATACAGCAGCCAGACTCATCTTCGGAAAACCAAAATACGAAAGTGCAAAACCCTTACTGGAGAAACTACACTGGCTACCACTCAAGGAACGCATCACTTTTAAAGTATGCACCTTAGTCCACAAAATCATTCACGGTGAAGTCCGACCTAATTAACCTGCCACCCAGAAACGCTAAAAGATCGTCCCAAACCTTCCTCAATCTCCATTTCCCTAAGTGCAAAGGCATAAAATACAAAGCACTGCACGGATCGACTTTCACATACATGAGCACACAATACTGGAATACACTACCACGCAGCCTGAAAATGACCTACGAACTGACCGACTTCCGCAAACTACTAAAGACTTATCTCTTCGAGAAAATCTACGGCAAGGATCAAAACACATAAAGCCCATACAATCTCATAGACACGCACCAATACACTCTCTGAACCTCTACTCCCGCGCTCTCACCACTCTTAAACCCTACCCACTGATAAAATTGTCAGACCTCCCTGTTCCCTCGATTATGTTTTGCCCCCTCTCAACTCACCCCTGTTATATTCCACTGTTCTATCCCCTAAGAATATCCTGAATTTACTCTGTCTTATATAATTCTTCACAATGTAACCCATAATTGTACTGCAACCAATTGCACTTCCACCTTTTACAATGTATTGTAAGCCACACTGAGCCCGCAAATAGGTGGGAAAATGTGGGATACAAATGGAAATAAATAAATAAATTAAATAAAGAAAAAAAATATATATAAACATTCTAATACAAACAGTGTAATAATTGTGCATAGAGTCTAACTTTCACTCCTGGAACAGCAAGTAGATAAAGCAGCTTTTAGACTAAAATGTGTGTGTGGGGGGGGGGGGGGGGGGAGCCGATAGTCATCCAGGAGTACATAGTTTGCTGTGGATTATCTTTGTAGGATACTATTGAAACAGGACATTTAGGGAATCCCAAGAGATTATTCAACAATGGTGAAAGAAAGCTAGGAGTGTTTAAGGGGAGAGCAGAGTAAAAGATACAAATTATCCCTGTCAGGTTCTAATCAGCTTGTAGATGCAAGGAAAAAAATACATTTTGAAGTGTCTGTATGTAAATGATAGAAGCCTAAAAAATAAGATGGGAGAGTTAGCACTAAATGAAGAGATAGATATAATAGGCATCTTAGAAGCCTGGTGGAAAGAAGACAATCAATGGGACACTGTGTTAACAGGGTTCAAATTATATCGCAATGATAGAGTGGACCAAAATGAAGGGGGGGGGGGGTTGTGTTATATGTTAAAGAGGGAATTGTGTCAAACAAAATAAACATTCTACATGAAACAGATAGCAGCATGTGTGAAGGGAAGGAGTATACTAGTAGGGCTGTACTATGGTCCACCATAACAGAACAAACAGACAGATGAAGAAATGTTTGCAGAAATTAGGAAAGTTGGCAATTTGGGCAACAATGTAACAATGGGTGATTTCAATTACCCCAATATTGACTAGATAAATGTTATATCAGGGAGTGCTAGGGAAGTAAAATTCCTAGACATAATAAATGACTGCTTCTTGGAGCAACTGGTCCAGGAACCAACAAGGGGGGGGGGGGGGAGCTGTTTTAGATCTAGTCCTTAATGGAATATAGCGCATAGTATGAGAGGTAACAGTGTTGGGTCTGCTGGGAAACAGTGATCATTACACGATCAAATTTGAGCTAGTATCTGGAGTGAAGTCACAAAGGGTGACTATGATGAAATGAGGAAAATGGTTAAAAGGAAGCTAGAAGGATCGACTGAAAAAGTTAGGACTTTAAATCAGGCATAGTCTTTGTTTAAAAATACCATCTTGAAAGTTCAGGACAGATGTATGCCACGTATTTACAAAGGTGGAAAGAAGAGCAAATGACAGCCAGCATGGTTAAAAGGTGAAGTTAAAGAGGCTGTTAGAGCCAAAAGAACATCCTTCAAAGAATGGGTAAAGGACCCAAATGAAGAAAAGAAGCAACATAAGCGCTGGCAAGTTTATGTTATGTACTTATTATTAAATTAGGTACCAATTAAGAACCAGTAATAGCCCTTAGGTGGTGTTACTTGGCGCTAGTTGGCACTAATTTGTAGTGACACGTGGAACTACACTTAGGTGCTTCTATAAACTTAGCTCCTAAATACTGTAGTGTGGAACTACAAAGGGGGCAAACCCATGGGCCGGTCAGGGGTGGGTCTTGCACTTATTTGTGTAAGTTACAGAATACAATCACTTACCTGTGCAACTGCCAACTTAAGGCACCAGCGTTTACATCAGCCTTTGACATGGTGTAAGTGCTCATGTCTAAATTTAGGCACACGCATGCTGATGTATTCTATAATAGCAATTTTGCAGGCACTAGCCGTTACAGAATTGGCCCGTAGTGTCCATATTTTTGGTGCCCTTGGTAGAATCTACCCGTTTGAGTATAAGCTGTATGTGAATACTTACCACCACATTACAGTGCTGTATACATCTGGTGGCACTATAAAAGGTTAAGTATTATTTAATGCTACAATGTACATACTGTACCAGATATTAGGTATCAGACCCATTTGAAGAGTCTAAGGCACCTACAAGTATCCTTGTAGGACATGGGTCTGGCCAAATAGTGCTGCTTTTTCTATGGTTGGAAATTTTATTGACACCTAATATGTTTGGGTGGTGGTCCAGGTGTTGGGGATTGGACTAAGGGGTCCAAGTACTAATGGCACTACATTTGCCTTTTTGCACTCAATATCAATTTGTAAATGTCTACATTTTGCTAGCTTCTCTGGTTGCTTTTCTTCAACTCTGTTGTCAGCTAATGTTAACACATCATTGTTAAATCTGATGTATTAGGTGCTAGATGCATATCAGTTTGAACCCTAAAGTCTCATAGCACTCTGGCTTCTTTATGCTCAATTACTTTCTTTCTTATGAATTCATCAATGTTTTCCAACTGGTAAATTGTAATTCCTTATTGTGCCTTTCCCAGTAATCTGTCTGCAAGATCATTTGCAGCCACAGATCAGGTATTTCTTTAGGTTCTTTGCACCAACTGCATGTGCTATCCTTATATGTTTTATCTTAGTAGTGATTGCATTTATTTGGAGATCCTGTTCTTGTGCTGCTGCTATTAGGCTTTCATTGCCTTTCTTCATTGTGCCTGCTTCAACCACATACATGTTCTAGTGTTGTCAGGTTTTGTTTTTTATTATTATTGTTGTTGTTGTTATTGTGTCAAAAAATCCTAATAATGTTGGGATAATAGAATCAGTCTTTTTAAACCAAATTTTTAACCAATATAAAAAAAGATAGCATTACCACCAACTTGTTGAAAAAGTGTTTGTGTGCTTAGAATATCATATCTATAATAAACAGAGAAGGCAAATTATTATTCCATCACTGCACACTCCTCTGGATTCTATATAAGGGAGCCTGCATTGGCGTTGGCATGTGTTTTACATGCGCACCGAGGCCCCCTTTTACCACAGGTGGTAAAATGGCCGGTCTCGCTTTCCTGCCAGAAATGGCAAGTAAAGCAGTTGCCATGCGGCCATTTCAGAGGGGGATCCCTTACTGCCACCCATTGAGGTGGCAGTAAGGGATCCCGTGCTAACCCGGCAGTAACCGGGCAATGCGTGGCACTGCCCGATTACTGCCGGGTACTATCCGGCGCTACAGATTTTCATAGCGCTGGAAATGACGGCGCAGTAGGGGTGGGAAGTACTGCTGGGTTGCCGTGGTAGCTAGGCGGTACTTCCTAAATAGCTTAGTAAAAGGAGTCCTTAATTGGCATAACAAAGTAATCAGCATTTTTAACAGCACTTAGCAAGCAATAACAAGCACTGATTGGCAATAATTACAATTGTATTCTATAAAGAACTGCACCTAAATTGCAATGCGCGCAGTTCAAAATAAACGTGTAGCTTAAAAGGGGAGTGCTTATGGGCATAAATTTCCACATGTAATTACAGAATACGGGTCAGTGCACCTAAATCTACTTGCAGGGATTTACACCAGGTTTTTATTGGCATAAATGGATGCACGTAGATTTAGGCACTATGGTATTGACTAACCTGCTTATAATCGAACGAAAAAAACGCCCAAGAGCCGACCTAAATCGGGAGATGGACGTTAATCTCACAAAAACGAGTAAATCCATATAATCGAAAGCAATGTTTCAGTGCGTCCGTGTCGCTCGTACGTGGACGTAAAAACGCCCAAATAAGAGGCGTGTCGGGGGCGTGTTAGGGGCGGTGATACGACGTGGACGGGTACAACGTATAACGAATAGCGAAATGGCTCTGGTTGAGCGGGAAGATGGGCGTAATATGATGGACCCGAAATAAAAGCGACCAGAGCAAGGGGGAAATCGTCTTTAGACCCATTAGCGATTGTGTGTAGTTGGAGAGTGGCGATATTGTTGGTGGAAGAGCGGAAGTGGTGGTTGCAGAGAGAAAGCCGAGCGTGTTGAGTACCTGTGACCGTCGTCTGTGTGCCCTGCCTCTTTTTGTGTCTTACCCTTTGACCGTTCCTTACTCCTACTCCTTTGCTCCATCGCCCCCTTCCCCTCCCCCTATCCCTCCCCATTCACTCTTCCCACGTGTATACTCTATTCCCTGACCTCCGTTTGTCTCTGTGTTCCTGTACTGTTTGGCGAGTGAGTGGCCAGAGGGCGTGGTGGCTGGAAGTGAAAGATCTGTGTGTGTTGCTGTTTGTTTGACTACTAGTCCTAATACTTGCACTGGTGGTGGGGATATGGATGCACTTAATGCACTTGTGGCATGCATGCTACACGAAGAGGCCACCCACCGCAGGAGGTATTCACGGCCTCGAGTGTTTAGGCCCCGCACCACCTTCCTACAACTCACTGACCAGCAGTGTCTAACAAGGTTCAGGTTTGATAGGGCCACCATTCGTCAGCTGTGTGAGCAGCTGACACCCCTCCTTCAGCCCCAGACACGTAGGAATAACCCCATCCCTGCCCACCTCAAAATCACTTCCGCTCTCTCTGTCCTGGCCACTGGCAGTTTTCAATCCGTATTAGCTGCTAACACAGGCCTCACCCAGGCTTCTATTTCACACTGTCTCACCCAGTTCCTGGATGCCTTCATAACTCACACCTCACACTACATCACTTTCCCCACCACCCCCCAGGCCCTGCACAACAACATGGCCGCCTTCTATGCTGTTGCTAGATTCCCCTCGGTCATCGGTGTGATAGACTGCACACACGTAGCCCTCAGACCCCCCCCGGGCACACGAAGCCACCTACAGAAATAGGAAGGCATTTCATTCTATGAACATGCAAGTTGTATGTGATGCCCAGGGGGAGATATTAGACGTGTGTGCCAGGTACCCCGGCTCCAGCCACGATGCCTACATCCTACAGCACTCGGGCATCTTCCGCAGGTTCGAGCGAGGGGAGTTCATTGGTGGATGGCTACTAGGTAAGTGCAACATGCATGTACCACCCATACTAGACCTCCTCCACTGGGCAACCCTCCGCCCTGGCTTCCTCCACCACAACCCACTATCCAAATCCCCCCGCCCCCCCTGTACCTGCTCCAAGCGATACACACTCATCTATTTCATTCTGCTTTTCTGCAAAGGTGACCGAGGCTACCCGCAGAGGACATGGCTTATGACCCCCCTGATCCACCCACAACCAGGGCCAGAAGAAACCTACAACAGGAAACATCGCAGCACCCGGGGGATCATTGAGCGCACCTTTGGTTTATTGAAAAACCGCTTCCGCTGTCTGGACCGGTCTGGAGGAGAGCTGCTCTACAGTCCAGAAAAGGTGGCCAAGATCTTTGTGGCGTGCTGTATGTTACACAATTTGGCCCAGCGCAGAGGACAGCCTCTCCCAGAGGAGCCACAGCCACCACCAGAAGAGGCCCCAGATGAGCTGGAAGAGGAGCCCCCTCCACCCCCAGCCCACAGAGCAGAGCTCAATGCCTACCAGCTTGGCGTAAGAGCAAGACAAAGACTCATTGAAACAAGTTTTAGGTGAATGTAAGTGAACATTTATTTTTTACATACAGTGCATATGTGTTTGGTCAACCCCACCACCACCACCACCACCACCACCCCCCCCCTCCCACACCCACCCCCCTCCCACCAACCCTCACCCTACAGCATGTCCCATCATTTCCCCCGTCCCCTCCTACCCCTCCCACGCCCTTCCTTTGCAGCTGGTGCTGCATGGGAAGTCTCTTCTGAGCTGCTGCTCCCAGTGTCCTCCTCCCTATCCCCACGGCAGCCTGCGGCTTCGGCTGCACCGTGGAAATCGGGCCACCTTCTTGCTTCTAGTGGTCTGGCCACAGGACCCAGAATGGGAGCAGAATTCGCGGGTGCTGCAGGAGTGGGTGCGGAGGCTGAGGAGCGCAATGCCCACCTCTTAGCTGGTGGTTGCTGGTGGTCAGTGGAGGAGGATGTTGATGGCAGGGGCTGCTCCAGCAGCACGGGGGCTGGAGTAGGCGCGGTGCCCTGAGGGCGCAGGTGTTGGATGCTCTGCTCCAGCCGTCTCAGTTGCTGGAGCACCTCCTGGTGGCCTTCACGGTGCGCCTGGAGGAGTTCCTGGTGTGCTCGCTGCTGTGCCTCCAGTGCTTGGCGCTGCAGCTCCAGTTTCTGCTGGCGGTACTCCTCCAAGCGCACGTTGTGGCGGAGTAGCTCCGTGGCCAGCCGCAGGAGTTGCCTCCTTTGGCCGGATGGCCTCTGGCGGGGAGCTGGGCCCTCCTCCTCCTCAACAAAGTCCTCCGGTGCTGGAGGTGCGGCCTCTGCTGGTGCAGGTGGTGGTGGTGGTGGCAGAGGCTGGACAGCTGGTGCAGGTGGTGGCAGAGGCTGGACAGCTGGTGCAGGTGGTGGTGGTGGTGGCAGAGGCTGGACAGCTGGTGGTGGTAGAGGCTGGACAGCTGGTGCAGGTGGTGGTGGACGCGGAGGATGCACAGCTGGTGCAGGTGGTAGAGGCTGGACAGCTGGTGCAGGTGGTGGTGGACGCGGAGGATGCACAGCTGGTGCAGGTGGTGGAGGCTGGACTGCTGGTGCTGCAGGCTGTGGAGGTTGAGGCTGGACGGATGGTGTAGGGCGTTGGCCTTGCAGGCCACTAGGGCCAGCCTCCTCTGAGTCTTCACCTGTATAGCACAAGAGTGAGGAATAGTGTTGGTGCAAATAACCCACTTTTGTCTTTCAGCATTCATATACATTGGTATGTCCCCCAACCTGATGACCCAGCAAAGAGATGGTGAGGAGGAATGGAATTGACACGGGTACGAAAGAGAGAGGCCCGCAGGCAGCTGGGTAGAGGTGGTGGATGAGCAGCCAAGAGAAGGACACCACTCACAACGTTGTGCACAAGCTGTTAGTTGTATAATTGTTAAATTGAACAACATTGCAGCATGTGTTGTGTTACTACTGACTTGCTAAACTGCATAGAACTGCTTTATGACCCCCATTACAGGCTCCTTCAGTTGAATGCATGTGGCCCACACTCAGTAGAGCACAGAGGTCACAGGAGGAACTAGGCACAGTTTGGTAATGGGAAAATAGGAGGGAGTAGTAGGGAAGGACGGCCCCCAGAGTTCTGCCACAGTAGTAACCTACACACACCCATAGGAGCCAACTGGAAAGTAGTATTGGGGGTGCTAAGCCCAGTGACCAACACTCCTCCCTGCACAGCTACATGATCTTTCCTCAATATTGGGGGTGCTCACACACACACACAGCACCCACCCTGTCTGCTTGCTCCTATAACACACATGACCACTACCACTACTCAAATAGAGCTTACAATTAATTCTATAAATATGGGCACACAGGACAAGTAAGAGGAAACCCAATGACAATGGTAGAGATAGGGAGTAAGGGTAGAGAGCTAGTGAGTAGGGGTTACCAGGTCAAAACAGCATCATAAAGGTGGCCTGTTAATATACATAAAGACAGCCAGAGATACTCCCCCCCCCCCCACCTATCTCCCTCCCTCCTCCTGCCCCCCACTCCTCACCTCCCTCCCCCTGACCCCAACTTCTATAACACAAGTGTACTGCAGCACAACAGATACCCCAACTGCATAATGAAACACCTACCTGAGTCCTCAGCCTGGCCCGAGGTGTCCATGGAGCCAATCCCGTGGATGCCCTCCTGGGGTAGGAGGGAGTACACCATCAGCTCCATGGGTGTAAGGTTGGCAGTGTCATTGCCTGGGGGATTGGCCCCCGCCTTCCTCCGAACATCCCTCCTCAGCTTCCGCCACTTCCTCTTGCAGTCCTCCACGTCTCTCCCAGCATGGAAGACAGCATTCAGGCTGTTCCGTACTGCCTCCCATTCCCGCTGCTTTACTGTTGCTGCCAGCCTCTGCCCTGTGGGAGCAAACAGACTCCGGTGCTGCTGTACAATTTCTTGCACCAGGAGCTCCACCTCTGCATCGACAAAATTACCCTTCCGGGTCGGCGGCATGCGTGGTGGCATTGTACCAATGGGGTTTTCGAAAATACGGAGTGGGCGTTTATATAGGCGCCAAGAACGCCCATTGAGACGGGGGAATAGGCGATTCTGATATGGGCGTTTCTTTTTCCATTATACACATAATTCCTAAGCGTGCCCAGCTCAGATAGCGATTAGGAACACATGGTTTCGATTATGAGTAGTTAAGTATGGGCGTCTCCACCTGCCTTCCCTTTCTTCATTGCCATTTTACCTGCCATTTCCTGCACTGAGACCTTGCCGGTTGTTCGTAATAATCATTTACAGGGTTTTACCCTCACTTAGCATGCTTGGGTACACCTGTGTATTTAGGGGGGGGGGGGGGAAATTATTGTTGGCCCTCAGCCACCACGCCTTCCGTTTCCTCTCTTCCACATCGCCTGATGCTCCCTTCCTTTCTCCCATTCTCTCTGCCTGGTTGTAGCAGGCAGTGTGTGGGGGCCACGAATTTGCTACACTCACCCCAAATCATGCACCCCTCGGTAACGGTCATTTCAATCAGGGAGATGTGCAGCTAATGTTCCAGAAGATAAAAGGCGCACTACACAGTCTTGAAACAGACGTTCATGGTAAGCTCTCATTTGTCTGCCACCTCTTCTCTTTGTGCTCATAGTCAAGGAGTGTGCATTCACTGTATGTATGTAGTCTGGAGTCAGATGTTAGGTAGCTCTGTTTTCACCAGGTTCCTGTGCACTGTACTGTGGGGTTGGCAGGTCCTCAGTGGTGTGGGCCAGCTGTTGGAGGTGCTGTATTGGTTCCCGGTAGGTTCCATCTTCCTTGTTTATGTGGTGTACCCCAGTCCCCATTTATGAAGTGGCCACCCATTCTCAAGGTCCATAGGTGGGGGAGGGGAGAATGATTAATGCAATGGATGTGTATAGCACATTATGGAACACCTTCCTAAATTGCTCCATAGGTAGTAGGGTAGGGAACATGCACATTACATTGTTTTTAATCGGTAGCCTGGACAAAATGATCGAGGTGGCTACAGGTAGTGCCACTGAGGCCTATGACGTGGTGGTGAGGGAGAGGGGTGTGTGTACAGGTACCAACCCAAAGTAACTGGTGGTGGCTAAAGCCTGGTGGCTGCTGTGGCCTAGTGGTTAGAGCACCAGCCTTATAATCATAAGGTTGCTGGTTCAAATCCCACCTAAGGCAAGTCACTTCAGGGACAAAGTTTGACACAAACCCAGAATACTTGAATGTAACACACCTTGATCAACTACTGGAGAAAGTGTGATCACACCTGCAAATAATGAGCACCATTTTTATTTGTGCCCTTCCCTAACACAAGTATTACATTGCAACTGTGATGAAGTAACCATCCATCTATTGGGTTTCCCATTGTTTCCCTTTTGCTCCTCAGCATTATATACCATAGCTGATGTATTCAATGTGAAAATATGAGCCAGCTGTTTGTAGGTCCTTCTTGGGCCCCCCCCCCCCCCACCCCACCAATGTGGCTTGTGGGTAGGGTTACCATATGGCTCCAGAAAAAGGAGGACGGATTGAGCCAGCCGGGTTTTACTTCCATTGCTTTCCATTGAAAGCAATGGAAGTAAAACCCGGCTGGCGCAATTGCTTTCCATTGAAAGCAATGGAAGTAAAACCCGGCTGGCTCAATCCGTCCTCCTTTTTCTGGAGCCATATGGTAACCCTACTTGTGGGTAAGGATATGTGTCCATCAGACAGCAAACACTGTGTATGTGGTACCTGGAGTTATGTGGAAGTGTGTACCTGGCAGATCACACGTGGTACAATATTCATCTCTTATTGATGGCACTCTGTATTGTGGGTCAGTATGGTGGAGGGGAGGGAGGAAGGGAGAGAGAGATGCTGGCTGGCCATTTTTATTCATGAACACAAATATCCAGCCAGCCTCCCCGGCCCAACCCCCCTGCACATATATAGCCATGCAGGTTGGAATGAACAGGTGGCGTTCTGTCTGGCCAACATTCTCAGACATACATCACCTTCTCATTCACACAGCACATTTAATGCTATGCATATTGCTGCCTCCTTCCTCTCAACTCAACAGCACCATTTGGTGATATGTAATGCACAAGGGAGACAAACGCACACACACACACCCTGATAGTTATATTATAACAAACATTTATTTCCCCCCCCACCCCCACCCCTACAAAATAACCCCAACAATGCCCTCCTCCCCCCCACAACTCCCCACACACCCCAACAATTCCCTCCCCCACCCCCCACAGAACCCCCAACATTTCCCTCCCCCCACACACACAACCCCAACAATTCCCTCCCTCCCCCCACACACACAACCCCAACATTTCCCTCCCCCCACACACACAACCCCAACAGGCCCCCCCTATTAAATTAAGGGCGGCCACGCCCTCTTAGTAAGGGCCCTCTGTAGCAGGGCAATGAGCAGCCCCAGCAGTACCCTTAGTGGGCCCTGGAGCTGCTCATTGCCCTGCCGTAGGGCTGTCACCTCCTGCAGCAGCTGTTGCTGGCCAACTATAAACTGGTGCTGGCCATCTACCAGCTGCTGCAGGAGGCGCACTACCGTAGCCGGGCCAAAGGCTGGAGGTGGGCCAGGGGACACGGAAGATGGCCCAGGGGATGGAGGTGGGCCAGGGGACACAGAAGCTGGCCCAGGGGATGGAGGTGGGCCAGGCGATGGCGCTGCAGGTGGGGAGGGAGAGCCCTCATAAGGAGCTGCAGGTGGGGAGGGGTCCTCAGGAATGTCTATGATGAGGACTCCCTCCTCCGAGTCCTCCTCCTCCTCTTCTCCCTGGTGGCCCGCCTCCTGGCCTGGCTGCTGCTCCTCCTCCTCCTCCATGTGCCCCTCCTCCTGCTCCTCCTGCTCCTCCTCCTCCTCCTGCTCCTCCTCCTCCTCCTCCTCCTCCTGGAGGTGGTGGCCCTCCTCATCCTGCCGCTCAGCTTCCTGCTGGTGGAGCCCTGTGTATGTAAAAGGAGTGTGATTGAGATCAGTGCATACACCATGGCTTGCATAGTGCAGTAGCTGGGTGGCGTGAGGCAGGGGATGGGGCAGGGTGTGGTAAGGCGTAGCCTATGCCCACGGGGAATGAGCTGCATCAGATGACATGAAACAGAACCCTGGACCCTCCTCTGACACACACCACGCAGGACATGTGGGCATACCAAATTCATTGCTGACCAGCATGTTTGCATTGTGAGATGCAACGAGGGGTTGATGGGCAGTTGTTGTAGGAGTTATTGGGGGGGGGGGGGGCAGGGGGAAGGGTGTTGAGCACAATTCTTTATGTGATTTAGGCCATAACATGCAGTAAAAGTAGGGCCTCAGGCACCTGTACCAGGACACAGTAATCAGCCACCACAATAAGGGGAATAGTAAAGTGTGGCATATCATCTCATTCATCTCGGGGGGATGGTCGGACGTTGCAAGCACGCTCATGGGAGAACCCCTGCAACCTGCATCCTTGATCTGGGACAGATATGGTATTACTAGGTGGCTATTAGGCACATGGGAAGTGATATTGTACAACACATTTGCTTTATTCATGAAATGTATGTAGTAATGTGTACAGGTGTCCTGTTTTTGAATACTTACGGCGAGCCCTGAGGTGCCTTCGCACCGCCCGGATGAGGTCGGGCCTCTCCCGCCTTACCCGGCGGAACCGCCTCCTTAGGGACTCGAGGTCCCGGTGGACTCCAAAGCGTCTGTAAGATATAAGTTTGTAGAGCAGGGGTCAGGGGTGTTGGTCCTTTTTGTCCTCTGCACACATTCATTTGCTATTCACATACCAGAGAGAGAGGGTCTACAGTGTTGGGGGGGGGGGGGGCACCTCCATTGGTAGTGAATCATAGGAGCCACCTTTTTACCATTTTGGGGGGTGGAACCCCCAGTGGAGATGACCCCTCCCTCCATACATATTTGATATTGGGGGTGGGGTGGTGAAGCACCCACAGCAGCCACCGAGTTGGTTCCTATGCAGATGATGCCAGAGAGGTGGGCATGAGGCCAGACAGTACCGTTTGTATACATTATAATGTATACTTGTTAAACTACTTTATATGTGTTATCATGACCATGTTATAAAGTATGGTATAGGTTTCATTGGTCTCATGCTTCCACTATTTGGAGGCGTTGTAACCCACTGGCTGCAAAGAGGGGTTGGAAAATGTGGCCTTCACATAACTAACGAAATTTTCACATAACACTAATAGCATAGTCACGATACTAACCTAACGAAATACATTCTTGTAGGGATGTGGGAATGGTGGTCGTTTAAATAACATACAAATTATTAGTGATTGTGCATGTTCCTATATTACTCATGATCCTTGCATGGACACTCCAGTTACTGGTGGTAACATTGATGACGGAGCTGTTATATGTGTAGGTACAGGAGGGGAGGGGGGTTGGGCCATAACCTTACCTTTCTAATCGTTCCCGGATGCGGGACCAGGCTCGCATGGCCTGCAGCCTGGGGGGGCAGGTGATGGTGCTGGATGAAGAGCCTGTGCCGGTGCCTTACGCACAGCCGCACCAGCAGCAGGCTCTCCTCCTCTCCGAAATTCGGCTCTCGCCGTTGTGCCATTTTTCCACGTGTAGGAAAAGATGTGCCTTATATAGACGACCTTGCGTGAGGGACGTCGTTTCAGCTCCATATATGGATGACCATTCCATATATGGCCCCTATCAGCACGTGGACGCCCTCGTAAGCATAGACGTCTTTGACGTGCACATGCCTGCAGGAGTGTGAAACGTGCCTTATATAGATGAGTATGACGCACCCCACCCGACCCTTTTCACATATACACAATATGCATTTACTGCATGTTTAGTAGGTGTACAGTGCATGCAGATCCGGACATTCAGATGGGCACATATGATGGAAGTATGGGTGGAGCAGCATGATATGTCTGTAGTTGACACATATATGCGTTGCTCATATATTTCCTTACCTGGATGGCCTGAACAACATGTACTGTACTTGCGATACACCTATGTACATTATTTTACACACCACGTGATTTGGTCGTTTGCACCTGCAATAATCGCCCGTGTTAGGGCGCCCAATTTAGTCACGCTTATGCGCTCGTCATTTGATTGTTTTCTTACAGGGATAATCGATTATCGAAAAACGCCCACACTATTTTTCCATTATACAGGTCTATTTTTGGGCGTTTTCGGAAGAACGTCCTAATTCGTACTTGGACGATCTTTCCATTATGCCCCTCTAAGTGTATTCTATACACCGCGCCTAAATCTTTAGTTCTGCATGGATTGTTTTTAGGTGGCATATATAGATTCTGACCCTTTGTCCATAATCAATCATTTTATATAAAAGGTCCACTAATAACTTAGATGATCTTCCATATAAGTGTGCAGGCTAAGGCCCCCCTTTTACAAAGTTGTCTTAGCAGCTGTTGGTGCGATAATGCCAATTAGCCCATTCAGTTTGAATGAGCTGTGTCGGCATTACAATGCAGCAGCTCTGTAAAGGGTGCCTAAATCTTCACTTAATTGTCCCTTCTCAATTCACCAAGGTGCTCACAAACATGTGCTTTAAAGCAACCTTTGTCTGACACAAGTTTCAATGATAATCCCCAAATAATATCCAAGATGAAGCAACCCCCCCCCCCCACACACACACACACACACACTTTTCAACCAGTTTGTGGTAGTGTTTTTATTATATTGGTTAACAATTTGTTTTAGAAAGACTGATTCTATTAGTCCAACATTATTAGGATTTGTTAACACAAGATAGAGTTGTTGGGTGATTCGGATTATTAATCCCATTAATATTGAGGTTATTGAAATACTCAACTACTTGTCTCTTCTGCTGTCCAGCTGTTCATTTCTATATGCATGCTTGGTCTTGTTGGTCGTCATAATACCTTCTTTGCTTCTTCTTGACTATCCTTATGGAGTTCAGCAAGGCCTCTTTTTTTTTCGTTTTTGAGTGTTTATTTTACGTGATTATTATTAGTAGTAGTAGTAGGAGGTAGAAGAAAGAGGTAGGAAGACTTCACATGAGAAAAGTTGAGAACTGCCCTATTTTTACTTATGAGTTAGTCACAAAATAAGTTTTGTAGGATTACTGATTTAAGTAGATAATGTGCCTTTTTAAAGAAACTCAAGGGTTTCTTAAATTATTCTGCATTACAGTTGTAATTAAAAGTGTAAAAATGAAATTTTGTCTGATTCTATTGAATGGCTCATTGAGTTTAAATAAAACTTTCTAGAAATTAAAAATGATTGGAGTGGGTAAAGTGTGCTCATTTTATCTAACGGAAACCATTACTATTAAGGCTATGATATTTTTTTAGAAAGCCAGATTCATTTATACATTCCCCTTGATAGGGGAAGTAGCTGCAGAGAGTTAACAGCAAAATCTGACTAGCCCATTGCTTCTTTGTTTCTGCTCTTGCTGTTGAAAGGCAGCTGGTGTGAGATCCGCAGAGATCGTGCCTTGAAAGATTGTCTTTGCCTCTGACCAATATGGCCTCAAAAGTGGAGGTGAGTAGTGGCAGTCTCTACCCACTCATTGTATCTGGAACTGGATCAGAAGGGGACCCAGGCTATATAACCAAATACTACGCATAAAGATTCCCTTAACAAGGCTGCAGGGAAAGTGATTGAATGGGACCTATTAGAACAAATTATGGGGCCTTTTTACTAAACTGCGGTAAGAACTAACCTATGCTTACCGCAGGTTAAAAACGCCTACTGCTGAGGCGCCCCATGGTACTTTTGGCATGTACGTGTGCTTCCCACGTGCTAAAAAAGCATTTTTATTTTATAGTGCTGGGGGCATGTTTGGGGGCAGACAGTGGGCATCTTCAGTGCTAAGGGTTTAACGTGTAAGTCATCAGCTCATAATTAGTTTGTGAGCCCTTACCACCTAGAAAATAAGTGTAGTTAAGGGCTCATGCGCTAATGGAAAAATGAGTATATGGCCATTATTGCCAATATCAAAAATTGGCCATTTTTACCCTCACGTTAAAAGGCGGCCTCAACATGCGGGAAACCCACATGCTAGTAATAGAACAGGCCACCTTTTAGCACAGTTTAGTAAAAAGACCACGAAATGTTTTGTACCAATATAAGTAATATTTATGTAATTAACTAATGATAATTAATAATGAATATGCATGATCTTGATTTGCATACACTGCCTCTATTATATGCAGATCTCTTTCATGCATACTCCATTTTGGATATCCTGAAATCTTGACTGGCAAGGGATACCTGCGACATAATGTAACCAAAGACCGTAACTGGACATATCTTAATCCTTCCTCTCCCTCTCTATTCCCCCAATGGTCTTTACCATACATGTACCTCAATATCACCTTGTTCATACCGGAATCGGCTAAAGCCATTTACGGTACTATGTAAGCCACATTGAGCCTGCAAAAAGGTGGGAAAATGTGGGATACAAATGTAATAAATAAATAAAATAAAATTTTAGATGTGTTTTGAGGGCAAATCTAAGATTTCTTTTTGTGCTTCTTCTCAGCAGGTCATAGCCCCAAGTTTCCCTTGGCAGATTGCATAGTTTACATATTGAATAATATACTGTATTTTACATTATAGAAATCATTTCTAAACTTTCTGATGTGTCTGGATAATTTATATTATTTGGTAAATGAGGTGTGTGGGGGGGAAGATCTCATAAATGGATACATGTGAATGAATACGGTGATAAGGAAGAGGGGTGGAGGAAGATGTCGGGGGAAGAGGGGATCTCAGTGATAGGGAGGGGGAAAGGAAGAAATAATCATAGGAAAAGATAGGACAGGTATTTATGTATGTTTATTTATATTTATCAACCATGTCTTTTTTACAACTCATCATAATGCACAATTTAGAGTACTAATATACAACAGTAATATACCTGAAATATAAAATAACAATGAAACATCTGCAACTAATAGCCCATACAGTAAAAAGTCCATTAATCAATTGGATCTATGTAGAGCTTAATGGTTGGCATGGATTAGCAGTCTGAATAGACCATATGGTCATTATCTGCCATCATTTTCTAAGTTTCTATGGATAAGATTTCTTAAAAAGTCAGTATTTCACTTCTCTCCTAAAATTCAAATAATCTGATTGTAGTTGAAGATCCTCCAGGAGAGAGTTCCGAAGAAGGGGGTTCGCAACTGTGAAGGCACAAGCTCGGGAATGCTCTAGATGTACCACAGAATAGGGTAGATCCACAAGCAGGTTATTTTCAGTGGAACACAGGGAACAACCTAGAACAGGGATAGGCAACTCCAGTGATTGAGTGCAACAAGTAGGTCAGGTTTTCAGGATATCCGTAATGAATATGCATGAGATAAATTTTGCATACAATGGAGGTTGCCTATCCCTGACCTAGAACATACCCTGGACAGAGGAAAGAGAGGATTAAGGATGGTTAAAGAAGAAAGGAAAGGGAGATAGGATTATGAATGGAGAGGAGAGGTAGAGTTGAAGATTGATAGGAGATCAAAGATGGAAAGAGGAAGAGATGAAGAGAGGGCTGAGTATAGAGGATGGGGAGGCATGGAAGGAAAGAGAAAATTGGTATAGAAGAGCAGAGGAAGAGGTGGAGGGAAGAGAGAAAGAAAGGATTACAGTAGTTACACATACAAATTAAAAAAGCCTTTAGCCCTGTATCGAGAGAGGAAGAAGATTGTTTGTTTCATCTTTCTCACATATTGCCTTTCATATTAGCTCTTGTGCCTCCAAATGTCAACTTCCATAGAACAGAATGAGTTTATTTTTGATCTTAATTGAAACAAAGCATCTGATGACAGATACAGGTTAATTCTCTAATCTAGGTGCCCACATTAACATGATCCTTGTACACTTACATGTATAAAATACTAGCACTTTTGTATCTAAGTGTATTACTTACCCACAAAAGTGCCATCAGAGTGCCTATCATAGCATATAAATGCAAGGGGGGTGTACACATAGGAGAAACATGAGTGGGATGTGGGCAGGGCTCTCAATAATGGACGTGTGGAAAATTAAAACCAGCACACATCCATTTTCAGCCTGAGACCTTAGTGCCCCCCAGTGACTTAGCAGTAAAGTGTCACACGCTAACCGGGCGGTAAGCAGCCAGCGCACGTAAACTGCTGATTACCACTGGGTAAGCGCTACACGGTAGAAAATATTTTCTACTGCGTGTTTTGGACATACATAAAAAAATGGAATTACCGCCTGGGACATGCGGTAGCTGGGCGGTAGTTCCAATTTGGTGCACTTTGCATACGCGTAGTAGCCTTTGCGCCTTAGTAAAAGGGCCCTTTAGAAAATACTGTAAGTTACATGCATCCCTGCCACATTTAGGCACCTGCAGTTACACCAGATCTATGGCTGGTGTAGATGTGGGCTTGTAATTGATAGGCACACTGATACCCGGTTACCCTAGTATTCTATAATAGAACCTGGGTGCCCAGATGACTTTATAAAATCAACTCTGACTGTTTAACATCGGGGCATTTAAAGGGAGATGCCCAGTTGTAGAATTGCTCCCATAATGACCACAATAGCCATCCAAATTACCTAGCTTTCACTCCTTCTGCATCCCTGCAGATCCTACCTAATATCCAGCTTTATCCTTACTTCTCCATTAATCCTCTTGCATTTATTCTTTTTTTTCTTGAATTCGAATATATTTTTCTTACATTGACATTGGGAGACTGTTCTACAAATCCATTACCCTTCCACGAATAGATATTTTATGTTACTCCTAAATTTGCTCTCTTCCTATGACTCCTTGTGTTAATACTTCCTTTCCATTAAAAAAAAAAACCTTTTGTGTGTTCTTTGTACCTCTCGGGCATTTCACTGTCATACCGTAATCTTCCCTCCACTTCTCTCAGGTATATATACGATTCTTCCTTTAGAGATAACTCTTTGCCAGCATGTAGGTTTCAGCCCCTAAACCATTTTAGAGTAACAAACTGAGGCATGGTTTTAGGGACTAAGACAAACTGATTCCATGAGACCATAAAATGTGGCTACCTGAAACATGATGGGTACAATTTTACCATGATTTTCAAATGTAACACATATTTTATCAGCTTTTAGATGGATAACTGAAAATATGTTTGACCTAAATGATAGTTCTTTAACAGCTACAGCAGGAAATGTGGTGCTAATGATACTGGTGAGGTTGCAGTTGACATACATACTACTACTAGCTCCCTCAGCTATGGATGTTTGAGGATTCAATGATCTACCAGGGTTTTCGCTGTGGCTAGTCTGTGCTCCTTTGACCAATATCCAGGTGGAGTTTGCAGTACATCTGCATACTACTACCAGCTGCTTTGGATGTGGATATAGCAAACCCCACTTGCACCTGGGCCTCTATGTCACGTACCTGAGACATCAAGTATCGAGTCAAGCCTTCTCCCCTCAAACAAACTTAATACTTCCCTTCTGACGCCTACACTGTAGCACGCCTACACTTTGGGCACGCCTACTCTGACGTCAGATGCCTTCACTTTTCAACCAGTAACTTCCCCTACTTCATTGCCTCAGCTACAACCTTCTTGGTGTCTGGTGCATTTATCTTGTTGCTGTTCTGCCTGATCTGACTTCTGCCTGGACCTGACGACTGTTGGATCGCTGCCTGACCTGACTAGTGCTGTATTGCCGCCTGCCTTAACTGGTACTGGGTGGGGGGGGGGGGGTCTGAGTGTCAGAGGAGTGGGAGGAGGGATAGGGAGGGAAGGACACTGTAGTCTGCAAGCTGGAACCCGGAAGTTATGTGAGTGATGGACAATATTCAGTGGTTGGAACCCTGAAGTTATGTGGGTGCCAGACAATATTTAATGCTGGCACCTGCATAGCTAACCAGGCAAAATTAGTACCAATTTTTATGTGACCACTAACACTGAATATTGCCAGTTCCCAGGCCCACTTTTACCAATGGGCAAATGGGGCATTGGCAAACTCAGCACTGAGTCTGGTATATCTCTCTCTCACTTCCTCCCTCCCTACCACATGGTTCAAGCATCTCTCCCTCTCCCTTTCCCTCCCTCTCTCCTCCTCCCCATGGTCCTCTATGTATTTCTTTTCTATCACTGGCAGCAGCAACAATTGAGACAAGCTGCCTTCAGCCTGTGTCAGGGCCTTTCTTCTGGTGCATTCTGCCTACATGGAAACAGGAAGTTGCCTCAGAGGAGGAGAGATGTGCCAGAGGAGAAGCCCTGAGACAGGCAGAAGACAGCCTGTCTGAATCACTGCTGGCAATGGAAAAGAACTATGGAGGACCATGGGGAGATGGGAGAGGAGGATAGAGAAATGCTGGAAACTTGTGGTGGTGGGGGAGACAGAGACGGGGGCAGGAAGAGGCAGGTGGTGGGGGGAGATGTGGCCCCGGGAAGGAGATGGGAAAATGTGGAGAGAAGGGAACAGAGGGGGAGAAGCTGAATATGTAGGGATACAATGACATAGAGAAGAGATGCTGGGCAGGAAGAGACCATAGGGCCAAGAACACAGAGGATCAATGGTGGACAGGGAGGGGATAGGGACAGTGGAATACAGATGGTAATGCTGGGAGAGATAGAGATACAAAGAGGCAATGCTGGAAAATGAAGAGATATGGAAACAGAGGGTAATGCTGGAAATAGGGAAGATGGGGACCGAGAGGCGCAATGCTGAAAAATAGGGGAAAGATGGGGAGGCAGATAGGCAAAGCTAGAAAATGGGGGAGATGTGCAATACTGGAAATGGGGAGATAAGGATATAGAAGGGCAATGTTGGAAAATAGGAAGAGGAGAAGACAGACGGACAATACTGGAAAAGGTGGGGAGGAGTTTGGGACACTGAGATGGTAGATGCTGAACATGGGGAGAGGATAAGGACAGAGACAGAGAAGGGAGATGCTGGATAGGACAGATGGGGATTTGAGGGAAGATGGATAGTGGACATTGAGAGAGAAGAATTGTCACACAGACAGGACACCCTGCAATAAGAGGAAAAAATAGAGAAAAGCAGAAACGAGACACTGGGATCACAGCAAATGGAAAAATAACATAGTTAAACAACAAAGGTAGAAAAAAATTTTAGTTTGAATTTATTAATTGGAATATGTCAGTTTTTGGAAATGATTACAATCAGAGGTGAATAATTATGATTAAAGGATGGCAGTCAAGGAGGTCTAATGACAGGAGACAGCATGGCATTAAAAACCTGAAGCCTGTTCCCCCAGCAGCCGCCGTCCAAAACAAACTAACAGCTGCTGCATCCACATTGTCGTTGTGTATTGTTTTATCTCAGTTATATTTAGAAACATGCCGGCTTGTGTAGCATAGGGATGTACACAGAGGAACTACATACGGGAAGCTTTCAAAGAAATAAAAAAGCCATCGGAGACCACGTGGAGTGGTGAAAGGCTTCCAGGAGGAAGGAGGTTATATGTGCAAGACAATAAGCAGAGAGAGCGGAAGACAGAAACTTGACGCTCAATATTCAGCCCGCACCACAAACGATATACAGAATCCCAGGGATTACACAGCACTGAAATTCACAATACAGCATTGCAAATAATAAAGGGGGCTGTCACAATCAACTTTTCATTAGTACAAGAATGTTACAGGATAGCAGAAGAGTCCAAGAGAACAATCCACAGCATTAAAAACATCTAAAGGTATTTAAAAAAAAAACAATCATCTGCGTCTCGATGATTGTGGATCAAAAAGTGAACTTTTAAAGGTTTACTAAGATCATCCGGGAGAATCCGAGGATCCTGCAGTATCCTTCATTTACCTTTTGCCGCTCTGTAGCACTGACAAAAACATTAAGCCTCTCCCCCTTCACAGATCCCTCAAACTCCCCTTACATCCCCCTCCCCTGATCCCCTCCTAAAAGAGAGAATGCAAACCCTAGGAGGTTTAATAAAACAATATAAACTTCACAAATTTGCTATTGTTTTCCATTACATTTGCTATTGTTTTGGACAAACCAATATGGCAGCAAACTCTACCCACTGGCTTCAGCCCATGCTTCTGTCATTAAACCTCCTTAATGGCAGTAACCATGGGATGGTGAATGAAAGGGAATTGTCAAGGGAGAGAGGTTTAAAGATAAATGAGTGAGAGATGTGATCAAAGGTGGCATTGAATTTGAGACAGGAGATCAGAAAGGGTTGTAAGAGCAGATCTGATATTTAGCCTGATTTCATATCTCCTTTTCCCTTCTGATCTTGGATCTCCCTTTCAACAGTCCAGGATCCTTCTGCTTTTTACTTACTACTTCCTGATCCACCTTCCTGACCTCCCTTCTACCTCTGGCCTTTCAACAGACAGAGAACTTTCAGAGACAAAGGAACACTAGAGAGGGACCAGACCAGGGAGAGGAGGAGGGAAAGATGATTTTTTTTTAAAGATTTTGACTGCTGGGTTGAGGGAAAGGGAGAAGTGAAGAAAACACTTATTGGTGGTGGGGAGAAGAATGCTCAGACATCAAGGAGCTAGAGTGGGAGGAAAAGGGAGTGCGACTCAAGGGGGGGGGGGGATTTTATTGAAATGAGGTTTCATGGGTAAGAGGGGATGGGAGTGCTAATTGCAAAGTCACATGGATAGAGGTCTATATTTAGGTCAACTATTTGTATGCTCCTGATTAGAAACCTAAAGGGCCCTTTTACTAAGCTGTGTAGGCATCTATGTGCACCCAATGCGCGCCAATTTGGAACTACAGCCTGGCTACCGCGAGGCCCAGGTGGTAATTTAATTTTGTATGCACGTCCAGCACATGGCGCTAACCAGGCGGTAATTGACATTGTACGCACGCTGACGATTAACGCATGAGACCTAAGTGAATGGGTGGCAGTAAGGTCTCAGGGCTAAAATGGATGTGCACCAATTGTCATTTTGCCGCACGTCCATTTTCAGCTACAAAAACAAGGCTTGTTTTGCAGGAGTGCTGAAAAATGGACCTGTGCACGTCAATACACGTGTCTACAACAGTGCAGGACATACTTTGGTGCAACTTAGTAAAAGGACCCCTAAATGTAGTCAGATAGCACTGAAAATCAGGGTAGCCAGCTAAATCATCCTCTGACCCTGAGTATGCCCCTGGGTTGACCCACTTGATAAATGGTGATGAATTTTCCTAGGTAGACTGATTAAGCTGTCTAACCCTAGCCAGGAAGATAGATTGCTTTATAGATTTAAAACTTACTGTGGTACTTCTACCAATATTTCATGAGCTACAGTAATTAAGCTTCATAGAGACAATGTGATGCATTTATTTATCATTTCAATTAGAATGCTACAGCTACCTATTAAAATGTATACTTCTCTCTTGCAACAATTGTACAGTTGAAAAGAGATGACATAACAGCATTATAGGAAATTACTAGCTATTTTCTGAACAGGTAATTAAATTAATTTGTTATGTGGAGCTGTACTGTATGCCTCATCTGTATCATTATAAGGTTTAGTAATCAAGAACAAATTAGGAATAAGTAGCAAAATCATATCTAGCTGGGGTAAACATAAACTATGATGTATAAAATCATGGAAATATGAACAAGTTTATAGCATCTGATATTTTGCCACTGTACATCAGAAATCCTATCATCCTGCAAGAAGAAATAGGAAATGACTGTATTAGAATAAGTTAAATATGGCTGGGTTGTGAGTCATAGAGATATGAGGTAGGAGGCCAGGGGACTTTCTAGTATTCCATGGAGCAGGGTGAAAATATTGAGGCTATTATTCAGCATAGGAATGAGCCACCAGAAATTTTTCATTTCGTGTTGATTTCCTTGTCATTTCCAGGAATGTTTATTTTATTTGTTTTTGTTTCACATTTTGGTCATTACAGGAGTAATGTCGCTGAGTATGCACTCTTTTGACAGTGTGTACTATTTGCAAAAAGGGTGTCCTCTTTTAGAAAAAGTGTGCACTCTTTTCTTGATAATATACATATGTATGCACTTTTGGGTAGACTCAAGAAAGAGAATCAAAATTTAGGGGCCAGGATGATGTGCGCTAAATACAAATTCTATAACAACAGTTCCACAAGGAATTACCATTATGGAATTCTAGTATTGGGTGCAGCACTTACGACATGTCAAAGGCTGGTGTAACTGTTGGCAACTAGGTACCTAACTTATAATAATCTATAATGCGTGCCTAACTCCTAGGTATGCTCCTGACCTGCCCATGCCCCTCCCACATCCACACATCTTAGAAGCAGCACATGATGGAATCGGCATGTGCAACTTATAGAATAGCAACTAAGGGCGGTTGCAAGTGCAAATGCTAATTGGTGTCAATTACCACCAGTTAACACAGATTAAAGCCAATAATTGTGTAACTCCAATTAACAGCCTACTATTAAATGAAGTTACACGCGCAGCTGCCCTTATTCTACAATTTGTGAATGCAAATTTATATGCTAGGCATAAATTTGGACACACAAGTTTATATAATCGGGGACATTTATGCATGTGCAGTGACTCATGCATGCATGGTAGTTCAGCAGGGGAAATTCTATATGACACCATAAAAATCGATGCCATAAAAACACAAGGTTGGCATGATTCTATAAACTACACCTAAAGTTAATCATAGTTTATAGAATATGCTCACATGTGGTTCTTGTGCCTAAAATTTAGGTGCACCCATTTAATCCACCTAAACCCAGGCCTAAATACCTGTGCCTAAGTTAGGCACAGATCAGGTGTATTCCATAATAGTGCACATAGTTTTTTTTGAAATGCTCACAACCCGCCCATTACGTGCCTATGGCCATGCCCACTTTTCAACTGTGCACATTAGAATTCACACACACCGCTTTATAGAATGCGCCTAGAAAGTTGTGCATGTAGTTAGTTGTGCTGCTAGTTAGTTGTTAAGTAGTGTGAGGACTCTGAAGGAGTCCAGTTCCAGTCATGCTGAGACCGGGACGGGGAAGAGGTTTTCCTTTGAAATGTAATGATCCCTTCTAGACAAAAGGTTCACCCTCTAGTGGTCAAAGCCCCAGTGAAAACACTAGTTAGGGAAAGAATCTACCATTCCCAGAAACCTCTGGGACATCAGCAGGACTCTCAGGAACAGGAGGGAGGAGTGAATGATTGGGAAATGAGTTCTGATCCAGGGAATGAACAGCAGCTGGGGGAACCCAGGGTGGAGGAGGAGATGGAATGGGATATAGAGGAAGGAGGAGAAGAGAAGGGAGAGGAGTGCATGGAGGTTGCATGTCTCGCTCAAACTTCGTCAGGAAAGGTAAAGGCTTTGGTGGCGTCAGTGTGGCCCAAGCTGTGTATACTTGGAGAGGAGAAAATAATCCAGTGGGGAAGCCACTGGTGGAGGAAGCTAACCCATAAACTATCTGAGGGTAGAAGATAGTGCTAGTGCTGGTGAGGGTGAGGCTACAATTGTGAGCAAGACAAGGATTTGCTGTTTGTGATATTCTGAGTTAAGATTGAACTGTGTTAATAAGCTGAATGTGGAAATCTGAACTGACTCTTTCATTGTTGATGAGGAAACTGCATGAAGATTAAGACTGTATTAAAAGGTGCTGAGGAAATAAAGACCTGTGGTTTTCAAGAACTATAAGACTGCTGAAGTTTTGAGTGTCCCAGCTGTGAGCTGACCCTGGGGCGCAGGTCAGCTGGAGAGCGGTTAAACCAGGACAAGCATTGCAAGGAGGAAAGGTGGTTTGGAGCCCATACCGGGGAAAGAGTTAGCCAAGCTAAGCAGGATTAGCTCTGGCCACCATATGGAAGGGAGACCCAGCTCACAGTAGCAATTATTGATGCTGATTAGTCAAATTAGTGCACAACTTAAAGTGCCATATATAGAATTGGGGGGATAGTGCATACTTTCAAAAGAGTGCACACTATAACAGCAAATGAAAAAATATAAAATATGTATTTTCTGCTTCCTCATTCTAGAGGTGGGAAGGTAGCATGATGTAGCAGTTGATCAACAATCCTCTGTTACACTGTTTTGAGGAATATTCCTTTGAACTTATCTAGCAAAATTTATTCACCAAGATCCCTTGGACTTTTATTTTGGATAGTCTTGTAGTAAATGAACTGTGCAGATCCCTGACGCAGATGTTGATGCCGAAACACAGCCCGCGTTGGGACTCATAATATTCACTTGCTATCCCAGTTCTGGATGCCCCTAGTGCCTTTTTCTTGTTGTTTCATTTTAATTTCTTGACATTTCATTTGACATTTCCCATGTCATTGCAATGACAGTGCATTCCTAATTCATAATGACTTATCCAGATAATTTTGGGATTTACTTTGATTTAGTCCTTTTTTTTAAGGGCCCCTTTTACCAAGCTGTGAGAAAAGGGAGCCGGCACTGGCATCTATTTGGAATGTGACAGTGTAGCTTACAATTTACTAATGTCTTTTCAATAATCAACACCTCAAACTGAGGTATGTTAGTGTATAGGGACTCTATATCCACAGTGACTAAAATCAAATCTGAAAGGTCCCCATTGAATGTATCTAAACATGTTATCATGTTAGAGGAGTCTTTAATGTAAGAACTAATCTCAGGTACATATTGTCTAAGAAAAACATCAACAAAATTTGATAGTGGTTCTAGGATAGAACCGTTCCCTGAAATAATCAATTTTCCTAGAGGATCAGTGAGGGATTTATGTATTTTGGGTAGGATGTATATTGTAGGTAATACAGGATATTTATTAATAAGATAATTCTTTTCTTTAGAGGTAAGGTATCCCATCTTTGCTGCACAGTTGATAATTTCCCACTCATGGCAGGCTCAATGCGGCTTACATGGGGCAATGGAGGGTTAAGTGTCTTGCCCAGAGTCACAAGGAGCTGCCTGTGCCTGAAGTGGGAATTGAACTCAGTTCCTCAGGACCAGTCCACCACCCTAACCACTAGGCCACTCCTTCTGTAATTTTGCCTTTAAGACGTTCTGTTGGATCTTCTAACAACGGTGCATAAAGCAATCGATCTGTAATTTGTCTGAGTACCTCATTGACATAACACCCCCTCCCTTATCCGCTGGTTTGATCACTATCTCACAGTTATCTGTCAGTTTATAAAGGGCTTGAGTCTCTGTTTTATTAAGATTGTAAAAAGGAAGTTTCTTAGGACTAATCTCCAGTTCTTCAATATCTTTGATGACAAGATCATTAAATGTTTAATAAAGGGATCAGGTGGTCCTGGGGGGATCCATTGAGATTCATTTTTGACAATTGATGTATCACAAGATGATGTCTCAATATTTGAAAAGAAGTGTCTAATTTGTAGTTTCCTTTGAAATTTAAAGATGTCTACCCATGTTTGAAATGGGTCATAGGCAGTGGTGGGAACAAAGGATAGTCCCATCTTTAACAATTCTGTTTCAATAGCTGTTAATACAGTTTCGGATAAATTGAAAATTGGTATCTCCTCTACCACTGTGCTCATGGAACAAAGCCCCGTCCTCGTTGTCCTCCCCTTCCTTTGCCCCTCCCCCTCCCTCTGTGATTGGACTGTTGTGTCTGATCCCAGCAAGTTGTTTTCATTGTATAATTCCAATTCTGATTCCAAAAGGGAGGATCTGAAATGGATTCCCTCTATCCTAACTGTAGTGGTTCTTTGCCCCAAAGTTGTTCTAAAAAAGCTGTTGGTCTAGATGGACCTGGATTTGGACTTGAGGGAGGAGAGCTAAACTAGTCATCCTCTAGTGATCCACTTCTTATTCTTTGTGTATTGCGTTCTCTTCATACTGTAGTTGAAACTATATTATCTGACTTTCTCTCACTTATGGCTGTTCTATTTCCTTATGTTCATTCATATTTCTTGCCTCACTTTGCATTTGAAATCAACTTATTGACTATAGATCTAGACAGGGATCTATTTTTATTAAACGGGGATTCCTACAAGTGGCCCATGGGTAAATGGGGCCCCTTTTATAATCATCAATGTTTTTTTTTAATTATATTTCGGTAAAACTTTATTCGAAATATATAAGCAAGGTGTAATAAAACAAAATGACACGTTTTTTGACAATGGAAGTTCTGCAGTATATGCTGTTTATATGTACTTACTGCTCTACATGTTCTTTTACTTGTAGCTTTAATACAAGCTGATTTTATATTCATTTTTATGAATATTCCAGTGGTTTATTTATTTATTTATTTGGTTCACTTGTATCCCACATTTTCCCAGCTTATGCGGGCTCAATGGAGCTAACAAAGTTACTAGAAAATTACATAATACAACAGGATAAAATTATTCAAGTAAAAAAAAAAAGTATGTTAACTGTGTATATGTTCTTTCATCTTATTTTATTTTATCCTCTTTTTGATGTATGTATTTTTACCTTGCATTTTTATCTATGTATCTTTTATTATATTTATTAAATATTTTTTAAAAAATTGATTTTGTGATATGATTTATCTTTGTTGTTATTATTATTTTTTAAGAACCTCTGATGAAGGGTGGGTTCCAAGACATGGCCCATGTTGGGTTCAGTTTATCAGCTTTGGATCAATAAACTACTGTTCTGATCATCTTGAAGATTGTGGTTGGCTTCTTCTACTCCTGTGTCCATTTGCTCACAATAAAGCCTGGGGCCTAACAGAATTGTGCCCACAGCCCTTCCAGGACTGCTTGACCCCTGGAGATGTTAGAAAATATAATCCAGAAGGCCATAGTAGTCCTTGATGAAGCCTTTCTCTTCCTGTGTCTACTGAATACTAAAAAGATCTGTTAGGAAGAGAGAGACTGGTCATTTCTAAATATGGGCTCAAGCTTCTATAAGCATTCAGCTGATGTAAGTCCTTGCAATTTTCCCCTGCTTCCAAGAGACAAAAAGCTGGTGTCACTGGTCTAAAGGGGTGAGCCCTTGGGCTGCTGCCAAGCAAGAACTGTCCTCCTATCCCAGGGGTCGAGGACCCAGACTGGCAGCAGGCGAGTCACTACTGGAATGGAGGAGGCCAATGAGGTGGCTCTGAAAAGAGTCCTTGGGGGCAGGCCCAGCAGAACTAGGACCTGGAGTGTCCCTGAAAAGAGCCCATGGAGGCAGGCCCAGCAGAACTAGGACCTGAAGTGTCCCTGAAAAGAGCCCTTGGGGGCAGGCCCAGCAGAACTAGGACCTGGAGTGTCCCTGAAAAAGAGCCCTTGGGGCAGGCCCAGCAGAACTAGGACCTGAAGTGTCCCTGAAAAGAGCCCTTGGGGGCAGGCCTGGCAGAACCGGGACCTGGAGTGGCCCTGAAAAGAGCCCTTGGGGGCAGGCCTGGCAGAACCGGGACCTAGAGTGACTCTGAGAAGAGCCCTTGGGGGCAGGCCTGGCAGAACCGGGACCTAGAGTGACACTGAAAAGAGCCCTTGGGGACAGGCCCGGGACCTGGAGTGGCTCTGAAAAGAACTGGAACCTGGAGCTGCTACTGAGATCCTATTTTATAAAGGCACACTCAAAAAAAATCCAAACTATACGTGAGCCCTTACAAACCAAAATCCAAAACACATGCATACATATACCTCAATAATGAAATATACATTTAAATTCAATTGTAATCCACTTAGAAAAATCATACTTTTATGGACTATTAGATAGGAGCAGTAACCATTCTATTTCAATAAATAGACTTCTACAGTTCTGCATACTGCCAAATTCCTCCAAGCAACAAAGAATGAAGATTCCCACTTTGTAGTGCAAAACCTTTTATTCTTTTGTGAGATCCAATTGCCTAATGTAGTGAAGACCCAACCCAGCCGTGTTTCGGCATATGTATCTGTGTTAGGAGTCTTAATACCTTTGCATTTGGTGATTCCACATAGGAGCAATACAATAGACTACAAGAATGGGAATAAAATATCAAACTGCTTGACTGCACCAGCATAGGAAAATTGGGCAGCATGCATAAGTGTGAGCTCTGTTCTCAGCAATATTCTGTAATATACTGGCATTAATGTGCAGGAGGTAAGCTTTTATCAAATGAAGGAAAACTCTGGAATGAGGGGGCTTACAATGAAGTTAAAAGGAAATAGGCTTAGGAGGAATCTAAGAAAATACTCTTTCACTGAAAGGGTGGTGGATGCGTGGAATGGCTTCCTGGTGGAGATTGTGGAGACAAGGACTGTGCCAGAATTTAAGAAAGTGTGGGACAGGCATGGAGGATCCCTTAGGAAAGGAAGAGTCAGTGGTTACTGAGGATGGGCAGACTGGATGGGCCACTTGGCCCTTTTCTGCCATCATATTTCTATGTTTCTATATAAGTGCACAGCTACATTAGCACGTAAAGGCAAGAGGTGTTCATGGGGGTGGGGCATAGATGGGGACATTTACACACATACCATATAGAATACCATGTTACATGCTAACATGCCACATTTAGGTGCTAACATTTATGCCAGCTATAGAACTGGCAGAAGTTGGCTCACCTAAATGTAAGCACCTTGTTGCCGATTTACTCTAGTATTTATGTGTGGAATTGCTGTTATGTAATAGACACCTGCTTGCACACTACCTGCTGAAGTTTGGTGCCCAGTAATAGAATGGACCCCTAGATGTTGATTTAAGTATGGGAACTTGAACACTCATTTATCCGGCATAATAGAGGTCCAAAAAGTAAAGAAAATTGACTTGAATAAAGAGCAATATCCTGCAGGGAGTCAAGCATATACAGCTAACAGATGGGACCTAGCTAGAGCAGCATAGGGACAACAAACAGGCAGATTATGAGTTTCATCAGATTACTATTTGCTAAGGGGGAAATTCTAAATATGGTGCCTTAAAAATCGGCACCGTAAAACCATGCAATTAGCGTGATTCTATAAAATTTCACCTAAAGTTAGGCATAGTTTATAGGATACGCTCACATGCCATTCCTGCGACTAAAATTTAGGCACACCCATTTAGCCCACTTAAAATGAGTTCTAAATACCTGAGCTTAATTTAGGCACACATCCGGTATATTCTATAATAGTGTGAACAGTTTTTTTGAAACACCCATAATCCGTCCATTCTACTCATAAGAACATAAGAGTAGCCATACTGGGTCAGACCAAAGCCAGGTCACAAATACCTGGCAGAAACCCAAACTGTGGCAACACTCCATACTACACATCCCAGGGCAAATCCTATTTGTTTTAAAAGTATTTCCGTGTAACTTCCTTGATTGTCCCCTAGTCTGTGTACTTTTGGAATGATTAAAAAATTGATTTCCTTCTACTCGTTCTACACCACTCAGGATTTTGTAGACCTCAATCATATCTCCCCTCAGTCATCTCTTTTCCAAGCTGAAGAGCCCTATCCTCTTTAGCCTTTCCTCATACGAGAGGAGTTCCATCCCCTTTATCATTTTGGTCGCTCTTCTTTGAACCTTTTCTAATTCCGCTATATCTTTTTTGAAATACGGCGACCAGAAATGAACACAATACTCAAGGTGCAGATGCACCATGGAGCGATACAAAGGCATTATAGTATTTGCGGCTATTAATTCCTAGTATTCTGTTTGCTTCTATGGCCGCCACCACACACTGAGCAGAAGATTTCAGTGTATTATCTACAATGACACACAAATCTTTTTTTTGAGTGCTAACCTCCAAGGTGGACCCTAGCATCAGATTCAGATTATTCTTTCCAATGTGCATCACCTTGCATTTGTCCACATTAAATTTCATCTGCCATTAGGATGCCCAGTTTTCCAATTTCCTAAGGTCTTCCTGCAATGTTTCACAGTCCGCACGTGTTTTAACAACCTTGAATAGTTTTGATCATCTACAGATTTAATCATCTTGCTCGTCATTCTCATTTTCATATCATTTAAAAAATATGTTAAATAGCACCCATGGCCACGCCCCCTCTCCGACTGTGCACATTAGAATTTATGCATTGCGCACATAAATTGTATTTAAAGCCAATTAGTACCGCTAATTGATAAGTACCAATTATCAGCACTGACTGGGTTGTTAATCAATTAAGTTGTGCACGTAGTTTGGCCATATGTCCAAATTAGGGCACACAACTTAAGGCACCATATACAGTGGTGGAAATAAGTATTTGATCCCTTGCTGATTTTGTAAGTTTGCCCACTGACAAAGACATGAGCAGCCCATAATTGAAGGGTAGGTTATTGGTAACAGTGAGAGATAGCACATCACAAATTAAATCCGGAAAATCACATTGTGGAAAGTATATGAATTTATTTGCATTCTGCAGAGGGAAATAAGTATTTGATCCCCCACCAACCAGTAAGAGATCTGGCCCCTACAGACCAGGTAGATGCTCCAAATCAACTCGTTACCTGCATGACAGACAGCTGTCGGCAATGGTCACCTGTATGAAAGACACCTGTCCACAGACTCAGTGAATCAGTCAGACTCTAACCTCTACAAAATGGCCAAGAGCAAGGAGCTGTCTAAGGATGTCAGGGACAAGATCATACACCTGCACAAGGCTGGAATGGGCTACAAAACCATCAGTAAGACGCTGGGCGAGAAGGAGACAACTGTTGGTGCCATAGTAAGAAAAAGATCTGGGGCTCCACGCAAAATCTCACCTCGTGGGGTATCCTTGATCATGAGGAAGGTTAGAAATCAGCCTACAACTACAAGGGGGGAACTTGGCAATGATCTCAAGGCAGCTGGGACCACTGTCACCACGAAACCCATTGGTAACACATTACGACATAACGGATTGCAATCCTGCAGTGCCCGCAAGGTCCCCCTGCTCCGGAAGGCACATGTGACGGCCCGTCTGAAGTTTGCCAGTGAACACCTGGATGATGCCGAGAGTGATTGGGAGAAGGTGCTGTGGTCAGATGAGACAAAAATTGAGCTCTTTGGCATGAACTCAACTCGCCGTGTTTGGAGGAAGAGAAATGCTGCCTATGACCCAAAGAACACCGTCCCCACTGTCAAGCATGGAGGTGGAAATGTTATGTTTTGGGGGTGTTTCTCTGCTAAGGGCACAGGACTACTTCACCGCATCAATGGGAGAATGGATGGGGCCATGTACCGTACAATTCTGAGTGACAACCTCCTTCCCTCCGCCAGGGCCTTAAAAATGGGTCGTGGCTGGGTCTTCCAGCACGACAATGACCCAAAACATACAGCCAAGGCAACAAAGGAGTGGCTCAGGAAGAAGCACATTAGGGTCATGGAGTGGCCTAGCCAGTCACCAGACCTTAATCCCATTGAAAACTTATGGAGGGAGCTGAAGCTGCGAGTTGCCAAGCGACAGCCCAGAACTCTTAATGATTTAGAGATGATCTGCAAAGAGGAGTGGACCAAAATTCCTCCTGACATGTGTGCAAACCTCATCATCAACTACAGAAGACGTCTGACCGCTGTGCTTGCCAACAAGGGTTTTGCCACCAAGTATTAGGTCTTGTTTGCCAGAGGGATTAAATACTTATTTCCCTCTGCAGAATGCAAATAAATTCATATACTTTCCACAATGTGATTTTCCAGATTTAATTTGTGATGTGCTATCTCTCACTGTTACCAATAACCTACCCTTCAATTATGGGCTGCTCATGTCTTTGTCAGTGGGCAAACTTACAAAATCAGCAAGGGATCAAATACTTATTTCCACCACTGTATAGAATTTGGGGGTAATTGTGTACTTTTAAAAAAATACACAGAAAAGAGAGAGAAAATCTTGCTTTTAATTTTATAACGGTGCTTTATTGTACATAGCACAAATGTGAAGGTCTATGGTTGTCTTGGGCCATATCATGAGACAATATCTGGACTATTCTGTCATTGGCTTAATAAATGTTGCAAATGGCCGAAGCATCATTTCCTTTTGGTTTTACTCCAATATCTTTCAAATACCCAGAAATTAAAACTTGGACCAAGAACAAGAGCATCAATTAGAGTTTATAGTAGAGAGAGCTATTTTCACTCCTTTGTTAATGAATACAAGCAAGTGCTCCCTGGAAGGCTGCACACTTTATGAACACAATTCAATGGCATTCCCTAATGCCGGAAATCTCTTGAATGCCATTGATTCCTCACAGCATGATACATTATAAACACCATCAAATACTTTAATTTGAGCATTGCTCCTAAGGGATCTGTCTTCAGAATGGCTAGTCTCTGACAATAACTACCTTCTTGGAAAGATTTGCGGACTGTGCCTCCTTTTATTGGATCACAAAGCAAAGGAACATTTGAGGCCACATAAATCCATTCTTCACATGTCGACAAAAAGATTCTACATCTTTTCTAAATGTGACAAATTAAAGCATGACAATCAAACTTCTGCCATCACAATTCCCATCCAATAGTTACTGCACCCATATGAATATTAAATTGTACCATAAAAAATATATATAGATAGATATAAAGTGGAGAAAAGCTCAATAATGAGAGCTTTAACTGTGTAATCTCTGTATCAAAAGAATGTTCAGTTCTATATATTGCAATTTTTATCAAGTTATAAAGGCAAATAGAATTATTCTTCAAAGCAGGAGTTTTAGAGGTCCTTTTACAAATCATGCACAAAACGTTATAGATGCCCATATATTTCTATGTATTCAATAGGCAAATATATATTATTGATGAAGGGAGTAAATCAATCACTTATATTATTATACTCAACTTCAGTTTTCACTTTAAAAATATACAAAGTATCATGGTCTAATTCAACATAGACCCTTTTGTGGGATCATCAGACCCGCGTAACTACCTCTATAGTGGCTAGTACGAGCCAAGCGTATTTCAGAGGTAGTACCGTAATCCTCATCGATCCTTCCTATTTGCTTATATTTTTCAAGACTTTTTTTGCTTACATTAGTTAACATTAAACTTAATATCTATTTCAATTTTTGTACTTAGCTTCAAGCTTTTAGGCTTCATTTTTCTTTTTTTGTGCCGGTACTGGCGGGCGGCAGTAGTAAAAGCAGCAAGCAGGCAGGTTCAACTCCGTCATTCACTTCCCTGCCCTCTCTGCATCCCGCCTTCCTCTGAAATCATTTTCTTTCAGGTGGGCAGAACACTGAGAGGGCAGGGAAGCGAAGGATGGAGTCGAGCCTGCCTGCTTGCTGCTTTTACTACTGCCGCCCACCAGTTCGCCGCTGCAACTTCGGTACTAGAGAGTGGAGTGGAAGTGAGCCAGCCTATCTAGTCCACTGTAAGGAAGGAAGCCATTTGGTAAATCTCTGTTTCCACTCCCCCGCACAGCCATCGCCGTTCACTCAAACACAGCCAGCAAACCTGTGAGCTGCTGCATCCACGTTGTCATGTTTAACAAGTCTAACACTGTTTTTGTTGGGTAGGCAGTGCCTTACAAGATGGAGGAGAAAATGGAGAAAATAAATAATTGAATATCACTAAAACAACTTCAAAAATTATTGTAGCTAGTAGATACAGCAATTATAAATTCTGTAGTTTGTGCTCATTTTTCTTTACTGTTATTCTATACAATTCAGATGGCCAGATTTCAGTGAGAATATTCTGTTTCCTGATGGGCTCATCTTAACTGTCTGGTTGTAATCTGCCTTGGGAAGCCTAGTGTTTATCCCTGGACATGGATGGGAGGGGAGGGCAGGGGAGAGAGGAGAGTTGCTGGACATTGATGGATGGAGGAGAGGGCAGGAGAAATGTTGGAGGGAAGGAAAGACAGAGGAAGGAGATACACACGGATGGAGGGGAAGGGAGCGAGGAGAAATGCTGGACTTGAATGGAGGAGAGGGAAGACAGAAGAAGGAGATGCACAAGGATGGTGGGAGGGGAGAGAGTTGAAATGCTGGACATGGATGGAGAGGAGGGAAGAGAGAGGAAGTGAGATGAACATGGATGGAGGGGAGGGGGAGAGGAAAAATGCTGTACATGGATGGAGGGGAGGGAAGATAGAGGAGGGAAGCCGGCAGCGGTGCGCACAGCAGGAGTACGGCCTTGCGCACCGCAGAGAAGGAAAGGGAAGAGCATGTAAGTTCACGGTTCCTCCAGGCTGCCAGTAGGAGAGAGAAAGAGAAAGACAGAGAAAGATGGGAGATGCTGTGAGGGGGAGGGGGGGAGACGCTGGATAGAACGGGGAAGGGAATGGAAAGAAACAGGATGGGCGGGGAGAATGGAGAGTTGCTGGACATGGATGGATGGAGGGAAGGGCAGAGGAGAGAGGAGAATTGCTGAACATGGATGGATGAATGGAGGGGGCGGGGACAGAGGACATTTGCTGGATATGGGTGGATGGAGGAGAGGGCAGGGGAGAATGGAGAGTTGCTGGACGGATGGATGGAGGGGAGAGAAGTCAGGAAGGAGATGCATATGGATGGAGGGGAGGGAAGAGAGGAGAAATGCTGGGCATGGATGGAGTGGAGGGCAGGGAAGAGAGGAGAAATGTTGGACAAGGATGGAGGGAAGGAAAGACAAAGGAAGGAGATGCACATGGATGGAGGGGAAGGGAGAGAGGAGAAATGCTGGACAAGGATGGAGGGGAGGAAAGACAGGAAGTAGATGCACATGGATGGAGGGGAGTGAGGAGAAATGCTGGATATGGATGGAGGGCAAACTGCTGAGTTTAAGGGCTGGTTTGGAACATGTTGAGGGCAGATACTGAAACTCAAGGAAGGATAAGGACAGGGCTACAGATGGTAGGATGCATAAGGACACAGGAGGATGGTGGACATGGTGAGAGAAAAAATATGAAATGAAAAGAAGACACTGCATAAAACAGAGGACACTGGGACCAAAGAGAATAGAAAAACTAAATGATCAGACAACAAAGGTAGAAAAAAGTATTTTATTCAGAATTTATTAATTGGAATATGTCAGCTTTTTGAAATGTGCATCTATGATATTTTGCATGTAAGTTTCAATTTTTCTGGTATTACTGCATGCTGATTCTGACTTCTTGAGTTAACTTTCCAGTTCAGTATTTTGCCTTCATATTTTTTGATTTCTAGTTCCTTGTGTCATGTTTGTTGTGTCATATGTTTTTCATTTGTGATCAAGGTGCAGTATTCTGCTAGCGTGTAGTATTTGCAGCCCTTTTTGTTTTGCTTTTTTTTTTCACGAGGTAGTGTATTGGTGTTTTAGAGCCTGGTGTAATTACAGTTCTGCCTTTTCACGCATAAGGTTGTAGCTTGTCCTGTCCTTGGAATTAGTGCTGTTATGGTTTAGTAAGGTTATGAGTGTGTTTTTGCACAAGTTTGTGTATAGTGTTTTGCAGTGGAAAGATTGTGTGCTGGCCTTACTGAGGTGGCACCAAAACATCAGCAAGAGAGTAGAGCCTAAATCATGACACACTACCTCTTGAAGGATCTACATATAGAGTCTATGCATTTCTAAGGTCAACTCTGGCATGGTATGGGAAAGGGGGTGGGGAAATACTACTGGAGAGGAAGAGGGAATGCTGGGTAAGGAGAAAAGAAGGAAAAAAGGGAGAAAGAGCTGGCTTGATATCTCATACATATTCATTATGGTTATTCCCAAAAAAAGCCAGCTCTCTTTCCCTTCCTTCCTTCCTTCCTCCATATTAGTATATTCATTTGCATATATATGCAAATGAATATGCTAATATGCCCCGCCCCATCCTTTGCTCCCCCAAATGAAACAGTCAGACTATGCCCATGCCACCGGGTAAACATCGGAGCTACAAAAAAATAAAAAATATTTTTGTAGCACCAGAAATGGTGCATGCTGGGGGGTGAGAACCACTGCCAGGCTGCTGTGGTAGCCCGGCGTACTTCTGGAATAGCGAGCGGTAAGCCCACATTGGGCTTACCGCCGCTTAGTAAAAGACTCCCTCAGTTTTCAAACATAACTGAGAATTAGCTTTTCAGCAAAGGAAAAATTTGAAAGATTTTTCATGTCCAGTGGTGCCTAAATTGGTTGTTCAACAGCAAGAACGTCAATATAAATATGGCCAATGCATTATCTATGATATTACTTAGAAAAGGATATGTTTGAACATCCACAGAATGGACAGTGCTATTGACTGAAGTGACTGACCACATGTACATCCACTTAGGTAGTCTATGCCATTCAAGGGGGAAGTTATCAATGTGGGCTACTATTAAGATGGACTAATTTACCTCAAGTCATTCTATTTTAATACAAGGCTCTATTGCATAAAATATGACCTTGTGCTAAAATAGCATGATTTGTGGCAAAATAACCTATCTAAATGGTAGCCTACATTCATAACTTCCCCTTCAGTGTCCTTATATGTTATATATATAGATAAAATCTCTAGGCAACTTAAAAATTAGAATGACAACACAAATGTTATTTGTTGAAAGGTAAAATGGAAGCACCTTCTGTATCTCATTGTCAAGAGGCATTTTTGGGCGGATTTAAAATGTTGGGTTATGGATACTAAACTAGAATGGAAGCACGGAGGCAATCACAATAAAGCTTTATTGCAGTCTAAAAGTTATAATAATTGTAATATTGTGTGGTGGTTTACTATACAACTGAGAACGCAGAAACAGTTATTGCATAGGAAAGAGCGTGCATGCCGCAAATATCAAGATGCTACTTTGAAAGAGAAGGAATATTCTAATCAGTCTATTGAGCGCAATATCTACTACAAAGAAGCTTTTTACTGTCAGTGCAGGTTGATTGCAATCAGGAGCAAAATGTATTTAGTCAATTATTTGCAAATTATTATAAGGATAAGGTAAATAATATCGTACAGTCTTTTGAGGTGGAAGGAATTTCTTTGCTTATGAGAGTGCAGAGGGATTTTGAGGACTAGGGATGGAGAGAATTTACTCAGATTCAACCAAAACAGACTGTGTAAGTTTTATTAAGACAATCAATCTGATTATGAACACATGAAATGTGTGTCAGTCTGCTGTTCTGAAGAGTTTGAAAGAAATAAATAAAGATGTGTATGTGTGTGTAAACTGGTTAATAAATCTCTAAAAAAGTGAATATATCCTGAGAAATTAAAGGTAGCAGTTTTTAGACCATCAATAAAAAATGAAAATTTGGATGGAAAAGATCCAGGAAATGGTCATCCTATTTCCTCTTGTTTAAGGCTAACATCTTTGAATAACTAGTACTTTTCCAAATTATAAGATATTTTTCTGGAAGATAACAATATCATGGATAATTTTTAATTTGGATTTAGGGCATAATATTCTACTCAGACTTTACTGCTCTCTGTTTGCGACAGTATTAGAGTGAGTTTTGACTGTGGTATGAGAGATCTGATGGTTATTTTAGATATCTCTGCAGCGTTTGGCACCATTCATTATGGTCTTTTATTAGATCAATTGAGAACAATTGGAATTTCAGGAAAACTTTTTGATTAGATTTCCTCCTTTTTGTCTAGAACAAGATTGTTCTACCTGGATTAGTTTGACTTTTGGAGCTCCACAGGGACCTTTTCTCTCCCCAGGCTTGTTTAATATCTATATAACTACAATTAGTTAGTTATTAGGAGATCTTTTTTTTTATTTATTTTTTGATTTTGCTCACATCTTTTTCAGTAGTAGCTCAAGGTGAGTTACATTCAAGTATACTGGATATTTCTCTGTCCCAGGAGGGCTCACCAACTGAGTTTGTACCTGAGGCAATGGAGGAGTAAGTGACTTGCCCAAGATCACAAGGAGCAGCAGTGAGATTTGAACCAGCCACCTCTGGATTGCAAGACCAGTGCTCTAACCACTAGGCCACTCCTCCACTCCACTAGGACACTCCACTACTCCATCTTGCATTCAGTATAGGCTTTATGTGCCTTCGCAAAATGGCTGCAACAACCTGTCATGGTAGCTCTGCTCCTGCCCTCAATGACCACCATTGGACCACCAGGGATTAAGTTAGGCCTTGAGGGGGGGGCCCTGCATGGACTCTGGGAGGGTTGGGGAAGTGGTACCATTTGCTGGGGGAGTGGCTTATGGACACAGGTTGGGAGGGGGAGAGGAAGGGATGCAATGTATCAAGGGGTCGGGAGGATTTAAATTTTTAAAAAATTTTAAGCGTATGCAGTCCCAGACCGATATTCAGCCAGGGCCAAATAACTCTTATGCGGACTCAGCTGAATATTAGCTGGGCCTGCATAAACTGCAGCAGCTTGCCCACCCCAAATTGGCCCCTAATATTCAGTGCCGCTGTCTGGACATGGCCGGCTGAATATTGAGGAGATTGTTTATTAACACTAATCAGCAACAACAAAATGAAAACCATTGTACAGTACAACAGGCAATATAAGCACAAATACAGTACAGAGCAGTATACAGTACAGCAATTGTACAGCAGGCAATGTGAATAAAAATACAGAACTGAGCAAGGGAACCATATTTATTTACTGCGTGTTCAGCCTCAACTAGAGATGTCTTCTACACCAGGCAATGTGAATCAAGTGGAGCTCACAGCTTTGTCTTCTCCAGTCAATAACAGTTTGAAGCAGAAATCAATACAGCAGAAATGAAAGTGGAAACCCTCCGGATCTAAGAATGAGAGAATAAAGAAAATGCTGTGAATTTAAATGAACAAACAGGAATAGGTGTACACACAGTACTGTACTACATAAAACTCATTGTGACCATGAATCTTACCATGGTTCACTTGCTTCAAAAGCACAGTCTCTGATCAAAACTGGTTCCCTGGCAGGAAAAGCAAGGTCTCAGCTCAAAACATCTTTAATGTTCACTTTCTTTAGCACTTCCTTTCTGCTCTGTAGACAAAACAAATTTTTTCCTCTTTTGACTGGGCAAAAATTGCAGCCATGCTGTAAAAACAAGATCTCAGCTTAAAACTTCTTCAACGGTTCCCTCGCTGCAAAAGCAGGGTTCCAGGTCCAAAAACTGACGCCATGTTATAAAAGGAAGGTCTTAGCTTACAACTTTTTAATGGTTCCCTCACTGCACAAGCGGGATTCCAGATCCAAAAATTGCAGCCATGCTGTAAAAACAAGGCCTCAGCTCAAAACATCTTAAATCGATGAGAAGTCACACGCTTCTTAAAAGCAATGAGGGGCGAATGAAGGAGTATCAGCTGCAAAACATGGTTCCCTTGCAGAGAAGCACAGTCTCGGATCAAAAACATAGCTTCCTTGTAGTGTGTGAAGCCAGAAAACAGGAAGAGAATCACATACTTCTTAATGGCAATGTGATGATGTCATTGGGGGGGGGGGGGTCTGTCGGATATGCCGAATGGTCAAATTAGTGAAGGACGAATAATTGAGACTGTACTGTATGTATGTGTATATATGTGTGTGTGTGTGTATATATATATATATATATATATATATATACATACACACATAGTAACATAGTAGATGACGGCAGAAAAAGACCTGCACGGTCCATCCAGTCTGCCCAAGAAATGTGCCACTTTTTTGTGTATACCTTACCTTGATTTGTACCTGTCTTTTTCAGGGCACAGACCGTACAAGTCTGCCCAGCACTATCCCCGCCTCCCACCATCGGCTCTGGCACAGACTGTATAAGTCTGCCCAGCACTATCCCTGCCTCCCAACCACCAGCCCCGCCTCCCACTACCGGCTCTGTTATCCAATCTCGGCTAAGCTCCTGAGGATCCATTTCTTCTGAAAAGGATTCCTTTGTTTATCCCACGCATGTTTGAATTCCGTTACCGTTTTCATCGCCACCACTTCCCGCGGGAGGGCATTCCAAGCATCCACCACTCTCTCCGTGAAAAAATACTTCCTGACATTTTTCTTATATATATATATATATATATATATATATATATATAGCACAGGCGCTACGAGTTTGCACCACCATATCCATCGCATCACCGTTGTCTTAACGGCCTCCCTGCCGACTGGCGAGCAACACTTCTCCCATTCCCCCTCCCTCCCTCTCGCTCCCTTTCTTACCGTTTCCTTAGCAGCCGCTAGCGGAATAGCAGGCAGCCAACCGGACCAACTCGACCGCACGCTGTTGCCCTTAGCAGGGTTATCGCGATGTAGGCGGTGGACGAATCTACGCTCATCCTCTCTCCGATTATAGAAATGATGTCAGGTAGGAGGCTGCGGCGGCTCCGGCTGCAGCCACCCCTATCTGCCTTTCAGGCAGCGGATCCCGCAGAGGAGGAGAGCGGCCGCTCTAACAGAGCCCCGGCGTATCGGGAACGGGATAGTGAGCACCGGGACCACAACAAAATGCGCAGGGCAGACATACCGGCGCAGAGTGACAGCAAGCGGGGTAAAGCTCGCGCGAAGAAGCCTCCGGTTCCCACTCTCAGACGCACACATACAGACAGAAACACACCCCTCCATGTCAAACCCCAACTCCCACTCTCACAGAAACACACACACCCTCCACTTCAAATCCTTGCTCCTATTCACACACACCCCAATAGCCCCCTCCCAGTCAAACGCCAGATTCCACCCCCCAAATCCCTAGCCCATTCTCATACACACACCCCTCTGCTTCCTCTCCAATTCCAGCCCCCATTCTCACCACAAACATAGCCCTCTCCCCCTTCAAACCCTAGCTCCTATTCACACACCCCCAATAGCCCCCACCCCTACCAGTCAAACCCCAGATCCCACTCCCCCCAAACCTCTAGCCCATTCTCATGCACACACCCCTCTGCTTCCTCTCCAACTCCAGTCCCCATTCTCAGACACACACACACACACATGTACCTCTCCACTTTCATTCAAATCCCAGCCCCCATTCTCACACACAAACATAGCCCTCTCCCTTCCCTTCAAACCCCAACTCCCACTTTCATTCACAAACAATGACCCCCATTCCATTTTCCCTGTCCCTTCCTCTAAAATCACAGATCCCACTTTCTCTCTCTGTGTCACACACACCCCTTTGCCTCTAACCCTAGCTCTCACTCATTCATCCCCTCACCCTTCAACCCCAACTTCCACTCTCGCACACAGGGGGGAGGAGGAGGGGCAGGTCCTGGAACTCAAAGGGGAGGGGTGCCTGGAACTCAGAGGAGAGGGAGGGAGGCAGGTAGGGGGCGTGGACCTCAGAGGGACGGAGGCAGGTAGGGGGCATGGAACTCGGAAGGGAGGGGGCCTGGAACTCAAGAGGACGGAGGGAGGGGGCCCTGGAACCTTGGAAACGGGCCTCTTTTACTAGCATATATGTATATATGTGTGTGTGTATGTATATATATATATATATATATATATATACATACACACACAGTGCACTCCATTTAAGTGCACATCGGATAAGCACATGCTCTGTTTAACTGCATGCCATACTTCGGTCCCGTTTTTGGCGCCATCAATTTCTATGGGGACAAACTTCGGTTTAGCGCACCACTGATAAGTGCAAGATTCACTTTTATGCATGGTTTAAGACCGCTCCTCTGCAGGAAAGACTCCGCATAAGCACACGCACGGAATATGGAAGCCGATTGGTGCATGACAAAGGGGCAGTAAATTTGAAATCTCGTTGGTTAACTGCCACAGGCAAAAGAAGTGAAAGAATGTTGTTAGAGTGTACACTGGAGTCGTCGTCGTCATCACGCAACTGTAAGACTTTAAAAAATTAGACAACAAGCAAAATCAAGAATCTATTGCTAAAGAATATGGTGTCAATCCTAGTCAAATTTCACATATCTTGAAGCAGAAAGACCAGCTTCTGGAAGACTAGCAAAACAATACAAATCCACAACAGAAATGAAAACGGGTGGGAAAAGCTGAGGAGGTAGAAGATGCTCTTCTTCGGTGGTTTTCTCAAGTTAAGAGCAGATAGTTTTCTGTCACTGGTCCACTGCTTATGGAGAAAGCTAATCAGCTTGCTGAAAGTCTTGGACTAACTGAATTCAAAGTCACTGTTGGATGATTGGAAAGATGGAAGGAGAGGAACAACATAAAATTCAAGAAACAGCATTGTGAAAAACAAGATGCTGATGACTTTGGTGCTGAAAATTGGGTTGTTTCAGTTCTTCCTACCATCTTGAACGAGTTTGCACCTCGTGACATTTTCAATGCTGATGAAAACGGTCTCTACTGGCGAGCGATTCCTGATGGAACACTTGCATTCAAACAAGCCCAAACTACAGGAAGTAAAACGTTGAAGGACCAACTGACGATCCTCCTTTGCTGCAATATGGATGGAAGTGAGAAGCTGGAACCCCTCGTCATTGGAAAGAGCAAACAGCCCTGTTGCTTCAAGAATGTTAAGTGACTTCCTGTGTCATACGAGGCTAACGCAAATTCATGGATGACTGGGGAAATTTGAAAGCAGTGGTTAAAGAAGTTAGACACTAGAATGTGGGCACAAAAGCATCAGATTGTGTTGCTTTGTGATAATTGTGCTGCACACAGTGATGATTTCAGGCTGTCAAATGTCAAGGTGGTCTTCCTGCCACCAAACACTACCTCTCTGATCCAACCTATGGATCAGGGCATAATAGCCAATTTCAAACAACATTTTCGGACTCTTGTGCGCCGTCATCTGATGAGCATTATGGATGGCCAGACTGGCATGGATAAATGTGCTGTTGAACTGGCTCGTAATCTATCACTGTTGAATTCCCTACATGTGCAGAAAGAAGCCTGGAACCATGTTACATAGGCAACCATTGTGAACTGCTACAAGTGGGCAAGCTTTGTTAGGGATGTGGAGAGGGACGAAAGAGATGCAGCTGTTGCAAACGCATCAGATGAACAGGCTAGTGACATCCAAGCCGGTGTTACTGAAGAGGAGTTTCATCACTACGTAGCTGTTGATTACGATCTACAAACAGCTGACGACATCACTGATGTCCAGATATGCACCTACACGTAGGCAACGGCTGATGATGAAATGAGCAGCGAGGCACATGCTGACGAAATTCAACAACCTCCTATCACTTTTGCAAGAGCGCTGGAGAGTCTGAACATGGTGCGGGCCTATCTGGAGTCCACTGGATGTCAGTGCTATGACAGTTTTTACCATCTGGTAGACATAGTCTATGGAACTCACAGACACAAGAATTTACAGAGGACTATGACTAATGTCAGTTAACGGAGACTGTATAACGTCAGTTATCGAAGACTATCCTGTACATATAATAAACAGTACTGTACATATGTTTATCAGATGTCAAGCTTCTTTGGGTCACAACGGTTAAGTGCATGCTCCACTTAACTGCATGTATTTCTTTGGTCCCAGACCCTTGCACTTAAGCGGATTGCACTGTATATCTTTTCCTCTCAATATTTTGCTGCCCGCTGTCCGTGTTATTCTTAGATATTCAATGCCAGGTCCTGCCTGGGCTTCACCATTGAATATCTTTGTTTTGTTTTTGTTTTTTTTTTGAGCTGGCTAAAATATAGCTAGCTAATTCAATATTCAGCCCCTGAACTCAGAAGCCAAACTGCTTAAAGATAGGATTGCTATTTATGCGGCCCAATTTAAGCGGTCTACGTATGCAGTGAGGGGTTGAATATTGGCACTTAATCCAACTCTGCCCCTGGAACGCCTACAAGTTAACTGCTTTTGAATTTGGCAATAACTGGTCATTTTTAGTGATAACTGGTTAAGTGCTGCTGAAAATGACCAGATAGCCGCCGACCAGTTAATTTGCTTGTTCATGGCTCTTTCCAGCCGGTTAAACTCAATTGTATAAAAACTATCTCCCCAAAGACATATTCCACACACTTTTCCAAACCATGGTCCTCACCCATGTGGACTACTGCAACGGAATATATGCCGGATGCAAGGACCAAACATTAAAGAAACTACAAACAGCACAAAACACAACATCACAACTTATATTCGGGGAAAAAAATAATTTGAGTGAGTCCACTAGTCCAAAAATTACACTGGTTACCCATCAAAGCACAAATATTCTTTAAGATATGTATCCTGGCTCCTAGAATTATCTTCGGCCTCACTCCAGAATACACGACAAGCCTGATAGATTTGCCAATAAGCAATATAAACAATAATGCAAGATCCTATCTAATGCTACGTTATCCCAAATGTCAAGGCCTAAGATACAAATCTACACTTACAACCAGTTTCACTTGAGTCTGCACCAAAACCTGGAACTCACTATTGAAAAACTTAAAATACATGGACAAGTATCTAACATTCCGAAAACATATGAAAGCTCATCCCTTCAGGCAATTCCTTTCCGACGAAATTACATAACCGAGGAGATCCTGGCCATCATACTACAGCACATGATTACAAACTGAATTGAACCAGGACTGTGTTAACCCTCAACAACTTTGATACTTGTCTACCTAAGTTAATTGTAAGCCACATTGAACTTACCACTAGGATGGAAAATGTGGGGTACAAATGCATAAATAAATAAATTTTAAATATTGCCCAATTTGATTTTGTCAACTTTTTTTCAAACAACATGAAGAAGGTTGAGCCTTCAAAAGCTTGTCAAAAATATATTAAATTAGTCTAATAAAAATGTATCAACTTATTCTCCTCTCTCTTATTTTGTTTTATCTCTGTTTAGTACTTTTAAAATGGACTAATATGTCAACTAAATTGCTTTTTCTTGAGATATAGAAATGCACTCTGTAGCTCTGATTTTCTTTAGGATTCTAGTGGGTTGTAGCCATCCTCATTTTTTTGCAGCTCTGTGTTGTCAAACATGTAGGTACTAGCCTCAGGAGACCATAGACCATATCCCGATCTAAGAACTTCTCTGGTTGTCCCTTCTGGCAAGAAATTAATCGTGGCCCTCTATATCCCACTGGAATCTTACTAGTTTCTCTCCAACCTGTAAATATGTGTTAACTTCTTCAGGTTTTTGTTTTTAAGGCTAAATCAGCCAGGGAGTGTACTGCACATTGAGCTGGCTTCTGCATGCACTGTCAAAACAAATTTTCCTTTTCATGCAGTTTCCTATACACTGGGCATGCTTTTCTCTTTGTCTCATGACTGCCTTTACAGTAATGGAATATACTTTTCTGGCCAACTTTTAGCCACTCAAAATCCCTGTGTCCTTCTGTTTGCCGCACTCTGACTTATACTGGGATAGCCGCTGGACTTTTTCCTCACCAATCATGGCTATAGAGGCAACCTCGTTCACATGGTATATTGCAATGGTGTCATTTAGGGTTAGCCTTATTGTCTGGAGCAGTTTTCACCAAGTAGCATCGTTTCTGATTCTAATAACAATTCTATCCCCTATGATCGAATTCTCTAGATCTCCAATGAATTTATGGGTAGGGTAATGCATTAACCTATGGACCAGGTGAGGCTCTGGTTCAGGGCACTGGTGCTAAAGGGCGCCAAACGCCCGAGCCCGTGACATCATTGGCCCATATACAACTGTCACTATTACAAATGTAGGTATCAATTTACTAAGCTGCAATAATACATTAACACATGTTCAAAGCAGAATTCATTGTTTACATAGATTAAAAATGCATTATTGTGTTCAATGGTAGATTTGTAAATGATATCGTGTGCAAACAAATCTGGAATGGGGGGATTCTTTAAAATAGGTCCTAACATTTATGTGCATATTATATGAGTAAGGGCCCTGTACACTAACCCGCACTGTAGGAGTGCTAACTTTTTAACATGCGCTAAAAATTAGTGCACGCTAATGCTAGAGACACCCGTAGGAATATATGGTTAGTGCGCCTACAACAGGGCTTAGTAAACAGACCCCTAAGGGACCCTTTTACTAAGGGCGCATAGGCGCCTACGTGCGTCCAACGTGCATCAAATTGGAACTACGCCAGGCTACCACGTGCTCCAGGAGGTAATTCCATTTTTGATGCCCATCCAAAACACGTGGTAGAAAATATTTTCTATTTTCTACTGCTTGGTACTTACCCAGTGGTAATCAGCAGTTTACACGCGCTGATGCTTACTGCCCGGTTAGCGCGTGAGACCTTACCGATAATTCAATGGGTGGCGGTAAGGTCTCAGGCCAAAAATGGACGCATGCTGGCTTTAATTTTGCCACATGTCCATTTTTGGCCACAAAAAAATAAAAAGACCTTTTCTCCAGGCACGCTGAAAAATGGACCTGCGAGCATCCAAAACACGCACCTACACCAGCACAGGCAACTTTTCAGTGCGCCTTAGTAAAAGGACTCCTAAATGTTTAGACTACTCAAGTACAACAAAGTCTGCAGTCAAATCGCACAATTAGAAATTCTTTCAGGTGGAGGAAAGACTTCAGTAGAGCAATGCTAATTTTATAGCATAGCCGCAGCATAACACATCATCAGTCAGAAAACCTCCCCTTCCCATTTTAATTTTTTTATCTGATTTTATCCTTTACATTTTTACATTAATTTAAAGCTCCAGTTGTAATCCAACTCTGAAGTTTTGGCAATAACATTTCTAATCCTAATTAGCATGGCATAAATTATGCTATAAAATTAGCGTTGCTCTACTGAAGTCTTTCCTCCACCTGAAAGAATTTCTAATTCTGCAATTTGACAGCAGGCTTTGCTGTACTTGAGTACTTGAATGCATGTATTAGTCTGCAAGCTGATGTTTTTTTCAGGAATGTTTAGACTACTAGCATATATGCTACTAGCATAAATTTTGTAAATATGATAAATCAAATAGATAGGTCAAAAACTTAGGGTCAGGGGCCCTTTTACTAAGGTGCACTGAAAAATGGCCTGTGTTGGTGTAGGCATGTGTTTTGTACACTCGCAGATCCATTTTTCAGCGGGCCTGCAAAACAGGCCTTTTTTGTGGCAGAAAATGGACGTACGGCAAAATTAAAACCAGCGCATCCATTTTCGGCATGAGACTTTACCGCCACCCATTGACTTAGTCATAAAGTCTCATGCATTAACCGGGTGGTAATCGTTGGTGCGCATACACTGCCGATTACTGCCGGGTAAGTGCCACGCAGTAGAAAATGTCTACCATGTGCTTTGGACGGGCATCAAAAATGGAATTACCACCCGGGGCATACAGTAGCTGGACGGTAGTTCCAATTTGACGTGTGTTATTATGCGCGTAGATGCTTATGCGCCTTAGTAAAAGGGCCCCTTAATGTGCAAGAACCTAAAATCATATTCATGTTCTCAGCATCCTTCGCAACTCTCATATCTTTAACTACTTTATAAACATATATTTAGATAATATGGATCTTCAGATATATCAACAGAGGTACTGCAGAATCAACTAATCTTAAGTAGCCGAATGTGAATCATCATTGATCCAAAATGATTTTTCAAGAATTTTTTGTTTGACTAACATTGAAGTAAAAATAGAGCTACTTAGCTTCAAACTTCAAAAACAGTCAGAACTGTACCTGTGACATAATGCTGTATTTATTGTATGTACGTAGGAATGCTGAGGGATTGTGAGGTGAGCTGGGATTATATGCTATCTAAGATATATTTTCACTTTTTGTTTTTCAGGATGATGAGGAAACAGCCACCACTGTATTATCATTAAAGCTTGGTTATGACACATTGTCCTTCCCATAAAAATTTAATCAAGCATGTCAGCATATGGGAAGAACAATAACCAAAACACTGAAATAGAAATAGAAAAAAAGCTCAAAACAACCCAAGATTTCTGCTTTATGGAGGTTCTGACTGTTTTTGAAGTTTGAAGCTAAGTAGCTCTATTTTTACTGCAGCTATTCGAACAAAAAATTCTTGAAAAATCATTTTGGATTTTATTTATTTATTTTTATTTATTTATTTGTTACATTTATATCCCACATTTTCCCACCTATTTGTAGGCTCAATGTGGCTTACATAGTACCGGAGAGGCATTACAGACTCCGGTGTAAACAAATACAAAGTGATGTTGTGGTAAGATAAAGTTTATGCGGCACAGCCACACTAGGGAATCGTACAACGGAAGAGTTGTGTTATGTCCATTACGTTCTTTAGTTTTGTTGTGTTACAGAGATCAGGCATTTATGTAGGATCAGTAGGGTATGCCTTTTTAAACAGGTTAGTTTTTAGTGTTTTCCAGAAGTTTAGGTGGTCGTTCGTAGTTTTCAAGGCTTTTGGTAATGCGTTCCACAGTTGTGTGCTTATGTAGGAAAAATCAATGGCGATTCACACTTGGCTGCTTAAGATAAGTTGATTCTGCAGTACCTGTGTTATTAGATCTGCAGATCCATATTATCTAAATGATACATTTGCAAAGTAGTTATATGTGAGTTGCATAGGATGCTGGGAACAATTTTGGATATATTTTGTAAATATGTACATATTTTGCATGCTATGTATTTACATGGTGGGCAGAGCCTAGTGTGATAAACACAGGACTGGCCTACCCTAAAGAGGCCACCAGAGGGTGCTCCTGTAGTGAAAACCCCGTAAAATGCCAGGAACTGGCCACTAGAGGGAGCTCCAAGGGGGACACTGGTGAAATACAAGGAAGGAGTTACTAGAGGGAGCTCCAGCAAAGGCCAGGCATATAGAGATCAGGGAGGACCCATAGAAGGAGATTTTCCCTTTAAGAGAAAAGGCACCCGGGAGAAGATTCTGGACCCTTCCAGAGCCAGGGGAAGGGGGCCTAAAGAGGTGGGGAGGATTATTAGCCACCCTATATAGAGCACCTTCCAATAAGGAAATGGAATGGATAGAGCTTGAAGGAGAAGGGAGAGACCTGCTGGAAGAGACCCCCTGGAAGCTTAGAGAGAAGAATCCCTCTAACAACCAAGAAGGTACTTACCTTGCTATGGATATTGTTATTAATTGAGCCAAGAACTGTTGTAGAAGCCCATGTGGAAGGAACATTGGGCCAGAAGGTGCTGAATACTAATTGAACTGGACTAACAGCCATGGGGTGGAAGACAGGACTGTAAAGTTACAGTGAGTGGAAAGTCTTGTCCAGGGGGAGGAGGCTGTGCTTAAACTGAGACCAGGTCTCCCAAATAAGTGGGCTCAGTTGAGGAAGGCCAGAGGAACTGTCGGTGGAAAGAAGTTGTTCCCCACAAGGCTGGATCAGGGATACTGATAGAGTGGATTTGCATCTGGTGTAGCTAATTTGCATATTTGTTAAATCCAAGAAATAAGTGTTATATTCCCCAGAAAGGTGACAGGGGGTGCCTCAGGGGCACCAGAGATGTGACCTGTTTCCCAATGCTGTTTCAGAGAAGGATTCTAAGAAATGATGATAAATGAGGAATGGTCACCCTGAGGTGAAGGAGGAGCCCAACTGAAAGAGACTGAGGTTACAGGTTGCCATAGGGGAGAATGGTCTCTGAGCTTTACTTGGAGGCATAGTGCTAGTGAGTCTTAACTGTAGGCTTATAATGCTAGACAGGTGCCACCAGGGGGCCCTGAGTTCTTGTGGGAGATTACACTAGATAGATTCTGGGCAGGGCTCATACTTTAATGTATCTTATAGAATGCCTATGGCTTATTATTTATGGCTGGTATAAATGCTCACCCTTTTCTGTAAATTTAGGGGGTCTTTCAGTAAGCTGTGCTAGCATTTAATCAGCTGGTGCTAAATGCTGAGATGCCCATAGCAATACAATGGGTATCTCAGAGTTTAGTGCCAGCTGATTTGTAGCACAAGCTAAAAACACTAGTGTTGCTTTGTAAAAGACCCCCTTAGCGCCCAATCTTCATAGCGCAAGGGGGGGGCATGGGTAGGTCAGGGGCATGCCAAGCAAATGCAGGCTAAGTTTATAGAACACTGGCAGTTACATTCAAGTATTTACACCAGCCATTGACATAGTGTAAGAGCTCGCAGCAAAAGTTAGGCGCTAAGATGCAGACTTACATTAGCACTCTATAATGGCAATTACATGTGTAATTGGCATTGTAGGATTCATGCTTGGCATCCAGCATTTTAGCACCTAACTTTAGATTACCTTCGAAATGACCCCATAATATGCTCATAATGGTAGTTCAGTCAATGGGCTCCAATAATTAGAAAGGAGCACATTGTATTAAGAAAATTCAGGGTCACCTCAGGTTTCATAAAAAGCTAAGCATATTTTACATCAGCTTAAATATAAAGGTAAGCAGCAAACTGCAATGAGCTCTTAATATTGTTCATTCTAAACAATAATCTATTTAATTGCTATGCATTTATGATTGTAAGAATTAATTTTTGTAAATAGCCTGTAGCCCTGGAGTGAGGTTATTAATGTATACAGGCAAGAAAGAAAATGTGTGGAGCCTCATTTTAGATAGAGCATAGAAATTGAACTTGAGACATTAAGGTTGAGATGCGTCCAATTCTGGTAGTGTTTTATGAAAGGATCTGACAACATAGAGCCTTTTCTAAAATACATGCAGGATTCACATATATGCACCAGTTACATATAGCAGGAGCAACCATTTTATATTTGTCAACGTATAAAATATGAAAAGGATGCAACTCGCCAACATATATGTATAAATGTTGGCACTTATACGTCTGTTCTGAAATACCAACTTACATCTGTAAATGCTGACACTTTGACATGTAAGTGTGTCAATTGGAAGCCTACATGTCTAAATGCTCCCAGTTAAGTACAGAGGCCGTATTTTGGGAGAAAAATTACATTGGATAAAGGGATGACCTCTCTAATCCCCTCCTATAGAGTATTGTCCAAAACAAGCACATTTACCCAGGAGCATCAGCAAATCCGATGCTTATCTCAATAATCATAAACATGCATTCCCTTTCTGAAACTAGGAATATACATGTATTTTTTTTGGTTTCACTCTAATCCTACCCCAATCCACCCCTTGCCATATGTACATGATTTAGATATGCATGTGTAAATTCAGGGCTAACTATTATATTTAGGCGCGTACAATTTAAATGCTGACATTTATCATGCAAATCATAAATAGGGCTTCTAAATTAAGGAGACTGTACAAACAGCAGCAGTGATCCACGGAAGTCCAAGTTTCAGGTAACCTTCGTCAAGGGTCACACTAGTTTCCAAATATATTCACTGGTAACGCATAAGCAGCCAATATATACTGCCATTCCTGCGTTGAAAGGAATCAGTCCGGGGGCGTGGCAAGATGGCGTCCTAGGGTCTCTCAGGTGTTCTCTGTGTTAACAGGTGGCTTCCTTGGGTTTTGAAACTTACTCTGCCACATAAATTCAAGAAAGGGGACGCGACAAGGAGATTGCCGCCGATACACCCTTAAGTCGTCCCTGCCGCAAACAATTGACCGCTACGTGAGAAGCTTACCTCTCTGGACAAGGATTCGGCGAGCCCTTGCTGTAAGTGACGTCGAGGGAAGCGGAATGCCGACTCCTGGGGACGGAAATCTTCTCTATCGCCGCCTAATGCTGAAACAACACCTTGCACCTGGCTGCCACCAGGTTGAAGTAGCGGAACGGACTGTTTCCAAAGTGTTGAGTCTGAGTTCGCTTGGCGGTGCTTCCCCCGGAGGAGCAGAGGGAAACATCGAGGAGCAGGAAGTGTCTCACGGGAGGTGATGATGGAAGTCATTTGGGCAAGCGGTCCAGGAAACTGACGGTTGAGGTGGCAAACACTCCACTACAATAAATCTGCTCTGAAGTGAAGTGAATAAGTTGACGACTATGTCTGACTCTTTAGATAACATAAAACAAGATCATGCTAATCAAATAGGTCAACTGAACGAAGAGGTAACTCTGTGAAAACGGTAGTGGACATCTTGGTAAAGATAAAGTTTTTTTGGCGCAGAAATTAGAACAATTCGAAAATCACAATCGACGATTGACTTTGAGATACTCAATTTCCTATATCGTCCATAATGACACCCCGTGATTTTCTTAAGAAGTATTTTCAAGAAATACTGCATTTGCTCTCTAAAGATATTCCTCCTTGCAGTAAAGGTTTATTATTGCCAATTTAACAGCTATCTTGGAAGAATCTATGGTTGAGATCACATCCAGAGGAAACTTTGATTATAACTTTAGTTTTCGAAAAGATATTAAATATGTGATGAAACTGTATTTTAATATTCTTCTAAACATTTTGTGGCCAGCAAGTGTGGATGTTCCCGGATGTGGCAACGATTACACAACAAAGGAGAAAACAATTTTTACTCATGAGGGACCCAAGTCAAGGGTTAGGTGCAAACATTTATGTTGCCTTCCCTTGTAAATGTTTGATCCGCTGGGTCTGGAACAAAATATGTTTTTTTTGAACCATCTCAACTAAAGACGTTTCTGGACTCTAAAAGATCTTCTAGTTGCAATGACATAAAGAACTATCAGCAATAATAATTCGGGATTAACGATCGGACTTGCCTAAACGTATTAAAATAGTTTTTCTTAAGTTACACTCTCCTTGAAACTGTACTTACAAGCCACTACCCCCCCTTCCTAAGATTGTGGTCTGAGGCAGAGTCTAAAATAATTGTTTCCTGAAATTTCTGTTAGAATTTTCTATGTTTTTTTTTTTGTAAATATTTCTCTGTATTGCCCTTACAATAGATTATTCGTTTGTATTATTGAAAATAATAAATAAATAATTTAAAAAAAAAAAGAAAAGGAATCAGTCCAAATGCAGAGAGGCAGTATATGTGGCTACTTATTTATTTATCAGTTAATATATTTGGAAACCAGTGTGACCCCCTGACAGAAAGTTTATCCGATAACTTGGCCAGGTTGGGTCTCTAGTTTCCATTAAAGTTACATTTGAGTGCAGTTTTGCTGTCTTCTCACTTCCTTGGATCACTGCTGTTGTTTGTACTGTCTGCTTGGATACTGCAGGGGTTGTTTGTTTCTTCTAAAATAAGGACCATAAACAAGAAACTTGCACGTGACAATAGAAAACTCACTATATCTCAGGGCTGAAAACAGGAAAAATTGCCAAAATGAAATTGCAACCTGAATTTCTTGTACTGCCATGCACAGCACTATGGTAGCTATTCAACAAGTCCAGAACAAGGCTTTCAAACAAACTATTATTTTGATTATCTTGTTTCTTCGTGGGTTGGGGAGAGTGTTGCCATTCAGTATGTATTAACTCATTCCCATGACACAGCTCTGTGACAGCTTGTCCAGTGAGACAAAAATAAGTCCTGGCAAATGGAAGTGTCAATAAAGCATGAAAGAAAATTAACCTCTGGAAAAATAATTCATATCCCAAACAAACCAAATGAAAACAGTCTTCCTCTGAGCCTAAAACTAAGCATGTTAAAATTCTCACAGTTTCTTTTCAGCAGGATAGCACCAGGTGTCATTCCGTAAAGCATCTAGCACATGTGGCAAATCTGTCAGTCTAGCCAAGAAAAAAGTCCCCTAGGCAACAATTGGAAAGGCAGTTGATCTGGCATAGTCAGTGCTATTTAAAAAAATAAAATCCCCCAAAAGTTTAGGATTTCAGTCACTCAACAACGTTAAATATCACATGATTTTATAACAGGCCCCCTAACTTGCTTGGCAGATATGACCATAAGTTATACCAGTTTGTTTGTTTGTTTTTTAGTATATTTTATTGAAAAAAAGAAAACAGTTAACAATACGTTGGGAGGCGGGGATAGTGCTGGGCAGACTTATACGGTCTGTGCCCTGAAGAGCACAGGTACGAATCAAATTAGGGTATACACAAAAAGTAGCACATATGAGTTATCTTGTTGGGCAGACTGGATGGACCGTGCAGGCCTTTTTCTGCCGTCATCTACTATGTTACTCACGTTAATACAACAGGAAGGATAGCATAACATTTTGCTCTTTCTCTTTTCCCACATCCCATAAACCACCCACTTCCCCTTTCCCATGACAGATGAACTGAACTTTCAGTCTTGGTTGACTCATCCAAGCCCAAAAGTATACATAATGGTTTAAGAGCCATGCAGTGAGTTATAAAATTAACAGTTCAAAATCAACTACTTGCCCTATGAGGTAATACTGTCCACAAGGGTTCCCAAATTTATTGAAATTTCTGCCAACGATGATTCCAACCTGCCTTGTGGAGTTCTATAATCATTACAGTGTACAGCAAATTCAGCCCCTAAATGTTAGTCTGTTGAATATCTTGCTAAATGTATCCAGATAAACTTACACAGATAATACTAACCAGCAGTATCCATAAAATATTGGTCTTACAGTATTTTTAGTAAAACAAAGGCTGACATAACCCACCTCTCCCTACCCCACCCCCTCAGAAAAAGGGATACGAAGAAGAAGAAAGGGAGAATGGGGTGGATGGGGTTTTATTCTGAAACCTATGTTGAATTCTAAGTCTGTTTGATAAGTTTGCTTTTCTGCTACATTCAAATTTTGGATCTGTATGGATATTCCATCATGTGGTTTCAATAAAAATTGAATAATTTAAAAAAAAGCCTACTTCAGGGACACTCCGGTTTCTGTGAGGAAGTGCACTATGTAGTATTTTATGGCTGATACAGAAATACAAACTGAATCGCACCTGGTGATTTTGCTATTGGTACTGTATTTCCAACACACCTGTCTCCCCTGTTCTCTCTCTCTTCACTCCCACATCCAGAATGTTGCTGGTTTCAGTTTATTTAATTAAATTTGAAGGGGACCAGTTTAATATAAATCATCTGTGTCTAATTATGTACATATTGAATTATTTAATTTGCTGTACTATCTAAATTTAGGTTGCAAAGCATTCTAAATCTAGCTGACTATATTTAGAGGGGTTACTTTTAAGCTCTTTTTTTTTTTTTTTTTAGTAAAAAAATTTGGACACCTAGATTCAGTTGAAAACATGCTTTATTTAGCCAATCAAAATGTATTGGTTAAGTGGTCGTTTTTGTTTTTTGTTTGGGGGCGGGCCTTATAGTGGATTTCAAGAGGTAAATGGATCTGTTAAGAGCCTGTAGGTGATCTGTGTTGCATTGTTCTTTGATCTTTTAAGTAGCAATAATGTCCCACATAGAAAATATAAGAAAACTGGCCCAGGCATGTCTCCTGAGAAGACTGAATGGGAGAGAAATAGGATAAGACGTATGCAACAGAGAAGCAATTAATAGATTTAACTCCAAGGAACAAAGTGGAGTAAATCAGAATGTACATAATGCCCTATACATTAGCATTATTTCTTATTTATTTGTTACTTATATTTATTACTGTACCCTTGTGGTTGTTTCTTACAGGGCATTGGGTTATCCTGCCTAGGTTTCTAGAAAATTCCTGTTTGCTGTGTTCCTGAGGGTCCTGAGGCTTCTCACCTCTTTCCCACTCTCCACCTTAATTAAACTTGCATATTGAATCAGGTCCTCTGATCTAAAGTTTGGGCCCAATATACAAAAAAAGCCGAGCTCCTAAACTTATGCTCTTAATTTGGTTGAATCAGGGGTGTAGCCAGACTTCGGCGGGAGAGGGGGTCCAGAGCCCAGGTGAGGGGGCACATTTTAGCCCCCCCCAGCGCCGCCACCCCCCCCCCACCACCATTTCCGGCTGACCCCCCCCACCGCTGCCACCGCCACCACCAACTTTGCCCCCCCTGCCGACGACCCATTCGACCCCCCCTTCCCGCCACCAACCCTCCCCTGCCGTCATTGCCTACCTTTGCTGGCAAGGGACCCCAATCCCCGCCAGCCGAGGTCCTCTTGCTTCCCGTGCAAGGCTTCGTTCTGTTTCTGACGTCCTGCACGTTGTACGTGCAGGACGTCCGACTCACTGAAACAGAACAAAGTCAGACGTCAGAAAGAGAACAAAGTCTTCTGCAGGAAGCAGGAGGACCACAGCTGGCAGGGGTTGGGGTCCCCCACCAGCAAAGGTAGCCCAGGGCGATGGCGGGGCAGGGTTGGTGGCAGGTGGGGGTCGAGAGGGTCATCAGCAGGGGGGTCCAGAACCAAATCTGCACCCCTGGGTTGAATATTGGGCATAAATATAAGAGCCTATCTTGGGAGCCTAAGTCTTCAGCTGAAAATGCATCTTAATTTAGAAGCTTAAAAGTTATGCTAATATATTGAGCTGGTGGTGGGCAGCGCGATAGCTGTCCGCAGCCAGTGTTAAACCCAGATATTCCATGCTGGGCTGTATCCAGCGACCGCCATTGAATATCCAAGTTTATTTTGGCTGCCGAAAAGTTAACCAGCTGTGCCTGCAGTTTTCTTTCTTGGGCCATCACTGGCAACGATTCACACAGGCATTTGCCTCTGCCGCGTCCGGCTCTCTCTGATGCAACTTCCTGTTTTATGCGAGGGCCGTATGGGGACATGGCAGGGGGAAATGCCTGCATGAATCGCTGCCAGTGACGGCCCAAAAAAGAAAGCTGCAGACACTGTGGCATTGGCGGGGAGGAGCAGAAAGAGGCAGGCAACACTCTTGAACGGCCGGACCCAGACCCACGGGAGGAAAGGCAGCAAGGGGTGTTAGATTAAGGAAGGCAGAAGTCCTGGACTTGTGGGGGGAGGAGGGGGGCTGGAGGGAAGGAACAGTGCTGCCGGACTTGTGGGAGGAAAAGGACTGGAGGGAAGGGAGAGAGCTGCTGGATGTAGGAGGAAGAGGAGGAGGGGATCTGGATGGAAGGGAGAAAGCTGCTGGATGTGGGAGGAAGAGGGGGCTGGAGAGAAAGGAGTGAGCTGCTGGACCTGTGGGAGAAAGAGGAGGAGGGGAGCTGGGGGGAAGGGAGAGAACTGCTGGAACAACACAAGGAGGGAGGGAAGGGAAACAGAGATACCAGACCAAGGAGATGAAGGAAAAGGGGATCAAATACTGAACCTACAGCAGGAAGGAGGGAGGGAGGAAGGGAGGGCAGGTGGGTGGGTAGGCAGGCAGGCAGGGAATCAAGCAAGCAAACCAGGTGCTGGAAAGGGGAGAGACTGAGATGGAGATAAGCTGGATGGGGTAGGGTCAGAGAGGATAGAGATATATTGGCACTGGGGGAGAAGCTGGACAGTGAAATATAGGACACAGAGAAGGGAGATACTGAACATGGAGGAAGATAGAGGTACAGAGACGGAAGAAGATGGATAGTGGAAATGGAGAGAGTAGAAATATCAAATCGACAGGAGACCTTGGTGAGTGAGTTAAGAGAAGATGGAAGGATGTAAAAACCGGAGCCTGGGACCAACATGATTTGAAAAATAAAATGACCAGGCAATAAAAGAAAAATAATAATTTTCTTTTCTATTTTGTGATTAGAATATGTCAGATTTGAAATGTACATCCTGCCACAACTGGTGTTAGATATGGTTGGGGCACAAGGCACAAATTTGGGAGGGGACCCCAAAGCTTATTAACAGGCTGCACCTTCTTCAGCTTCCAGCTGGCCTGGGGTTCTCTCTGGCTAGGGGACCAAAACACTGTTGCCCTAGTTGTACCCCTAACATCATCTCTTGCATGTGCTGTCATTATATTTTGCACAGTATAGGAGAAAATGCATCTTTGTATTTCTCTGTGCTGTGCTACATGCAAGGTCTGGCCTCCTTGGGACTTTGATTTAATTTGTTTAAGGTTTGTGCTTTCTTAATCTGTATTTGGCATTTGTGTTCTGTGTGTGTGTGACCAAAGTATTCTGTTAGCATAAATTTTGTATTTAGTATTCCATAGTAATTTGACTTGTTCAGTTTTCTTGATAGATGTATTGATATTTTAGGGCCCCAATGCAATATTTAGGGCATATTTGGGAGAAGCATATATGTGTTGGAAGACTGTGGCTCAGTGGAGGATGAAGAGTGCATCCGCTTGTATTTCCCTTAACTCTCATTGTGGCCACTGAGGTCAGCACTGCTAGTCCCACTGAAGCTACTGGGAGTGGGGTAGGTGTGCGGTAGGGGCATGGGTGCATCAGATGGCAGGCATTTCTCTAGTGCCCACCCATCCAACCTGTTGGCTCACCCAAAAATTGCCTTCTGGCTACGCCACTGGAATTACCAACATAGTGTGCACAAAATCAGTCTAACATGTGTTAACCTATGAACTAATGTGCATACAACTGATTTGCAGTTGAAAAGTTCTAGTGCATTTTTTATAGTTTTATCAAAATGAATACCTGAAATGATCTGTAAAGAATGCTAGAAATCAGGAAAAAAAATCCAAAAACAAACAAAAGCTTTATACTTTTTCACATCCCTATCCTGAAGAAAAAAGGAGGAGTGGCCTAGTGGTTAGAGCACTGCTCTTGCAATCCAGCAGTGGCTGGTTCAAATCCCACTGCTGCTCCTTGTAATCTTGGGCAAGTCACCTAACCCTCTGTTGCCTCAGGTACAAACTTAGATTGTGAGCCCTCCTGGGACAGAGAAATATCCAGAGTACCTGAATGTAACTCATCTTGAGCTACTAATGAAAAAGGTGTGAGGAAAGGGCCAAATGATAGTTATATTCCAATAGGGTCCTTGTCCTAAGACTTAGGATTTCCCATTTAGATGTATGTAAAGACCACAATAGGGCCCATGTAAAGAAGTTTAGTGTGCATAGATTGGGCCTTTTGTTTGCACTTAAAACAGCGCAATATGCAGTAAGACCTTATTGTACCTTAATAATTTATTTAGGTCACACACTTCCACACAAATGATCAAAACAAATTACAGCATATCATAAATGCTACAACAATCCTCTTAACACATTAACGAGCACACACCATAATTACTGCCTATTCACATGCCATTGAGGGTGCATCATCTGCACATGAGGCTTTAATGGGCTTATGGTAAATAGCGTAGTAAGCACTGAACCACTCGCTATTTATTGTCAACCTGATAAAGTCAAAAAATTTGCACCTGCTTCAGGTAAGATGTTACATTTTGAACAAGCGTGCTTCCTCAACAACAAAAAGAAACAATAATAATAGTAACCCCATTTGTTGATCAACCCAAAGTGAAAGGAAGGGAATTCATCAAGGTCAGCACCAACTTCCTGTACTACCAGAATCCCTTGCAGCATGTCAGAAGTTCACCCTCGGCACATAAACAACCCCTGTTGGCAGCAGCAACACTTTCCTGTCCAGTATTATTTTAACAACCCCCCCCCCCCCCTTAAACAATCCAGTGGCCAAATCTCTTCCCACATTCCCAATTCCCCTCTTCTCCTTCCAGAATGCTTTCTTACTATTCTAGTGACTTCTTTCCCTTCTTTAGTATGGGGGTGGAGGGGAGGAGAGAGTTCTCTAATGAGTGTGCTAATATTTGTGCACCAATTATATATATATTTAAATCATTAGAATAATGGCATATAGATTCATTCCTGGTTAGTGGCAAGATGATAGCGTGTCTATGTCGGCGGGAGGCAGCCTTTTGCTTGAGCTGAGCTTTTGCAATTTACCGCCTTATGATTTCTCACTCAAAGCGGAAGGGAGTACTCAGAACAGTTCCCTCGCAGGCTCAGACACCCTTTCTAGTTCAGCAAACGCTGGATCAATACGCTATTTGAACATCTGCATGTTGATCCAGAGAGTTAAGCCCTGCTACATTGGTGGATGAAGGAGTGTCCACTGCAATGGAGCCAGACATCTCATTTTGTCCTGCTTTGTCTGTATTGTCAACAGAAGACCAGAATGCGGAAGTCACTATCTTGGGGAATTAGAAAGGTACAGAGAAGTGTAACAAAAATGATAAAGGGGTTGGGACGACTTTCCTATGAGGAAAGGCTAAAGCGGCTAGGGCTCTTCAGCTTGGAGAAGAGATGACTGAGGGGAGATATGATAGAGTTCTATAAAATACTGGGTGGAGTGGAACAGTTAGACGTACATTGCTTGCTTACTCTTTCCAAAATTACTAGGACCAGGTGGCACACAATGAAGCTACTAAGTAGTAATTTTAAAACATATCTGAGAAAATGTTTTCACTCAATGTGTAAGCCACAGAATGTGATAAAAACAATTAGCTTAGCAGGGTTTAAAAAGGTTTGGTTAATTTCCTAAAAGAAAAGTCCATAAGCCATTATTAAGATTGATTTGGGAAAATTCACTGCTTATTTCTAGGATAAGCAGCATAGTGTTTCGGGATGCTGCCAGGTACTTGAGACCTGGATTGGCCACTATTGTAAACAGGGTACTGGGCTTGATGGACCTTCAGTCTATCCCAGTATGGCAACACCGATGTTCTTATGATTGAGGGTGCAGTGCAGGGGTGTAGCTAGGTGGGGCACGGGGGCATGGGTCCCTGCAGATTTAGCCCTGGCCCCCCTGCCGCCAACCCTCCCCTGCCACATTCGACCCCCCTCCCCTGCCGTCAGGTACCTTTGCTGGCGGGGGTCCCCAACCCCCACCAGCTGAAGTCCTCTTCAGCACCGGTCTCTGGTGCATTGCTGATCTGGATTCTGTTTCTGTGAGTCCTGATCAGCGAATGTGCCGGATTCGGAGACTGGCACTGAAGGGGACCGGCTGGCAGCAGTTGGAGACCCCCCCCCCCCCCTTCCCAGCCAGCAAAGGTACCTGGTGGTGCTGGGAGGGAGCGTCAAAAAGGACGCGGAAGGGGCACCGGGAGGGGGAGGGATAAAATGTGCCCCCTCAGCTCGGGCTCGGGATCAGCTCCCGCCGAAGTCTGGCTATGCCCCTGGTGCAGTGTCTGATTGATTGCTTGCTATTGAAGTGAACAAAGAGACCAGAGCTGATATGGCAACCCCTATGGTGGTAACTCTGGAGCATATTTGGAGGGGTCTTCAATGTTTGGACTCCACAGTTACAAATCCATGACTGAGGTAAAAACTCTAAAATTGAAGAAATATCAAAGACTATGGAAAGTGTGAAAGTGTGATGTGCAAATCAGTTTCATCAAATAAAAGAAGGTATTAAAGCTCTTCAAGAATTTAAAAGTAACAACAGTTAAGGATAAGGTGTTTCTATATAGGAAAATAGAACAACTTGAGAACTATAATAGGATATTGAATCTCTGTATATTGAACTTTCCTAAACCCCCTGGTATTCTGCCTGGAGAGTTGTTTAAAAGGTATTTGATTGAAATTCTTAAATTTACCCCAAAAGCTATTCCTCCATTGAATAGAACATATTTTGTGCCAAATGCAAGTAGAACTTCAGGAAATAAACCAGGGGAGCAACATAAGGGCCTCTTTTACTAAAATGTGCTAGCAATTCTTGGCACTGCAAATGTGCCACAGCCCATTCAATTTGAATGGGCTGCATTGTTTTTGCCATGCAGGAATCATTAGTGTGGTTTGGTAAAAGGAAGGTGGAATAGATTTGAACAATTTGTCAGCTACCTTGGAAGAATCAATAGAAGTCACTGAGAGGTCCACCTTAGTGGTATCATTTGTTTTCAAACAAGATTTGAATTTAGTGATAACATTCTATTTTTATAACTCGGATATTGTTCCATGGTCAAAAAAAATTGGATTTATCCAGATGTAACGAAGACAACTCAGGAAAGGAGAGAGGCTTTATTGGCCATCAGGCAAGAGACAAAAAATATTGGAGCATCTTTTTTTTGTTATCTTACCCATGTAAATATTTAGTTAAATTTGGTGGAACAAAGTATATTTTCTTTCCTCCTGATCAGTTGAAGTGCCAATTAATAAAATTGCTCTTAAAATTTCTCAAAACTAGAAAAAATATGTATTTGGTTTTTGCTCACACCTTTTTCAGTAGTCGCTCAAGGTGAGTTACATTCAGCCACAGTAGGCATTTTCTTGCCCCCGGAGGGCTCACAATCTGTTTGCACCTGAGGCAATGGAGCGTTGAGTGACTTCTATATATCTATCTGGATTTTGAAGGAATCCAGGACTAAAGCAGGCATTGCCTGCAATTCTGGCACTGCGGAGTAACATGACTTTGGTGGATAAGGAGTTTATAGTTCATTAGATGGACTATGGATTGTAAATGGGGTTTTTTTTCCTTCTGTAATTCTTGTCCCCTTGTCAACTTTTCAAAAAAGCAATTTTGGAATAATCAAACCCATAAAAACCCATTTTTCAGTTTTGACCTCATTTGATACCAGTTTCCAAACTCTTTGGATGAGACAGCAGAATGACTCTACCGTTTTCCTTTTGTGTGTTTGGAAAGGAAAAGGCAAAGAATTAGGAGGTCCAATCCAATTTAGAAACTCAATAGAGGGGACAAATGACTATGGGCTCTTTTACTAAAATTCATTAAGCAGTTAACATGTGAATTAATGTGAAGTGTTTCCCGCACAAATGCAGTAATAACTCAGTGGATGTAAGCACACACTAAGTTATATGCTAACTGCATGCTGTGGTAGGGGGTGGGATGTGGGGAGTTTATGGGTGGATAGATAGGCATGGACTGTACACTGCAGTTAAGGCATTGTACTTACTGCACACTGTCAATTATACAGATAGGGGCGAATATTCAGACCGAGGGAGTTAGCTGGCCTGCCTCTTGCGGTCAGCGGTGAACCTGGAAATTCAATGCCGGTTCATATCCAGCAACCAGCATTGAATTTTCAGGTTTTTTGGCTGCTATGCACACAGCCAGTTAAGCCGATATTCATTGGCTGACTGAGTAAGTTATAGCAGCCAAAGATGGACCTGCTATTTATGCGGGTCTGCTGGCTGCTAAACTTAGCCAATCAGCCAGTGAACATGGGTTTTAACGGAATATGTCGCTAGTGATGGCCCTACCAATAGGTCAATTGAGGTAGGGACCTCAGTCAGCACTCTCCCCTTCCATCCTCAATCCTCTTCCCCCACATTTACCTTATTATTTTCTTTTCCAAAAGGCAACAGCAGCAGTTCCTATAGGCTGTCCTGCTCACGGCACCAGCCTCTTCTCCCTACTGCGGCTCACCTCTTGATGTAACTTCTTGTTTCTTCACAGGCAGGACGCAGTAGAGTGAAGAGGCCAGAGCCGCTGCTGCCTTTTGGAAAAGAAAGAAAATAAGGTAAATGTAGGGAAGAGGGTTGAGGAAGAAAGGGGGGAGATGCTAGACTGAGCAGGGGCAGAAGTGGGGACAGAATCTCATCCCTGCCTCGGGCAGCATATTGCCTTGGGCCGCCCCTGTATGTCGCATAACATGGCCAGTGACTGGGCTAGCCGCTAAGCGTTGAGATAGCTGGCTGAATATTAACACTTAACTGGCCAGGAGAACTTACTGCTAATTCCAAACTGTGTTAACCCACAGTAAAGAACATTTCAGTGCATTATCTGCAGAGGACATGCTGGGCAGAACCCCCAACAATTACTGCACTGCCTTTGACTTATCATGCATTAATTTTTGCTGCTAAAGCATGGTAAGTGCAAAATCTTATCACTTTAGTAAAAGGGCCCTGATGTGCACTGTCCTTTCCCTACCTTCTGAACAAAAATAAGCTGTTTACCATGTTTTAAGAAGTGTAAATTTAGAAAGCACTGAGATCACACAATAGGCTTGGAGCAGAAGGTGTATACCTGACAGCTTCCTGTTGTAAGTATGGAGAACTGTAGCTAAGGCTTTTTCCTGAGAAGCAGAATTAATTCCTTTGCTAAGCCCAGGACAATCTTCAATTGTTGTCTGAGCATCTGTAGTTCCTATGAAAAATCATATGAATAAATTATAAGGTTTTGTTTTTAGATTCTATACAGCAACACCTACAATAAAAATAAGAACTGGCAAATGTCAACCAGCTTACTTAAAAAATGTTTTTGTGGGGTTTATTTTAACTGTAAACTGATATCTACATGTACTTGCTGGTGAATTAGGCATTTAAAGAAGGGAGGACTGTGCACTTTGGAGATAATCATATAAAGCATTTTCAGCTTGTAAAGCATGTATGATACATGGAAAAGTTGTAATAGAATTATGCAACTGAATACATATATGTAAGTATGCATGGAGTGGAGGAGTAGCCTAATGGTTAGTGCACTGGCCTGAGAACCTGGCGGCCAGGGTTTGATTCCCAGTGCAACTCCCTGTGACTCTGGGCATGTTACTTAGAGAGAAATTCTATAAGTGTCTGTTCAAAATTCAGTGCAGAATAAAATTAGTGCTGAGCGGTACTCTCTAATGGCTATTATGGGATCAGTGACTTCTTTCGAGCAGCATGTAGCACAGGGATTCACACTCAACTTTGGGTGAAAAGAGTTACACCAACTGAATCCAGGTATAAATCCTGCCATGCAAGATGTGCTTGGGTCCTCTGAATTTTATAACATTGTGTGCCTGTTAAAGCAATGCCTTTGCCCCTCCCAAAACCATGCCCCCTTTGCAGATCTATAAAGAAACACTAACACATAATTCTATAAATGGGTGTGTGTATGTGTGTTTGCACAGATCTGCCATTTTTGCCACATTTTGGGCCCTTGCATCTGTGTGTGTGTGTTTTGCACTAAAATTTTGGTATGGCACTGTTACACTGGAGATCTCTTTATCTCCAAAAAGGCTCACATTTGTTCTGGTGCATTAAAAAAACCATGCTTGATCCCCAAATATATTTGACATTTACATGGATAGGCTAGAAGAAAAAAAGCCCCCTTTTCTTTGCTTCTTCCCTCATTACCAAAAACTCTGTTCTCCTTTCTTGTGTTGATTTAGTTACATCTGGATATATCCAGATCCTTTGACCGCAAAATTGAGTTTGTTAGCTCCGAAAATAGTCTCATTATTGCATTTAAACCTGCTCAAAAACAAATTTTTGCCTGGTCCCAAAGGAGGCTAATAAGCTTGCAGTTTGGTATGCCTTAGGCAGGGAGCAGAGGGAGGCATCCTTTTTTGAGGGCTTAGCCAAGTGGTGGGGGGAGCAGTTGGGAGAAGAGGTTACAGTGGAAATGCTTTCAGCACACTTTACAGGGGCATTCAAAGTGACTCCCAGTGCTAATTTACAAGAAATGCAGTTTAAATTGTTACATGGTGCTTTTATAATTAGGGAGAAGCATAAGAAAATGGGGCTTTGGGAGGACAGTAAGTGTGTGCGTTGTAAACAAAGAGTGGCCACCCTTGTCTATACTTTCCTGGAATGCATGAAACTTCATGTGTTTTGGTCGGGTGTGCTGGGGGTTCTAGAGCAAATGCTAGACGTTCCAGTTGAATGGTCCTACAAGGTACTGCTCTTGGGAGATGAAACAAATTTGAAAGTCCAGGTTATCTCCTTCCCAGGTGCGTTTTGTGTGTGTGGCGTTAATGCTAGCTAGGAAAGTTATACTAGTGAACTGGGTAGCAGAAGAACCACAGACTGTGCACCACTGGACGGTAAAGATGACACAGATGGCTCGCTGGGAGAGGGAAAGGACTCAGTCCTCTGGGCAAAAGAGTGGCCAGGCATGCAGTTCTCTGTGGAAGTTTTATGCAATGTTGCATGCAGGGTCTCAATCTGCTCCAGGAGTGGGTGGGGCGGGGGGGGGTAGAGGGGGACGGGTTGGGGAGGGGGAGTAAGAGATGACTGTTTGGGGGGGTTTAAAAATAAAATAAGGTGGATAGGACGCTTGCAATGTTAGATGTTTATATCTTTATTTGCATAAAGCAGCAGGTGGGGATTTGGACTTTATAAAAAGGCTGCGCATGGTTATCAGGTTTTTTATTATTTTTTTATTTTTGCAAATTTTACAGTTTATCAGTTTTGATGTATGTTGTAAGCCTACACTTTGTATTTAAATTCTCGATTTGTCATGAACATACATATGTTGTGTTGAAATGTGAATGTCCTGCACCTCAATAAAAATATTGTTTAAAAAACCCAAAAGAGACTGGTAATGTAGATCTTTCAGATATCTCAAAATAAGAATCTTCTAATATAGCATACAAATCCTTAATGTCATCTTTCCTCATTTGTAATTGCATTGGCTCTCTGCCATCGCCTCCATTTTATTTGAGGCATTAGATAAGTACTAGATCCTAGTTAAAGGGGGAATAGCTTCAAGAGGTAACTTCAAATTCTCAACCAGAAATTCTTTTTAAAAAGTTCAAGAGGAAAGTTTAACGCTCAAAGATTAAGCCTCCTATTAAAGTTTTCAATTTGTTCAATCTTAAGGTGAATCAAAACTTTGTCCTTCAATACAGCAGCCATAGAAATGTATTTTCAAAGCACTTAGACCTACAAAGTTGCATACTAACCTATAGAATTTTGTAAGTCTATGTGCTTTGAAAATTAGCCTCATAGTTTTCTTAAGATCTTTTATTTCTAATTGAACACATTCAACTTGCTCAGCTGTGTCTTTCCTAACTGTCTCCAAAGAAAGGGATTGAAAATCCACTTTACTCATGAGTAGATTTCCCAACTATGGAATCAAGCCTTTGCAGGACCTTCCAGACACTCTTCAGGTCACCACCATGGGTACTGCAAGTTCTTGTACAGCTCTGACGCTCTCAACCACCGCAGAACTGGTCCCCTCTGTGAAGCCTTCTGATCCAGCGACTTCTGCCTCCAGAGAAAAAAAACAGCCAGATCCCTAGTATCCTCTGGACATGGTGGAGGACTGACTGTTGGTGGGGACAATGATGTATGCAACCCCAGTAAGGTGGCCACACCCTCCATCACATATGCAGTAGGGCCTCCGTATGTTACCTTCATAAAATAGGTGTCTCTGTGGACTTTACACTTAAGTGCATTGTTAAATTAGCCATGTTATGCTTCTGTCATTAAAGAACTACTTATAAAATTTAGCAAAACTGAGTTTATCTGTGAATGAGAGGGCACAGAAATACCAAGTCATCTAGTTTCTCCATTATGAGTATGCCTAGGGCATAGAAAATTGTTCATAGGTAGTTATTAATCAAAATAAATGAATCAAAATGGAAAAAATGTTTTAATATACTGTGTTTTATTTGCAATGTCAGCCTTTTAAAGATGCAACCAATGGCTTCCTGGAGGTTGTTGTGGTAATGTATATCTAGTCTCTCTTAAAATCAAGGGAATCATAGTTACATTGCAGTGAGATAGTTAAAGGCCTGCAGTTACCAGATTACTGGAAGCTTTTCCTGTTAGCACTGTACTAAGGGGCTCTTTTATAACCCAATGTTAGGGCTACTGCTGGGTTTGCACACAGCAAATTGGCCCTACTGCTGGGCTCGCCCAGGAACCCGGTGGTAGTTCTGGGCCTGCCATATGCTATTTTCAGCGCTAGAAAATATTTTTTCGCACTGGTGGGTGGGGAGTGGGCGTGCCAGGAAGTAATCGGGCAGTGCCACACGCTGCCTGATTACCGCTGGGTTACCACTGGAGCCCTCACCACCTCCTACATAGGAGGCAGTAAGGGCTGTAGTATGGCAGTTTTTTTAGCTACTGCACAGTCGTTTACTGCCCTTTAAAAAAAAAAACACTTTTACCCACTACAGTAAAAGGTGGTCTTGGCATGTGGTTAAATTCACGTGCTGATGCCACCACAGGCCACCTTTTACCACCATTTGGTAAAAGGGCATTTAAGTCAGCAGTTTAAAAAAACAGGTTATACAGCTTTTATTTGAAAATCCTTTGAATCCAGCCTTCAGTTTCTTTGTTTATTTATTTACTTATTGGGGTTTATTAATCGCCTTTATAAAGAGATTCACCCAAGGTTGTGCACAGCAATTCATCTGGACATAAAACTTACAATTTTGTTAACAGCAGAAAAATAATAAAATGACCAAATATAAACATAAATACAATCAGTGAGGTAAACTAGTTGGCAAATTGAATCCTAGTAATTTGCTCATGCTAGAAAATATGATCATGTCACTCCTCTCTGACCTTGACCCACAAAATTCCATTATACCTATCTACTGGGATTGTCCAATAAGCACCCCCTAGGCTTCTCAGATCACTTAACAACCAAAGATTACATATTCCTTCACTGTCCTCCGCTAGATTAGATTCACAAGATGATTAGCCTTCTATTATACTGCACCAACACTTTGGAATTCATTACCTACATCGCTTCGCCTGGAACTTTTATTTTCTAAATTTAAGATGGCCTTCAAAACTCATTTATTTAAAACTACTTTTGGGGACACTTGCTGAACACTTTTTTTTTTTTATTGCACTGGGCAACTGTGATCTGTTTCTGTTCTGGATATGTATGTATGTGACTGATGATTAGTTTTTTCTTCTGTTCTATTTGAATTGTAGTTCTTTTCTGTTTCATGGATTTAATTTTTAACAATAAACCACTATGTTATAATTTTGTGAATGGTGATATATTAAATAAATTTTAACCGCAACCATAATAGAACTAACATAATATACATTTAACAGAAATATGATAAATGTCATCAGAATATGAATACTACTATAATAGGTGGCTTCAAAGGACATTCATAAACAGATATGATACTCACGACGTCAGCACAGTACAAATGAAATGACTTAATAGGCACACATTGATTTAATGCTGTTTGTGCAATACAGTGAACATCTTAATAGGTAGCCAAGGGGGCAAGTGCAGTTGAGATATATAGGCTGGACAAGATGACTAGGACAAAATTATTGGGATTAATCAATAGGTGGCTAAATTAAAGACAAATTATATGTACATTTGAATAGGATATGAGGAACTGGTGTAAGTTACAGAGGGGCCTGGCCCATGCACTAAGATTAGTGCATGGTTTTCCCTGCACTCAGAGGCTGTAAAATGGCTGCATTTCCATATTGTCTATTAATGTCCAGGTGCTAATTTCCAAATCAGCATGTGAGCCCTTATCAGCTTGAAGTGGAGGAGTGGCCTAGTGGTTAGAGCACCAGTCTTGCGATCCAGATATGGCTGGTTCAAATCCCACTGCTGCTTCTTGTGATCTTGGGCAAGTCACTTAACTCTCCATTGCCTCAGGTACAAACTTAGATTGTGAGCCCTCCTGGAACAGAGAAATATCCAGAGTACCTGAATGTAACTCACCTTGAGCTACTACTGAAAAAGGTGTGAGGAAAATCTAAATAAACAAATGTGTATTTAGTAGACAGAAAGGGCTCATATGCTAATTGATTGGTGTATAGCTGCACTAACCATAGGAGCCAACTTTTCAAAATGATTGGGGGTTCTGAATTTTTTTTTACAGGTGGTACATTTCCCCCTCGTCCCCCCTCCACCTCCCTCCGAGTTCCAGGGTCATCGTCCCTCCCTCCCAGTTCCAGGGTCCCCCTCCCTCCGAGTTCCAGGGTCATGCCCCCTCCCTCCGAATTTTAAGTCATTCTGACTTACCTCGTCGGGGTTACGGCGGCCGGCAGCAGCAGTAAAAAGCGTGCAGGCTCGGCACTTACTTTAGTTTTCCCCTTTCTGTCTCTCAGCTCTGGTCCCACCCTTGCGGAAACAGGAAATGAGGGCGGGACCAGAGATGAGAGACAGAGAAGGGAAAACTGAAGTAAGTGCCGAGCCTGCATGCTTTTTACTGCCGCTGCCGGCCGCCGTAACCCCGACGAGGTAAGTCAAGATGACTTAAAATTCGGAGGGAGGGGGCCTGGAAGTGGAAGGGAGGGAGGGAGGGATGACGACCCTGGAACTAGGAAGGAGGGGGGAACCTGGAACTGGGAGGGAGGATCCTGGAACTGGGAGGGAGGGAGGGAGGAATGACGACCCTGGAACTGGGAGGGAGGGAGGGAGGGACGGACGACGACCCTGGAACTCGGAGGGAGGGAGGGAATGAACTTCCGGTGGGTGAATATTGGGGGTGCTCGAGCACCCACAGCACCCACGGAGTCGGCGCCTATGGCACTAACCTATTGGCACTGGGCATGCCTAATCTCCGCCCACCCCCCCCCCCAGCACACCCCCATCACTAAAAATTACAAAGTATTTTTTAGCACTGGGGAATTGTACGCAGATGCCTGAACTACTGCCGAGCACCTGAGCGTGCCCTATAGTGGTGCATTTTGGCACACAAAGTATGAGTTTGTGCTTACCACTGCTTAGTAAAAAGACCCCAGAGTTTGCAGCAGGCTAGTCCAGGTGCAGATAGAGTGAATAGTCAGTCATCACGTGTATCATTAGGCTGATTATATTATATTAATATTTTAAGTGTATGCGTGGGATGCCTGCATAGGAATCTGATAATGAGTACATGAACCTTCAGATGCGTGAAAATTCAGCAACAGACTGGTAATGAGTACTGTATGTATATGACACCTTAGACCAAGATTTCATTGCAAGCCATTACATTCTTGCTTTTTTGCTGTTCTTGCTTCTCAGAGAAAACATTGCTGATACCTCTTAAAAGTGTTTTTATGGTGTCATAATAAATTTGCTTCCACCTTAGTCTGCTTTAGGTTATTATCTCACAAGTAATATAGTGAAGCTAGAATGCTTTTAAGCTGCATTTCAAGGCATCTGGTCAATGTGACTTTTTTTATCTTTAGTTTCCTGTTTTGTTATTCTTCTCTACATTTCTATTAAAAACAGTCACAAAGAGAAAGCATTAAGTCAAAAGTGCCACCTTCCACTACCCTTCACCCCCACTTTATAAAACAAAAATATAGACTATTGGCAGCAGGCATGATTTATTGAAGTTGTACTTTATTAGATAAAATAGTTTGTTCCACACCCAAATTTACCTTTGAGACTTTCAGTGATTCTGTACCCACATTTTGTTTTGTTTTGCATTAATAGCAAAATCCATCTAATGTGAATTGAACTGTTTATCCAACTTACTTTATAATTTACTTCAACATTTATGAACTTTATTGTAACACTATTTTGTATTTCTCAATCCGGAAATGGTGATCATCATTACGGCATAATGTAAGCCACATTGAGCCTGCAAAGAGGTGGGAAAATGTGGGATACAAATGCAACAAATAAATAAATAAATAAATAAATGATGTGTTTCAGTATAGTGCTGTGTGCATTATATACTTGTTCAATTATGGTAGTATAAAGCCACTCTCAGCAGCTAATTTCCATCCCATTTCTAATCTTCCCTTTGCTTTCCCTTTTCTAGGAAAGATGAGAGGATATAAAACCAATACAGTCCACCCACGACAGGATTCCAGCCAGAACACTCCACAAATACTTCTCCTTTGCTATATGAATGAACACGGGTGTATTATGTCCCTGGATCTTAGCACTATTTTTGTTTTAGTTGATCTGTCTCTACTGCTGATCCACATGTCTGAACTAGGTATTAAGGGTACAGTAGCAAACTTTAGCATGAAGCTGTAATTTTAGAGGTAGGAAGAGAACCGCTGTAAGACATAGAGATCCTTAAGGTACTATCCTTACTCTTATCAGTCTATTTCTAACACCAGTTGAAACCATGTTGAGTCTGCAGTTGACATACAGATTGTATTTTACATTGAACAAATCAACCTAGACCTCACCCTTGTGAATTCAGGCCTTAAGGCAGTGGCCCTTCGACTTTCCAACCAAGACATGAAACTAAACTCTTGCAAATCTAGGCTACGTGAATTTCAGGATGCCCCACCCTCTAACTAGTATTCCTTCTCCCATAAAAGATCAATCTGTTCCATTGTATGAGTATATAATTCAGGGGTGCAAGATTTATTCTCTTTCAAATTTGAGTTTCAGATTTCGGCAGTTCTTAGACAAATATATATGGCTAAATTATATTAAACTATCAGGCTTATTTTCGAAAGAGAAGGGTGCCCATTTTCCGACACAAATCGGGAGATGGGCATCCTTCTCTCAGGGTTGCCCAAATCGTCATAATCGAAAGCCGATTTTGGGCGCCCTCAACTGCTTTCCGTCGCGAGGATGACCAAAGTTCACCGGGGCGTGTCAGCAGCATAGCGAAGGCGGGACTGGGGCGTGCTTAAGAGATGGGCGTCCTCAGCTGATAGTGGAAAAAAGAAGGGCGTCCCTGATGAGCACTTGACCGACTTTACTTGGTCCATTTTTCTTGCGACCAAGTCTCAAAAAGGTGCCCAAACTGACCAGATGACCACCGGAGGGAATCGGGGATGACCTCCCCTTACTCCCCCAGTGGTCACCAACCCCCTCCCACCCTAAAAAACACTTAAAATGTTTTTTTGCCAGCCTCAAATGTCATACCCAGCTCCCTGACAGCCAGTATGCAGGTCCCTAGAGCAGTTTTAGTGGGTGCAGTGCACTTCAGGCAGGCAGACCCAGGCCCACCCCCCCACCTGTTACACTTGTGGTGGTAAATGTGAAACCCACTGTACCTACATGTAGGTGCCCCCCTTCACCCCTTAGGGCTATGGTAGTGGTCTACAGTTGTGGGGAGTGGGGGTTTTGGGGGGGGGGTGCTCAACACACAAGGTAAGGGAGCTATGCACCTGGGAGCAATTTGTGAAGTCCACTGCAGTGCCCCCTAGGGTGCCCGGTTGGTGTCCTGGCATGTCAGGGGGACCAGTGCACTACAAATGCTGGCTCCTCCCATGACCAAATGGCTTGGATTTGGTCATTTCTGAGATGGACGTCCTCGGTTTCCATTATCACCAAAAACCGGGGACGACCATCTCTAAGGTCGACCAACTCTAAAGTCAATCTAAATGTTGAGATTTGAGCGTCCCCAACCGTATTATCAAAACGAAAGATGGACGCCCATCTTGTTTCGATAATACGGGTTTCCCCGCTCCTTCATGGAGCCAGCCCGTTCAATTATGCCCTTCCATGTGGTGTAAAATGATTTTATTGAATGGAATTTAATCATTTAACCATGTTTTAATGTTTGTTGTTTGAGAGTAATAATTTTTTTCCAATTAAATTTTTTAATTTTGTGAAACTTAGTGAAGAGTAGAGCATTGCCTAAGGAAGTCGCCGTTTACCATGCCTTGCAATGCCGAACTGAGTCTTTCTCTTTCACTGTGGGTTTCTGATGACATTTTAATGATTGAACATTGACAATAATGATAGACACAGGGATGCAATTAAGTGTTATAGCTTGTTATGCTTTGGGACACTGATTAATAAGAAACCAAGAAAAACATTTTTGACATACAATTATACTAGATGTTTGATGTAGGATACAGGAAAATGAGACATAATTGAAAAAGTCATCATTGAGTGACATGTTCAATACAATTGAGTCGGCCTCTTGTTTAGGAGTTCAGATACTAGTCATTAGGACCCCTTTATACTGAGTCTTCCCCTTTTACACATATAAGAAATGAATGTGGAAAGCCAGGAGTGCATGGTTCAGTGCAGAGTACCCTCAAAGGATACTATTGAAACAGGATATTTAGGGAATCCCAATAGAGAGGTTTCAATAATGGTGAAAGAAAGGCAGGAGTGTTTAATGAGAGAACAGAGTAAAGGATGCAAATTATTCCCATCAACTTCAAAGCAGCTTGTAGATGCTAGGAAAAAAAACACAATTTGAAGTGTCTCTATACAAATGCTAGAAGCCTAAAAAAATAAGATGGGAGACTTGGATTATATAGCACTAAATGAAGAGATAAAAATAGGCATTTCAAAGACCTGGTGTAAGGATTACAACCAATGGGACACTGTGGAGCCCTTTTATTAAGGCTCAGGAGGTAACACATGGGTAGTGCAAGCCAAATCGGCATTACCACCGGGCTAGCGTGTGTACCCGGTGGTAATTCTGAGTTTGGCACACACCAAATCCCGCGGTAGAAAATAATTTTCTACTGTGGGGGCGTTCCCAGTGGTAATCAGTAGTTGGTGCATCCTGCAGGGTTACTGCACAGGTATTGCATGATCCCTTTTTGCTAAGTCAGTGGGTGGCAGTAAGGGCTCGGGTCATAAATAGAGGCATGCTAATTTTAATTTCAGTGCATACCCACTTCCCAGTGCATTAAAAAAAGGCCTTTTTTCCCAGCCGTGGTAAAAAATGGCCCAGCACTTGCCTAAAACATGTGCCTACACCACTGCAGGCCACTTTTTACCATGGCTTAGTAAAAGGACCCCTGTGTTATCAGGGTACAAATTATATTGCAATGATAGAATGGATCAAATTGGAGGGGGTTGCTTTATATGTTAAAGAGGGAATTGAGTCAAACAAAGTATTATACATGAAACAGCTGGATGGAATCCTTGTGGATAGAAATTCAATGTGTAAAGGGAGAAAGTATACTGGTAAGGCTGTACTACCGTCCATTGGGACAAAATGAAAAGGCAGATGAACAAATGTTTACAGAAATTAGGAAAGCTGGCAAATTGGGCAACATTATAATAATGGATGATTTCAATCACCCCTATATTGACTGGATAAATTCTACATCAGGGAGCGCTAGGGAGGTAAAATTCTTAGATGCAATAAATGACTGCTTCTTGGAGCAACTGGTCCAAGAACAGACAAGAGGGGGATCAATTTTAGATTTAGTGCTTAGTGGAATGCAGGGCATGGTACGAGAGGTAACAGCATTGGATCTACTGGGAAACAGTGACCCTAACATGAGCAAATTTGAGCTGATATCTGGAGTAAAGTCACTAAAGAAATCTACTGTAGCAGCATTTAATTTTCAAAAGATGACTACGATAAAATGAGGAATATGGTTATAAAGAAGGTGAAAGGATCAGTTGCAAAGGATAGGACTTTAAATCAGGCATGGACGTTGTTTAAAAATACCATCGTGGAAGCCCAGACCAAATATGTTCCATGTATTAACAAAGGTGGAAAGAAGAGCAAATGACAGCCAGGATGATTAAAAGATGAAGTGAAAGAGGCTGTTAGAACCAAAAGAACATCCTTCAAAGAATGGGAAAAGGGTCTGAATGAAGAAAATAAGAAGCAACTTGAGCACTGTCAAGCTAGATGCAAAGCATTAATAAAGAAGGCTAAAACGGAATATGAAGAAAAATTTGCTGCAGAGACAAAAACTCATAGTAACACCTTTTTCAGGTACATCAGGAGCAGATCTGTGGGACCATTAGATCATGAAGGAGCAAAAGGGGCAATCAGGGAGGACATGCCATAGCGGAGAGAATTCTTTGCTTCAGTCTTTATGGAAGATGTAAGAGATCTACTTGTATTGGAAATGGGTTTCAAGCGTGATGACGTGGGAGGAACTGAAAAATCTTGGTGAACTTTGAAGATGTACTGATAAATCACTTGGACTGAATGGCATAGGCCCCAGGGTACTGAAAGAAGTCAAATATGAAATTGCTGATCTGTTGTTATTGATCTGTAATTTGTCATTAAAAACAGCCACAGGAATGGAGAATCAAGATGGCGCCCAAGCAGGATGTGTAGCAAAGACGCTCCCAAAAAGAAAATTTTTCTTCGACGATTTTCTTAGTTAAACATGCCGAAAAGGAAAGGGAAGCTAAGGGGACCACCCCTCCTGAAGCAAATCCCTTCCTTGCCTGGGCAGCAGTCATTAACTACATTTCTGGTATCGACTCCGACTTCGGACGCATCCGCTAGCGGAGCAAGGAAGAGCTCCGCTCAGGAGAGCGAACTTTCGCTTAGTCCGTTAGGACCTGTGACCCCGACGCTCTCGCACGCACCTGGAGGAATTGTACCGAATCCCAAGACTAGTGGGGCTTCGAAGGAGTGGCCTTCCCCAGAAGCGATTGTGGAGCCCAGAGAGATCTTCGGGCTAGCTGAGGGAGTCCAGCGAACGCCAGAAATGCCAACAGGGGAGGCTACTCGGGTATTGCCTGAAACAACTACGCCAGAAGACGTTTCTGCTTGCGTATTGGCGATACAACCCTTAGTCAAGCCCCAAGAGGTTTCGCTGGAATCGATTTGGACAGCATTGGAATCGCTTCACAAGGTCTGTACCTCTTTTATAACGTTATCCTTAAACAATTCTTCTCAGATAAAATCTCTTAAAAGACAAATGGAGGGAGTAATAATAAAGCAAACTGACCTAGAGACGCAAATTGCGAAAATATCTCAACAACAAGTTCATATTGAAGGAGATTGTGTTTCTATACAAAGAAAAATAGAGAATATGGAAAATTTATCAAGAAATCTAAACTTACGATTCCTAAACTTTCCAAAATCTCAATTTGTTGCCCCGAAGGATATGTTTGCTAAGTTTCTTAAAGAAATATACAATTATTCAGATCAAACACTCCCTCCTCTTCAAAAGATTTACTATTTGGAAAAGAAACCTCCTCTACCTCAAGTTACTTCTAAACAGGACACTCCTCCCGATATGCTGGATTTGACAAACTTTTTGGAGCAGTCTGTGGATAATACAGAAACCAGAGCGACATTGATCGTATCTTTTGTCTTCTTACAAGATAAAGAATCTTTATTGAGACTTTATTTTAAAAAAATTTATCCTGAGTTTAAAGGAAGCAAAGTCTCTGTGTTCCCAGACATTGCTCGTTGGACTCAGCAAAGGCGGAAAAAGTTCCTGGATATGAGGCAAGAGTCTTTAAATGTTGAAGCAGTTTTCCAATTACGATTCCCTTGCAAGTGCATTTTGATATTCAAGGATAATAAATATATATTCTTTGAACCTGAACAATTAAGGTCATTCCTTGATATGAAGAAAAACCAATGCTAATTCCATCTCTGGTTTATGGTTCTGTAAATTAAGGAGTATCACTGCTTGTTTTTCCTTAAACTTTAAGTTAATAGTACCAAACTTCCTTTGGTTTAATCAATCTTGAATCCCACTCCCTCTCTTTTTGGTGGACTGTTGTAACCAGATTGTACAGATGTTATCTATATATATATTATATTCTTTAGTGTATTTGTGTTTATATCTGGTGTATCTTTTCAAAGATGTATTCTTTGTATTATCACTAAAATAATAAATAAGTAAATTAAAAAAAAACAGCCACAGTACCTGAAGATTGAAGGGTGAGCAATGTAATGCCATTTAAAAAACAAAAAAAACCAAAACCTATTCAAAGTTGTCAAAACACATGTGGATTGTGAAAAATTGCAGGAAGACCTTAGGAAACTAGAAAACTGGACATCCAAATAGCATATGAAATTTAATATTGGTATTTTTTCTTGCTATCAGTTGTGTTTGATGCAGTGCTTCATAATTCGATGCTTCATTTGAGTGATCTGAGGGTAAGTGGACTAATTGAATAGCACCTGTTTTTATCCAACAGATTACAAGTGGTTAGAGGACTATAGTTCTACCCTTGTTCCCTTTAGAGTGCAGGTTCATACAAAGATCTTCTCTTTCCTCTCAATGTTTATTTTCAACTTCTAGGCAGGTTTGTCAGGAGTTTGGAAGTACAGCTGTGTTTGTTTATTTGTTTGCTTACACTTATTAGACACCTCTTCCACAAAAGCACTCAATGCAGTTCATAAAAAAGGCATATACAGTAGCAAAAACTTAACTACAATAATTTACTTCCATATAATCCAGGATTTTTCAACCCATTCCTTGGGACACACCTAGTCGCTCCAACCATAGGAGCCAACTTTTCAAAATGACTGGGGGTGCTGAAATTGTGTTTTTTTTACAGGTGGTGCGTTCCAGGCCCCCCTCTCCTCCTAGTGCCAGTCCAAACCCCAGCCTGACCTCTTCTCCCACAACAGTCCTCCACCCTCACCTTCCTGCGTGCCACCCAGAATTTAAAACTCATCTTATCTCGGGGTCCCGGTGGCAGCAGTGAAAGGCAAGCAGACTCGTTACTTCAGCCTTCCATTCTCTCTCAGCTCTGGTCCCGCCCTCATTTCTTGTTTCCGCAACAGCGGGACCAGAGCTGAGAGAGAAGGGAAGACTGAAGCGCCGAGCCTGCTCGCCTTTCACTGCTGCCGCCGGGAAACCGAGGTAAAATGAGTTTTAAATTCTGGGTGGCACGCAGGAAGGCGAGGGTGGAGGACTGTTGTGATGTCAGAAGTACTATATTTACTTATTTTATTCTTTTGAGTCATGTTGCAGGTTCACCCTATTCTTATTTACTCTACGTTGACTTCATCCAGAAGCTGCATGCCATTTCCCTTGTGCAACCCTGAATGTATATCCTCTACTACAACAGTGTGTCAACTGCATCTTCCTAATACCAGAATCACCACTGACCTCTGTAGATTCATGTGGCACATGGATATTTCTACACAAACATTATGGACTTTAATTTTCTATTTCTATTCTTACCTTGTATTGAGACCAGTTACAATCTATAATAACATCTCTGTCTTGCTCTTTCCAGACACTGACAGACAGAGGGGGGATAGTTTGCATATTGGATATTGGATAGTGTGGATACTTCAGAAAATTCCAAGGAAAATCCCAAAGAAGGTAGCAGAACCCGGAGCTGAAATTGGGTAACCAGAGTAGACCAACTTCTTGCAGGGATAAGCCCAGCTACAAAGCGAGAACTTAGGGTCAAAATGGAAGCCTTAACATCTGATGCAGAAGACCCATGTGAGCAATTGACTGGGACACCAGTTTAGAGTCCCCTTGGACGAATGGAAAAGGGGAAAGCAATCAAGACCTCGACCAACAAACAGATAACAATCCTGGGAACAATTTGTGATATAATTCTCATCATGCATCCATTTTTAAGAGACATAAGTGTTCTACAGTTCAGATGTTACAGGCCAAGATCTCTCTGCAACAGCCATGTCTGGAGACACGTAATAAACAATTTACTGTATTTGGACTCTTGTTTGCTTTGGTATTTCTGTTATTATAGGAAAGGAATTGTATTATCTTTTGCTAAATATGATTTTATTACTACGGTTTACCACTCAAAGTTTGAATTTGTAGATGTGTCAAGGGGGGGTGTCAGACCACTAACACTACACCTGATTGGAGACTATAACTAAAGCTTTAGAAGGACTTACAACTTTAGCTAACGAACTTGCAGAAAATTCTGGTATTGATACATCCTAGACAGGATGATCGGACAATGCCCTTGGAAAATGGAAGAACTTTTTTCTGTCTGGACTAACCACAATCATTGTTGTTATTTCTATTTTTATACTTTTTGGCTGTTGTATTATACCTTGTGTTAGAAGATTAGTAGAACACTTAATTGAAACTGCCTTGAGCCAGCAAGATCCTATCGGACAATATGCGTTATACGAAAGAATGCTTCATAATTTTGCACCTGAACATGCTGAAATTCATGCTGATTTTGAATATCTAAATATTAATGTTAATGAACAGTAATGTATAATACAGCCATGCATAATCATCTTCCCTTGTCACCAAATACTAATGGGTAACTTAATAAGACCATAGTGGGTGTTTTAAAGGGTTCCACCTACACCTTATTGTCTTGCTATAAATTACCCTCTATCTGTTACACATCCTAACCACCATACCTCACAATTATAGTACACTAGTGTCTCTCCTATTTACTATCCACCTCCTGGTGCTCATGCAATTGCCTAGCCATAACGGGTAAGTCAGGACTGAGTCTTTCCCCCTACTATGGGATTCTCAGGCCTGCAACCTAAGATAGCCTGGAATTGGAGCACTAATCATCTGCTTGCTGAGAACACACAGATCTTGAGGTGTGAATATTCACCTAGGTGTCATATAAAAAACACTGGTAACTCCCAACTTTGGTGAAGGTCTTGCTTATGAAGACCTTCAAGGGAGGAACTGTTTATATGGGACATGCAGGTGATGAACCATAAAATAACTTTACAACAGCAACTGAGAATTATGAGCAAAGCTAGACCTCTGTGACCAGGCTATGAACAGGTTAAGAGTCACTGAGAAGCTGAATAATAAGAATTACACAGAATGAGAATCTCATGTCAGCTTGCCCTTCTGTTGGAGAGACAGGCAGATATGGAGTCATAACAGAGATACAGTATGTGTAGCAGGAGAATACTGTACATGAATATAGTAATGTAAGGGGAAATTTGCTGCTGACCATGAAAAGCAGATAATGTAAGAGACACAACTTTGGTTGCTGGGAAGATGGTTTTTGCAAAGTAAGATAACCTTACTGACCTTACTTATGATAAGCAAATATGTTATGAAGAACTTTGCTTCTGTAAGATAAAATTTGCTAGAATATGCTGGAATATGTTAGAATTTACTAGAATATGCTGACTTTGTATTTCCAATACTAGCCTATGAGAGAATAGGGTATAAAAGGAGAATCATGGACAGAGGCAATCAGAGAGCTAATGTCAGAGGTCACGTTTGTGTCCCGGTTGCTGTCTCATATGAGAATTAATTAATTATATTACGCAGTCTAATTGTATTCCTGATTTGTAAGTGTAATAAACAATTACTGATTATTCTCATATTACTATAGCCTTCTGTGTCTTTCCGTCTCTCCACCTGGTGGTGTTAGGACCATATTCCCTGGAGTTATAGGTAACTAGTACCTTTATACCTGGGAGAGTGCATAAAGATAAACAGATGTCAGCCAATTCAGCTGCCTTCTCTGGAATATGGGGGCTGGTGATCATGAACATGTTCCCTCACCTCTGGATGACAATGCTTGCTCCAGGACCATCAGGTCTTTGCAGTCCTCCAGGTGTGTCTGGTGGGAAGGCATCCATCTATACATAAGTGGTGGGGGCACTGCCTCAAAGATTTTAAGTGACAGTGCACTTGGCAGCGTCTGCACTGGGCTCTGTGGATCATGTCACCCATATGTGAGTCTATATTCCTATTGTCCTCAGCAGTGGCATAGCTACAGGTGGGCCTGGGTGGGCCAGGGCCCATCCACTTAGGGTTCAGGCCCGCCCAACAGTAGCACATGTTTAGTGGTAGCTGGTAGAGATCCCAAGCTCTGCCAGCTGAAGACTTCTCCCTGATGGTAATGAAAACGCTACTCTCCAAGATACCAGCACCTGCGCATGCTCAGTTTTCAGCCCATGCCTGCTGCAGACTACCAAGGTGGAGAGAAGCATTTTCCCACCAGCTGAGATATTTTTTTGGTATGGGGGGGGGGGGGGGGAGAACATTTGGTGTCCACCCACTTCTTGCCTAGGCCCACCCAAAATCTGCTGTCTGGCTACACCCTTGGTCCTCAGAGAACACCTGCTACAGGTAGGTAACTTGGCTACCTTTCCTTATCCATGTAAAGGTACATACATTATTGTCAAAGGCCTTAACAGCAGGGGAAACACTGCTTTAGCCACAGAATTACCTTTGAAAATTAACCTATTTCCTGAAAGGTCAGAGCAAATAAGATTTTTGTAGTATGACTGAGGCTAACCATCACACAAATGCAGCAAATTCTGAGTTAAATTTACTAAAAGGCACTACTGCAGTTAGGGATACAGCCTTATTTCTGTTTAGGAAAGGTTTAAAATTGTTGCTGTTTCCTCTTTATAATTAAATTTGCTGCTATTTTGTGTTATAGTAATATGTATACCATCTTGACGGATTTCTCGAGGACAGGGTATATATTTATTTACATTATTTATTCAGATTTTGCTCATACCTTTTTCAGTAGTAGTTCAAAGTGAGTTACATTTAGGTACACAAGGTATTCCCCTGTCCCTGGAGGGCTCACACTCGAATTTTTGTACCTGAAACAATAGAGGATTAAGTGACGCCCAAGATCACAAGGAGGAGCAGTGGGTTTTGAACCAGGCACCCAAGATGTCAAGCCTACTGCTCTTGTTATTAACTAATAATGTGTGCAAACATTAAGGGGCCCTTTTACTAAGGCACTTTAGGCCTAATGTGGGCTTATTGCATGGTAAAAGGGCACTACTGTGGGATGCACTGAGATGTCCTGCTGTAGTTTAGCCATCAGCGCGTGCTACTCCCACCACGTGAGGCATGCCACGGGAGGCATGTCTGGGGGGCAAAGAGTAGACATGCCTGCACTAATTGGGTAGCATGGGCACAACTGTGGAACGCACTGCCAAAAACCGTGAAAACAACGTACGACCACCTAAGCTTCCGGAAATCACTAAAAACCTACCTGTTCAAAAACGCATACCCCACCAACCCAACTTTAAGTGCCTAAACTCCACAACACAACGAAACCAAAGCTTGTAACAGACTCTATTTAACTCTTTTAATTCCCCAATGTGTCTATAACACATGAACCTATCCGACCACATTAACTCCTTGTATCTGTTTCCATGTCGGAGATGGCGAACGCCTCTATAGTAAGCCACAATGAGCCTGCAAATAGGTGGGAAAATGTGGGATAGAAATGTAACAAATAACATTACTGCACGCTACCTGGTTAGCACAGGATTAGTACGAGAGTCTTTACTGCCTCCTAAATAAGTGATGGTAAGGGCTCCCGGCGGTAATGGCCATGTGCTAATGGGGAATTTAGCGTGTGGCCATTAAAAAAAAGGGAGATAAGAGAATAGACGTTAGACCACCCAGCATCAAAGCTAAGTCAATATGAAGTTCTCTCTTTAAGAAAGTTAACTGAATTAAAATTGGAAAAAAGAGGTTTTCTAGGTCGATGATGAGTTTAGCCTGAAATATGCTTTATGATCCATTCATGTATTTGGGCAGGCAGGCATTTTGAGACCTTTTTCCTCCATATAAAGCTATAAGCTCATTAAGTGATTCTCTCAACACATGTGAATATCTATAATTGCAGTCATTCTGTTGTGTAACACACGAATTAATCTGCAAGAGGGTTGTCTAGTTTGCATTAAAAAAAAAAAAAACAACCACAGCCATTTTTAAGTCATGCTAGTTATTTTTTGTCTATTAGATTGTAAGCTCTTTGAGCAGGGACTGTCTTTCTTCTATGTTTGTGCAGCGCTGCGTATGCCTTGTAGAAATGCTAAATAGTAGTAGTAGTAGTAGTAGTGTGTAACACACGAATTAATCTGCAAGAGGGTTGTCTAGTTTGCATTAAAAAAAAAACCAACCACAGCCATTTTTAAGTCATGCTAGAAAGTGGCCAGAGCATGGAGAAAACCCACACACTTATCACAGCACCAGCCACTTTCTAGCGCAGCATGGTTAATGGACCCCTCAGTGACTTGCCCAAGGTTACAAGAAGCCACAGAGGGAACTGAACCTTCTTCCCGTGGTTCTCAGGCCACTGTATTAGTAAATCTTGCATATACAGAGAGAAATTCTCTGCTTCCACTTTCACATTTTCAGAGCAATTACTTTACTGCTTAAATAAAATTCATCTTAGATGAAAATCATCATTTGACAATATAGGCACGTTTGCCAAGAACTGTGGTTTCTTTTGGATATCTGCCATTCTCCTGGCCATTTGATCTTTCTGCTGGTGTTGTTTCCTCTTTTCTTCTCTTCCTGACAAAACAATCTGTTATCTTTAATTGATAGTGCTCTTTGGGGAATGAGCTTTACTGTCCGAAAACTCCACTGAATAAGAATGAGTGACTTTAGCAAGAATGGCGTGGGCAAGGTGAACCAATGCATGTGAAGGGAAGACACTTGGCTCAGGTTTTTTTCTCTTTATAAACAGCAAAATATCAGCTAAAGGTCATTTCGACAGTAAAATACACTGACACCTGCTACAATGTTTCAAAAATAGAGTACACTAAATAAAAAGCATTCTGTTAGATTTATCAACAGCAGTTCACTTATTTGACTCTGCTCTATTGTTTCAGTATCTGGGATTTTTTCTTTAATTCCATCCTTCTTTATTCTATACCAAGAATGTTAATTGTTTTATCTAAATAAGATTGTTCACTGAAGATAATGATAGTGAGGATAAAATAAGATGTGTGGAAGGAAAACAGGAAAGAAGGAAAGTGGAGAATCTCAGATACGATCAATCAGGTATTCAAATACTGAATTCTCATATATTTGTTTATTGAAAACTATTTGTTTTATTTTATTTCAAAAACTTGATGATATGCTTCAGAAAATAGCTTGAAGTGTGTAACACTTCAATAAAACATAAGGACAATAGTTCCCTCCCCCCCCCCCATTCAACATTTCATCCATAGGTACAATCAAAAGATTACATATTATATACAGATACTTTCACTGTCCCTAGTTGGCTCACAATCTAAGGGACCCTTTTACTAAACAGTGTTCTGCGCTGTTTTTAGCATGTGGATTTCCGTGTGCTGAGGTCATTTTTAGCATAGCGGTAAAATGGCTGCAATTTCATTTTTTATTTATTTATTTGTTACATTTGTACCCCACATTTTCCCACCTATTTGCAGGCTCAATGTGGCTTACATAGTACCATAAAGGCATCTGCCAAGTCCGGTAGAGAACAAATACAAGGTTATATTGTGGTCGAATAAGGTCATTGTGTTTCAGGCACCATGAGGGTCGAAGGGAGGGAAGGTTGTATATTGTCCAATACGATCATTGGTTTTGCTGTGTTGCCGGGTTTGGGGATTTACGTTGGATCGGTAGGGTAAGCCTTTTTGAACAGGTTGGTTTTTAATGATTTCCTGAAGTTTAGGTGGTCATGGATTGTTTTCACAGCTTTTGGGAGTGCGTTCCATAGTTGTGTGCTTATATAGGAGAAGCTAGATGCATAGGTTGTTTTGTATTTGAGTCTTTTGCAATTTGGGTAGTGGAGGTTTAGGTATGTTCGTGATGATCCAGTTCTGTTTCTGGTTGGTAGGTCTATAAGGTCTGTCATGTATCCTGGGACAACGTCGTAGATGATTTTGTGGACCAGGGTGCAGATTTTGAAGATGAACCGTTCATTGATTGGGAGCCAGTGCAGCTTTTCTCGGAGGAGTTTGGCACTTTCAAATCTTGTTTTACCAAATATCAGCCTGGCTGCTGTGTTTTGGGCGGTCTGGAGTTTCTTTGTGAGTTGTTCTTTACATCCCGCATAGATTCTGTTGCAGTAATCTGCATGGCTTAGAACCATTGATTGTATTAGGTTTTCCAGGATCGTGATGGCTTCATTTTGAGGTATAGCTGTGTAAAGCGACTGAACGTCAAGGGTTACTAAAATGCCAGAAACATGCACTTCAGAGAAATTCTCAATCTTTTTAAGAAAATGGGTAGTATCTTTAATATAAGATTTAATGGCAGGGACCATTGGAGACAAAAAACCGTCAATGTATTTGCAGGTTCTTTCAAGAAGGGAGTCTCTGGTAGCTACAATAGGACGCCCCGGAGGATGAATTAAAGTTTTATGAATCTTAGGTAATAGGTAAAAAAAACTGGTATTTTGGCATATTTGTGACATAAATAAGATTTTTCATTGTTGGAAAGAAATCCAGACTGAACACCTATTTTAGTGATTTGTTCAATTCTCATGTAAAGATCATCAGTCGGGTCATGAGAAATCTTACCATAGGTGGTCTCATCAGCTAATTGGCGAAGCACTTCCCTAAAATAATCTTCTCTCCGTAAGATTACAATAGCTCCACCCTTGTCGGCACGACGAATGATGATATCATTGTCATTGGCAAGAGAATAAATAGCTTGCCTTTCTTGAAAAGAAATATTAAATCTACCCGGTATAGATCCTGGAAAATTTTTTAGAAGCACGTCCTAAACCTACCACTGTTCCTACGGAATTTCTTTCTCAACTGCTTCGAATTGCTTTGTTTAACAACTATTTTATTTTTGATCATGATATTTATGCCCAGCTATCTGGTATAGCTATGGGAGCTGCATCTGCCCCTGCTGTGGCTAATCTGTTTGTCTCATTTTGAGGAACAATATATCTATAAATTAACATCGTTTAAACAAGTGCTGGGTTGGTGGCATTATATAGATGACATTTTTGTCATCTGGAATGCAGATGAAGATAGTTTAAATCATTTTGTATTTGAATTAAACTCCTGTCACCCTACGATTAAATTTCAATGTAACTTCCACCATCGAGAAATTAATTTTTTGGACGTACTGGTTTCTTTAAATAATGGGGTATTAGAGACTGATCTGTATACTAAAGCTGCAGATCATAATACCTTATTATTGTATGACAGTATGCATCCTGCACATATATGCAATAATTTACCGTTTGCACAATTCCTGAGGTACAGAAGAATTTGCGATTCTACTCAAAAATATAAGCGTTCTGCTCAACAACTGAAGGAGAAACTATTTCATAGAGATTACCCCAAAAAGACGATTAAACATGCATACAAACGTGCTCTTTTTAATCATCGTGAATTTCTTCTAGAATCTAAACAACATAATTCAAGTGAGATGATTATTCCTTGCATTATGCAATATTCCTCTATGTCCCCTCAGATTGCCAAAATTATTCATAAACATTGGAACATTCTATCTACACATACTATTTTTTCTAACCATAAATGTATGGTATCTTACTCGAGAGGGGCTAATTTATCTGATTTATTATGCCGCTCTGATGTACGGACAAACAAACCTTTTGACAATCCTGGACACAGAAAATGCGGGAAATGTACCATGTGTGACATCATGATAGAGACTAATCAGATTTGGGATAACATTAACAACAGATTCATCCAATTGAGAAGTACTACCACCTGAACCTCTAAGGGTGTTATTTATCTCATCACATGTCCGTGCGGATTAAGATATATAGGTCAAACGAAGCGTATGCTAAAAGCACGACTTATTGAGCATAAATCGTGCATTGTTAATAAAAAACTTCACATGCCTTTGGTTAAACATTGCATTCAAGAAGAACACACTTTTGGTCAATTGCGATGTATTGTAATTGAACACATTCCGGATAATGGAAGACAGGGCGACATTTCAAGATCTTTGCATCAAAAAGAACAAAGATGGATTTATCGGTTACACACTGTATTTCCTGATGGCCTTAATGGCCCCATTGAATGGGAAGCCTTTTACTAATCTAATTTGATTCATTTTTTGTTTCCCTACTCTTGGCTGGTCCCTTTAAGGAAATGACGTCATCTTTACTACGCTTCCGGTCTGCTTTTATAAGCAGTTGCCAGTTTGGTTTAGAAATTACATGATACGGAAGATGTTTATATTTCCTCCTGAAGAAGGAATGAAACAGTAAGAATTCTACGGCTGTCGAGGAGAGAGAGAGCGCGAGAAATTCTGTGGGATTTAAAGACTGATATTCTGTACTCTTCGTATATGGAGGCGCTTCCCGTTGATTTTTGCCCGGGATTGAAGCTAAGTACTCCAACTATTACCGAAGTGATTTACAGCTAATTGGTTTTTCTTGTTTTGCCATTTTTTTCTCCCTTCCGGTTTATATTTGTCATCTTTATGCTTCTATATTGTTGACTATATTATCAACTGGTCCAATATTTGGGATCTTTTTCAAACACAATTCCTCTGTTTTTTACTACAGATTGTTTGATGTATTTCACTCTGTAGGTTTTTTCAGAGAATTGTTGGCCCATGATAGAAGCCTTATCAGGTGTGTCCACTGAGTTGGTACCCTGGGCTATTGAGGCCTCTTTATTCAAAATTATTGAGCACTTGGACATTAGTGTACATAAGTACATAAGTAATGCCATACTGGGAAAAGACCAAGGGTCCATCGAGCCCAGCATCCTGTCCATGACAGCAGCCAATCCAGGCCAGGGGCACCTGGCAAGCTTCCCAAACGTACAAACATTCTATACATGTTATTCCTGGAATTTTGGATTTTTCCAAGTCCGTTTAGTAGCGGTTTATGGACTTGTCCTTTAGGAAACCGTCCAACCCCTTTTTAAACTCTGCTAAGCTAACCGCCTTCACCACTTTCTCCGGCAACGAATTCCAGAGTTTAATTACACGTTGGGTGAAGAAAAATTTTCTCCGATTTGTTTTAAATTTACTACACTGTAGTTTCATCGCATGCCCCCTAGTCCTAGTATTTTTGGAAAGCGTGAACAGAAGCTTCACATCCACCTGTTCCACTCCACTCATTATTTTATATACCTCTATCATGTCTCCCCTCAGCCGTCTCTTCTCCAAGCTGTATAGCCCTAGCCTCCTTAGTCTTTCTTCATAGGGAAGTCGTCCCATCCCCGCTATCAATTTAGTCGCCCTTTGCTGCACCTTTTCCAATTCTACTATATCTTTCTTGAGATGCGGCGACCAGAATTGAACACAATACTCAAGGTGCGGTCGCACCATGGAGCGATACAACGGCATTATAACATCCTCACACTTGTTTTCCATACCTTTCCTAATAATACCCAACATTCTATTCGCTTTCTTAGCCGCAGCAGCACACTGAGCAGAAGGTTTCAGTGTGTTATCGACGACGACACCCAGATCCCTTTCTTGGTCCGTAACTCCTAACGTGGAACCTTGCATGACGTAGCTATAATTCGGGTTCTTTTTTCCCACATGCATCACCTTGCACTTGCTCACATTAAACATCATCTGCCATTTAGCCACCCAGTCTCCCAGTCTCGTAAGGTCCTCTTGTAATTTTTCACAATCCTGTCGTGATTTAACGACTTTGAATAACTTTGTGTCATCAGCAAATTTAATTACCTCGCTAGTTACTCCCATCTCTAAATCATTTATAAATATATTAAAAAGCAGCGGTCCTAGCACGGACCCCTGAGGAACCCCAGTAACTACCCTTCTCCATTGTGAATACTGCCCATTTAACCCCACTCTCTGTTTCCTATCCTTCAACCAGTTTTTAATCCACAATAGGACATTTCCTCCTATCCCATGACCCTCCAATTTCCTCTGTAGCCTTTCATGAGGTACCTTGTCAAACGCCTTTTGAAAATCCAGATACACAATATCAACTGACTCCCCTTTGTCCACATGTTTGTTCACTCCTTCAAAGAATTGAAGTAAATTGGTCAGGCAAGATTTCCCCACACAAAAGCCATGCTGACTTGGTCTCAGTAATCCATGTCCTTGGATGTGCTCTGTAATTTTGTTTTTAATAATAGCCTCTACCATTTTCCCAGGCACCAACGTCAGACTCACCGGTCTATAATTTCCCGGATCTCCCCTGGAGCCTTTTTAAAAAATGGGCGTTACATTGGCCACCCTCCAATCTTCCGGTACCACGCTCGATTTTAAGGATAAGTTGCATATCACTAGCAGTAGCTCCGCAAGCTCGTTTTTCAGTTCTATCAGTACTCTAGGATGAATACCATCCGGTCCAGGAGATTTGCTACTCTTCAGTTTGCCGAACTGCCCCATTACGTCCTCCAGGTTTACCGTGAAGTCAGTAAGTTTCTCCGACTCGTCCGCTTGAAATACCATTTCCGACACCGGTAACCCACCCAAATCTTCCTCGGTGAAGACCGAAGCAAAGAATTCATTCAGTCTCTCCGCTACGTCTTTGTCTTCCTTGATCGCCCCTTTTACCCCTCGGTCATCCAGCGGCCCAACCGATTCTTTTGCTGGCTTCCTGCTTTTAATATACCGAAAAAATTTTTTACTATGTTTTTTTGCCTCTAATGCTATCTTTTTTTCATACTCCCTCTTGGCCTTCTTAATCTGCGCCTTGCATTTGCTTTGACACTCCTTATGCTGTTTCTTGTTATTTTCAGACGGTTCCTTCTTCCATTTTCTGAAGGCGTTTCTTTTAGCCCTAACAGCTTCCTTCACCTCACTTTTCAACCAGGCCGGGTGTCTTTTGGACTTCCGTCTTTCTTTTCTAATTCGCGGAATATGTATGGCCTGGGCCTCACTCTATAGAACTATTTAGAGCTTTTTTGTTTAGTTTCTAACATAGTATAGTAACATAGTAAATGGCGGCAGATAAAGACCTGTATGGTCCATCCAGTCTGCCCAACATGATAAACTCATTTTACATGGTGTGTGATACTTTATATGTATATCCGAGTTTGATTTGCCCTTGTCATTCTCAGGACACAGACCGTAGAAGTCTACCCAGGACTGTTCTTGTACTAAGTTCTAAAGCTAACATCAAAGCCCCTTAAAATTTACACTCCAGCCCATCCCTATCTATTCAGTCACAATCAGGGCACAGTCCATAGAAGTCTGCCCAGCTCCCATTTTGTTTCCCAGTTACCAGCGTCGCCACCCAATCTCCGCTAAGATTCCATGGAACCATTCCTTTTAAACAGGATTTCTTTGTGTTTATCCCACACATTTTTTAAATTCCATTACCATTTTCATCACCACCACCTCCTGCGGGAGGGCATTCCACATATCCACCACCCTCTCCGTGAAAAAATACTTCCCGACATTAGTCCTGAGTCTGCCCCCTTCAACCTCAATTCATGTCCTCTAGTTCTACCGTCTTCCCGTCTCTGAAAAAGGTTCATTTGCGGATTAATACCTTTCAAATATTTGAACATCAGTATCATGTCACCCCTGTTTCTCCTTTCCTCTAAGGTATACATGTTCAGGTCAGCAAGTCTCTCCTCGTACAGTTTTCAATGCAAATCCCATACCATTCTTGTAGCTTTTCAAAAATGGTATGGGATTTGCGTACTTTTATAAAATCTGCACATACCCAAGAGCAGCTGTAAATCCCATTGTTAATCCCTGTGATCATACGTGTCCATTCCCCTCTGAAATGGGGACTATACATGTATTTTTGATCCTACCCAAATCACACCCATTTGCCACATGAATATAGTTTTCCATTTACATGTGTAAATCCTAGCTTTCTAAAATCGAGTTTTTCACATTTATTCAGGGTATACATTTAAATGCTGATATTTGCATAAGAAATCACAAATAGGGTTTTCTAAAGTAAGAGCCATGATATCTAATATTTGGAAATAAATATATAATGGTTCATTAACTTTACAAATGTAATTTGTGTACGCCTACTTGTTTTCAGTGGCATCTCCTCTCTTATGCCTTTATTCATTTATTGATTACAGATAAGTAACCTTTGTCTACTTTGATTCATCAGGAGCCTCTGCTCACTGCCAGCAGTCTGCCTTATTAACTGGAAAGTTTGATTTCTAGGGTTTCCCTGCAGTTTAAAAGTCTCATTTATGCTGGGAGGAAGTGAGTAATGCATGTTGCCTTCCTTAAGCAGATTGGCCCAATTTACCGCCATTATATTATTTCATGTAATGTTTCCTTTCTGATAGCTTGCTTAATAGAAATACAGCAGTTTCTTTTTGATAAAATTATAGAAAGCAGAGCATTCAATCTTAAGACAATTTATGTGCACATGGTGCCCAATCAAAATGAAATGGATGCAAATCTGAAGTATTTCTTTTATTTGTTTATAATATATGCTATTGAAAAGAGCAAATGTATTTAAACTGCTAAAACCAAGAATATGCTAAATCCACTGAAGAAAGTTTAACCCATGGTTACATACAGCAGTGGGATATTTAATCATCCCCATGTTAAAATCAATAACAGGGCAAACAAAGTGCACTGAGCATATCCCTGAAAAGGGCGTCTTTCTCACTGCAGTGAGATCTCCTGCTGCTATTAAGGGAAGGAAATCTTGCTGCTAGAGATCTTAGCACTATGGAGCTCCTACAGATCCAGCTCCCTGTTGAGCAGCTGTAAACTCCGGGGAGAACAGGTGGAAATATCTGAATAGATTTTCCCCATTCTCCTTCCTGGGACTTCATGCCAAACAACTGCAGTCAGTAAAATAGCCATGTGCTCAGTAGTGAAACAGCAGTTTCAGAGACTGACAACAGAATGTCTCGGTTCAGTAGAGTTTACATACTACAGGTAAGTACTTTGTAGCAGTTACATAACTACATAAGTATTGCCACACTGGGACAGACCAAAGGTCCATCAAGCCCAGCACCCTGTTTCCAATAGTGGCCAATCCAGGTCACAAATACATGGCAAGATCCCGAAAAAATTCAATATATTTTATGCTGCATATCCAGAAGTAGCAGTGGATCTTCCCCAAGTCAATTTAATAATGGTCTATGGACTTTTTTGCTGCTGTTAATTTAATGTAGGGTTGTGTTTGTGTATGAAAAATGTAGTGCCCTATGTGGTTTAATGGAGTAACTGTACATAAGTACATAAGTATCGCCATACTGGGAAAGACCAAAGGTCCATCAAGCCCAGCATCCTGTTTCTAATAGTGGTCAATCCATGTCACAAATACCTGGCAAGATCTCAAAAAAGTACAAAACATTTTATACTGCTTATCCCAGAAATAGTGATACAACACCAAAGGCATACCCTATCGTGCTGCAAGCACTAAAGGAAGGTGTGCAGGTTTGAAAAGCATCAAAGGTTGAGGTATTCCAAACTCAGCTCCATATCTCCCATCTTCATGCAGATGACTTATATTCAAATGTGTATATACAATATATTTATTATTATTATTAATAACAGCTATTGCCTGTCAAGCTAGGGCTTCTGGTGGTGACCTTTATCTGTGAGGCTGGGGTTCTTGTAGGCTGTCTCTTTTTCTCTCATGCTGGCTCTAAAGGCTGTCTCTATGTCTATCTCAACAGGTGAAGGAAAGTGCTCTGGTGGCAGTCTCTCTGAGGCTTATTGATCCTGTGGAATTCTCTCTTTCCCTCTCTTTCTTTTCCCCCCTCCCTGCACCCTCCTCTTTCATGTCTCAGGCTGTCTACTTGACTTCCCATTCTTTGTATGGTATTGGATTCAACTTTTTAAAGTGACATTGAGACAAGTTGGTGAACTGGCTATAGAAAAGCATCTCCTGCCTGGACTGCCATCAGAACATACCTGCTACCCTACTGCATCCCATTTTCTGCAAGTGGGAGAAGCTTAGCCAAGAGCTCTCCCTCTGAGCAGCAGGGGCCTCCAGCAGCTCATTGGCCTGAGTCAAATGTTTGCAAGAGAGACATGTGCCAGGGGTTGCAAAGCTCTATGCAGTACAATTTATGGGTTAAGATGAGCAGAAAAATACCTACTTACCTGAATGTACACTGCTTAGGTAGCTTTTGGGGATTCAGGTGGTATATAAGAAATTAAAGGGGTCTTTTAATAAGGCACACTAGTGTTTTTAGCGCACATTAAAAATAGGTGCTCGCTAAATGCTAAAGACACCAATGTATTGCTATGGGCATCTTTAGCATTTAGCACGCCTATTTTTAACACGTGCTAAAAATGGCAGCATGTTTAAGTAAAAGACCCCTTAAATAAGTAAATAACAACATTAAAAAAAAATCTTAATGAATCAGGCTTTGCACCTACTACAACTTCTTTTCTTTTTATAATAGAGAGAATCACTCTAAAGTTATTGCTATGAATAAATCAGATCCAAGTGGCAGGAATCAGAATATTAGGTAAAGAAGAGAGAGAGAGAGGGGAGAGAAAATGAAAAAAATACCCATCAGTAATGCTGGGGCTATGAAGAGAAATGAGAGTCATTGGGTCGATATTTAAAGTGATTTAACTGGCCGGAAATGGCTCTTCAATAGTTAAATCGCTTCTTTGGGGCTAACCGTTCATTTGCAGTGGCACATAATGGGTTAATGCCATTGAAAATGTCTAGCTATGTTGGGGGCAGAGTTGGCACTTGGCTGGTTAAGTACCAATATTTAGCACTTAACTGGCCAAGGTCATCACATAAATAGGACCACATAAAAGTCAGTCTTATCTTAATGCGATGCCCCATAGCTGGTTAAGGGGTCCGTTTACAAAACTGTGGCAAAAAGGGGCCTGCGCTGGCTTCAGCATGAGTTTTTGATGCATGCCAAGGCCCCCTTTTACCACAGTAGGTAAAAGACCGGTCTTTTATTTCAGGAAACGACATGGCTGCAAGTGAAGCAATTGCCACGCGGCAATTTCGGGGGGGACCTCTTATCACCACCCATTGAGGTGGCGGTAAGGGCTCCTGTGCTAACCCCGCGGGTATGGGACATCATACAGACACATACTTTGTTCCAACACAGAAGTTTACACTTAGGGCCCCTTTTACTAAGCTGCGTAGGCGTCTATGCGTGCCAGATTGGAGTTACTGCCCGGTTACCGTGTGGCCCTTGCGGTAATTTCAATTTTGGCGCATGTCTGCTATGCGTGTCTGAAAAAAACATTTTTATTTTCTGGCCCGCGTAACGGACACACGCCAAGTGGCATTTGACACGCATATGTCATTATCGCCCAGATTCTTTACCGCCAGGTCTATGGCTGGCGGTAAGGTCTCAGACCCAAAATGGTTGCGCGGCAATTTTGATTTTTGCTGCATGTTCATTTTCGGCAAAAACAGGCCTTTTTTACAGGTGCGCTGAAAAGTGGATCGGCGTGCGTCCAAAACCCGTGCCTACACTACCGCAAGCCATTTTTCAGCACGCCTTTGTAAAAGGACTCTTTAGTTTTTTTTCCTGTAGTCAAAACCTAAAGGAGTTACTCAGCCCAACACAGTTGAAACAGCAAGATAATATTATAGCACCGCGATGTCATTTTAAATGTGGGGGGTGCAATGCATGCAACCTAACTATGGAATGTGATGAATTTATAAATCCTGTTGATCAGAAGAAATATTTCATTAGATCTAAAACTAATTGTTGCTCAGACTTTGTGATATACATCCTGCAATGCCCTTGTAATAAAATATACATTGGAAAAACTACGCAGAAATTACATATCAGACAGTTGGAACATAAATCCTGTATCAAGAGGTTACAAGCAGGATCTGCACTGGTAGTGCACTGTGGTCTTACCAAACATGAGTTTGCTCAGTTTCGATTTTTTGTTATTGATCAAGTCAAGATGAATATGAGAGGAGGTGATAGAGCAAGGCATCTCCTTCAATTAGAACAACGTTGGATATACAAATTACAAGCATTAGAACCCAAGGGCATAAATATAGCAATAAAATGAGCGGTGTTCCTTTACGATTCAAGCATATATTTCCTGGATTGGCCACTGTTGGAAACAGGATGCTGGGCTTGATGGACCTTTGGTCTGTCCCAGTGTGGCAATACTTATGTACTTAGGTTTAGAAAGAAGCTTTCATTAATTACTATTACTACTATTACTACTTAACATTTCTAGAGCACTACTAGGGTTACACAGCGCTGTACAGATTAACATAAATTGACGTAAAGGACAGTCCCTGCTCCAAGGAGCTTACAATCTAAAGGGCGAAATGTCAAGTAGGGGCAGTCCAGGTTTCCTGAATAGAGGTATGATGGTTAGGTGCCAAAGGCGACATTGAACAGGTGGGCTTTGAGCAAGGCTTTGAAGATGGGCAGGGAGGGGGGCCTGGCGTATGGGCTCAGGGAGTTTATTCCAAGCATGGGTTAAGGCGAGGCAGAAAGGGCGGAGCCTGGAGTTGGCGGTGGTGGAGAAGGGTACCCACCCTCCTCTCTTCCTTCCTGTTCACATTAATTGATTTGATTTGCTTACTTTATTTATTTTTTGTCTATTAGATTGTAAGCTCTTTGAGCAGGGACTGTCTTTCTTCTATGTTTGTGCAGCGCTGCGTATGCCTTGTAGCACTATAGAAATGCTAAATAGTAGTAGTAGTAGTAGTAGTAAGGGTACTGACAGGAGAGATTTGTCTTGAAAACGGAGGTTACAGGTAGGAATGTAAGGGGAGATGAGGGTAGAGAGGTAGGGAGGGGCTGTAGATCAAGTGCATTTGTAGATTAAAAGGAGAAGCTTAAACTGTATGCGGTACCTGATCGGAAGCCAGTGAAGTGACTTGAGGAGAGGGGTGATATGAGTGTACCGGTTCAGGCGGAAGATAAGACGTGCAGCAGAGTTTTGAATGGACTGAAGGGGGGATAGGTGGCAAAATTGAGGCCAGTGAGGAGTAGGTTGCAGTAGTCAAGGCGAGAGGTAATGAGAGAATGGATGAGAGTTCGGGTGGTGTGCTCAGACAGGAAGGGGCGAATTTTGCTGATGTTATAGAGGAAGAAGCGACAGGTCTTGGCTATATGCTGGATATGCGCAGAGAAGGAGAGGGAGGAGTCAAAGATGATCCCGAGTTTGCGGGCAGATGAGATGGGGACGATGAGGGTGTTATCAACAGAGATAGAGAGTGGAGGGAGAGGAGAAGTGGGTTTGGGAGGGAAGACAATAAGCTCGGTCTTGGCCATGTTCAGTTTCAAGTGGCGGTTGGACATCCAGGTCACAATGTCAGCTAAGCAGGCTGATACTTTAGCCTGGGTTTCTGCAGTGATGTCTGGTGTGGAGAGATAAAGCTGGGTGTCATCAGCATAAAGATGATATTGGAACCCATGGGAGGAGATTAGGGAACCCAGGGAGGAGGTGTAGATTGAGAAAAGAAGGGTTCCAAGGACAGATCCCTGAGGAACTCCAACAGACAGCAGGATGGGGGTGGAGGAAGAACCCTGAGAGGTACGGTGGGAGAGATAAGAGGAGAACCAGGAGAGGACAGAGCCCTGGAACCCAAGTGAGGACAGTGTGGCGAGAAGTAAGTTATGATTGACAGTGTCAAAAGCGGCGGATAGGTCGAGGAGGATAAGGATGGAGTAGTGACCTTTGGATTTGGCAAGGAACAGGTTGTTGCAGACTTTAATTGGTGGTTAAGTTCTTCATATTTGGAAATAATCTTAAGGTGGCCAAACAGGTAGAAAGGTGATGATGAAAGCTAGAAGAATGCTTGGGTGCATAGGGAGAGGAATGGCTATTAGGAAAGAGGAGGTGATGATAGTAACATAGTAGATGACGGCAGAAAAAGACCTGCACAGTCCATCCAGTCTGCCCAACAAGATAAACTCACATGTGCTACTTTTTGTGTATACCTTACCTTGATTTGTACCTGTCCTTTTCAGGGCACAGACCGTATAAGTCTGCCCAGCACTATCCCCGCCTCCCAACCACCAGCCTCGCCTCCCACCACCGGTTCTGGCACAGACCGTATAAGTCTGCCCAGCACTATCCCCGCCTCCCGCCACCGGCTCTGCCACCCAATCTCAGCTAAGCTCCTTAGGATCCATTACTTCTGAACAGGATTCCTTTATGTTTATCCCACGCATGTTTGAATTCCGTTACTGTTTTCGTTTCCACCATCTCCCGCGGGAGGGCATTCCAAGCATCCACTACTCTCTCCGTGAAAAAATACTTCCTGACATTTTTCTTGAGTCTGCCCCCTTCAATCGCATTTCATGTCCTCTCATTCTACTGCCTTCGCATCTCCGGAAAAGGTTCATTTGCAGATTAATACCTTTCAAATATTTGAACGTCTGTATCATATCACCCCTGTTTCTCCTTTCCTCCAGAGTATACATGTTCAGGTCCGCAAGTCTCTCCTCATACATCTTGTAATGCAAATCCCATACCATTCTCGTAGCTTTTCTTTGCACTGCTTCAATTCTTTTTAACATTCTTTCCAAGATACGGCCTCCAAAACTGAACACAATACTCCAGGTGTGGCCTCACCAATGACTTATACAGGGGCATCAACACCCCCTTTCTTCTGCTGGTCACACCTCTCTCTATACAGCCTAACAACCTTCTAGCTACGGCCACCGCCTTGTCACACTGTTTCGTCGCCTTCAAATCCTCAGATACTATCACCCCAAGATCCCTCTCCCCATCCATACCTATCAGACTCTCCCCGCCTAACACATACGTCTCCCGTGGATTTCTACTCCCTAAGTGCATCACTTTGCATTTCTTCGCATTGAATTTTAATTGCCAAACCTTAGACCATTCTTCTAGCTTCCGTAGGTCCTTTTTCATGTTTTCCACTCCCTCTGTGGTGTCCACTCTGTTACAGATCTTAGTATCATCTGCAAATAGGCAAACTTTACCTTCTAACCCTTCGGCAATGACACTCACAAATATATTGAACAGAATCGGCCCCAGCACAGATCCCTGAGGCACTCCACTACTCACCTTTCCCTCCTCCGAGCGAATTCCATTCACCACCACCCTCTGGCGTCTGTCCGTCAACCAGTTCCTAATCCAGTTCACCACTTCGGGTCCTATCTCCAGCCCATCCAGTTTATTTAAGAGCCTCCTGTGGGGAATCGTGTCAAAAGCTTTACTGAAATCTAAGTAGATTACGTCCATACCTCGTCCCTGATTCAATTCGCCTGTCACCCAATCAAAGAATTCAATTAGATTTGTTTGGCACGATTTCCCTTTGGTAAAACCATGTTGTCTCAGATCTTGCAACTTATTGGCTTCCAGGAAATTCACTATCCTTTCCTTCAGCATCGCTTCCATTACTTTTCCAATAACCAAAGTGAGGCTTACCGGCCTGTAGTTTCCAGCTTCTTCCCTATCACCACTTTTGTGAAGAGGGACCACATCCGCCGTTCTCCAATCCCTCGGAACCTCTCCCATCTGCAAGGATATATTAAACAAATCTTTAAGAGGACCCGCCAGAACCTCTCTGAGCTCCCTCAATATCCTGGGGTGTATCCCGTCCGGTCCCATGGCTTTGTCCACCTTTAGCTTTTCAAGTTGTTGATACACACTTTCTTCCATGAACAGTGCTCTATCCACTTGAATCTCATTTGTACTTTTTCCAGTCCACCGCAGTCCTTCTCCAGGATTTTCTTCTGTGAAAACAGAACAGAAGTATCTATTTAGCAAATTTGCTTTTTCTTCATCATTATCCACATAGCGGTTCGCAGTATCTTTTAGTCTCACAATTCCCTTTTTAGTCATTCTCCTTTCACTAATATACCTGAAGAAATTTTTGCCACCCCTCCTTACATTTCTAGCCATTTGTTCTTCCGTTTGCGCTTTCGCCAGACGTATCTCTCTCTTGGCTTCTTTCAGTTTCATCCGGTATTCCTCCTCGTGTTCCTTTTCTTGAGTTTTTTTGTATTTCTGGAACGCCAACTCTTTAGCCTTTTTTTTCTCTTGCTTTTATTTACTTTCCTTACATAAAGGTTTGTGGCCCTATTTATAGCTTATTTCAGCCTGGACCACTGTCCTTCCACTTCTTGTATTTCCTCCCATCCCATCAGCTCCTTCCTCAGGTATTCCCCCATTTTACTAAAGTCAGCATGCTTGAAATCCAGGACTTTGAGTTTTGAGTGGCCACCCTCCTCTTCAGCCGTCATATCAAACCAAACCGTTTGATGGTCACTGCCGCCCAGGTGGGCACCCACTCGGACATTTGACACATTATCCCCATTTGTGAGTACCTGATCTAGCATCGCTCCCTCCCTCGTGGGTTCCGTCACCATTTGTCTGAGCAAAGCACTTTAAAAATCATCCACGATCTCCCTACTTCTTTCCAATTCCGCAGACGGAACCTTCCATTCTACATCCGGCAGATTGAAATCTCCCAACAACAGCACCTCTCTTTTCTTCCCCAACTTTTGAATATCAGTGATCAGATCTTTATCTAGTTCCTCCAATTGTGTCGGGGGTCTGTAGACAACACCCACGTGGACAGAGGTTCTATCCTCTCTTTTTAAGTGATCCATATCGCTTCTTCCTTTCCCCAGTTCCCTGTCATTTCAGTCGCTGTGATATCATTTCTCACATACAGAACTACTCCTCCACCTTTACGCCCCTCTCTATCCTTCCTAAAAAGATTATAGCCTGGTATGTTTGCATCCCATTCATGGGAACCATTGAGCCATGTCTCTGTGATTTAAACTATGTCCAAGTCTGCCTCCAACATCAGGGCTTGAAGGTCATGAACTTTATTGCTTAGACTGCGAGCATTTGTGGTCATCGCTTTCCATCTACATTTCCTAGTATGTGTTTCGGTTTTAGTGATTTGGGGGTGTCTTTTCTCTTTGGGTACCTTCATATCTTTTTGTTCCACCTTCCTTGCTTTATCTTTTTCTTCCACCTCAGTTTTATTTTCAGGAACATCACAGTGCTGTAGTGGAGCAAAAGAATTCTGTAAGGGAAAAACTTGTGAGGGCGGATGCTTCTGTGTCACATAACGAAGCCTGCCTGAGCCTACTGTGAACCATCTATTCTTAGGTGGTATTATCCTTTGAGGCAGTGGTGAGAATGATGCCCCTGTATAAGACCTCATTTGCAATATTATGTACAATTCTGGAGACCACATCTTGAAAATGATATAAACAAGATGAGTCAGTCCAGATGGTGACTACTAAAATGGTCAGTGGTCTGCATCATAAAGAATATGGGGACAGACTTAAAAATCGCAATATGTATACTATGGAAGAAAATGGGAAGAGGGGAGATATGATAGAGACATTTAAATACCTACACAGCACAAATGCACAGGAGGCAAGTCTCTTTCAAATGAAAGGAAGCTCTGGACATGGGTGAAAGGTGATAGACTCAGAAGTAACCTGAGGAAATATTTCTTCACAGAAAGGGTGGTGAATTTGTGGAACAGCTTTGCGGTGGAAGTGGTGAAATGAAAACAGTGTCTGAGTTCAAGAGAGCTTGAGGCAAGTACATAGGATCTCTAAGGGAGTGATAGGGAGAGTAGATGGCATGGGTAGGCCGAATGGATAGGCCATATGGTTTATCTGACTACGTTTTTCTAGGTTTCTATGTTGCTTAGTTATTCAAATGCCCTCTTGAACTGAAGATGTAACTAAACCCCGTTAGCAGTTCATTCTTGTATAATTCAGTAAGATTTATATGTCCAAACATCCTTATAGTCTAGATCAGTAGTCTTTATTCATTTTCAAGCTGGGGCCACTTTGGATTCTAATCTGAAGGACATCCACCAAATATCTTCTCATGTGGGGCAACGACACTGCTGACCAGTGTGTGTCAAATGACATCCATCTCCACCAGCCCACCTTCAAACTTCACTGGGGTATCCTCATGGCTGTGAGCATTTCCAAATGCATTCTTTTTTGCCTGTTGAGAAATGCCTTGTCCTTCGAGCATGTGGCTCATCCTCCCTTCCATTATCCCCTTTCTGTCAGGATGCTGAGTAGCAGAAAATAAAACCAAACATAGACAATGGGGGCTGCCCCAGTGGTCTCTGAGGGCTGCCATTGGCCCCCAGGCCTTGCATTGAAGAAGAATGGGGGAGATATGATAGAGGTCTGTAAAATAATGAGTGGATTGGAATGGGTAGATGTGAATCATTTGCTTACTCTTTCCAAAAATACTAGAACTAGGGGGCATGCGATGAAGCTACAAAGTAGTAAATTTAATACGAATCGGAGAAATTTTTTCTTCACTCAATGTGTAATTAAAATCTGGAATTCGTTGCCAGAGAATGTAGTAAAAGCAGTTAGCTTAGAGGGGTTTAAAAAACAGTTTGGATGGCTTCCTCATGGAAAAGTCCATAGACCATTATTAAAAAGGACTTGGGGAAAATCCACTGCTAATTTCTAGGGTACTGTTTTGGGATCTTGCCGGGTACTTGTGACCTGGATTGGCCACTGTTGGAAACAGGATGCTGGGCTTGATGGATCTTCAGTCTGTCCCAGTATGGCAATACTTATGTACTTATATACTTATAAGAATATTTTTGTGACTTTACAAATTAATACACATCTGAACTGAAAAGAATGAGAAAAGTTAAACCACCTTTCCTTTTGTTTTAGTTTCAGTTTTGGTTTCAACCAAAACCAAGTGTCTGGTTTTGGGCACATTTTCAGTTTCAGACATAAATGAATGAATAGTTTAGTGGCAGTTTTGGTTACAGCTGTTGGCCTCTAATTCAGGTACAGGCTTTCCTTATCTCTATTGTGCATTGCTAACACAACAAGACTAGCCAAGGAAGGGGGGTTATTACCACAAGCAGAATCATCTGAATAAATATTATTCATTATGCAAGGTCCAGTGGCGTTCCTAGGGGGGGCGGTGGAGGCAGTCCGCCCCGGGTGCACGCCGCCATGGGGGTGCCGCGCGCGCCTGCCCTCCGTTGTTCCATGTTTCTTCTCTGCCCCGGAACAGGTTACTTCCTGTTCCGGGGCAGAGAAGAAGCATGGAACAACAGAGGAGAGGCGCGCGGCGGCACCCCCCCCCCCCCCGGCAGCGTGCACCCGGTGGGGGGGGGGGTTCCTTTGCGGGGCTGTCCTTTCGCTGGGGGGGGGGTCCGCGCTGCATCGGGGGGGGTGCTGCACCCGGGGGGCGGGGCGAATTGGCGATCCGCCCCGGGTGCCAGCCCCCTTAGGAAAGCCACTGGCAAGGTCTCAATAGAAACTTGATAAAACTATGCAAAAAGTGTTGAACAGTGGTTTACAGTATGCAAAGCACTATGAAATGGATCATTCCATTATCTCTGTGAGTATTGCATTTAGTTCTGGTCACCGTATCTTAAAAAAGGTATAGCGGAATTAGAAAAGGTTCAAAGAAGAGCGACTAAAATGATAAAGGGGATGGAACTCCTCTCGTATGAGGAAAGGCTAAAGAGGTTAGGGCTCTTCAGCTTGGAAAAGAGACAGATGAGGGGAGATATGATTGAGGTCTACAAAATCCTGAGTGGTGTAGAATGTGTAGAAGTAAATCGATTTTTTACTCGTTCCAAAAGTGCGAAGACTAGGGGACACTTGAGGGAGTTACATGGAAATGCGTTTAAAACAAATAGAAAGAAATATTTATTCACTCAATGAATAGTTAAGCTCTGGAACTCTTTGCCAGAGGAGCTGGTAACAGTGGTTAGCATATCTGGGTTTAAAAAAGGTTTGGACAAATTCCTTGAGGAAAAGTCCATAGTGTGCTATTGAGACAGACATGAGAAGCAACTGCTTGCCCTGGGATTTGTAGTATGGAGTGTTGCCATGATTTGGATTTCTGCCAGGTACTTGTGACCTGGCTTGGCCACTGTTTGGAAAACAGGATACTGGGCTAGATGGACCATTGGTCTGACCCAGTATGGCTACTCTTCTAACACATTTGATCATTACAATTTACAGCATGTGTATTTTGCAGTGTAAGTAAAATACATATACACTGTGCTTCCCTGTATGCATTCACTACAGTTTTACAAATCTAAAAAATCTGCAATACACATGAAACAATCAAAACCCAAAGGAAGCTTTTAAATATGCAAGTTTGTTATTTTTCAATATATTCTAATATAGCTATAAAAGATACAGTGGAACCGTGTTATAACAAGTCTTGCAATAACGTAAATCCGCTTATAATGCGACCATGTCTTGGTTCACTTTTTTTTTCTTACATGTCCTGTCCAGCCAATGTCTAGCTATGCTGGGGTGGAGCCCTCCCTTTTCCCTGCTTGAAACCCATTCCAGTCAATGTCTAGCTATGCCAGGGTTGGCTCTGTCTGTACCGTTCTGAAAACATGGGTGGACTCTTTATCAATGAGGACTGTCTGCTCCCGGTGCCTTTCTGAAATCTAACACAGGTGGATTCTTTCAATGCTACTCCCAGTGCATGGGGTGAGTTCTGTCCATGGAGAAACCATCTTGTAAGTGGAAGTCATTCACAGTGCCGTAGCGAGGGCTAATGGCACCGGGGGCGGGTTGCTGCTGCGCACCCTCCCCCCCCCCCCCCGGGTGCAGCACGGCGCGACCCCCCCCCCTCTGCGGCGCACCCCCCCGGACCGCATTCTTACCTGCGGGAGGGCCGATCCACCCCGAGTGCACGTCACTCGGAGCTGTGTCGGCCCCGCTGGTTCCCTGCTCTCTCTGCCCCGGGACAGGAAGTAATCTGTTCCGGGGCAGAGAGAGCAGGGAACCAGCGGGGCCGGCACCCCCCCCCCCAAGTGCGTGCACCCGGGGCGGACCGCCCCTCCTGCCCCCCCCCTTCTTACGCCACTGGTCATTCAAAACTCAAGAAAAGTTATCTGCACTTGATCAGCTAATGTCTGGTAAGCAACAAACTCAGGAAGAGCTAGGAATCAATGAATCTTCTCTAAGAGGGTGGAGGAAAGAAGAAGAAAAGCTGAGAGATTTGCCCTGTATCCTGGAAAAGGAAGCATAATGATATCCTGAACTGGGTTTCAATTGATAATGAGTGCAATTTTACATACAGAAGCTCTTCACAACCTCCGAGCACTATCAGTTTGAGAATCTAAGGCTCCTAAAGCAGGCATCATTGCCAAAATACAACCATATTGAGTCTGATTCTTGTTGCCATTACTTTGTATTGTTATAAGAAGTCTGTTGGATGTTACTGGATACCTTTTAATAAAGGCTGTGTTAAGAGTACAAGGATTTTTGTTCTTTATCTCTTTTTGGAACATTTCCTCACTTCTCTGGTCTCCAGAAGATCCTGTGAGGACCTTTTCCTTCTATTTTTGCTTACTCACTAAAAGGTGCCCATATGAGTGACTCAGCATGCTACTGAAAAGTGGACATGGTCCCCTTAATTTTCAGCTGGTGGCGGGCAGTGCAGTTAAAGCCCGCTGGCGGTGCTGAACTTGGATATTTGATGCTGGGCCATTTCCAGTGACCAGCATTGAATAACCGGTTTCATTTTTGGCTGTGGTAACCAGACATCAGCTAGTGCATAAAGATAGGACAGCTATTTATGTGATCCTATTTATGCGCTAACCTTGTCAAGTTAGCACTGAATATCGGGTCCTAAATGTGACCCACCCCCAAAATATCCACAGAATGCCCCCAAGATAGCCAGTTCCTATTTATGTGCTAACTGCGGATATTCAGCAGAGATAACCGGTTATCTCCTGCTGAATATTTGTGGATAGCCAGTTATGTGCGATTTAACCAATCAGCAGCCGGTTATCTCCTGCTGAATATTTGTAGATAGCCAGTTATGTGCGATTTAACCAATCAGCAGCCTGATGTTTGTATGGTGATGCCACGTGTTTTATTAGGCTGAAAAAGTGATTCAACTTTTTAGCTCAGATGCCTGAACCCTAATATAGAGAACATGGAGAGTTCCAGGCTTTTCGGTCACTAACAAAGGCTGCAGAACTTCTATTGCTCCTTTTATCCTCAATGATCACATGTCTCACTATTTATTCTCAGTAGGGGCTAGAGGATAAGCTTTTGTTTGCCTCTCAATATACTTTTTCCAGTGTTCTTATTATTTAATATGTTGCCAAGATAGCACACAACCTGTTCTCACACTGTGCAACAATCTACAGCTGGAACACTAGAGCTACTTTTAAGACATCAGAACCATAATATTTTTATAACATAGGTGACCTCCAAGGAAGATCAGCCAAGAACACTCAGACACAGTAAACAGTAAAAAAGGATTTAGATAGCAACATAGTAATACAGTAAGTAACTGCAGATAAAGACCTGAACGGTGAAAATAATTTAGAAACCAGCAAGCTAGATATTTTCCATTATGCTGCTGGATAAATAGTCCTATATGACAGACCACATGTCTTGATGAGACAGTAGATAATTCCAATTATGGTTTCCTGTTGATAGATCAGTGGGGAAGGGACATAGGATCCCAATGCTGTGAAATGCAGTCTAGGTAGAGAACTAAAGGGTATATACTACAGTCTCAGCATCCCTAGATGACTTCTGAAGGGTGTTTTCAGTTCATCTTTTGAGAAGATGTTTTTCTTTTGTTTCCTATTTCTCATTACATTTTTCCATCTTAGCCTGAGCAATGCAGCCAAGGTCCTCTTCCTGTTCACTGACTGTTTTAGATATAGCAGGCCATAAATAAAGTTTTTTTATATTCTTATTCTTCTTATTATTATTATTATTATTATGACTGGTGATCTTAAAAAGTATAAGATGCAGACTCTGAAAAGTTTCATGGGAAGAGAGAATGGAAACATATAAGAATTTCTTTTTTTTTTTATTTATTTCTTTATATAAACTTTAACAAACATAATATTCAATCATGAATAGTATTACACAAATCATGCAAAATTATATAAAGGATAACCAAAAGTTTTAGCAATACATCTTTTACTACCGTCCACAAGCTTTAGGCAAGTGATCCAAGATTAAAGGAATACAAAGAAAAGGCTAATTAATTATTAAGTCTATACACAAAATTAAATAATCAAGAATTACATCCTGCCCGAGTGGCTCACTCCACTGCTAAACAGTGTTACATCTGGGCCTAAACTCGCACAGATACATCTTCTCTGCTTACTAAGAAATCTTCCAATTGTTTTGGCTCAAAAAACTGATATTGCTTAGTCTGAAATATTATTCTACAAATACAGAGAAATTTCAAAAGAAAATTTGCTCCCAATGCAATTACTCTAGGTTGTAACAACAGAAATAATTTACGCCTCTTTTGTGTTTCCCTGGATAAGTCAGGAAAAACTCTGATTTTTGAACCCAAAAATGTAGAATCCAAATGTCTCAAGGATAATCTGAGTACTGCATCTCTATCTAACTCTAGTGCAAAGGTCACTAACAAAGTAGTCCTTTGCATAACAACCTCCAATGATGATTCCAGGAAGGCCGTCAAATTCATTGCTCCTTGAGGGTTTAAATTTTCTGGTGCTTTACCAGAGATTTGAAGGTAATAAACTCGTGTAATTGGTGGCAATGAATTATCTGGCATTCCCAAAATTTCAACTAAATATTTCTTAACCATTTATATTGGGTAAACCAATGGGGACATAAGAAAGTTTATAATAGGCAGATTAAGTCTATTTGATTGAGTTTCCAGAAATTCCATGCGTCTTGACGTAAAATTCTTTTCTTTAATCAAAGTTTGTTCCACAAGTTCCATTTTTTCTAATTTTTCAGATAGATGTTTTGCTTCAGATGCTTGGAATTCATTAATTTGTAACTCTGCCATAACTTTAATTGTCTCAGCATTCTTTGAAATCATAGATTGTAAAGCAGAGAAAGTTGTGGAATTTAAGTCCCAAAGTGACTCTAAAGTCACTACAGCAGGTTTTTCAATCTTCCCCATCGTAATCACCGGGAGAGGTGCTTTTACAGCTTGTTCCAGGATACTCACAGTTGTAGACAAAGCTACGTGAGCCGATGCCATCTCTGGGCTATTCAAGCTTTCAGCGTTCGTTCCGGTTGCCATCAAGTTCCCTCCCTGGGCGCTCCATTCTCCACTTGGGGTTGAAGCGGCAAGACTTGCTTGGAAACTCTCTCTTCCGGGTTGGGGAGGGGTGCTGCATGTAGCACAGGGCTTAGGGAAGCCCCGTTTACACTGTCGGCCAGCGCCGATGCGTTGGCTCCAGCAGCAGGGGTAGAAACCATCTTGGAGCTGGGCGCAATTCCAAACCGCTCCAGCGTTGTCTGTTGGAGCTGAGGTGTCCCGCCAGGGACAGAGGGAGCTTCCCTGACTTTACCTCTCCTCTTTCCCATCTCGATGACAGGTAGGACGCTCACTTCAGAGGCTGCTAGAGCACTGCTTGGAATGCGTCCGTTGATGCTATTCACACCATCGCCATCTTGGCAGAAACTAAGAATTTCAATGACTGATCGGAGGACTTAGTAAAAATCATGGCACAGCACCTTGGGACTATAACACCAGTGTTTCATACTCTTTTCCAACAAGGATTTAACCTGTATACTAAATTCAGGGGCCCTTTTACTAAAGAGTATTAAGCCCTAATGTGCACTTAGCATGTGGGAAAATGTTTATGGGACTTTTGCATTTTCTGTGCACTGTGTGTTAATGAATTTTTTTCAATTATTTTTTTTTGGAAGGGGGTAGCCATAGGTAGGTAATAGGCATGTCTGTATTCACTAGCTCTTATCTTATGTGGTAGATGTTTCTCAAGCTCAAATTAAATGTAAAAAAAACAAAATTTTATTTATGTATTTGTTACATTTGTATAACACATTTTCCCACCTATTTGCAGGCTCAATGTAGCTTACATATAACCCCTTAATTGAAGAGTATATTTAAAAAAATGTTTTTGATTTATTTATGTAAGACCTCAGTGGAGAATTCAAATGGAAATGACTGTTTCTATTTGCCATCCTTGGATACCTCCAATATCATCACTGGTTCTGGTTTTAACTTTATCATACTGATGCTCCCAAATTCTTTATAAGTTTATTCACTTTGAAAGCATTATAACTATACTAATAAAAAAGGCCCGTTTCTGACACAAATGAAATGGGCGCTAGCAAGGTTTTCCTCGGAGTGTGTATGTTTGAGAGAGTGTGTGTGAGAGTGACTGTGTGAGAGAGAGAGGGTGAATGTGCGAGTATGTGTGTGAGAGAGAGAGTGAATGTGTGAGTGTGTGTGTGACAGAGAGTGAGTGTGGATGCGAGTGTGTCTGTGAGAGACAGAGTGTGTGTGTGAGAATGAGAGTGTGTGCGAGTGCGTATATGAGCCACAGTGAGTGTGAGAGTGTGTTTCACACAGATACAGTTTGTGTGTGAGAGAGAGAGAGTGTGTGTGAGACAGATAGAGTGTGAGAGTTTGTGTGCGATACACAGACTCTCTGTGAGACCGAGAGAGTGTATGAGACCGAGAGAGTGTATGAGATCGAGAGAGTGTTGAGTGACTGTGTGACAGAGAATGAATGTGATACAGTGTGAGACACAGAGTGTGTGAGAGATAGTGTAAGAGAGAGAAAGACACTGACTGTGAGAGAGAGAGAGTGTGTGTGTGACAGAGATACCTCCCCCCTCCCTCTTTGGTCTCAGGACCCCCTCCCCCTTCCCTCTCTGGTCTCAGGACCCCCTCCCCCTCCCTCTCTGGTCTCAGGTCCCCCTCCCTGGTCTCAGGACCCCCCGCACCCCCCTCTCTGCTCAAGACCCCCTCCCCCTGTCTGGTCTCTGTACCCCCTCCCCCTCACCCCCTCTGGTCTCAGGACCCCCTCTCCCCCCCCCCCCCTGCTGAACTGGGAGGGGGTGGAGCTGCCAAGAGGGAGGGCAGGGTTTAATTACCTTCTTTTTCCTTCATCTACCTATGGCTTTTCATCTTTTTCTCACCCTTGTTCTCCCCATGCCCCTTCCTCTTATTCTCTAGTCTTTCTCTACTCCCCTTTTCCATCCAGCAGCTCTCCTCTTTCTCTCCCCATCCTTCTTTCTGCATCCTTCCATCCAGTGTCTCCTCTTTCTCCCTACTCTTCCATCCAGCGTCTTCCCTCTTTCTCTCCCCATCCTTCCACCCATCTACCCTCTCTCCTGATCCTTCCATCTAATGTCTGTCTCCCCCTCCTTCTATCCAGTGTCTCTCTATCTCTCTACCATTTTCTGTTCAGTGTCCCTTCTTTCTACACATCCTTCCAGTCTCTCCCCTTTCTCTCTGCATCCATTCATCCATCTTCCCCTTTCTCTTCCCATCCTTCCATCGTGTCTTTCTCTCCCCATCCATCCATCTGTTTTCCCTCTTTCTCTCCTCATCCTTCCATCCGTCTACCCCCCTGTCCCGATTCTTCAATCCAGTGTCTCTCTCTCTATCCCCTCCAGGCCTGCCCACCCAACACAGACCTGCCAAGTCTCCCGCGAAACACGCGGCGCCAGCTCCCATTTCCGGCCACTGCTGCTTCTCCTGTTGAGCAGCAGCGGCCGCTACAAAAACAAAAAGAGCTAATTAAACAACCAAAAATGTTTTTAAAAAGCAAGCGCAGCACCGCAGGCAGCCATCAGGCATTGGCTGTGGGCTCTGCAGCCGCTCCTCTCGCCTCTCATGTCACTGCCCCTGGAGCAGGACCCCGGAGGAGCGCAGCGACATGAAAGGCGAGAGGAGCGGCTGCAGAGCCGACAACCAATGCCTGATGGCTGCCTGCGGTGCCACGCTTGCTTTTTTAAAACATTTTTGGTTGTTTAATTAGCTCTTTTTGTTTTTGTAGCGGCCGCTGCTGCTCAACAGGAGAAGCAGCAGTGGCCGGAAATGGGAGCTGGCACCACGTGTTTCGCAGGAGACTTGGCAGGTCTGTGTTGGGTGGGCAGGCCTGGAGGGAAAGTGGCTGGGCCTGGGCCTGTCCAGGCCCACCCGAGGCTATGCCCCTGCCTGAGGGGGCAGCCCGGTAGCGGACAGAGGGGGGGAGCGGCGGTGACCTCGGGGGGGGGGGGTGGAGGTGTGAGTGGGGGCGGCAACCTTGGGGGGTGTGGCAGCAAGGGTGGCAGGGGCGGGGCCCCAGGCCCCCGGGGTCGGCCTTGCCCCAGACCCAGTCTCTCGGCGGCCCTGGGTGGAGATGTTGGTGCGTGTGGAGGAAGGGCTGAAGCTGCTCCTGCAACGTTCCAATGTCTCTCACTGCGTTCATAACCATCTGCTGATGTCAGGCAAGCAGGCTTCTACTGCAGGAGAGTGACGTCAGGAGATGGTTACGAACGCAGATAGCCTCATTGGAATGTTGGAGGAGCAAATTATTATATTAGAAGTGTGTAGAAGAATAATAACTTAACTTAAAGTATCAGTTTGGGGGGTTCATATAGTCTAACATGAGTCATGTTTCACCTTCAGGCTGTATCGAGGATCAACCCCCAAACCAAATACGCTGACTGAGTGTTTTGGTGTCATTTTGTTCCCTCTCTTTTATCCTTTATAAACTGCTCAGAAATATAACATGATGAATGGTATATCAAGCACTGAATGAATCTGAAACTCAACTTAAATTTTGGTCTGATTGAATACAAGAAGAAAGCAAGAACTCTGGGAACAATATGATAGGGCTGGCTGTGTGTGTGTGTGGGTGTGTGGGTGTGTGTGGGTGTGGGGGGGGGGGGGGTTAAGAATGACATTAGGTACTTCAATTTAGCCGCAATTTTTGCCAGTTTAGCAGACACATAGACACCTTCATAAACTAGTCCTGAAGGAGGCTCCTAATTTTGCTTTCACATATAAGCGACCTGTTACATAATTACCCCCTAGTGAAATACATTTCGCACTGTCTCTTTCCACTGAGTTCTTAACACAGACCTGCTTGAGTCTGTGAATATGGCAGGAAGGGAATAATGTGCCATTGTGTCACACTGTAAGTCTGCACTTTTCAACTTCATAAATTTATGAAGTATCTCACTAAGGCTCTTTATTAGCAGAAGTGATTGTTTCTGTAAATTCTCTTCTCTCTCAAAATGTAGTAGTTAGGTCAAACCTTCTGTTGCCTAGTATGGATCATGAAAAGGGAAAGAACAATGATATTAAAACCCTCCAAAACTGTCAGGTTTTATCCATTTAAAGGTGGGTTGGGTATAAACAGACTTGCAGCAAGTAAGTTGTAGGACATTTTGCCCAGTTTCTTTTCTGATATCTTGGCACAGACCCTGTTAATCAGGTCTCAAATTTGCATAGTTTCTGAACCACCCAAATGGACATAATCATCATATTAACTCAAGCTATGGAAAAGCTGTTCAGATTGGCAAAAGGTACGGTGGTGGAAAGATACATTCCTATATGAAATTGTTTTAGCATGCATCAGAATTTCACAGAATAGAGGTAATCATAGATAATAGCTTGTGTCTGTAGTCCATTCTCATTTTGGAATAGTAAGATAAAACCTGAAAATGGTGCTCATTGTGTATTACAGTAAATGCTTTTCTATCACTGATAAAGATAGAGTTCTTTAATGCCTACATACTCTGTGCTTGACTAAAATTGTCTGCATGCCAAATTTAAATATTGAACAGTAAATCTGTGAGCTAAAATCATGCCTTAAAATTTCACACTTGAGCAAAATACATTACTATCACTAGAATGAAATGGGCTTAGTGAGGGAAGTGATATCAAGGATTCATAGAAGTGGCTTTCAGTTACTTTAACATATTGGGAGCATCTTAAAGGAGCTCAAGCATTTCAAACTAGGTGTGGACCCCCCTTTAAGTCCAGACCTGCAACAACCTCCCCCCCCCAAAAGAAGTTCCTCCTTCCATGATTACCCTGAAAATCCATCCCCTCCCCCCAGTCCTGGTAGGCTCCTTCCCAAGCTAACCTGAAGAACTCCGTGGTGATCTAGCAGATATGGAGCAGGTATGATCCCCCATTGCTCTTGCCCCTTTCAGCACTGGGTGACCCCTAGCAGTAGTTTCACAACACATCTCAAAAAAGGTTCAAAGAAGAGTGACCAGAATGATAAACGGGATGGAACTCCTCTTGTATGAGGAAAGGCTTAAGAGGTTAGGGCTCTTCAGCTTGGAAAAGAGATGGATGAGGGGAGATATGATTGAGGTCTACAAAATCCTGAGCGGTGTAGAACGAGTAGAAGTAAATCAATTGTTTTTACTTGTTCCAAAAGTGCAAAGACTAGGGGACACTCAAGGAAGTTACATGAAAATACTTTTACAACAAATAAGAGGAAATATTCATTCACTCAACAAATGGTTAAGCTCTGGAACTCTTTGCCAGAGGATGTGGTAATAGTGGTTAGCGTATCTGGGTTTAAAAAAGGTTTGGACAAATTCCTGGAGGAAAAGTCCATAGTCTGCTATTGAGATAGACATGGGGAAGCTACTGCTTGTCCTGGGATTAGTAGCATGCAGGGGCAGCCCAACCATTAGGCCACCTGAGGTAGGGGCCTCAGGTGGCACTGTTCAGGAGCGACATCTCCCCAGCGTTACACGGCGGCAGCGGCATGTCCCCTGCATTACCCGGCAGCGGTAGCAATTCCCATTTGCTGCCATTCCACTGGCACCCACCTCTTCCCTTTACTGCAGCCGCCTCTCTGATGTAACTTCCGATTTCATGAGAGGCTCAGGCAGCTGCAGTAAAGGGAAGAGGTGGGTGCCAGTGGCAGGGCAGCATATGGAAATTGCTGCCGCTGCTGGGTAACACCACAAAGGGGAGATGCCAGGTGCTGGCGAAAGGTAGGAATGAGGGCAGCATCTCAGCCCAGGGAGGCGGCATCTCGTCTGGGGGAAGGCGGCATCTTAGCTCTGCCTGAGGTGGCAACAGCATCCTAGCTCTGCCTCAGGCAACATCTTCCCTTGGGCCGGCCCTGGTAGCATGGAATGCTGCCACTATTTGGGTTTCTACCAGGTACTTGTGACCTGGCTTATCCACTGTTTGGAAACAGGATACTGGGCTAGATGGACCATTGGTCTGACCCAGTATGGCTAGTCTTATGTTCACTTAGCACTTGGTAATTAACCACGCACTATCACTTGTGCACTTAGATGGATGCACTTACCGTTTCCTCAAGAGGAGGCATGTGAAGTGTAATTCCATAACTAGGCACCTGTGGTTAGTGCACTTTCTGTGTAAATGCTGAACAAATTAGCACTATAATTGCCCTAGGCACTGTACTACAAGAATGCTATAGTGCACAACTGAAAGGAGGGGGTGCACATGGACGCACGGGAAGAGTTCCCAGCTATGTATGTAACTTACAAATACTGTAAGTTATGTGGGCCCTTACCACATTTATGCACCTGCAGTTACACCAGCTCTATGGCTGGAGTAATCGTGGGCACCTACATGTAAGAAACATCAATATTGCATTACACTAGTATTCTATAAGATAATCAGGGCACACAGATGCCATTCTGGAATAGGCACTTACTGTGCTGCATTGAGGAACCTAAAAGGAGATAGATGCCTGTTTACAGAATTGCCACCTAAGTGCCTCTGTACTAATAGTGAATACTCTTTGGGGGTAATTTTATATAGTGCTGAAATGGAAGTTAATAATAATTGAATGCTAAAATGGGGTAGGGGGAACAGCGGTTAAGTGCTAAATGCAGAGGCATATTCTGTAGCTGGGTGCCTAAGAGTTATAGCGAGTAACTGCAAAGGGGGTTTTTACATGGGAGGGCAAGTGGGGCATAGGTATTCCTACTATTTCAGCATGTGCTTTATTGAATACTGTCAGTTAGGTACCTAACTCAGTGGCGTAGCTATGGGTGACACTGGGTGGGCACAGGCCTGCCCATTCTTGGCTCAGACACACCCTGTGTGGCTCATCAAAAAAGTTCAGCCGCAGCCACCTTGCTCTCCTGTCTCCTACCCCTAGATTCAGCATTTGAATCCTCATCCCTGGCCCGGCAACACCTGCCCCGATCTACCTCAGCATCTTCATAGGCAGCAGCAATGATGCACATCAGCTGCCTACATTGGCCCCAAGGGTTTCCCTCTGCCATAGCCTGCCAGAGAGGAAACAGGAAATGATGTCAGTGAGGGTGTGAGGTAGCAGATGGAAGCCTGCAAATCCAACATGGGCAATGGATTAGTAAGACAGGAGGTGGGGGTGAGTTGCAGGGACATAGGCAGGGGGGGGGGAGGAGAGGAAGAGAGATGCAGGACAAAGGGGTGGGGGACTTTTGGATAACCCACGCATCTTAACTGTGGGCCCACCCAAAGTGAGAGGTCTGGCTTTGCCACAGACCTAACTGCTGCATTTAGGTGCTCATATTTATATCTGTCATAGAGCAGGTGTATGCAGTGATGCCTAAATTTAGATACCTAATTGCTGACTTACACTAGTACTCGGCCCCCAAATTCTATAAAAGTCGCAAAAATTGTGCTTGCAAATTTGGGCACACACCCAATTTGCATGTACAATTTAATTAAATAACAAGCCAATTAGCACCGATAATTGGCTTCTTAACAAGCAATTGTTGGTGCTAATTGGATTTAATTAAAATTTATGTGCATAAATTTAGGGGTTGGATCCACCCATAAATTTTACATGTGAGTCCAAAAAGAGGGTGCAGCCGTGAGATGATCATGGATGGATCGAGGGTGTTTACACAATTTATGCACGTTGTTATAGAATAATGGGGATCTGTGCCTATTTTAGGCACAGGGATTTACACCAAGGGTTCATTGGTATACGTGGCCTCACTTAAATGTAGTCACAGTTCCCAGCACTAAGCGCTATTCTGTACAAGGTGCCTAACTTTACACACTGTTTATAGAATAGTGTTAAACGCTATTTTTTTCAGTGCCAATTTTTTTAGGCGCCATTTATAGAATTTAGTCGTAGGTGCACAAATGTACTGTTATAGAATACTAACCTAGATCATATATTTTGGGCACCTAACTTTTAACGCCCTTTATAGAATTGCCCCCTTTATATGAGGTAAAGAACTTTTCAGTGCTTCTAACATTTACTACACAACCTTGGCACCTGCCACAAATTAATATTCTTTGATAAAGCACGATAAATGCAAAAACTTATTGCACTTCAGTAAAAAGGCCCCTTGTTAATGTGGCATTTTCTGGAAATGCATTTGTTTTGTTATCGATCTTAAATAAACTAATAATAGTAATAAGTACATTACACAGGAGAGCTGCAGTGACCTCAGCGGAATAATGACCATCTAGCAATCCAAGGCTTGTAGTAAGATGATGCACATGAAAAGATAGCCTGTCAACATTATAAACTTCAGATCCATATGGAATTTAAAAAAAAAGGTTCAATGAATGTAAAAGTTTCCATCTGTACAGAGCACAGATATCTCATATTGGAGTAATAATTTCCAGTTTTCCACACTGCACTGCTATTTCCTTATTGCTTTCCAAGGGAAAAAGCTTGAGATTGGTGTGGTGTCCCTTCCATAACAGATTATCAGGATATCTCAGTGGGGGATATGAGGGAGGGTTTTTTTTTTCTTTTGTATTAACAGCACATGAATGAGTGAATTCCAAAAAGTAGGCTCCTTTAGTAATGTGTGCAAATTCTTGTTAATAAAATGTAAACTAGAATATGTGATACTATTAGGAAAAAGAATCTTGATGTCAATATTCAGCAGGACATCTGTGTGACACTCCTCCGACCAGCCCACGCCCCTCCTAGGTTCACACCTCTTTGGAGCTCTGCGCTCTAGAATTTGAGCACATGTAACTGCCAATTAGTGCCAGTTAGTGCCAATCAATACCAATTATAGCCAATAATTGGTGTTTAAGCCCAATTAGCAGCTAATTAATTCATTAAGTTACACGTGCAACTGAGTTTGTGAGGTAGTACATTTAGGAGTAATGTCAGAAAATTCTTTTTCACAGAGAGGGTGGTTGATGCCTGAAATGCCCTCCTGAGGCAGGAGGTGGAGAAAAAAACGGTGGCAGAATTCAAAAAGGCATGGGATGAACACAACGGATCTCTAATTAGAAAACAAATGGTATTAAAAAAAAACTTAAAGGGTTGTATATGTGTTTACATGTCGAGTGGTGCTTCAATAGCAACTCTGATTGTAAAAACTAAGACGGGTGCAGGTCTGGCTTATACGGTCTATGTCCCGCATATAGCAATCCAGTTTAGGATGGGTTGGAGAGGGCTTCGATGGAGACTCCAGTAATTTGGAATGTGAGGACAGTACCGGGCAGCATTTTACAGTCTGTGTCCCGCAAATGACATGACACATTTGGATAGGCTAGAATGGGCTTTGATTGTAACTCCAGTAGTTAGAACATAAGAACAGAGCCAGGCAGACTTCTACAGTTTATGTCCCAGAAACACCAAAGAAAGACCACGATCAAGTATATAATTTCACGTTCATTGTTGATTTAATCTTGAATTGATAATGACTAGATGGACCGTTCAGGTCTTTATCTACCGTCACTTACTATGCTACTATCCTGCTTATTTTCGAAAGAGAAGGCCAGCCATCTTCCGACACAAATCGGGAGATGGCCGGCCATCTCCTGAATCCGGCCAAATCGGTATAATCAAAAGCTGATTTTGGCCGGCTTCAACTGCTTTCCATCGCAGAGCCAGCCAAAGTTAAAGGGGGCGTTTCGGCAGGGTATGGAAGGCGGGAAAGGGGCGTTGTTATGAGATGGCCGGCTTCGGCCGATAATGGAAAAAAGAAAGCCGGCTCTGACGAGTACTTGGCCGGCTTCACTTGGTCCATTTATTTTTAGGACCAAGCCTCAAAAAAGTGCCCCAAATGACCAGAGGACCACCGGAGGGAATAAGGGATCACCTCCCCTTACTCCCCCAATAGTCACCAACACCCTCCCTCCCCAAAAATTAAAAATTATTTTTTTTCCAGTCTCTATGCCAGCCTGAAATGTCATACCCAGCTCCATGACAGCATTATGCAGGTCCCTGGAGCAGTTTTTAGTGGGTGCAGTGCACTTCAGGCAGGCGGACCCAGGCCCATCCACTCCCTACCTGTTACACTTGTGGTGGTAAATGGGAGCCCTCCAAAACCCACCACAAACCCACTGTACCCACATGTAGGTGCCCCCTTCACCCATAAGGGCTATGGTAATAGTGTACAGTTGTGGGAAGTGGGTTTTGGGGGGCTCAGCACACAAGGGAGCTATGCACCTGAGAGCAATGTTTGAAGTCCACTGCAGTGCCCCCGAGGGTGCCCGGTTGGTGTCCTGGCATGTGAGGGAGACCAGTGCACTACAAATGCTGGCTCCTCCCACGACCAAATGCCTTGGATTTAGCCGGGTTTGAGATGGCCGGCATCGGTTTCCATTATCGGCGAAAACCGATGCCGGCCATCTCAAACCCGGCCATCTCTGACATTTGGCCAGCCCCAACCGTATTATCGAAAGGAAAGATGGCCAGCCATCTTGTTTCAATAATACGGTTCGGGACACCTCTTTACGGTGCTGGCCTTAGAGATGGCCGCCCATATAGATGGCTGGCGCCGTTTGATTATGCCCCTCCACGTTACTATAATTTGCACAATCAAATCAACTTTCTAGAATTAGGTGGGGGGGTTGTATAAGTGTATAAATTGAATTCAATTAAAATAAATTAAGTGCACAGCTCATGCATTCTCTCCACAAAAGGTTGAACCGACCGCCTATGTATAAACTGCTTTGAATGTAGTTGCAAAAACCTCAGAAAGGCAGTATATCAATCCCATTTCCCTTTCCCTTCCTAAGAACTAATCCTGGCATACACTGCAGATATTTGAAATGAGCCCCATTATGTTTCAGCACTGAAATTGCATTGTCATGATTCAGTTTAAATCTCTTTGAATGAGGATTATCTGTTACCTATGAAATGCTAATTATTTGAATTCATGCTGGTATGGATCAGGGGCTATTAAGAGTTAGCAATACTACTCCCATCCAGATTCAAATGTGCTTACCCACTACTGCACCAAAAGCAAGATAAACATTATAAATCACAGTGGGGAGGCCTATTAATATTCATGGAATTATTAAATGAAATATGGCAGTAAAATGGTCACTTGAAAATAATTTAGCTAAAATCCATAAAGATATACTGCATTATAATTCTGGCCATTTGAAAGTCGCTATCACATAATACAGGTTTAATTATTCCTTTTATGTCACAGTAGTTTGCTTATAGACAATAAGGTTGAAATAAGCTTTCATTGTTCTAATACCTGCTTTTGACTGATGTAGCCAGGAACATTGAATTTTGCCTCAAACAGAAGTAATGGCTTTGGTTGAATTCTCCCATCTGAATATTCTGGTTTGGATTTTGATCTTATAAAAAGTCGTTTTGTTTTATATTGCAAAGTGTTAACCCTATAATAGACTTGACTGAGTTCAGTAACAAATGTTGCTCATTTCTATAACACCTTGATTTTCTTTCTCTGTTTATGTGTACTTATTCATTAGTGCCAAGGAGATGTTATCTGTAGTGCCACATAGCAATTTGAAGAAAACTTTCTTCAACGTATGGAAAAATTTCCCAAGACTTGTTTAGTTTCACGTTTTGTAGAATTCATTTGCATATCTGGGGTCACCACCGACCACAGCACTTATGCAGGCTGCCTCCTGCCAGCTGAAAAATCAGCCCCAAAGTGTTCTGTAAATTGTGTGCATAGGTTTGGGCCCCACCTATACCTTACCTATGTGTCTTCCTCTGTGCACTATGCGGTCTGCTTGTTTACATTCTAGAATACCGTTGAGTTTGCACGGTACACTTATGCAGAGAAATGTAACATTCATGCACTTTAAGTGCTAGTATTCTCTAATCTTAGGGCACTAAGGATATAGAATGAGGAGGTCTACAGTAGAGGCTGAACAAAGCCAGGCTTTTCGCTTTCAGCTGAAACCGAACCTGCGGTCAAAATCCGCCATTCGGCTTTGGTCATAACCAAGGCTAAAACTGAAACTGACCATGCACCACTCCTCCCTTTGTCAACACCACCACCACCGCACACAGCATCAGCCTCACAAGACTACTACTGGAGGTAGTGGCAGATTTTGAGATTGGAGCCGGCCGAGGCAGGAGCAACTGTGAATCGCTCCTGCCTAGGCCAAGACCAATCTCAGAATGGCTGCCATATCTTTCAGTGGCAGGCTTGTAAAACTGTGCTGAAGTCTTGACAACCATTTTGGCTGCAGAGACAGCAGGGGCAGGAGTGACTGTGAATTTCTCCCGCCCTGGTTAGACCAAAGGTGCTGAGTAGGAGCCTATTCTATAGAATACCAGTGTAACAGGTAATATACAAGTGTGGCATTTATGCACAACCATTTACTATAGGATACATGTGTGAGTACCACGTAGGCTCCACCCATGTATATGCCTCACTTGCAAACATGCGTTATGCAAGATACATGTGTATTTATAGAATAGAGTTTAGGTGGAAAATTAGTGAAATTTGGCTTGAATGCACACACGTACATGCAATTGTGCTAATATTGTAAACATTTACATTATAACCTACAAAAAGAACTTCTCCCAGTAACCGCAAAGTCTGTGCACTGCTGGTGATGTTCCCATACAGCTACTGCACATAGAAGTTCTTTAGGGGGTAATTCTATAATATATGTGCAACTGCTAACTAACATTTATACACCAATTATGTTTGTAAATGTTTGGAATATTGGCATATATATACCTAACAGTGCACATATGCATGCAAATGCCAAACACTTGCCCAAGCACCATTCTGTTTGCACACTTCTTTTTACTTAGCTTGTATTTTACAGGTAGGAATGCATAAATGCAGAGTCTGGGTGGATATAAGAACATAAGAATAGCCTACTGGGTCAGACCAATGGTCCATGTAGCCCAGTATCCTGCTTCCAACAGTGGCTAATCCAATTCACAAGTACCTGGCAGAATCCCAAATAGTACCAACATTCCACGCTACCAATCCCAGGGCAAGCAGTGGCTTCCCCCATGTCTATCTCAATAACAGACTATGGACTTTTCCTCCAGGAACTTGTTTAAACCTTGTTCATACTCACACTTACGCACTTAGAGGCTGATATTCAAAGCAATTGAAATTGCTTCCCGCTGCCTAAGTGGAGATATTCAGAGGCACTTAACCGATGAGTGCTGCTGAATATCCCCACAGACAGCCCAAACAAAATGTGGGCAGATCAGGGGTGGTGCTAGGGGTGGCACTGGGGATGAGCCCCAGGTTATGCAGGTGCCGGCAATATTTAGTACCTGTACCTGCATAACTAAGTGACTAGAGGTTAGTGCAGTGGACTTTAAAATTGAGAGATCTTACTTTAACTCAATTTGTTTTCAAATTGAGAGCCCTCCAGAAACAGAAACATACCTACTCAGTGGCGTTCCTAGGGGGGCTGACACCTGGGGCGGATCGCCGATGCGCCCCGCCCCCCGGGTGCAGCGCCCCCCCCCCCGGATGCAGCGCAACCCCCCCCCCCGGCGAAAGAACACCCCCCACAAAAGAACCCCCTGGGTGCACGCTGCTGGGGGAGGGGGTGCCGCGCGCGCCTGTCCTCCATTCGTTCCATGCTTCTTCTCTGCCTCGGAACAGGAAGTAACCTATTCCGGGGCAGAGAAGAAGCATGGAATGAACGGAGGACAGGCGCGCGCGGCACCCCCCCAGCGGCGTGCACCCGGGGCGGACCGCACCCCCCCTAGGAACGCCACTGTACCTACTGTACCTAAATATATAAGCCACTTGCAAGCCTGAAGGCTATAGGAGTGGTGTACATTCAGGTATATAGGCATTTTTCTGTTCCTGGAAAGCTCATAAATGACAAAATAAAAGAGTTAAAGTTGGATTTGAACCAGAGACCCTTAGTTTAAAGTCCACTGCACTAACCACTAGGCAACCTCTCCACTCAGCCTGCGATATCTGTGTGGCCATTTTTCTCAAAATGATGCCAGGCAAACGTCCTTATCCCTGATTTTTTGCCATTCATAAATTGGATGTTTCATTTTGGAAAATGGCTATTCATTTGGATGTTCTCAGCACAAAAACGTCCATCTCACAGCCATTTTTGAACAGAAAATCTGGACTTTTTAAAATTGAAATTGACTGAGAGACACTGTTTCTTTTTGCACATTATGAGCAAAATATCCCAATTCTGACTTAGACAATTTTTTGAAAATGCCCCTCCCATTACAGAATGAGGGAATAAGTGTGTGAATTAGCACATGGTATCATGCCTGTGCAGTAACAGCCCCTTGAACTCCCAAGTTGTTTTTCCTGCTAAAAGGAAGACAGATCTTAAATTAGATCTAACACATGTACTATAAGCTTTCAGAGAGAGAAAGTGGTAACAACAGGGAACTCTCTCAAAACAGAGGGTAACCATGCATTAATATGTGTGAAACTTCAAGATCCACAGTTCCATTACTCCATCAAAGTGGTCCCAGTCATTCCTTGTTATAATATGATCAATAATTTTTCCTGCATTTCTTGATCAGCCAAGCACACTCTTATGATCTTTCGATTACACTTAACATAAGACAGTAATTAGAACCTAGTATTGTGATATTCTCATAAATTGCATAAAAGACAATGGCAAAATAGAGTGAATGGGTACAGTTTAAATTAAGGTAATCTTTCTTACAGACAAACTTTGATACAAGCATACCTATTCTTATTTAAAATGAATGCAATGTGTGCTAGTGGATACCTTTAAAATAACAGGGAGGACACAGACAAACCTAAGTAAATTTTCTTTAGATCCAGAGGATAGGCACAATTAAGTGGCATGAGCTTGTGGCAACCTCCCTGTGCTATGGCCTTTCAAGTTCTGTTTTGTTCATGTATTTGAACACAAAGTTTTGCGATATAGCCTCAGATCACCACACACCAAGAAGGCCATGTCAATTAATTTAAGACATCATGCACAAAGCTGAAAATTGCAACTTACTGGCTAAGTTATCAATCAGTTTTCCAAAATGCATGGAATAGGGAAAAATTCTTGATAAATCAGGCAGTGCTGATCTTTATTTCATTTATCATCAGTGCATTTTATCTAACGAAAAAGGTGCCAGTACTCAAATGCCAGGCCACCCTTCAGGGGTGGGGTGATCACTGAGGGACCCTCCCCACAATAGCCGGGCCCCCTGCAACCAGTCACAGAATATATGACAAGGCAGAATTGGTATGTAGAGCCTGAGGTTTTTCATTAAAACTTGGGGACCATGGGTCAATTTTAGCAGACAATGGAAAAGGTGCCGGTGCTCAGTACCCCCAAGTACCCCCTCAAAAAAAGCCCTGTTTATCATCATACCTTTTATCATTTTGCCCTCTTCATCCTTACAGTGAAAGAAACTACCCTTTATAATTATATTCTCAATGCAAAGCAAGCTGTTCTGTCCCATATGCATGGAGGCAGGTTGCCTATTGTTTATATGTATAGGTTGGACATTCATTATTTCAGATTGCAGTGCATCTATCAGTATATAGTGCTTGTACCTTTAAGAGATGAAAGTGTACCCTTGGACTACAAATTTATGCAATTTTGTAGTTCTCTCTCATGGGCTCTTTCAGAGCACATGTGCTTATGGGAGGCTTCCTATTTGTTGCTTGCCTTCTAGAATGCTGGGCTTGTTCTGCTCCCTCCCCTCCCTCTCTCCTAGAGCATGGCAGGAGCAGCCCTCCGACATAGCAAGTTGTGCATGCCTCCAAAATCACAGTAATTCCATTAAGTCTTTTTATCCTTTACTGTTTACCCTCTACAGTTTACCTTTACAACCTAGGCTCTACATCTATCACCCAACACCTGCTATTGCTGTTCAGCGTTATCTCTCAGCTGTCCCAGTTCTCCTAAGTGCAGGGCACACTGAGTGAGAGTGGTACCAGAAGCTACACTGCCTGTCAAGCAACAAACTGTAAGTTATTTTCTCCTTGTTCAAATTAGAACATTAAAGAAGATTTGCTTAAGAACTGAGACTGCATCTGGTGATGTATACTTACAGTATTGGGTTTGAAGTGCCCGCTTATCATTCTGGAAATGAGGTAGCAGAACTGATAAAGGCTTGCCTAAGACCTGACACAAACAAAAGAAATACTTAGAATTGCTGGTTTGCCTGGCAAACTACTTCTCTACAGGAGTTAAATTTGCATATGAAATTTTTAAAATGGCAAGAGAAATATTCACATTAGTGAATGGACTCAATGAACGCCACATGGATACAAATATAAGAAAATGAAGACAAATGAAAACGATATGGCCTATCTAGTCTACCCATCCATTCCATCTAGTATCCCTTCCTCTCCTTTAGAGATCTTATGTACTTTTCCCAAGCTTGCTTGAATTCAGATACAGTCTTCGTCTCCACCACCTCCACTAGAAGGCTGTTTCACAAATTCACCACCCTCAGGTTACTTCTGAGTCTATCTTCTTTCACCTTCATCCTATGCCCCCTCATTCCAGAGGTTCCTTTCAATTGAGACTCACTTCCTGTGCATTTATGTCATGGAGTTATTTAATGTCTCTATCATATCTTCGCTTTCCCACTGTTCTTCTAAAGTACACATAATGATATCTTTAACTCTGCCCTCATACGTGTTATGATAAAGACCACTGACCATTTTAGTAGCTGCCCTCTGGACCGACTCCATCCTATTTATATCTGTTTGAAGGTGCAGCCTCCAGAATTTTACATAGAGAGGCATTTTCGTCTAAATCAGAATTTGAACGTTTTACAAAGACGTTCAAATTCCGAACAGGAAAGAAGATCATTTTTGAAAAAGATGGATGTCTATCTTTTGTGTTCGAAAATACTATGGACATCCTGTGATTTGGACGTCTTTGTTTTTCGGCCATTAAAAAAAAAAGAACATCCAAGTGTAAAATGTCCAAAATCAAGCCATTGGGACGTAGGAGGAGCCAGCATTTTTAGTAGACTGGTCCCCCTGACATCCCAGGACAGCAATAGGGCAAGCTAGGGGGCGCTGCAGTGGACTTCATAAAATGCTCCCAGGTACTCATCTGACCATTGCTCCCATACCTTGTGTGCTGAGCCCACCAAAACCCACTACCCCCAACTGTACACCACTAACATAGCCCTTACGGGTGAAGGGGGCACCTATATGTGGGTACAGTGGGTTTCTGGTGAGTTTTGGAGGGCTCACAGTTTCCTCCACAAGTGAACAGGTAGTGGGGGTATGGGCCTGGGTCCACCTGTCTGAAGTGCACTGCACCTACTACTAAACTACTCCGGGGACCTGCATGCTGCAGTAATGGACCTGAGTATGACATTTGAGGCTGGCATAGAGGCTGGCAAGTAATGTTCTTCAACACACTTTTTGGGGGTGGGAGGAGGGTCAGTGACCACTAGGGGAGTAAGGGGAGGGCATCCCTGATTCCCTCCAGTGGTCATCTGGTCATTTTGGGCACCTTTTTGTGCCTTATTTGTAATAAAAACAGGTCTAGTTTAAAACATCTAAGTTTTTCAGCCATAATGGAACAAAGCAAAAACGTCCAGCACTAAGATGTCCAAGTATTAGGAACGCCCAGGTCCCGCCTTGAACATGCCCATGATACGCCCCCTTGAGATTTGGATGTCCTTCTGATGGACTTTGGAGAAAGACGTCCAAAATGAGGTTCCGATTATACCAATTTGGACGTTTCTGTGAGATGGATGTCCAAATGCTGACATGTCACTTTTTGAACGTCAATCTCTTTTGAAAATGAGCCTGATGGTACTCTAAATGAGGTCTTACCAGAGACTTATATAAAGGCTCCATCACCTCCTTTTTCCTGCTGGCCATTCCTCTTCTTTGGCAACTCTACAGAACACCATGGGATAATAATAATGATTTGTTTAGTTTTCATTCCATGTGTTTAAAATATTTGTAACTCAAGAACTAAAAAGTGCTTACCCAGCTAGAATTGATACTGAAGGATACCATGACATAAACTTTTAAGAGCATGAAATGTAATCGTGTCCTGCTGCTTCTATGGATGCAACGTTACCTAGCAACAGATTAGAATTCTCTGGTGGCTGGAAAGGCAATTGGTCACAAGTGCAAAAAAAACCAAAAAACAACTCTCTGATCTGACAGCTGGAACGACACTGAAGTGTTCCAGTCTGAATTCACATGTTTGATGCACTTTAAACAAAAAAATGTAGAACTGAGTCAAAACTTAGCACTGTTCCACTATGTAAGGAACATGGGCTGGTCAATAACATCAAGTAAAAATAATTGTGCTGTGATACATCAGAGCCTTCATGGGAATTTGTGTGTTAAGCTTATTGATTTTAAGTTTAGAGTAAATGTTCATGGGAAATACACAAGCCCAGGAAAATCCCCCAGATTTTTCACTGAGGACAGTAATGTGAGAAAATTCCCATGAATCAACAAAACAGCAGATGTGTGATTTTGACTTACAAAACAAATACTTAACATTAATGTTCAATGTTACTGTGTGCTGTACTTTGTGGAAATTTGGCAGTCAGAGATGATATTCTTTGGCACCTATCTGGTTAAGTGCCACTGAATAGCTAGGAATGGCAGCTCAGCATGGTTTAATCAGACAGGAGCCTCTCCAGCCTTTTGAATATTGACCTCCTTGTGTCTTCCACCTCTCCCCTGTCAGGCACTCTTGTGTTTGCCACCTGCTAGCCACTTTACCTTCAGATCTGTTGTGTATGTGTCCATGACTGCCTTGTTGTCTCACAGTGAGTGTCTCTGAATACATCAGTATTTATAGGCTGCCACTGTGTAGTACAACTGAATGCTGGTGGGGGGGGGGGGGGGGGGACACAGAATACTGATAGAAGGCCATATGGGGTGCTAGTGGTGGGCCACACAGAGTGCTGGTGGAGCACATAGGAATCATAATGAGAGACTTCAACAGCTGGTTTGTGCAGACCATTGCTTCATTAGGCACATATGGCACAGAGAAGAGCCAGGACCAGGCAGCCTTATCAGGGAATAGGCATCCCAAGAACCAGTTTCTGGACTTCACAGCTGACCTTTCCTCAATAGATTTCACTTTGATAGTACTACTATCCACCATCTGTGCCAACAGCTTGATGTTGTATTCTGCTGTACCACACAGAGGTGGCCCATGGAAGTCCACCTAAAGGTCACTATACTCTTTATATTTCTTGCCACTGGCAACCTTGAGACTGTGTTTGCAGTCATTGTGCACCTCAGATAGCCTGCAACCTCATTCTGCATTGCACGTTTCTAAGCACCTTTCTCATCCCACCTTTGACTATGTAGACCTTGCAGCCTATGTGGCACAAACAACAAACTATCATTCTGTTTTATGAAAGGGCCTTTATCCCATCGTGCTGGGGGTGATAGATTGCACACATGTGCCTATTTGGCCATCACAAGAGTACTGCAACGGAAAGACTTTTCATTCCCTCTACATACAAGTTGTTTGTAATGCTCAAGGGCATATTACAGGATCCAGACTCACTTTGGCTTATATGAGAGGTTGAAGAGTGTCCAGATCTCTGGGGAATGGCTATTAGTTAAGTCCTGCATTGATCAACATAAATATCTTTGCATGCACATGCTACTGAATTCCCCCTCTTCAAGAGCTTTGGAGAGATGAAGAATTACTTTTGCTGGAATAAACTGCTTGGCCAAATAAAGAAGAGGATTGCTGCTGAAGGCTGGAATAAACTGCTAGCACAGGAGAGCAGAAAATGCAAGCTGTAACATGATACCTTAGTTGGTAACTAGGTAATTGTATCCACACTAGAGGGAACTGGGGGAAGGAAGGACATGGGAATTGCTGATGTCCACTGCTGATAGAAGTAGTATATAACACTATTATTTGCCCACATAAATAATGACATCATTCAAAACTGAAGGGTGAGGATGTAAGTATTGTAAGGAGGTGACAGGAATGTGCTCAATAGGGAAGAAAAATTATTCACAACAACCAGAAAGGCTAGTGTAGTACCTGGCTTCAGAGTTATTTAGTGGCATAAAAAAAAAATCTACAGGTGAGACTTTGCATGATTGTCTCAAACTAGTTCTGGCCTTTTGACTGGGGGTCACTACATATGGCTCCATTTCACATTCTCCTCCTAGTATTGTCCCTTCCCAATCTACTCCTCCACCCAAAGCCACTGTGCACTACAGTTATACATTGCCCTTTCGTTCATTTTATTACCTCACCATCTCTCTTGACCTCTTCCTCCCTCCTTGCTTTCTGCCTTCAACATTTCATTCCTTCCATTGTACCTTTCCCATTCTATCTGAGTTCATCTCACCTTCGTGGTCTTCATCGACACTCCTCTCCTACTCTCCTCCACACTCTCTTACTCCTTCTTCTTCTCTCTGCTGGAGACATCAATCCCAATCCTGGTCCCCCTCACCAACCCTCATCCTATTTGTGCAGGTCGCACCGTGACCTCTCCAATCTCATCTCTATTCCTCTCCTCTCCCCCTCTTCTCTGCTCTTCTCATGTGCCCTATGGAATGCCCGCTCCATCTGCAACAACCTTTCTTATATCCATGACCTTTTTATCTCTCGTAGCCTCCATCTGCTCACCATAACAGAAAGAAACTTGGCTCTGCCCTGATGACTCTGCTTCAGTCGCAGCCCTCTGCCATGGTGGTTATCTCTTCTCCCATACTCCTCGCCCTGCTGGCCACGGTGGTGGTATTGGACTATTACTCTCACCCTCTTCCAAATTTCAATCTCTTCTGCTACCTCAGTATCTCTGCTTTTCTTCCTTTGAAGTCCACTCCGTCCGCCTATTCACTCCTTTGCCTCTTTGAATAGCAGTTATTTATCATCTCCCTGATAAGTCCCTTTCATCCTTTCTCAGCGACTTTGATGCTTGGCTTTCCTTCTTTCATGATCCGTCTTCCCCTCCCTCATCCTTGGCGACTTTATTATTCATGCTAAAGATCCCTCCAACTCTTACGTTTCCCAGTTCCTCACCTTAACATCCTCCTTCAATCTCCAACTATGCTCCATTTCCCCCCACTCACCAAAATGGTCACTGTCTTAATCTTATCTTCTCCTATAACTGCTCTCCCTCCAATTCCTTTGCCTCAGATCTTCCCCTCTCTGACTATCATCTAACAACCTTCACACTTAAACTTCCTCCTGCCCAATCCCGTCCAATCTTAACCAATTTATCTAGGAATCTTCAGGCTATTGACCCTACTACCCTATCCTCCAGTGTCTCGTACCTCTTTTCTACCACTGCACCATCCAAATCTGTCAATGAAGCTGTCTCTTCCTAAAATACAATTCTATCCTCTGCTTTAGACACTCTTGCAACTCTCATGCCCCGTCCTATAAGGCGTCCCAAACCCCAGCCTTGGCTGACCTCTAAAATCCGCTACCTACGTTCCTGTGCCCGCTCCGTCGAACGCCTCTGGCTGAAATCTCTTGCCCTTGCTGACTTCATACACTTCAAGTTCATGCTGACCTCCTTCCAATTTGCTCTTTTGCTTGCCAAACAGGACTATTACATCCGGCTGACTAATTCTCTCGGCTCAAACCCTCGACTTCTCTTCGCCACACAGAACTCTCTCCTCAAGGTGCCTCCATCTCCAACTCCTCCCTCACTATCTCCTCAGACCCTAGCTGAGTTCTTCCACGACAAGGTTCAGAAGATAAACCTCGAATTCTCAACCAAGCCACCCCCACCTCTCCCTCCCCTTGTCCGTTCCCCTAACTCCCCAACCCCTCCGTCCTTTTCCTCCTTTCCCGATATCACTGATGAGGAAACAACACATCTTCTTGCCTCCTCAAAACGAACTACCTGTTCCTCTGATCCCATTCCTACCCACCTTCTTAACACCATCTCTCCTACTCTCACCCCTTTTATCTGTCATATCCTCAATCTTTCACTTTCCACTGCGATCGTTCCTGATGCCTTCAAACATGCCGTGGTCACACCACTCCTTAAGAAGCCTTCACTTGACCCTACCTGTCCTTCCAACTATCGACCCATCTCCCTCCTCCCCTTCTTCTCCAAGGTACTTGAATGTGCCATTCACCGCCGCTGTCTTGACTTTCTTTCATCTCAAGCTGTTCTTGACCCACTCCAATCTGGCTTTCGCCCTCTTCATTCAACTGAAACTGCACTTACAAAAGTTTCCAACAACTTGTTACTGGCCAAATCCAGAGGTCTCTATTCCATCCTCATCCTTCTCGATCTATCCGCCGCTTTTGACACTGTTGATCACAGCTTACTCCTTGATACATTGTCTTCACTTGGATTCCAGGGCTCTGTTCTTTCCTGGTTCTCCTCCTACCTCTCGCTTCACACCTTTGGTGTACACTCTGGTGGATTCTCTTCCACTTCCATCCCGCTACAAATCAGTGTACCTCAGAGTTCTGTTCTCGGTCCTCGCCTGTTCTCCATCTACACTTCTTCCCTTGGCTCTCTGATATCATCCCATGGCTTTCAATACCATCTCTATGCTGACGACTCCCAGATCTACCTCTCTACCCCCGAAATCTCAGCCAGCATCCAGACCAATGTATCAGCCTGCCTATCTGATATCGCTGCCTGGATGTCTCAATGTCATCTGAAACTTAACATGGCCAAAGCCGAGCTTCTCATCTTTCCCCCTAAACCCACCTCTCCTCTCCCCCCCTTTCTCTATTTCTGTGGATGGCACTCTCATTCTCCCTGTCTCATCAGCTCATAACCTTGGGGTCATCTTCGACTCCTCTCTCTCCTTCTCTGCTCACATTCAGCAGATTGCCAAAACCTGCCATTTCTTTCTCTATAAAATCAGCAAAATCCGTCCCTTCCTCTCTGAGCACTCTACCAGAACCCTTATCCACTCTTATCACCTCTCGCCTAGATTACTGCAACCTGCTTCTCATCAGCCTCCCACTTAGCCATCTCTCTCCTCTTCAATCAGTCCAAAACTCTGCTGCGCGACTCATTTTTTGCCAGAGTCGCTATGCTCACATTAGCCCTCTCCTCAAGTCGCTTCACTATCTCCCTATCTGTTTCCGCATTCACTCTACCGCTCACCAGTACCGTTCCACTCTTGTCTCTCCCTATGCCCCCCCCCCTCGGATACTCCGTTCTGTGGATAAATCTCTCGTCTGTCCCCTTCTCCTCTACTGATAATTCCAGACTCCGTTCCTTTTATCTCACTGCACCTCACGCCTGGAATAGACTTCCTGAGTCTGTATGTCTAGCCCCGTCATTGGCTGTTTTCAAATCCAGGCTAAAAGCCCACCTCTTTAACGCTGCTTTTGACTCCCCTGTACGCTTTTATCCCCACCTCTTTAATTCCCTTACCACTTAGTTGTTCTGTCTGTTTGCCTTTCCTATTTAGATTGTGAGCTCTTTGAACAGGGACTGCCTTTTCATGTATGGTGTACAGCGCTGCGTATGCCTTGTAGCGCTATAGAAGTGATAAGTAGTAGTAGTAATAGTAGTAGAATAGAAGGTCCTTCTAGGCTGGGAAAGCTAAACTGCAGTCCATGTGCTCTGATAGCTGGAATCTCACAAAAGATCTAGAAGAAATAAGTCTTGGGAACCAGCAAGGATATTAGATATGCCAATGGAAACTCCTACGAAAGAGAGGACCTGCCAGATTTTGAGAAGGCAAGGTGGCACCTAGAGGACACAGGCAAGAGGTGGAGTTATAGTGGGAGAGAAGCAGTGCCAGGAGGACACAGCTTGAGGGTAAGGCAGAAGCAGAAAAGTACACCTGAAGCACATGGCCAAGCAGTGGGGTGACAGCAGCAGATGGGCCCAATGGCAGGGTGGCAGAAAGGTCTAGTGGCTGAGAGACGGTGAAATCACAAACTAAGAGAGGCAGAGCTTGGAGAGGTTGAGCTTTGGCATCAGACAGCCGAGTAGCCGAGGCAGGCCAGGCCAGGTACCACAGATCCTCTCGGGACTTCCTTCAGCTACCAGTCCAGTGGTACTCCACCCTATAGGTGAGAATAATTACATAAGTGCATAAGTATTGCCATACTGGGACAGACCGAAGGTCCATTAAGCCTAGCATCCTGTTTCCAACAGTGGGCAATTCAGACTACAAGTACCTGGCAAAATCCCAAAAAGAGTATAATACATTTTATGATGCTTATCCTAGAAATAAGCAGTGGATTTTCCCTAAGCTCATTTTAATAATGGCTCATGGACTTTTCCTTTAGGAAGCTTATTAAAACCCCGCTAAGCTAACTGCTTTTACCACATTCTCTGCCAGAGAATTCCAGTGTTTAATTACATGTTGAGTGAAGAAATATTTTCTCTGATTTGTTTTAAATTTACTACGTTGTAGCTTCATTGCATGCTCCCTAGTCCTAGTATTTTTGGAAAGAGTAAGCAAGCGATTCATGTCTGCCTGTTCCACTCCACTCATTATTTTATAGACCTCTATCATATCTCCCCTCAGCCGTCTTTTCTCCAACCTGAAGAGCCCTAGCCGCTTTAGCCTTTCCTCATAGGGAAGTCGTCCTATCCCCTTTATCATTTTCATCACCCTTCTCTGTACCTTTTATAGTTTCACCATATCTTTTTTGAGATGCATTACCCAGAATTACACACAATATTCAGGGTTCGGTAGCACTATGGAGTGATACAAAGGCATTATAATGTCTTTATTTTTGTTTTCCATTCCTTTCCTAATAATATCTAACATTGTATTTGCTTTCTTAGTTGCCACTTCACATTGAGCAGAGGGTTTCAACATATCATCAACAATAACACCTAGATCCCTTTCCTGGTCAGTGACTCCTAATGTGGAACCTTGCATTACGTAGCTATAGTTCGGGTTATTTCCCACATGCATCACTTTGCACTTGTTCTCACATTAAACGTCATCTACCATTTGATGCCCAGTCTCCCAGTCTCGTAAAGTCCTCTTGAAATTTTCACAATTCTCTTGCGATTTAACAACTTTGAATAACTTTGTATTTTCATCAAATTTAATTACCTCACTAGTTACTCCCATCTCTAGATCATTTATAAATATGTTAAAAAGCAGTGGTCCCAGCTAGGGAACCCCACTATCTACCCTTCTCTATTGAGAATACTGATTATTTAACCATACTCTATTTTCTACCTTTTAACCCGTTTTTAATCCACAGTAGAACACTACCTCCTAACCCATGACTCTCCAATTTCCTCAGGAGTCTTTTTTTTTTTTTTGTTACATTTGTACCCCATGCTTTTCCACTCATGGCAGGCTCAATGCGGCTTACATGGAGCAATGGAGGGTTAAGTGACTTGCCCAGAGTCACAAGGAGCTGCCTGTGCCTGAAGTGGGAATTGAACTCAGTTCCTCAGGACCAAAGTCCACCACCCTAACCACTAGGCCACTCCTCTCCACACCACTTTCATGAGGTACTTTGTCAAATGCCTTTTGAAAATCCAAATAGACAATATCGACTGGCTCACCTTTATCCACATGTTTGTTCACCCCTTCAAATAAATGTAATTGATTGGAGAGGCAAGATTTCCTTTCACTAAATCTATGTTGACTTTGTCTCATTAATCCATGCTTTTGAATGTGCTTTGTAATTTTGTTCTTTATAATAGTCTCTACCATTTTGCCTGGCACCGACATCAGGCTCACCGGTCTATAATTTCCACCTCGGGAACCTATTTTAAAAATCAACGTTATATTGGCCACCCTCCAGTCTTAGTGAAGGGAAATCTTGCCCCACCAATCTATTACATTTCTTTAAAGATTATGTTTAACTAGTAAAAAAGGCCCGTTTCCGAAACCAATGAAACAGGCGCTAGCATGTGTTTTCTTTTGTGTGTGTGTGTGTATGTGTCACAGAGTTATTTTGTGTGTGTGTGTGTGTGTGTGTGTGAGTGTGTGAGGGTGCGGTGTGTGTGCAGGTTGTTGTTTTGTGTCTTTTTTTTGTTTTGTTTTGTTTTTTGCTTGGGGGTTGGGGGATGTGCTGTGCTGTGCTGGCAAAGTGGGTTTAATTGGTGTGTGGCTTTGAGGGTGTGTTTCTGTTGTATTGAGTGGGTGTGGTTTTGTCTGTCAAGGAGGTTTGTAGAGGAGGGTCTTTCTGTTGGTGAAATGTAAATGTGGTTGTAGGGGGGTCAGCCTTTGTTGAGTGTTGTTTTTTTTTCATGTTTTTTTTTGTGTTGTGCTGAGGCAGCAGTGTTGTTTTAGATGTGCGGAAGGTAGAGGAGCACGTTCTTTGTCTGTCGGTATTTTTTGGCCGTTTCAGGGCTGCTGTAGGGGAATGCTGGAAGAGAAATGTGCTGTTGGAAGCAGCGCCATCTTTTTCCATTGTGCTGGGGTTCTGGGCATCCTGGAGGTGGGTGACGGCTTGCCTGAGGACGGGGATGGTTGTTTTAAGTTGGCGGAAGGGAGAAGAGCACGGTCTCGGGCCGTCGGGGGGTGATCCGGTATGTTTGGTCCATTTCAGGCTGGCTGCAGGGGAATGCTGGAACATTTATGCGCTGCAGGAATCAGCGCCATCTTTTTCCGGGTGCTCGGGGACTGCTTGCCTGAGGCTGGGGATGGTTGGGCATGTCCTTGGCCGCTTCGGCAAACGGGGAAGAGGAAGGGGGTGGGGAGTTACCTGCAGCCACCTGAGAAACCATGTATTCTTTGTTTGTTTTGTATTATTAGTTTGCATTTCTGTTGAAGAAAGAGTGGATGTCTTTCGAATGATGGAGGTGGTGCGTCGGTGTGCGGTTGTTTCGTTAGTTTGGCAGCCAGTCTCCAGCGATTCCTAGGCAGGGAAGGAGTACTCCTCCCCCTTCCTTGGTCGCTGTTTGCTGCTGGCTGGGTCGCGGGTAATCCTTCCAGCTGGGCCGCAGATTGTCCTGTTCGCCCACGTCCCAGATGGTGACGGGCACGTTGTTTTCCGGCTCCTCTGACTCCATGTCAAACGATCCCAAATATAGTCTGTGCTATAGGCCCTCTGGCACTCTTCAGTACTGGCATTAGGCATTTAAAAATTTCTCCCCCCCCTCCCCCGGTCTATTTTTGCACATACCCACAGCAGGAATATTCTTCTCTCGTTCCAGCGATGGTTCTGTGCTCTCCGTGCTGCACAGATAATGAGCTATTCTGCTGGGGAATGCTCCTCCCTTATTGTCACGTAGTTTCCTCTGATTGGTCCGTCTTACGTTGCCTAGTGTTGCCTGGGAACGGTGTTGTGATGGTCCTTTGTGTTTCAGAATGTTGAGGGTGTTTTTTCTGATTGGTCCGTCATGCGAGGGCGGGGCAGAGAGACATGGTCATTGTTGTGGCTTCACCACCATGAATCCATGAACCCTTCAGTGAGTGACTGAGTGACTTCAGAACGTTGTCTTCAGAACGTTGAGGGTGAGTTTTATTATAGTAGATGTGAGCAAGTGCAAAGTGATGCATGTGGGAAGGAGGAACCCGAATTATAGCTATGTAATGCAAGGTTCCACATTAGGAATCACCAAGAAAGGGATCTAGGTGTTGTCATTGATGATACGTTGAAACCTTCTGCTCAGTGTGCTGCAGCGGCTAAGAAAGCAAATAGAATGTTAGGTATTATTAGGAAAAAAACAAAAATGAGGATGTTAGAAAAGGTGAAGAAGGGCAACGAAAATGATAAAGGGAATAGGACGATGGCTAAATCAGCTTGGGCTCTTCAGCTTGGAGAAAACACGGCTGAGGGGAGATATGATAGAGGTCTATAAAATAATGAGTGGAGTGGAATGGGTAGACATGAAGCGTCTGTTTACTCATTCCAAAAATACTAGGACTAGGAAGCATGTAATGAAGCTACAACGTAGTAAATTTAAAATAAATAGCAGAAAAGGTTTCTTCACTCAACATGTAATTAAACTCTGGAATTCATAGCTTAGCGGGGTTTTAAAAAGGTTTGGACGGCTTCCTAAAGGAAAAGTCCAAAGACCATTATTAAAATGGACTTGGGGAAAATCCACTGCTTATTTCTGGGATAAGCAGCATAAAATGTTTTGTACTTTTTTGGGGTCTTGTCAGGTATTTGTGACCTGGATTGGCCACTGTTGGAAACTGGATTCTGGGCTTGATGGTCCTTTGGTCTGTCCCAGTATGGCAATACTTATGTACTAATTGTATTTTCATTTGTCTTTTATATCTTGTATATTTTTTATTGTGTGTTCTAGTTGCTACCTGCACTGATCATTGGGAAATAGTGGATGATACATTTTTTAAAATAAATAAATATGTTTTACACATAGTAACTCCTTTATAAAATTACCCCCTCTAAGGGCTTCTTTTACAAAGCTGCGCTAACAATTCTCGCACAGCAAATTAGAGGAAGTCCACAGGAATTAAATGGACTTCCTCTCATTTACCACACAGGAATCTCTAGCGTGGCTTTATAAAAGCCTTTATAAAGTCTTGTCACCCACCAGCTGAGACAACTTCTGCTACTCACTCTCCTTTCATGGTTGGCATCATTTGAATATCAAAGAAAAAGCAAGTACAATATGTGGCTCATATCATGTACCTGCTAGTTGTGTGCTAATGAAATGCTATCACAAATGGCAGATATCTCCAGTACAGAGAAGGCATATATGCTGGAAAAGGTTCACTTAAACATGCTGGCCAACTACTTTTTTTTTTAGAGTAGTTTTATAACACGGTGCTTAATTTAAGAAAGCAAGCAGGTACCTATATGGTATTTAAAAAAGAGAGATTGGGGAAGTATGCATGGGGCTTTGAAAATGGAAGCCCTAGGCATTTGTATTCTCCTTTGACCTGGTAAAAGGACACAGGTAAAAAGAGCTGTGTTGTCACCGATATCAGTACTTTTACCAGCATTGTAAGACTGCCATTTTCAGTCAGCCTATTTTCCCATGGGTAAACCACTTTTCATGCAAGAAAAAGTGTTTGAAGACTGCCCTCTAAAATCTTACTGTGTTTACAAGTCACAATTAATGACATGTACAAAATAAGACCACTGTAAGTATAAGATTTAATGGTTTCACTGTAGCAAAGGTATAATTGCATTGTATGAAAGTTAGCTTTAGTGCATTTAATAATTTAATTCTATAAGTAACACACAAATTTGGACAAAAAAAGTTTCTCTGGAACATGAAAGATAGTCCTGTAGTTTTTAGAAAAAGTTCTTAACTATTTTTACAGTTCCATAAAACACATTTTAAAACCCAGGTAATATTAAAATAGATAAACCAGTATGCTTTAAGTAGAATTTGGCTTGAATTAAATTTGAACTTCATCCAAATTTGGTGGTGGGGCATGTGCAAGGAGGAGGAGAAGAGGTTTGGATCTCTTTAACCAGGATCAGATGTGAATATTTGCAAATTCCCGCACAAATATGCAAATTATCAGAAGAGTCAGGCTGTCTTTGAATATTTCATTACTTTGGCTGTCTGGATATTCAAGTACATCTGAACCAAGTTGAGGAAAATAGACATATTTTTCTACAAAAATTACAAATTGAACTCAAGAAGCAGATTTAGATACCTAAATAAATTTGTCAAACATTTACAGAACCAAAGCTGGATCTTAATTCTAAGATGGCAATTTTATGCTTCTAGATCCTTTTGAAAGAGGAAAAATCATGTTCCATTTATAGTAAGATATACAGCTGTATCTGAATCAGATTTGAATGTTAAATTTCAGCAAGAGACCTCCAAGAAACAAGTTAAAACGGCGTAGTTAAAATGATACCTCTTCCTACTGAATATTTTTGCAATGTTTCCATATCGCTGTACAATTAACCTCAGTGGCAATTGAAATGCAAACGGAACTGTATTCCACTTGATGGCATTTTAAATTGGGGCAAGTCTAAAAAATAGAGCCTAAATGTAAGTGCAACAAAGAGGTGAACTAATCCACTCATTCTATAAATGGTGCCCACAGTCATGCAGTTGGGTGCAAAGTTATAGAATAGGGTCACTTATACATGTACATTGGCTCAATTAAAACTTAATTGTTGGTAAACATAAATATTTGGTTTTAACAAATGGTAATTGTCACTAATTAGTAGTTATTTTCAGTGGCATATCTGTACGTACCCCCATCACACAGTTTATCTTCCTCCTACGCTCTGTGGCAGAGGGCAGGAGGCAGAATGCAGATAAACTGTCTGACACCTCTCTTTTCCTTCCCAGCCCAGCAAAGCTCTGCAATTCTCCCCGCCCCCTCCCCCCCCCCCCCCCCCCCCCCAGATAGGCTGCCTGCACCCAGACTTTCTCTCTGAACAGTCCTGCTCCTTGGCAGGACTGTTCAAAGAGAAAAAGTCCCAGTGCAGGCGTAGGCATCCTATGGATGCTGCTACTGCTGCCTGGATGAAGACTGAAGCAGAGGTGATTTAAAGGTATGGGGGGGGGGGGGGGGCAAGACGCATCCTGTGTACATTGCTGGTTACTTGCATACGTCACTATTGTATAAACAGTGTGCCTAATTTCTACAATGTGCAAGTCCAAAGGTGCATGGCCAAGGGAGGGGCATTGGCGGGTCAGGGCATGCCCAGCATTTAGGTGTGGTTTTATAGAATACATGTATTTACACATCTAAATGCTACTAGTTAGGCATGAAAATGCAGACTTAAAGCTAATATTCTGTAACAGCTGTTCCACATCCCTTAGTGTCAATTCTATAACAGAGTTAAGGCGCACATAAACTTTTATAGAATAGTAGCCTAAAGCCACTTTAGCACACTGAAACTTAAGCATGACAGCTTATGCCAAGCCAATGGCAGGCATAAGGTGGCGTATCAAAAAATGCACTTTGCAATTTGTGTATCTGATACTATTCTATAAAGTGTGCACATTGCTAGGTAGAATGCCCACTACATGCCCATTATCCACCCATTTGCTGTTATACGCTGTCATCTGGATGCTATATATGGTGACTAAAGTCACACATGCAAATTCGCATGCATAGCTGATTTGCATGTGCAACTTAATTGATTAATGATCTAATCAGCACCAATAATTGACTACTAATAACCAATTACTGGCATTAATTGGCCTTAACTGGGAGTTACATGCACATCATATTCTATAACGATGTGTGCATAACTCCTATAGAGTGTAATTTCAAGGGGGCATATTTAGGGGGTGTTTCGGGGGCATTCCTATGAGTTACATGTATTTTTATAGAATACACATGATTTGCACCTAATTTAGTCACCTGCCTTGACACCTAGTTTCAGCAGGTGTAAATGCAGGCACTTTAAGTTAGGCACGGATTAGGCGCTTAGGCGTTATCCTAGAAAATGCAGATACCCTTTATAGAATAGCTCTCAATGCATCATTTTTTTCCATGCCAATTTTTCAATGCAATTTACTGAATCTAGTCTTTGTGATTAAGTGTGCCAATTTTACAGACTAGCACCTAGAACGTACGCATGACATCATTCATGCACGTAAGTGCACTTATTCTATAAATTAGTGTGCACAATTGGTGCCTAACTGTTGGCCTAAACCTAGGGCATGGAGCATCATATTTTGCACCACAAAGAAATAAAAAAAAACAGCATATATGAAAGCTTTCAGTATCTTAAAAATGCTTTAAATTATGTGAGACCTACAATAAAATTATTAGGGGTTCTATTTTGATACCTTTGTGAAAAGAGTGGTCACATTACACAATAGTAGGGACTCATGAAAAGTGACATAGTCTGTACCAGAAGACACTGATCCTGGCTTGACATTCTGAATGAATCCATGAAAGATCATGGGCATGGAACAACACAAATTATTGCCCGTTTAACAAAGCCAAATAATACATATTTTTTCCCATAAACTGGAAACTTAGGGAAAAAAAACATTACAGATTTGCTACTGGACTTAACATGCAATGTTCTCGAGTCCTACACAGAGAGAGAGAGAAAAAAACAAACATTTAAAACTGAATTTCCATCGTGCATAATATTTCTACAGTTCCTAGCTCTGTAAGTGTGCTGCATGTCAATGACTTCTATATTATGTTTTTTCGTGATATGGACCTGAGATACAGTGGCGTGTCATGGTAACTTTGAGATGGCCTTGATCTTTCAGGACCTGATTCATTTGGGTCTTTCCCAGAAACAGAATGGCAGGAAAACTGTAGCTGAATCGGACCCAGCAATGGGGTTACCATGCCGAATGCAATCGCTGCTGGCAACCACTAAATTGGTTTGCTTCAACTCTGTTCCATTTGTGCCTCATCCAAACAGTGGACGATCATTGCATGACATCAGAAAAGCACTCCATTTGAACAGTAGCATTAGCAGCAACATTATAAACAGTATGAGACCAGATGTTTGGCCAAATCAGGTCAAAACAGCAATATCTATCAGCAGCCTTAGAGTGAATATTCATTAGATAGTGCTGTGATGTGAAATAGCTTTCACTGAATTGTTTAGAGTTTAAAATCTTTATTAATAGTGACTTGCTTTGCAAAAGCAGACAAATAATTTAGTGATATTTACTTCCATTTTTGTTGGTTGGGGAGGGTGTGGGTATATTTGCTGAGATATAATTTTCCATAATAACCCTCAAAGTGCCACAGAGTTCTGCAGGCCCGGTTCTAATATGTGCCCTGTCATTTGGACCTGAGTAAGAGGAACAGTTTCAGGAGGCATGAAAGCTAGGTTCACGAGTGTTGCTTTGATATCCTTTGAGTTTTGGCATGCATTCTTAACCTGGCGCTCTCAGTACAGGCACAGCTGAACATCATTTTCAGGTGAGATGAAAGATCAAATTGTAAAATACACTTCCTGTTCCAAAAAATAGATAAAACTAAACAAAACATAAAACAGCAATGGAGGCTCTGTGTCTTCAAAAGATAAGGCACCAGCAAAGATTTCTTAGGTAAAAGGTTGCATCAGAATTTCCTGGTAATGTATAACAAAGTTACCAACCATCAGTGGTTCATGCTTAGGCTCAGTTCATTTGACCCTGAAGTACTATGGAGGGATTCTTCAAAGTTATGTTCCTTAGCACAAAAAAGTATAGTTCTTTCCTATGGGTCTTTTGGCACATCAGGAAAAATAAACAGTCTGAGCATGTAATAAAAGGCCTTAAACACTGCTTGATTCTACTTCCATCAATGACAGAAATTGACATTCATTTTGTGTCTTTCAAAAGAGAAGAGTGTTCACCCTGTGTTTTTTTTTCTTGTTTTGTTTATATAATTTTTCAAAATACTGTCATCAAAAGTCCAGCTAATGTGATCGCTACATGGCCAATGGCTTTCCAAGGAAACAGGATCCAAAGACAGTGCTACTTAATAATTTCGATTACAGAAATGTCTTCGCTCGCATAGTGTGGTGTCAAGCCATTAAGGTAGATGCTGTCACACTTTATGAGAGCTGGAAGCATTTCCTTCTCATTGGTCAAGTGATTTACTGAAAGGGTTCTTTTGCCAGGAGTCATTTCTTGGCTCGGGCTCATAGGAATGTCACCAGAAAGCTTCCTTTTAATAGAGGTGGCCCGCTGAAACTTGTCATATATCTCCACGCTCAGACGTCGGCGGGTTTCTTTGAATTCTGCCGTGACATTGGCTGTCCACTCAGCAGCATGAGCTCTGAACTCTCCCACCTGTAATAAAGACAAGAAGAAATAGAATGTTACTGTAACTTTTCCATTTCTGGGTAATTGTCCTCAAAAATAAGAAATTGGCTTAATGTAAATAGACTTAAGTTGAATCTGCCTAAATCACAAATTTTGTTTCTATCTGGCAAAGTAACTCCCTTGAAAATGCCAGAATTTTTTGAGCATCAGAATTAAAAAATTCCTTTTATCGACTGCTTAAAATATCTGGATGTGTGGATTGATTCTGCCTCATCTATGAATGAACAATTGAAATCTGCTGTTCAAAAAGTATTTTTCAAGCTCAGGATATTACGTAGGATGAAAGTTTTTTTTTGTCACCATCAGCTTTTCAAACTGTTGTCCAGGCATCTCTTATCCCTTTATGGGATTATTATAATGCCCTCTATTTCAGGCTGCCTTCTTATAAATTATGTGCATTACAGATTTTTCAAAATACTACTAATCGGATTTTGACTAATCTGTCTCGATTTGCCCATATTACTCCTGCTCTTCGAGACATTGGTTCCCTATTATTTGGAGGATCAAGTTTAAGGTTTTGACCTTAGTACATTAAGCATTGAACGATAATGAGCCTCTAGTGTTGTCCAACTACTTGAAGATTCACATGCTGACAAGACCTTTGAGATCTGGTGATAAATTATATTTAGAAGTTCCTTTTCTACAGATTAGATATATATCGTCTTTCTATTTTTGGTATTGAAGGACCTGTTCTCTGGAATGTATTACCTGAAACTTTGCATAAAACTTGTTCTATTGTACACTTCAGAAAATGTTTGAAGGCTCAGATGTTTATACTAGCTTTTGTCAACAACTAAGTTCTGATGCTATTTCTGTATTTTTAGCTGGATTTTATGTTTTCATTTTGTATTGTGTTTGAAGAACAGTGAGTCTTTTGTAATGATTTATTATGTATGTGATTTGGAGCCTGCCTCGAATTATATGGTAGAGTAGTTTAAAAATGTTTTAAATAAATAAATTTAAATCAATGGCATAAGCTCTTGTAGACACTAAAGACCGATTAAACTTTATATTTCACGTGTCTAGCTTCTTAAGATATAAACAATTCAAAGACAAACTATTCTTCTCATCTCCAAAGTACTTAACGATTATTCATTTGACCTCAGTGATGTTCATTGCCACCCAAAAACTTTTTTATGGCAATGCTAACAACATCCATCATCTTCATAGGTCAGCTTTTTTTTATTCTTTAAAGCTTTCAAATATCTGGGTCCGATGTTAAACGGAGAATAAGATAAGTGGAAAAGTTTACAAACTAAGATATTTGAACGTTTTTGGGTGGCAATGAACATCACTGAGGTCAAATGAATAATCATGAAATACTTTGGAGATGAGAAGAATAGTTTGTCTTTGAATTGTTTATATCTTAAGAAGCTAGACACGTGAAATATAAAGTTAAATAAATAAATAACATTTCATTTACTCAATAAACCTTATCTACCCCCTAAACAGAGACAGAGAACAATCTGAAAATGGGCTTCTAGGCAGATGAAGAGAGGCTGCCCAGAAGGCAGTGTCTCAAGCATGCATAGTTTCACTTTTAAAATGATTGTTTATTTATTTATAAACACAAAATGGCTTTTGAGCGGTGTCCAGTAACAAAGGCTACAAGGGGAAAACCAGAGTTCAGTGGGGACTGGAGTAAGTAAGGGTAAAAAGATGAGATTTCAAGGCAGATTTAAATGCATGCCAAAGCTTAGGGCCAACATAGCTAATGGCTGAGGCCTGAGTTGTTTCAAGCGGATAACAGAGGGAGGAAGGTGTTGCAGTAATCCAGCCTTTGCAGAACGGCATGCATGAGAGGAGGTGTAAAGTATGAGGAGAGGGGACAGATAATCTGGAGCCGTGGGGAGCTGTGATTTGGTCACCAGTACTAGAATTCCCCGGGCCTGGGGAATCTTGCCCCCACCTCTTGGTGGCCCTGACAAGGGCGGATGTACATGGGGTGGAATATGGGTGGGACAGAGATGAGGCTCCCACTTATATGTATAAGTTGCAGAATACTGTAAGTTATGCATGTTCATGCTGCACTTAGGGGCTCTTTTACTAAAGGTTTGCTGCTTGGCAACCTGGAACTACCACCGGCCCAATGCGACCTCCAGTGGTAGTTGTGCCTCTAGAATGTCCCATTTTCGGCACAACAAAAATATTTTTTGTAATTTTTACTGTGGCGCTAACCCGGCAGTGATCGCTGCCCGGTTACTGCTAGGTTACTACAAGAACCCTTACTGCCACCTCAATGGATGGCGGTAAGTACTCCCCGCCACATGGCCACGTGGTAAGAATAATCTTACCACATGGCCATTTGTTTTTAGGGGCTTTTTAACCATTGTGGTAAAAAGGGCCCTGGCACACATAAAAAACAGCCCCAGCCGCTACCACAGGACTCTTTTTACTGCAGCCATGCCTTGGTAAAAGGACCTCTTTGGCATGTACACTTACACCAGTTCTATGGGTAGGGTGTGTGTGTGCACATAAATTTTTCGTGCATTGATAGCTGGTTATGTTAGTATAACAGAACTGAGGCATCTAGGTTGTGTTCTAGAATAGGCTGCTACTGCATGCCCTCTTGGCATCTAATTGGAGGCACCCACTTATAGAACTGCTCCCTCAGTGGGCCTAAATGTTAAGTTAGCTCACTGAATACACACACATATAACTTTACATGTTTAACTTATATATTTAAAGATATAAATGTTATTTTGTCTAGTCAGTCTTGGACTATAAGTTATATGGAAATCAGATGAATTTTATCACTCTCCAAATAACTTCAAATGCCGCACATGAAACATCTCTGGCATAACGTGCGGCTATATAGTGGCTTAGACTGCCAACAGTTAGCCATCAATGGCCCTGCAAATAAAAAAAAAACGTATATAGTTGGCATCTGCTGCTGACCACATAAGTCCTTTTAAAAATTGACTTCAATATATGCAAATCAAAAAGTTGGGAAAAAAAGAGGGTACAAGAAAAAAATATTTATATATACAGTGCAATCCGCTTAAGTGCAAGGGTCTGGGACCAAAGAAATGCATGCAGTTAACCAAAGCGTGCACTTAACCGTTGTGACCCAAAGAAGCTTGATAAACATATGTACAGTACTGTTTATTATTATACGTACAGTATACAGTCTCAGTTAACTGACATTAGGCTTGCTTGAAGTAATCAGTTATAGTCCTCTGTACACTCTTGGGTCTGTGAGTTCCATAGACTACGTCTGCCAGATGGTAAAAACTGTCATAGCACTGACATCCAGTGGCCTCCAGATAGGCCTGCACGGTGTTAAGACTCTCCAGCGCTCTTGTAAAAGTGACAGGAGGAGGTTGTTGAACTTTGTCAGCATGTGCCTCGCTGCTCATTTCTTCATCTGTTCCATCATCAGCCATTGTTGCCTACGTGTAGGCGCATATCTCGACATCAGTGCTGTCTTCAGCTGTTTGTAGATTGTAATCAACAGCTACGTAGCGATGGAACTCCTCTTCAGTAACACTGGCTGGGATATCAATAACCTCTTCATCTGACACATTTGCAACAGCTGCATCTGTTTCGTCCCTATCCACATCCTTAACAAAGCTTGCCCACTTGTAGCAGTTCACGACGGTTGCCTGTGTAACATGATTCCAGGCTTCTTTCTGCATATGTAGGGAATCCAACAGTGATAGATTATGAGCCAGTTCAACAGCACGTTTATCCTTTGCAGTCTGGTCATCCATAACGCTCATCAGACGACGTAGCACAAGAGCCCGATAATGTTGTTTGAAATTGACTATTATGCCCTGATCCATAGGTTGGATCATAGAGGTAGTGTTTGGTGGCAGGAAGGACCACCTTGACAGGGCTGGTCTTAGCAAGTGCAGGGCCCTATGCAGACCAATTTGGTGGAGACCCATCCTAGCCCTGCCTTAGCCCCACCCCACCCTAGCTCTGCCCCCACTAGCTCCACCCCATTGAAAAGATTATTCCATTTTTAGAAAATTTTTTATTTATGAAACTTCAAATAAAGACAAATGAAGCTAAACTTGTACAAAAAAAAACTGATGGACTCCTCATGCCACAGGGGACCACAAATTTGCCTGAATTAGCAAGGTAGGTGCCCTGGGTCCCAGAATGTCTAACACCAGCCCTGTCCCAAAGAGGGATATCGGGAGAGAGAAGAGAGGAGAGGTAATGAGTCACAGACTTAAAGATGTTGTAGGTGAGTAAGAAAAGTTTGAAGTGTATCCAGAAATGTGAACAAGCCACTGAAGTGACTTGAGAAGGAGAATTATGTTAATATAGGGAGACTAGTGGAAGATGAGTTGCACAACTGAATTTTGAATAGATGGAAGTAGAGAGAGATGGTTCAGTAGGAGAGCTGTGAACATCAGGTTGCAATAGTCTAGTGCTATTGATCCTGGACTGGGAATATTAGTGTTTCCTCCACAAACCTCTTTTATGCACTTTTTCTCTCACTTCTAAGTTGGTTTGCCCATATTTTGGATTATTAAACTGAAAGCAGCGGGCTATATAACTGTATATTAATATCATTAGGTCCCTAGCCCCCCTGACCTCAGAGCCCCCTACTTTTGACCCCTCTATGCTACCTGTTGGTACTCTTGCCACTTTTTAGCAGAACAAGGTGAATACACTTCAGTCCTCCTTAATTAGCTCTTCTCCCCTTTCTCATCCCCCCACTCAACTCCTTCATTCATCCCCCTCTCTCCCCCTCCAGAGAGCGCTGCCCAACTTCAGTCTTCCTGGTGCTCTTTCAGTGCTATCGTCCTCCCTCAAAACTCTACTCCAGGACATGAACCCCTTTGACTCTCCTCTTGATCCCTGGCACACTCACTTATTCAAGCATCTAGCACCTCATGTGTTCCCCTTATTTTTACCCATCCTTCAAATCTCTTTAACCAACAACAGTGTTCCAAGTGCCTAGAAGCATGCTCTAGTCTTGAAACCCACCCTTGACTCCTCTGACCCTGCAAACTTCTGACCCATCTCAAACCTTCCATTCATTGCCAAAATTGTTCACTAAAAACTTTGTGACTTCTTGGACAAGACCTTAGTTTTACACCCCTACCAGACTAGTTTTAGGAAGAATGATAGCCTGGAGCACCTAAGACCGGCCCTGGGCACAAACTTGCTCCAGTTTCTCCACTTGACTTTATTTTAAGTCGCACAGCACTTGCACCAGCGATGGCTCACCTGCACAAATGAACCACCAGATCATCACTTTAATGGTTGAGTTCCATTCGCAAATCATCAAGAGCACTTTGGTTCCTTTATAAGAAAAGCTATCATCATTCATACCTTGCCTTTGAATGGCAATGGCACTGGCAGTGGCACAAACTTGCTCCAGGCGCTCCACTTGACTTTCTTTATTTTTTAAGTCACACTCGCACTGGCACCAGGGAATCGATGGCTCACCTCCGACCACGCTCCAGCTCCTTTTCCCTTCCCACTCAATGACTCCCGCCCACCCTCGCGGAAACAGGAAATACCTCATCAGAAGGAGGCGGGACATTGAGCGGGAAGGTGGAAAGGAAAAGCTGGGGTGAGCCGTCGTGCCTGCAACTGTCTGTCGGGGCCGGGCTGTCGCTGCAACTGTCATTGTCCTGGGACTGGGAGGCACTGGGAGCTGACGGCGGGCTCAGCGGGGGGAGGCACTGGTGGCGGGAGCGGAGCGATCATGTTGCGGTCCGGAGCGAGCGGGATCATCATGATGATGCGGTCTGAGTGAGCGGGGGTCGGAGGAAGAGGCAGAGTTGAGGTGCGCCGCGCGGGGCCCCCTTAAGCGCGGGGCCCTATGCGGCCGCCTCAGTCGCCTCTGCCTAAGACCGGCCCTGCACCTTGATGTTAGACAGCCTGACATCATCCCTGTGTGCAGCACAATTATCACAAAGCAGCAAAATCTGACACAAGGTGCAAACTCGTTCAAGATGGTAGGAAGAACTGAAACAACCCAATTTTCAGCACCAAAGTCATCAGTGTCTTGTTTCTCACCATGCTGTTTCTTGAATTTTATGCTGTTCCTCTCCTTCCATCTTTCCAACCATCCAACAATGGCTTTGAATTCAGTTAGTCCAATACTTTCTGCTAGCTGGTTAGCTTTCTCCATAAGCAGTGGACCACTGACAGGAAACTGTCTGCTCCTGACTCGACAAAACCACCGAAGAAAAGCATCTTCTACATCCTCAGCTTTTCCCGCCCGTTTTCGTTTCCGTTGTGGATTTGTGTTGTTTTGCCAGTCTTCCAGAAGCTGGTCTTTCTGCTTCAAGACACGTGAAATTTGACTGGAATTGACACCATATTCTTTAGCAATTGATGATTGACTTTCTTTGTTTTCTAATTTTTTAAGAACTTCTATTCATTCTCTTAATATGGGGGCGGTCTTCCAGTTACGATTTCCATGTAAATGCAGGTTGATATTCAAGGAGAAAAAATATATATTCTTTGAACCTGACCAACTACAGTCCTTCCTTGATATGAAGAGGAACCAGGTTCCACTCCAAACCTCGAGTCCCCCCAAAAATTTAGAAACTAATGCTTGTTTTCCTTAAATTACTTTGGCTATGCCAACTTCCTTTGGTTTTACAATCCATCTTGATCTTGCAACACCTTACTAGTGGACTATAAAATCCATTTTCAATATAAGATTGATGTATAGATTATTTCTTTTTGATTCTGTTGCTTGAACTAGATGTATCTTATCAAAGAGGTTTATCTTTGTTTAATTTGAAATTAATAATAAAAAAAAGAACTTCTATTCATTCAGCCAGTGTTAAAGTCTTACAGTTCCGCCTTGACGACGACCCTGGTGTACGCCCTAACAATGTTCTTTCACTTATTCTTCCTGTGGCAGTTAAAGAGGCAGTAAATTTGAAATCTCGTTGATTGTCACGCGTCAATCGGCTTCCATATTCCATGCTCGTGCTTATTCGGAGTCTTTCCTGCAGAGGAGCGGTCTTGAACCATGCATATAAGCGAATCTTGCACTTATCAGTGGTGTGCTAAAACGAAGTTTGTCCCCATAGAAATTGATGGTGCCAACAACGGGACTCAAGTACGGCATGCAGTTAAACAGGGCATGCGCTTATCCAACGTGCACTCCATCCTACTGTCCACCATCTCTCTCCCTCTCTCTTCCATTTCCAAGCCCATTATTTCTTCCTCTTCACCTTCATTCCGGCATCTCCAGGGCGACCCTGTGGGCTGGCATGTCTTCCCCTTCTCTCAGTCCACCCCCGTCCAGCATCTCCCTCACCTTCTCGGTCTGTCTAACTTTAAAATGTTATTTTTCTTCTCAGAGGATTTCCAGTGCGGGAGCGATTCAATCATGTTGCCTTTGGCCTCCTCGGCACACTCTCCCTCTACCGTGGTCTGGTGCCCAGGTGGAAACAGGAAGTTGTGCAGAGGTGGGGCAGACCGCTGCAGAGGGAGAGTGTGCCGAGAAGGCTGAAGGCAGAATGATAAAATCAGTCCCACGCCAGAAATCCTCTGCGAAGAAAAAGAACATTTTAAAGTTGCACGAACTGGGAAGGTGAGGAAGACGCCCGACAGGAGTGGAAAAAAGAGGAAGACTTGCCGACCCATGGGAGCCCCCTGGAGCTGTGGGGATCAGGGCAGCTGCCCTGTTTCCCCCCACCCCCACCGCCCCAATGCTCTGTCAGATATACTGTAGAGTCAGGAGCCTAGTATTGCTAACTGTCTGGATTGTACAGATTTGTAGATTAGCTGTCTCAAGTCAGAGGGATGGCTAAAGTATCTAGATATTTTTCAGAGTTTAGCCCTCTACAGCTCGCCAATCCTTCCTGTTCCAGTGCAAGAGACTGTGGTATGATTCAGCTATAGGAAGGTTGCTCTAGTTACAGGAAGGAGGAGCTGAGCTGCAAGGGCTCTGGGGGAAGCTGAGCTCTGTTCTTGGCTTTGAGGAGAGTCAGTGGAACAAGTGAGTATCTGGGAGAGGGGTGGGGAGTGCATGAGGTTGTTGAGAAGGGGTAGAAATATAAAAGCAATGAGAACAAGCAGCAAATGCAAGAGCTTGACATGATAGTCAGCAGAGATGGTTGGGGAGGGAGGGCACTAACTAAATGAGCATATGAACAGAAGAGGGATCTTGGGGTGATAGTATCTGAGGATTTAAAGGCAACGAAATAGTGTGACAAGGCGGTGGCTGTATTTAGAAGGTTGTTGGGCTGTATAGAGAGAGGTGTGACCAGCAGAAGAAATAGAGTGTTGATGCCCCTGTATAAGTCGTTGGTGAGGCCCCATCTGGAGTATTGTGTTCAGTTTTGGAGGCCGTATCTTGCTAAGGATGTAAAAAAAATCAAAGCGGTGCAAAGAAAAGCTACGAGAATGGTATGGGATTTGCATTACAAGACGTATGAGGAGAGACTTGCTGACCTGAACATGTATACCCTAGAGGAAAGGAGAAACAGGGGTGCTATGATACAGACGTTCAAATATTTGAAAGGTATTAATCCGCAAACAAACCTTTTCCGGAGATACGAAAGGCGGTAGAACGAGAGGACATGAAATGAGACTGAAGGGGGGCAGACTCAAGAAAAATGTCAGGAAGTATTTCTTCACAGAGAGAGTGGTGGATGCTTGGAATGCCCTCCCGCAGGAGGTGGTGGAGATGAAAACGATAACGGAATTCAAACATGCGTGGGATAAACATAAAGGAATCCTGTTCAGAAGGAATGGATCCTCAGGAGCTTAACCGAGATTGGATAGCAGAGCCGGTAGTGGGAGGCGGGGCTAATGCTGGGCAGACTTATACGGTCTGTGCCAGAGCCGGTGGTGGGAGGCAGGGATAGTGCTGGGCAGACATATACGGTCTGTGTCAGGGCCGGTGGTGGGAGGTGGGACTGGAGGTTGGGAGGCAGGGATAGTGCTGGGCAGACTTATACGGTCTGTGCCAGAGCCGGTGGTGGGAGGCGGGGCTGGTGGTTGGGAGGCGGGGATAGTGCTGGGCAGACTTATACGGTCTGTGCCAGAGCCAGTGGTGGGAGGCAGGGATAGTGCTGGGCAGACTTATACGGTCTGTGCCAGAGCCGGTGGTGGGAGGCGGGGATAGTGCTGGGCAGACTTATACCGTCTGTGCCAGAGCCGGTGGTTGGAATGGGGGGGCTGGTGGTTGGGAGGCGGGGATTGTGCTGGGCAGACTTATACGGTCTGTGCCCTGAAGAGCACAGGTACAAATCAAAGTAGGGTATACACAAAAAGTTGCACACATGAGTTGTCTGGTTGGGTAGACTGGATGGACCGTGCAGGGATAGTGCTGGGCAGACATATACGGTCTGTGTCAGGGCCGGTGGTGGGAGGTGGGACTGGAGGTTGGGAGGCAGGGATAGTGCTGGGCAGACTTATACGGTCTGTGCCAGAGCCGGTGGTGGGAGGCGGGGCTGGTGGTTGGGAGGCGGGGATAGTGCTGGGCAGACTTATACGGTCTGTGCCAGAGCCGGTGGTGGGAGGCAGGGATAGTGCTGGGCAGACTTATACGGTCTGTGCCAGAGCCGGTGGTGGGAGGCGGGGATAGTGCTGGGCAGACTTATACCGTCTGTGCCAGAGCCGGTGGTTGGAATGGGGGGGCTGGTGGTTGGGAGGCGGGGATTGTGCTGGGCAGACTTATACGGTCTGTGCCCTGAAGAGCACAGGTACAAATCAAAGTAGGGTATACACAAAAAGTTGCACACATGAGTTGTCTGGTTGGGTAGACTGGATGGACCGTGCAGGTCTTTTTTCTGCCGTCATCTACTATGTAACAGCAGCACAAGAGAGAGTGCATGTCTGTATGCATGAGTGTGCCTGATTTTTTTTTTGGGGGGGGGGGGGGTGAATATGTGTGCATGTGTGTTGACTGAAGTGCAACAAAGTACATGCGAGTGTATATGTTTCTGTGTCCCTAGTGGGGACATTCCCCAAGGACAGTTCAAGGGACTATGATACCTGCATCAGCCTTGGCATCTTCCATCTGCTGCACACCGCCCCCCTTTGATATAACTACCTGTTTCCACAGAGACATGGCAGAGGAAAGATGCAGGGACTGGTACAGATAGCACTAGGTGAAACGCTGCCAGGGCTCAGGAGGGGGAAACTGACTGTAAAGGTACATGAGGGGTGAGGGGTGGAGGAGAGAGGCCTCAGAGAGGTAGAGGTTTGCCAGACCCAGGGATGAAGAGAAATATGCTGGAAGTGTGGGACACGCTGCCGCTAGCCTGAGGAGCAGATTTTGGCCACTGAAGATGCAAGAGAAGCAAGCTTTTATGCCTTGAGCTGGCCTGACACTCCCATACAAATAGAACTTCCCTTAAATTTTGAGCTGGAGGGAGAAGTCCATTGATACAAATGTACCTGTGTGCATACTAAGTGAAGGGAATGTTTCAGCCCAGGGAATTTACCCAGCTAGCTATTGTTACCTGAGCAAATACCTTTGAAAACTGGCCTTTTTCAGAAGCAACAAACAAACCTAAATATATTATTTTGCTTTTTTCCATTTGTGAATCTTTTTGTCATGTGAGATTTTGTAAATTTATAACTTAAACTCTTGTCTGTAAATCTCACTCTTTGGGACAGTCTGCTCTTGGCATCTTGGGTTTGAACTATACACAATGGAGGGAGAAAATGACTTGCCCAACTGCCCTGGTTCTCAGCCCATTACTGTAGATCTGCTAAATTACCCAGTTCAAGGAGGGAAACCTTTTGGCCACTTCGGTTGTTTGAACTTACATCCCAAACTGGCTGTGTTAAAATAGGCCACATAAATAGCAGACCTACCTTTAACCGCTAAACACTTTTATCCTGTTTGTCTGTCCTAATTAGATTGTAAGCTCTGTCGAGCAGGGATTGTCTCTTATGTTCAAGTGTACAGCGCTGCGTACATCTAGTAGCGCTATAGAAATGATAAGTAATAGTAGTAATTAACCGTCAGCGCTGAATATTGGCTTAACCGGTTAAGTTGCCACAGTCAAAAGGGAAACCTGGTATTGAATTCCGGTTGCCAGAAACAGCCTAGCATTGAATATCCACTCTGACTGCCTGTGTTGAGCAGTCACTGCGCAGCCCGACGCCAGCTGAATATCGGGGGCTAATTGGTGATATTCAGCTGCTATCCATAGAGCACAGCAATTTAATTTAGGCCAGAAAAAAATCAACTATACATATAAGGCTAGATTCTATATATGGCGCTATAAAAAATAAACCTAGGCGTATTCCATAAACTACACCTAAAGTTATAAAAAAACAATAACAGAGTGATGATTTTTGAGTGATAGGAGACTGATGTGCCAGGGGAGGGACCTAAGGTGATAGTGTCTGTTTCACCATCTTAAGATCCTTAATGTGAGCTGGAGGTGGCCAAAGCCAGAAGGATGCTAGGCTGCATAGAGAGAGGCATAGCCAGCAGAAGGAAGGAGGTGTTAATGCTCCTGTAGAAGTTATTGGTGAGGCTCCACTTGGATTACTGCAATCAGTTTTAGAAGCCATATTTTGCTAAGGATAGAAAAGGACTTGAAGTAGAAGAAGGTGACAAAATGGGTCTGCACCAAAAGATGTATAAAAAAGACGTGGAGGGGCATTTTCGAACAGGGACGACCATCTCTAAGGGTGCCCATCTCTGAGGATGTCCCCGCGAAGGGACAGGGCATCCCGTATTATCGAAACAAGATGGGTGTCCATCTTTCGTTTCGATAATACGGTCGGGGACGCTCAAATCTCAACATTTGGTTGACCTAAGAGATGGTCGACCTAAATGTTGAGATGGGCGACCTCGGTTTTCGGTGATAATGGAAACCGAGGACGCCCATCTCAAAAATGACCAAATCCAAGGCATTTGGTCGTGGGAGGAGCCAGCATTCGTAGTGCTCTGGTCCCCTGACATGCCAGGACACCAACTGGGCACCCTAGGGAGCACTGCAGTGGACTTCAAACCCACTCCCCACAACTGCACACCACTACCATAGCCCTTAGGGATAAAGGGAGGCACCTACATGTGGGTACAGTGGGTTTTGTGTGGGTTTTGGAGGGCTCACATTTACCACCACAAGTGTAACAGGTAGGGGGGGATGGTCCTGGGTCTGCCTGCCTGAAGTGCACTGCACCCACTAAAAACTGCTCCAGGAACCTGCATACTGCTGTGATGGAGCTGGGTCATTTGATGCTGGCATACAGGCTGGAAAAAATGTTTTTTAATTTTTTTTTTTGGGTGGGAGGGGGTTGGTGACTACTGGGGGGGGGTAAGGGGAGGTCATCCCCGATTCCCTCCGGTGGTCATCTGGTCAGTTCGGGCACCTTTTTGAGACTTGGTCCTGAAAAAAAGGGACCAAGTAAAGTCAGCCAAATGCTTGTCAGGGATGCCCTTTTTTCCATTATTGGCCAAGGACACCCATCTGTTAAGCATGCCCCCGTCCCGCCTTCGGTACACTGCCAGCACGCCCCCGGGAACTTTGGTTGTCCCCGCAATGGAAAGCAGTTGAGGACACCCAAAATTGGCTTTCGATTATGCCGATTTGGGCGACCCTGAGAGAAGGACGCCCATCTCCCGATTTGTGTTGGAAGATCGGTGCCTTTCTCTTTCAAAAATTTCCCTGTTAGTCTTTAAAATTACTATAGTATCAGTATAAAGCATAGCTAAGAGTCAAAGGAGACCACAGTTTAGACTTTAATTCCCTCCCATCCACCCTAACTCCAGCCCACCCCTGGTGATAGGAGTGTACTACTGTCCACCTGACCAAGATGAACAGACAGATATTGAAAACTTATCAGAAGTTAGGGAGGCTAAGAAACTGGGTAACACAATAATAGTGGGTGATTTCAATTACCCCAATATTGACTGGGCAAATCTGGGAATGCTAAGGAGGTAAAGTTTCTTGATGAAATCAAGGACTGCTTTATGGAGCACCTAGTTCAGGAGCTAACAAGAGGGGGAACAATTCTTGACCTAGTCCTTAGCGGAGTGTATGATCTGGTACAGGAGGTAATGGTGCTGGGGCCACTTGATAACAGTGATCATAACATGGACAGATGTGATATAATCTCTGGAGTAAGTACACATAGGAAATCCAATACGTTAGCATTTAACTTTCAAAATGGAGACTATGGTAAAATGAGGAGAATGGTCAAAATAAATAAATAAAAGGTCAAAATTTGTATCAGGTGTGGATTTTATTCAAAAATACAATCCTGGAAGCCCAGACCAGATATATTCCATATATTTAAAAAGAAGGAAAGAAGGCCAAATGATAGCTAGCATGGTTAAAAAGTGAGGTGAAGAAAATGGAAGAAGAATCCAACTGAAAATAATAGGAAACAGCATAAGGAATGGAAAGTCAATGTAAAGTGTTGATAAGGAAGGCAAAGAGAAACTTTGAAAAGAAGATTGTGTTGAAGCAAAAACATATAGTAACAACCTTTTTAGATATATTAGAAGCAAGAAGCCGGTAAAAGAATCAGTTGAACCACTAGATGACTAAAGGGTAAAAGAATCACTCAGGGAAGACAAGGTCATAGCAGAGAGATTAAATTAATTCTCTTTGCTTCAGTCCTCACTGAGGAAGATTTGAGGGAGATACCAGTGCCAGAAATGGTATTCAATGATGAGTCAGAGAAACTGAAACAAATCTCTGTAAACCTGCAAAATGTAATAGGGCAATTTGACAAATTGAGGAGTAGGAAATTGCCTGGACTGGATGGTACAAGAAAACAAATAGGCAGGCGATTCTCAAGATCCAGCACAGAATAGAAAAAAAAGGTGCAGATTCACCAAGAAATGCTGCTGCTACTTCTCAGGAGAGGAGTTTTAGTCCAGTAGGTGGAATTGGTTTTACTGCACCACTTTGTTGTTATATGCTAGCCCCTGATGCAGCCCTTTAGGAGGGCGAAGCACGGCCGTGTCGGGCCTATTTTAAATAATGTGGTGAATAAATTATTTTTCTCAACATTGCCATTGGTGATTTGCATCTTTTTTTCTATTCCGTGCTGGACTGGATGGTATACATCCCAGAGTACTGATAGAACTAAAAAATGAACTTGCAGAGCTATTGTTAGTAATAAGTAATTTATCTTTAAAATCAAACATGGTACCAGAAGATTGGAAAGTGGCCAATGTAATGCTAGTTTTTAAAAATGGTTCCAGAGGTGATCTGGGAAATTATAGACCATTGGCAGAGACTATTATAAAGAGCAAAATTACAGAGCATATACAAAGGCATGGATTAATGAGACAAACCAACATGGATTTAGTCAAGGAAATCTTGCCTCCCCAATCTACTACACTTCTTTGAAGGGTTGAATAAACATGTAGCTAAAGATGAGCCAGTAGATATTGTGTATCTGGATTTACAAAAGGCATTTGACAAAATACCCCATGAGGAAATTAGAAAGTCATGGGATAGGAGGTAATGTCCTATTGTGGATTAAGAACTGGTTAAAAGATAGAAAACAGAGAGTATGGTTAAATGACCGGTATTTATAAATAACTAGTGAAGTAATTAAATTTGCTACTAGGGCTCTTCAGCTTGGAGAAGAGACAGCAGAGGGGAGATATGATAGAGGTCTATAAAGTATTGAGTGGAACGGGTAGACGCGAATAGCTTGTTTACCCTTTCCAAAAATACTAAGACTAGGGAACATGCAATGAAGCTACTAGGTAGTAAATTTGAAACAAATTGTAGAAAGTATTTTTTCACTCAACATGTACTTAAACTCTGGAATCTGTTGTCAGAGAATGTGGTAAAAACAATTAGTTTAGCAGGTTTTAAAAATGGTTTGGATAATTTCCTAAAAGAAAAGTCCATAAGCCATTATTAAGATGGATTTGCGAAATGCACTGCTTATTTATGAGATAAGCAGCAAAAAATCTGTTTAAATCTTTTGGAATCTTGCCAGGCACTTGTGACCTGGATTGGCCACTGTTAAAAACAGGATAGTGAGCTTGATGGACCTTCAGTCTGTCCCAGTATGGCAGCACTTATGTTCTTACCTGAATGTGTATGACCTAGAGGAAAGGAGAGACATGAGTAATATACAGATGTTTACATAATGGAAAGATATTAATGAGCAAAACATCTTTTTTTAAAGATGAGAAAGCTATAAAAGTAGAGGACATGAAAAGAAGCTGCAAGGAGGTAAGCTTAAAAGCAACATCAGGAAATACTTTCCTGGAAAGGGTAGTGGATGCCTGGAATGTCCTACCAGTGGAGGTGGTGGCACAAAAACTGACAGAATTCAAAAAGATGTGAGGAAAACACAGAGGGGCTGATCTTTAGCCAGTGGACGATAACCCGCATAAGTGCTGCGGTCAGTGCTGACCCCGGATATTCAATGCTGGACTATATCTGGTGACCAGCATTGAGTATCTGTTTTTTAATTTTTGGCTGGCACTAACTTAACTGGCTAATCTCCCTGTCTACTAGGCCATGCTAGCGGCTTCCATGCGCTAATGCTGACACAGCCCATTCACTTTGAATGGGCTGTGTTGGCATTGCCGAGCGGCAGCCACTAGCGCAGCTTAGTAAACAGGGGGGTTAGTGAATATTCAGCACTGGCTGGTTAAGTTAATAGCAGGCAAAGAAAGGACTGCTATTTATGCAGTCCGATTTGCCCGCTACATTTAGCCGGTCAGTGCTTAATATTGCTGGTTATTGCACAATATAGCCGGTTAACTTTTCGGTGCTGACTGTGAACATTCTGTAGAGATAACCGGTTATTTCATGCTGAATATTCACAGTTAGGTGCTGAAACGCTATTTAATTGGTCAGTGTCTGTTTCTGGCTGGTTAAATAGCTTTAAATATCGGGGTGGGGGGGGGGGGGGGAGTGGAATCCCTTATAGTAAAAGGATGAGATCAAAGCAAAACAAATTACCTGCATGGAGGAGCAAGTACAATCATAAACAAAGGCACAGACCTGCATATTCTACACAGAGTGGCAGGTATGAATCTAGTCACCTTGCTGGGCAGAGTAGATGGAACCATGCTTGTGTTTATTTTCCATCTGTTACTATGCTACTATGATTACAACCCTAGGATTAAGAAGCATGCCTGAGACAGATGTAGAGGTAGAGGTCAAGTAAATAACATAAGGGGAGCTTGTGTTAGGTTTGGAAATGTATGTGCTCATTTACTTGTGTTAGTGGAGAGCTACAGAGAAAGACAACTGGGCTTGAATGGGTCGGTTGGTCTTTTAATGTGATCATTAAAAATCAAAAGAAATATACATCAGAGAACAGGGACGTGTATTGATTAGCATGCATGAAGTTTTGTTAATGCACCTTAAAAATTTGAGCGCACACACACACACAATTTAACATGCATTAACTTGCCAAATTGCATGCCTTAAAAACTTCTAATGTGTATTTTAAAAACTTATTAAAAGAAATGTTTGAAATGGACTAAAAAAATTTGACAGAAAATTAGGGGGGAAAAACCCAAACATATTGGAAATTTTTAGCCTCTGCACATCCCTATCAAAGATTTTATATAAGTTATCAGAACATATAGATTTCTTTCACTGATAATCTTTAATTTGAGGTATTAGATATCTGCTTTCCAAGGTCACATAGAAGTTACATTTCTTTGTCTGTGATTTAGTTATACAGAAACCAGTGTGCAGAGTCCTGCATCGCAAGTACATCAGTGAGATGCTGCAGGCAGGAGTGTTTCCAGGACTAGAAGTGGGCATGACAGCCAAGTCAGGAAAACAGCAGGAAAAGGTTAATCAGGGCCCTGGCAAATATAAATGTTAACACAGCCCTAGAGAGGAACCTGTAGCTAAACAGACTACACACTTGGCAAGCAGAGAGTCTGGAGGGGTCCCTTAGGCAGAGTTCTGGGAAATGGGTGGGCCAGAATTCCATATCACCTGCAGCTAGGTGGATCAAACAATTAAAGAACATCAAAAACAACTTAAACCAAAGCAAGTTTGGTTAGAACCAGCAGGAAAGCTGATGAAAGAGTGAAGGCTGCTAGAAACTACCCTTCTACAACATAGAAAACCTAAAGAAAAGCTATCACCAACCTAAGTAAAAAGGTTCTTGAAAGAAGAAAGCATTAAGCCAGAATGTTGCAGCTAAAATTGTAGATACCATGGGCAAAATTATATTTTGCCTTAATTTAGGCGTATTTTCTAGATTAAGCCTAAATTTTCATGTAGTTTATTGAATATGTCGAGCGCCAGTCTGCATGACTAAATTTTGTCACAGGCAGTTACGCCAAGTAAAACCTGGTGTAAATACCAACGCCTAAATGATGCGCAGACTGGGTGTATTCTACAACCACGAACATAGATATTAGAAACGCCCATGACCTGCCCATTCCACACCAATGGCCATGCCCCCTTTTGAACCATGCGACTTAGAATTTGCACACAGCAAGTTATAGTTGCTTAGATAGTTCTGCGTGTAAATTCTAATTAATGCCAATTAGTGTCCATAATTGCTTGTTGATTGGCAATTATCAGTGCTGGTTGGCTTGTTAACCAATTAGGTTATGTGCACTGTTATGGAATATGCTTTAATTTCTGTGCGGAAATCTCGGTGCGATATATAGAATCTGGGGATAATGACTAAATATTTCTGCTTTATGTGTAACTGGTGGCGGTGACAACACTGGCCCAAATTCTATAAATAGTGCTGAAAAATCGGCGCCAAAAAAAATAACATACTAAGAACTATTCTATAAATGGCATTGAAAGTTAGGCGCCGTTTACAGAATATGCTTAGTGCTGGGATCTGTGCCTAACTTTAGATGAGAGGACTTACACCAAGTAAATTCTGGTGTAATCCTCGCGTTTAAATTAGCTGCGGATCCCCCTTATTCTATATAACGCACACATAAATTCTAGAAATGCCCCTGATGCTCCCATAGCTGCCCCCCCCTTTTTGGAGCTGGATCCGCATGACTAAAAATGCACATGTAAATTTCAATTAATACTAATTAGTGCAGATAATTGATTACTGCATCCAATTATAGGCACTAATTGGCTTGCTATTCAATTAAAAAACATGCACAAATTTGTTGCGCACCCAAGGCTCTGTACACTGCTTTGGAAGAATCTCTTCATAAAGGTGGTTAATAAATCCCAATAAATAAATAAATATGCACGCACAATTTTAAGCACCATTTATAGAATTTGGGGGATTATGCCTACTACTACTACTACTACTACTATTTAGCATTTCTATATAATTAGTGCTGCCACCTATCTTTATAGTGGCATTGAATATTCATAATTTTTATGTCCTGCAGTCAGCCTCCACAAATAGACATTCAATGCCATTGTCTAAGGCTGCAAGTTCAAAGCAATTTTGTTATTTTTTAAAAGAAAATCACATCTATGATTTTTCTGGTGTTTTTACCCTGCTTTTCATGCCAATATTTTGAGCTAGGGCAACCAATGATTTTTACCATAAATGTAGCCTGACCTGATTTCAGCCTGACATGTATACAGGACACAGCAAAATCACAACTTCCACACCGTGAACAGGCAAATTCTATCTGCAGTTTGCTTTTTTTTTTTTTTTTTAACAGGAAACAGCAGTTTGCCAAAAGCAATAATAAGAAATGGACTGAAAAGATAATGATCTGCGTTGGAGATAATACTAGGCAGAAAATGACCTGTCTGCAAAATCACTGGGTTAAATGAGCATCTTTGAAATATAGACAAGCTTGCATGCTTTCTGATGATTTGATGTGATCTGTCTAAAATAGATTAATTTGATTAATTCTTCCGCTTCTGAAATGAAGGGATGTTTCCCTCACATCAGGAGATGACACAGAGTTGCTCATTTGCATGGAGGGAAAATGATTTAGTTCTGCTTTGGCTAGTTACTGAAAATGGAGGGTGAACCTTTACCCCCTTACATGTGGACCTGGCCCTCTGTAACCACCAGTGAGTACATCATGTGGAGCACATTAAATTAACTTGACAGCTGGCATGCCTTCCCTAACACAGCCCTAAACAGCATATTCTTCAAAACGTTTCTAATTATAGTGCATTTAAGAGCCTGATTAAAGTTTTCATCTTATTTTATGTCTATAGGGACAAAAAAATCAGTACATCTGGACTTCAACGCTGTTGTATCTAAAAAAAACATTACAGGGATCATTTACTGTTCGTGCATGCTAATGTCTTTAGCACACACTCTCTGCTGCAGGGCCCGTAGGAATAAAATAGGTTCTACAGCAGAGAGCATGTGCTAATGCTGTTAGTGCACGCTGTTAGTAAATGATCCCCCAGTTGTTTTTATTGCTAAACTGTATCATTTTTTAATTATTGGTTTGACTGTAATAACTGGGGGATCCTGTTTTCTAGAGGGTTTTTCCTCTTTTCATCTTGTTTTAAAAAGGAAGTTAGAACACTGCTACAGGATCTGCCTAATTTTGGGGGCCCTTTTGTGATAAAATCTGGGCTTAGAGTGTTCTAATGTGGGACTTTCCCGTGCACTAAGCTCAGATTTACCATGGCGTATTTTCTTTTTTTTTTTGCAGGTTGTACACTAGTGTTCACATTAGTATTGGTATCTGCAAAAAATTAAGTATTTGCTCTACTAATATCTTTAATGGATTATTAGTAGTTTCTTAATGGGGCCAGCTATTCAGAGCTGCTTCCGACCTTTCCCCCAGTGACCTCTCCATTCCAGACATCCCCTGTGGGCCCTCCAATTCCAGACATCTTCCAAAGCCCGCCCCCCCCCCCCCCATGGCCAGAACCTCTCCCCCAATTCCAGACACCCCCTTGAAGCCCCCCCTGAATACCAAAAGCCCCCCCCCCCCCAGACCTCCCCAACACAATCCCTAGAGTCTAGTGGGATCGAGACAGGAGCGATACCCAGTCACTCTTGGCCCTTGCTGGTACTGAGTTCAAAATGACACCTGCAAGCCTAGGGGTCATAACAAGAACTCTACCTAGGAAAAGGCAGCACCATAAATATGTAGCAGGCCCTAGGTACATCTCTTGGGAAAACCTAACAGGCTAGATTACTACAGATCATTACATATAAATTCCATGCTAATAGAATATCAAATAGACCCTCACAAACCATGGGTTTCTTTTACTAAGCTGTGGCAAGATCCACGCTTACCTCAGCTTAAAATGGCTTGCCATGGGACACGCTCAGACGTCCTGCAATGATTTTCAAATCTGCATGTGCAAATTGCACACTTAAAGATTTTAGTGCAGAAGGGGTGTGTCTGGAGGCAGAGAGTAGGTGTTTCTGTTCTAATCAGTGTAGGAGGAGTAGCCTAATGGTTAGTGCAGTGGGCTTTGATTTTGGAGGCCTGGGTTCAATTCCCACTGCAGCTCCTTGTGACCTTAGGCAAGTCACAACCCTCTATTGCCTCAGGTACAAAAACTTAGATTGTGAGCCCTCTAGGGACAGAGAAAGTACCTGCATATAATTTGTACAGCGTTGCGTATGTCTAGTAGCACTATAGAAATGATGATTAGTAGTAGTAGTATCTACATTACTGTGTGCTGATTAGTGTATGATTAGTGCATGAGCCATTACACCAAGCACTATTCCATAAAGAGCTCTCCAAGCTGAATAATAGAATAGTGCTTAGTGTGAATTACCGCACCCAACTTTGGGCATAAGGATTTACAGCCCTTCTGAAACCTGAAAGGGGGCACAAGTTGGGCACATAGGGCTAGATTCCATATATGGCACCTGAAAAATCTGTGCATAAAAAAATATGCCTAGGCGTATTCTATAAAGTATGCCTAAACTTAGGCGTACATTATAGAATAGGTCTGTTTCCACGTGGTGTATAGATACGCCGAGCACCCGTTTGTGCAACTAAAGTTAGTCGTGGGTAGTTATGCCAAGTAAAACTTGATGTAAATGTTAACGCCTAAATTAGGCGTGGACCGGGTGTAGTCTATAAATTCTAATGCCAATTAGTATCAAAAATTGCTTGTTAACTGGCAATTATCGGTGATGATTGGCTTGTTAAGCTAATTAAGTTGTGCACACTAATCAGAATATGACCTGATTAGCGCGCACAACTTTAGGCACCATATATAGAATCCGGGGGATAACCCAATATTCTATAATACCCATACCCCTCTCATGGTCACATCCCCTTTCGGGTTGTGTGTGAGACAATTTAGGTGCGCAATGTTATAGAACAGAATGCAGGGAGATGTCCACACAAATCCAAATTAGTGCCAATTAATGTTAATTGTTGACATTTCGTTAACTCATTCATTTGTGTGCACATCTGCCATGCATGCCCAGTGACTTATACAGAATCTGGGGGATGATGCTCGATTTTACGTTACGAGTCATAACTCGAGAAAAGGATTTAGGCTTCATCTTGGTTCTATTCAATGTGCAGCAGCAGCCAAAAAAGAAATTGAATATTAGGAGTTCTAAAGAAAGGATTAAATTTAAATATGTAAATATATATATTTCATAATGCCTTTGCTTTGCTCTGTGGTTCGACTTCACATTGAGTATTGTGTGCAGTTCTCATTGCTGCATCTCAAAAAAAAAAATCTAGAGGAATTAGAAAAGGCAACTTGACCAAATGGACCCACTCCACTAAATTTATTTATATCCACAGTTCAGGGTATGAAAGCTTTTCAAATTAATGAACCCTTTAAATCTGCAGGGGCTTGAATGTTCACAATCGGATAACCTGCTTCTTAAATATCACAGGTAATTGATATCTTTTCTGGATTAATTGTTATTTTCATCAATCTGTGGCAGAGGAAGAGAGAGACAGAGAAAAAAAGGTGGTCTTAACTCATTATTTTGTCACTAGCTCCACTAGCAAGATAACTGTGAAGACTAATGTTTTTGTGTGGTAAATTTCTGGAGAGTAACTAGGTTTGAAATCCTGACAATGGCATCACTATGCATGAGATTCCAATCTGTCCTAATTGGACCATTGTGCAGGGGTAGTAAATAATGTTAAATAAATAAATAAGTAAATAATCTTATTAAAAAAACATTAGTGCTTCAAAGATTTTATTCTCAAAATTTAGCTTTTTAGTCTTGCGATGTTTGGTACATATCAAAGCTGTGTTAAAGAGAAGCCTTCTTGTCATGTTTGCCTAATCTAATGCAAAATCTATTTTGGTATTTCTTCCAAACTATTAGTGGTACAAAACTCAGCTCTTCTTTCCTCAAATCAAATTTTCCCATGCAAAAATTCTTGAACATACACATAGATGAACAAAAATGTTGTTTATATATGACATATCCAAAGTCCTGACTGATTTCTTGTACAACATCTTCTTTGGGTAATTCTTGCATTGGTCCAATAAAAGATATAAAAATCTATAGATGTTTACCTCCTCCTTTGTTTTTTTTGATAGCACCCGTAACCAGTCTCCGATCATACTGAGAACTGCAGCAAAGTATGCAAGCCCCACCAAGATCCAGAACCATACCACAGGCTTATAAAAATCCAGGTATGGAATGTCGGATCCCCCTGTGGAAGTTAAAAGAAAGTCAATATTTTAATATTAATACAACAAAATGATCAACACAGAGAAATAGTAATATTATAATAAGAAAATTCAAAGACCACAGTGGCACCTGGAATTATTGTTGAATCTTTCTATGCACTAAAAAAAAAAAATAATAATATGGGAAATGAGCAAAATAATCAACTTGCCCCTATCCTTGTCCTCAGTCCCCCCCCCCCCCTCTTCCCTCCCCCCCATACCAATTTAACAAGTATCCATAAAACTGACCTCAGGGGAGGGAGTTGTTGGAGGAATCAATATACCAAGCTTTCTTTGTTTGAACTCAAAACATAATTTGGTCTGAAAGAAATGAATTACAAAAGGTATAGTTGCAAAACATGTATTAAAAAAAGTCTTCACTGCAAATCAATACTACGGTTTATTTGCAAATAACTAGGTGGAGATATTGTGTCAGCTATTTTGAGATAACTGCCACTAGGGGCAGGAGCAAGTGGGCCTCGCTCCTGCCCCCATTGCCCTCGCTGGACCACCATTGAGAGGAGGTAGGCCCAGGGAAGGGGCTATTGAGCACATGGAGTTGGGGAGATGTTCTGGGGAAGGGGTTTATGGTAATGTCACAGGCTGGGGGAAGGTGTTCACAAGAAGAAGAGATGTTTCAGGGAGGAGGGGGGTGAGAAGGGGCTCAGTGGGAGAAGAAAATAGAAAAAAGTTATGCAGGTCCCAGCTGATATTCATTCGGGACCCGCATAACTGTCTTATGTGGGCCCTGGCTGAATATCAACCAGGACCTGCAAAAGCTCCAGCAGCCAGGGCACTTTGAATTAGCCCTGGATATTCAGTGCTGGGGCCGGCATATAGCAGAGAACTGAATATCCGGTGCTAATTTAGCTGGCCATAGCCAGCGTTAAAAATTACGCTGACCACCACTGGCTGAATATTTACCCCTGTATCTTTGTAAAACCTGGAGGAAAAATTTAAGGCCCTACATATTGAGGCTATCACGTGTTCTTTTTAGGCGGTTGCTGAATCAGACCTAGCATAGTGTGTGTGGGGAGGGAGCCCCAGGGGGCTCGGAAGGCGAGCAGAGTATTACCTCTCTTCATGACTGGCTTGGTTTTATACAGGGAGAAAAACTACCCTAGGCTACCTTGACCTAACCAAAGAAGGAAATCTACAGGCGTACAGACCTAAGGGAAAGTGTGCAGTGAAGAACCATTTTAACTTCTAAGTAGTCCTCAGGAGGTAAGACCAACATGGTACATCCCTAGCACTCAGAGCAGGAATGTTAAGAAGTTTTTTAAAGAGATTCTGGTGACTCACGTCATTTGGAGAGGAGAAGTAATTTTTCCTGCTTTGTATTTCCCCAAAGAAGGTAACTTTTTGAAATGTTCCTGTTCAAAGTCCAGTACCATTGACACTGAATGAACTTGGCCTATGTTCAAGAACGGTATTGTGATTTTTCAAAATGGTTTTTTTTTCTGTGAGCATATCTTGTAGGTGATTCTGAGAATGCAAGGGTGTCTAAACAGGGACCTATAAGAAAAAGAAGCCGCGGGGCAGTCCACCAAGGACCCGAGAATAGAATTAAAGAACACTGAGACCTGCCTGGGAAAGAAAAAATGGGTCTCTATTCAACTTATTATTTCTAATTTTGCCCTTTTTTTTCATTTTTCTACACTGCAAATACTGGATTTTGGAGATATCATTGATGAATAAAGTTGTTTTATATATAAAATTACTCCTGGTGTGGATTAAGCTTTCTTTTGAAGTTTTCAAGAGTGTTGGAGTTTCTGTGCAGTTGACCAGCTTAAAGACTTAAGGATAACCTTCTCTGTTCTACCTCATTTGTGTGTTTCCTATCATTTTTGTTTACCTTGTGAGGCAACCCTCATTCCAAACAGGAGGGAGGGGGAAGGAGAGAAGAAATGTATCAAGGCCATGTAAGTACTGTATATGAGAGACGGGAGAGTCTAATGTTAAGTCTTAGTAGGCACCAGAAGGACAGCACAAGAGAAAATGGAGAAGAATAGGGAAGCACAGAGGCCTGACAGCATCAACAAACAAAATCACAATTGAAAACAGCCTAGATTTGATAAGACATGCACAATATCAAATAAATGTGAAACAGGAAACACTAGGGCAAGAAGGAAAGCAAACAGAGGCAAATCAAGCACCAGTGATGCCAAGGCAAAGGCATGCTTGCAGATGTTCAACTACAGCAAAGAGAAGAACTTGTGATCTCGGGTAAGCCACTTAACCCTTCATTGTCCTAGGTACAAAACTTATATGGTGAGTCCACTAGGAACAGAGAATATACCTGCATACAATATGTAAACTACTTTGGATGTACCACAGAAAGGTAGTATATCAAAGAATCTAATAATAACAAGACCCTGGAATGTATACAGTATCAACAGAGAAGTCCTTCACTGAGATGGAATATATCTGAAAAATGATAGCAGGAGATATCAGTAGTTAAAGAGTGGTGCCAGTGCCATCAAGAAAATGAAAACAAAACAAGGACTGCAAGAAGACCTTAGGCATTGAAATGGGGTGGGCCACTGGGGCCATGGCCACATCAATATTTTGTCCAACACAGTATCAGCAACTAGAGAGCTTGGATGTGGGGCTGTAGATTGGTGTGTTTGGCCTCTCCAAGCAAAAAGAAAATGTTCCAATATCCCTAAAACACACCATCTGAGAGAAGGCAGCATATGGTCACTCAAAAGCAAGACAGAATGCAACAAGGAGAAATTAGGATTTACCTGCTGATTTTTCTTCCTTGAGTTCCTCCAGCCTAGTCCAGATGCATAGGTTTACCCTCTCCTGCCAGCTGATAAAGAATGTGAACCACTGGTTTGATGGCATCACCCTATAAGCATCCTTTGCAATCTACAGCTAACCAGTATTCCTGTGACAAAACAGACTAAAAAAACATGCATCCTCCCTAAAATCACTTAGAGGGCATAGAAGTACTAAAATCCCAGTCAGAGACTAGCCTTCAAGAAAAACAAACAACAATTACCAGAAGAAAACAAAATGCATAGAATTGGCATAACCACCAATCTGCTCTCAAGGAGTTCAAGACCAAACATTTGCTGAGACCTTTCTGCAAGAAGGGTAAAATGTCTGGGAGAGGCAATCCAAACGGATGAAGTTCTCAGTCCTGAAACCATGCTTCAAAAATTCACCATGCATGAAAGAGAGAGATGTAGATCTCTTCTTACAATCCAACAGAGTTGTGATCACCTGATTGGAATATTCTATGCTTTAGAGCCTCACCCTTTTTAAGAGACAGGTTTTGAGACAAAATTGAGATGTGTCTAGCATCTGGATTGGACTCTGAAACAAGAATACCTCTAATTCTGGATATAGGAGTAGATCATCCACATTCAGTCTAATAAACTGGTATAATGGCCTTCCAACCTCTGAATCACTGTGCTTATCAGTGACCATGGAGAAAACACATACAGCATGCCTTCCTGAGGCCACCACTGAAAGCATCCAGACCCTCTCACTGATGCTCCTTTCTGTGCCTGAAAAACCTCGACACTTTGCCATTCTCTGCAGTTGGCTATCAGGTCCATGAATTGGAATCCCCCAGCACCAGGTAATGACATGAATGCTAAATTTGCCAGTTACCACTCTCCAGGATCCAACATGTTTCTGCTCAGAAAGTCTGCTTGGATATTCAATCTTCTAGCTACATGGGTCACTAACAACACTGCTACGTGTTTCTTTGCCAAATGCCAGAGAGGAATTACTTCTTCCAGGATCTGCCTGCTTTGTATGCTGCCTTGGGAGTTCACAAAAACCACTGTGGCCATTTTGTTCAAGAAAGGGCTACATAAAGCGCTCACTGCTCTATGAGGCTGATTGAACACTATCAGGCTTATTTTCGAAAGAGAAGGACGCCCATCTTTTGACACAAATCGGGAGATGGGCGTCCTTCTCCCAGGGTCGCCCAAATCGTCATAATCGAAAGCCGATTTTGGACGTCCTCAACTGCTTTCCATCGCGGGGATGACCAAAGTTCACGGGGGCGTGTCGGAAGCATAGCGAAGGCAGGACTGGGGCATGCTTAACACATTTATTTATTACATTTCTACCCCGCTCTTTCCCGCTCGATAGCAGGTTCAGTGCGGCATACATAGTACGGGTTACAAAGTATCATAAAAAAGAACACAGCTGTAGAATGGTAGAGGTAAGATGTGGTTGCTTAGAATAGGTTGAGATAAGTGAAATGGGTAGGGGAGGTAGAGGTAAGGGAGGAAGGGGTGGTATGGGATGGGCTCATAGATTAAGTCGGGTCATTTGAGTAGGCTTGCTTGGGTATCCTCGGCAGATAATGGAAAAAAGAAGGGTGTCCCTAACGAACAGTTCGCCGACTTTACTTGGTCCTTTTTTTTTTACGACCAAGCCACAAAAATGTGCCCTAAATGACCAGATGACCACTGTAGGGAATCGAGGATGACCTCCCCCTACTCCCCCAATAGTCACTAACCCCCTCCCACCCTCAAAAATATTTTTAAATATTTTTTCCAGCCTCTATGCCAGCCTTAGATATCATACCCAGCTCCATGACAGCAATATCCAGGTCCCTGGAGCAGTTTTAGTGGGTACTGCAGTGCACTTCAGGCAAGCGGACCCAGACCCATCCCCCCCTACCTGTTAAACTTGTGGTGGTAAATGTGAGCCCTCCAAAACCCACCAGAAACCCACTGTACCCACATGTAGGTGCCCCCTTCATCCCTAAGGGCTATGGTAGTGGTTCACAGTTGTGGGGAGTGGGTTTTGGGGGGGTGGGGGGGCTCAGCACACAAAGTAAGGGAGCTATGCACCTGGGAGCTTTTTCTAAAGTCCACTGCAGTTCCCCCTAGGGTGCCTGGTTGGTGTCCTGGCATGTGAGGGGGACCAGTGCAGTATGAATGCTGGCTCCTCCCATGTCCAAATGGCTTGGATTTGGTAGTTTCTGAGATGGGCATCCTCGGTTTCCATTATTGCTGAAATCAGGGACGACCATCTCTAGGGACGACCATCTCTAAGGTCGACCTAAATGTTGAGATTTGGGCGTCCCCGACTGTATTATTGAAATGAAAGATGGCCACCCATCTTGTTTCGATAATACGGGTTTCCCCGCCCCTTCGCAGGAACGTCCTGCGAGGGCGCCCTCAGGAAAACTTGGGCGCCCCGTTCGATTATGCTCCTCTTTGTTTCCTATGGGAATCACCTTTTGTGAGCTATCTCATTTACATAGAGTGGAGGAGTGGCCTAGTGGTTAGAGCACCGGTCTTGCAATCCAGAAGTGGCCAGTTCAAATCCCACTGCTGTGCCTTGTGATCTTGGGCAAGTCACTTAACCCTCCATTGCCTCAGGTACAAACTTAGATTGTGAGCCCTCCTGGGACAGAGAAGTATCCAGAGTACCTGAATGTAACTCACCTTGAGCTACTATTGAAAAAGGTGTGAGCAAAATCTAACATAAATAAATAAAATAATAGAATCCTCAACCACTCAAGTTTGCATCTGTCTGGACCAGAATCCAATCTGCAGCTTCCAGCTACACACTAACCACTAGGTTGGACCTCACCTTCCTCCAGTAGGAGATTCTCATCCAAAGGTCCTGTGATTGAACCAACCAGCATGAGAGAAGTAATCTCTGCAGGGGACACATGTAAGCCCTAGCACACAGTACAAATTCAAGGCTGTAGCCATCCAACTCAGGACCTAGAGATAATTCTAAGTCCTGTGGTGACCCACCTTATACAGCTCCCAGGTTCATGACTGCAACTTTTGCCTCCTTTCCTACATTAAGCATACTGTGCCTCCTTAGATATGGAAGAGGACCCCCATGTACTCCAGAGAATGGGTTGGGAGCAGCTTTCTCTTGGAAAAGATGAAGAGCCAGCTCATCACCTACAGAAGGTGAACCAGTTGCTACCTCGCTGTCCCAGTAAGACGTTTTGTGGGTCAACCATTCATTGCATTTAAAGGGAAGCTTGCTGAGCCACATCTTAAATGCCACATCTGCTGACCAATTTCTCAGTCATAGAAGAGAAGGCATCATTACCACTGTGTTCATGTTCTTCACAGGAGCTCTTACCAAGTTATATAATGAATCTGCCAGGAAGGCAGACCCTGCTTTCAGGCATGCCACCTCGGAAAAAAAATTTCAAAGTTCTCAGCAAGGAATCCTCAGGCAGTGTTCAATCATCTGCAGGTAAGCTCTTGCCACATATTCTCTGCAGATCACTGCTTGCAAGTCTAGTGTGGACACTTCAAATAAATACTTCAACATTGTCTCTATAAAACAGTCTTATGGATCATTCAGCACTGCTCCTTCTTCTACCAGGGTGTCCACCTTAAACAAGCACCACCTTTCCTCTTCCACAATGGGAATTTGATGCAGCTTAGTCATGGACTCGCTCACCTTCAGATATGAATCAGCAGTTTTCCAATTCTGCCACAATCATGTCCTTGACACGTGAACTAGGAAGACTTTGGTTAGCTTCTGGAACCCTTCCAGTAAGTGATCTGCTGCAGCCCCGGATCAGGTGGCTGCTCTTCAGAGATTTTCAAAACTGTCCGAACTTCTGCATTGAGATTCAGCAACTAAACCTTCTGAAAAATACATACCACTGTGGGGTCTTTCATAGTAACCTAGTAGATGAGGACAGATAAAGACCTTCACAGTCCATCCAGTCTGCCCAATAAAATAAACTCATAGCATGTGCTACAATATATATATTCTTGATCTTGATCTGTCATTTTCAGGGTACATACCATAGAAGTCTGTCCAGCAGTGGACATACTCCTCAACTACTAGAGTTGCTATCAAAGCCCACTGCAGCCCATCCAGATAATTTTAGCCATAATTGTGGCACAGACCGTAGAAGTCTGCCCGGCACTACCCTTTTATTTCCCAATTCCTGGAATTACCATCTACACCTCTAACTTTTGTTTTGCTACCATTCTTTTTCCATATAGGAATCCTTTGTGCTTTTCTCATGCATTTTTGAATTCTGTTACCATTTTTGTCTCCATCACCTCCTGCGGGAGGGCATTCCAGGCATCCACCACTCTCTCTGTGAAAAAGTACTTCCTAACATTACTTCTAAGTCGACCACCCTGCAACCTCAATTCGGGTCCTCTAGTTTTACCGCTTCCTCCTCTCTGGAAAAAAATGTGCTTGCATATTAATACCTTTCAAATATTTAAATGTCTGTATCATATCACCCCTATCCCTCCTTTCCTCTAGGGTATACATATTCAGTTCCTCGAGTCTCTTCTCATATGTCTTTTGGTCCAAATCCCATATCATTTTTGTAGCTTTTCTTTGAACCATTTCAAGTCTTTTTATATCCTTAGTAAGATACGGTCTTCAAAACTGAAGATAATACTCCAAGTGAGGCCTCACCAATAGCTTGTACAGTGGCATCAACACCTCTTTTCTTCTTCTAGTTATACCTCTTTCTATGCAGCCTAGCATCCTCCTGTCTACAGCCACCACCTTGTCACACTGTTACCCCTCTCCTGAGTTGTGCTTATCAGTCTTTCACCTCCAATCCGGTATGTCTCCTTTGGATTTCTGCATCCCAAGTGCATCACTTTGTAATTCTTCATATTAAATTTCAATTGCCAGTCCTTAGACCATTCTTTTTATTTTTGTAGATATCTTATGTTTTCTACTCCCTCCAGGGTATCCATTCTGTCTTCTTCTGTGGAAATCTCCCCTTTCCTCTAGAAGGTTGTTTGAGCTTTTCAAAGTCTCAAAAGGTCCCTCTGCTAGATTCAGGGAATCCCCCAACACCAGGGATGCTAAATCATTGAGATCAAAAAGCAGCACAACATAAATTCCAGAGCAGCTGGTAGTGGATTGCTGTGTATCTCTGAGGGGGAGAGAATACAGTTTTCTTCTCAAGTCTTGCTGAGTAACCTCAATGCATAATTTGTAGACCAATTCTCAGCAGGACAACAGTACAATTGAAGCATGGTTGGAAGGAATAGGAGGAATGCATACTGGCTGCACATGATCCAGGATAATAAGGTACCCACCAGTAGTTTACACACAAGGGCTACAGACGGTGGAAATGCTAGTGCAGATGCTACAGTTGTTTTGTGCCCCTTGGAAAATGTCTGACATCTATATGAGAGAAAAGATCAGCAAAGAATATTATAGAAGACTAAAATTGATATTGAGTTCATTAACATCATGGAGTACGATACAAGTAATTAATCAATTGGCAGTTTCATAAAGCCTCTTAAAGATCTTGAAAAGCTTGATGTATGAATATGACCTGAACATGTCCACTATAATATGCAGTGGTGACCACCTAAACTCTCAAGGAATTCAAAACCAAATGTTTGTTCAGACCTGCTGTAGAAAAAGCCCCAATATTCAATGCCAGACCTTTTCCAGTGACCGGCACTGAATATCTGGTTTATTTTTGGCCAGTTTAAAGATAACCGGCTCAGTCAATATTCACTTATCTTCAAACTGGACAGAGATATACCAGGTTTTCAAGTGGCCAAAAATGGCCACTAACCTGGTTTAAAAATCAGTGGACAGCCACTAACTGCTGACTGTGGCTAGCAGATAGTTGCTAACCACTATTTGCTAGCCACTAACCAGGGATATTCAATGGGGATAGCCAGTTATCCCCCGCTGAATATCAGCAGATAGTCGGTTAAGCACTATTTAACTGGTAAGCAGCCATTCTGGCTGGTTAAATAGTGCTAAATATCGGGAAGCCAGTGTTTAAATTAAGAGGGTATATAGTGGCTTAAGGGGAAGGAGGGAGATGCCAGACTGTGGCTGGGTGGGGGATGCTATCTCGCCTCAGGTGGCATCTCAGCCCTCGCCTCAAGCGGCAGATTGCCTTGGGCCGTCCCTGGGCTTGAAGACTCCATTAACTCAGGAATGTGGTGCGTGCTGGAGGGGGGCAGATGCAAACAGTGGCTTAGCAAGGAGGAGTGGGGGCACTGTCCTCCCCTTCCACCCCAGGTGCCATCCTCCCTTACTACGCCTCTGAGGGTATAGAGTTCACCAAAAACTGGAGGAATATTGTCACAGGAAAAGCTGGAAAAGCAACAGATGTGAATTTAAGATCCTTAACTTTAAAGATCAAAGAAGTATGTGAGTAATAACATCTCAACAGAATTGAAGGTTTCTGTGGAAAAAGAAATGGCGAGAGAAAGAGGAGACCTAAGCAGATGCACCAGAAGGAAGGAGCCTCAGAAGGGAACTACAGGGAAAAAGCTGGTAGTGGTACAGAAAGTGAAAGAAAGGGTTTGAAAGAACGCATAAGAAATGCTGATGGCACAGGAAGAAGGAGGGGATCCAGAAAAGAGAACGAATAGAAGGGCTGATACAGAGAGAAAAAAAAAGGGAATATCAAGATAAAGATGTATGATAAGAGAAACAGTGCTGGCTCAGAACAGAGTACTAGAAGAAAGGCTGAAGTAGCAATGGAGAGAGGAGATTCAGAACTGCAAGAATGAGATAAATGAAGGACAAGATAAGACATCAACTGAGGGGGAAGACGAAAGGCAAGGAGAAATACCCAGGGCCACCGAGAGACAAAGCTGTACTCGAGGCAAACAATCTTCAGGGCCCCACCGTCACCATTGCTCCTCCACACTGCCACTGCTGCCTCCTCAGCAACGAAAGAGAGACAGTGCTCTGCCGACTATAGGCCCTTCTTCCTGCCATGTCCCACCTCCTGTGAAGTAACTTCCTGTTTTCGCATAGGCAGGATGTGGCAGGAGAAAGGACCTGTGGCCTGCAGAGCAGTCTCTTTTGATCACTGTCGCCAGCCGAGCCTGGAGAATCTTGCCCCCTCCTCCCTTCTCTCCCTCTCGGTGGCCCTGGAAATATGCCAAGGTGGAGGAATTAATGATTGAACATTTAAATGGCATCTAAATGGCAGATGACATTTAATGTGAGCAAGTGCAAAGTGATGCGTGTGGGAAAGAAGAACCCAAATTAATGTTACATAATGCAAGGCTCCACATTAGGAGTCACCAACCAGGAAAGGTATCTAGACATCATTGTTGATGATACATTGAAACCCTCTGCTCAGTGCACGGCAGCGGCTAAGAAAGCAAACAGAATGTTAGGTATTATTAGGAAAGGTATGGAAAACAAAAATGAGGACATTATTATGCCTTTGTATTGCTTTATGGTGCGACCACACCTCAAATATTGTGTTCAATTCTGGTCACCCTATCTCAAAAAAGATATAGTGGAATTAGAAAAGGTACAGAGAAGGGTGATGAAAATGATAAAGGGGATGGGACGACTTCCCTATGAGGAAAGGCTAAAGTGGCTAGGGCTCTTCAGCTTGGAGAAAAGACAGCTAAGGGAAGATATGATAGAGGTCTATAAAATAATGAGTGGAGTGGAATGGGTAGATGTGAATCGCTTGTTTATTATTTTCAAGAATACTAGGACTAGGGGGCACGCAATGAAGCTATTAAGTAGTAAATTTAAAACGAATCAGAGAAAATATTTCTTCACTCAACATGTAATTAAACTCTGGAATTCATTGCCAGAGAATGTAGTAAAAGCAGTTAGCTTAGTGGGGTTTAAAAAAGGTTTGGATGGCTTCCTAAAGGAAAAGTCTATAGACCATTATTAAAATGGACTTGGGGAAAATCCACTGCTTATTTCTAGAATAAGCAGCATAAAATGTATTGTACTGTTTTGGAATCTTTCCAGGTACTTGTGACCTGGATTGGCCACTGTTGGAAACAGGATGCTGGGCTTGATGGGCCTTCAGTCTGTCCCCGTATGGTAATACTTATGTACTTATGAAATAAGTAAATAAGTTGGGTTCCGCGTTAGGAGTTACGGATCAAGAAAGGGATCTGGGTGTCGTCGTCGATGATACGCTGAAACCTTCTGCTCAGTGTGCTGCTGCGGCTAGGAAAGCGAATAGAATGTTGGGTGTTATTAGGAAGGGTATGGAGTCCAGGTGTGCGGATGTTATAATGCCGTTGTATCGCTCCATGGTGCGACCGCACCTGGAGTATTGTGTTCAGTACTGGTCTCCGTATCTCAAAAAAGATATAGTAGAATTGGAAAAGGTACAGCGAAGTGCGACGAAAATGATAGTGGGGATGGGACGACTTTCCTATGAAGAGAGGCTGAGAAGGCTAGGGCTTTTCAGCTTGGAGAAGAGACGGCTGAGGGGAGATATGATAGAAGTGTATAAAATAATGAGTGGAATGGATCGGGTGGATGTGAAGCGACTGTTCACGCTATCCAAAAATACTAGGACTAGAGGGCATGAGTTGAAGCTACAGTGTGGTAAATTTAAAACGAATCGGAGAAAATGTTTCTTCACCCAACGTGTAATTAGACTCTGGAATTCGTTGCCGGAGAACGTGGTACGGGCGGTTAGCTTGACGGAGTTTAAAAAGGGGTTAGATAGATTCCTAAAGGACAAGTCCATAGACCGCTATTAAATGGACTTGGAAAAATTCCGCATTTTTAGGTATAACTTGTCTGGAATGTTTTTACGTTTGGGGAGCGTGCCAGGTGCCCTTGACCTGGATTGGCCACTGTCGGTGACAGGATGCTGGGCTAGATGGACCTTTGGTCTTTCCCAGTATGGCACTACTTATGTACTTATGTACTTATGTACTAATAGGGAAAAATTGCCCAAGATGACTGCATTACGTAAACAGTATAGTAAGAGGAAAAAGGTCACAACCTGTCTAGAGGGCTCATCTATTGATATTACAGAAATTAACAAAATTTTATACTGTGCAGCAAAAATTATTACTGAGGGCATACTACCATAAGAATGCAAGGGCAGAGGAAGAGAAAGATAACAACTACTCATTGGAAAACATGCACTAAAGGAAAAATAAAAACAATGAAAGCAGAGGTATCCCTCATATATGGGTATCTAAAAGGATTACAATCATCAAACATAATTAGAAAGATCCAAAATATCAAACTGAAACATGCAGCATTAATGGGAGAAGACCTTAAATACCTAAGCTCCAATAATAAATTAAAAGTAGCAGTTGAAGCTTAAAAGGTACAGAGATATGAAGAAAGAGAAAAGTCTGGGAAGCTGGTTTAGACAGAAACCAAAACAGGTTTACAGGGAGCTAGAAAAGACCAACAGTTCATTGAAAATACTACAAACTAAAGCTGAAACAGAAACATTCTGGAGAAACTTATATGAAGGTTCTGTAGAGTACAGTCAAGAAGCAGCATGATACCCTACATACAGGAGAATTTGGAAAAGGCAAGATTCAAAATTATAGAATGGCCTAAACTAACAATAAAAGAGTTAGAGAACAGGTTAAAAAGAGCCCCAGACTGGAAGAATCCTGGCCAGATAAACTACTTTTGTCTTAAATATTAACATTACTCCACTAACACCTGGCAGACTGCAAAAATCAATTGCTCAGACAGCTAGACATATCACTACAATGGGAAAAAAAAACTTCTTCCTAAACTTACAGATCAATAACTTGTTGACCTACAGTGTATAAACTGTTCACTGCAATAAATGCCAATAGAATATATGTTCATATTGAATCTAATAACATGGACATAGTACAAAAAGGCAATAAAGGAGAATATAGAACAAAAGACCAGTTAATGCCTAATAAAACCATCATGGCCAGTGCTAAGAAAAGCAGAAATCTTGGTATAGTCTGGATTGACTATAAAAAAAATGTAATAGCATTCCACATTCCTGGATAATAAATTGCCTTGAAATGTATAAAATAACTCCTGGATTAATCGAGAACAACAAGTATGGGAAACCACATTCCATCTGAAGTATGACGATGGACAGTTTGTCATTCCAAATTATCAAGATCCAGTGAGGCATATTTCATGGAGACTGCTGTCACCACTTTTGTTTCGTATGGCGCTTAATCCACAGAGTACTCTTATTAACTAATTAGGCTATGGGTTTAGTTTAGACTTAATCTTAAAGATAGTAGCAATCCAGAGGTTATAATATAAACTATACACCATATACTGAGACTATGGTATCAATTAAACCCCTACCCACAACATCAAAATACCATAATTATTGAAAATGAAAGAGGAAAAAGCCTTAGAGCATAATGGTGTCAAGCACCTTCTGCCGCTAGTTTCTATCTGGCTTAAAAAAAACCTCCTTAAAATATTCAAAACATCAATACATATATATGTGGCAAAATTTAAAAACATTTTCTTTGCAAAATCAGCATTCATATGGCTGTTAGCCCTCTCCAGTCCGATGCATTTTGATAATCTGCTTCAGGAACTGTAAGATCATATTCAGCTAAGTCTTTCATGTGATTCCCTCTACCCACAAAACACTTAGCTAGTGTATGAAGAAGGATACCATGAGGTATTTTTTTTTAATCAGTGGATACAAAGACTTTGCATTCCTAGAGCCAAAGAAGGAATAGGCCTCATAGAAATACAAGAGTTGAATGAAAAGTAATGCATCCACCTCTTTAATTCATCAATAGATGGCAGCACTGATGAGCTATATATGTTCACTTATTCTTTGAAATCTTTCTTCATCTCAGTTGGCGAGAAGTGTCCATGTGAAGAGGCTGTTTTGCTATTGCATATCAAAAAAGCAGAAGAACAAACTCCATACTCTGCAACACAATGCAAGCCCAGTGGAGGCAACAAAAAAGATCAATGGTGCACATAAGTCCTTTAATAAGTATCTTTTTTAATAAGTATCTTCAACATGGGTTTTGTTTCAGCTGACTGGCCTGCCTCAGGAGTCTGAAAGTGTTTGCATGATTGATGTGACACCCAACGTTCTCAGTAAACAGGAATAAATCAGCAAATAAATATGAGTTTAAGGAAACGCGCAGAGAGCTGATTCATTCGCTGTGAACACACTGCTAAAGCTGCCACAAAGTCCACACTTCCATTTTGATATTTATGGACATCAAAAGGTTTGTGCAATATGAGTTCCTCACATGCTGACTGCAGAAATTAAAGCTTCAAGACTTGAAATCTATCAGCAATTGTTGACTTGATGCAAGAATGAAGGTGAGGAGTTTCTTCACAAGATCATGCCAGGTGATGAAACATGGGCTCATCACTCTGAGCCAGAAACAATGCACCAATCCATGGCGTAAGTTCACAAAAGTTCACCTGTGAAGAAAAAATTCAAAACAGCCTTCTGCCAGAAAAATCACTGTTACAGTCTTTTAGGATATGGACGGTGTTGTTCAGATTTCCTTGAACCTGGTATAACCATCAACTCAGAGCATTTATATAACAACCCTGAAAACTTTAAAAGAATGATTGAGAAGAGTTCAGAAACACAAGAAGGAAATTCTGTTGCAACATGACAACTCTAGGGCTCACATAGCAAAAAAACACCACAGAGACAATTGCGAAGATGGGTCTCACAGTCTTACTCCATCTGCCATACAGCCTAGACCTGGCACCATATGATTTCCATCTTTTTCAAAAAACTGACGCAATACTCTTTGGGGGCATCTGTTTGGCTCAAATGAAGAGGTGGAAAGGGCTTGAGTAACTGGCTGAACAGACATGCCCTCTAATTCTATATATAGAGCTCAAAATTGTATGCAGTTTAATTACTTAGGGGTCCTTTTACCAAGCTGCAGAAAAAAGGGCCCTGCGCTAGCACTGGGGACCGTTTTTCCCATGTGCCAGGGTCCATTTTACCACAGTGGGTAAAAAGCCCACTGACAAACATGGCCATGCGGTAATAGAATTCTTACCATGTTGTCATACATCAGGGAGCCCTTACCGCCACCCATTGAGATGGCGATAAGGGCTTCCGCAGTAACCAGGCAGAGTGTGGCGATGCCTGAGTACCACTGGGTTACCGCCACACAAGTCATTTCTGAGGGTTTTCTTTCTTTTCCTGGAAATGGCATGCGCTCAGTACGGAACTACTGCCGGTAGGCTGGCAGTAGTCCCAGCTTAGTGTTCGGTAAGCCCACATTGTGCTTACTGATGCTTTGAAATGAGCCTTAATAAGGCAATTAGCGCTGATAATTGGGCATTAAAAATCAATTATTGGTGCTAATTGGCAATAATTGGAGTTTGTGTTCTTCTTTATAGTCGCTATTCTGTACACAACCTGACAGAAAACACCAACGAAATCAAGCTCAGCTTGAATACCATGAACTCATGGGCAAACACATTCCAATTAAAACTCAACACAGAAAAAACACACTGCCTCATCCTCTCATCCCAATACAATACGAACAAACCCACAAACTTAAACACCCCAGATTACACCCTCCCTATCTCTGATAGCCTGAAAATCCTAGGGGTTACAATCGACCGCAACCATACTTTCGAGAGCCAATGAGAATTTTGCAGCCAGCTATGAGATGAGTAACCATTTCCAACTCTTACTTACAGAATCTACATACAATATATGTTGTATCTGTATCAGTTTTTTCAACGCTTGTTGTGAACCATTTCATCCATAAACCACTGTTCTGGGCTGCAGTTATCAAATTACCCAACCTTAGATTTCAGTTCACCTCCTCTTAACCATTCTGGTGTCCAGTTTTGATCAATGAATAATTTTGGGAGTAACACTTTGTATTTCCCATTGTACTTATCTCTTTGCCACTTGATTTTACTTGTTTGCTGAAGTAATTCTTTGAAGAGTTTTTTTTCTCTTCAGTTGCAATTTCTGTCACTTTCTGCCCTGTGTGTGCTGGTAGATTCTCTCTCATTCCTTCTACTCATTAGAACACTTGTCTAGGTTCATAATCTAATTCTATATAAATGCTCAAAATTGTTAACGCCAATATGGGTGCACTCCCAAATTACATATAAAATTTAATTGATAAATGAGCCAGTTAGCACCAATAATTGGCTGTTTTTATTTATTATTTGTTGCATTTGTATCCCACATTTTCCCACTTATTTGCAGGCTCAATGTGGCTTACATTGTGCCGGAGTGGCGATCGCCGTTTCCGGATTGAGAAATACAAAGTAATATTGCATTAGATTTCATAAATGATAAGGTAAATTACAAAGTAGTTTTGCATTAAAGTTCATAAATGATAGAGTAGATTATAGAGTAAGTTAGACAATCAAATATAGAAAGTTCATGTCCTGCATGAGGAGTAGAGTGGTAGTGAGTAATGCATAATGTTCATTAGTGGCTGCGTAAATGAAGCATCAAGTGTAGAGAGTTCGGTTTTGTCTAGTTTTGGTGGAGTTTTGTTTTCTAGTATTTAGGATGAATCATTGTGGTATGCTTTTTTGAACAGGTTGGTTTTCAGTAGTTTTCGGAAGATTGCTAGGTCGTGCATTGTTTTTATAACATTTGGTAGTGCGTTCCATAGTTGTGTGCTTATGTAGGAGAAGCTGGATGCATATGTTGATTTGTATTTCAGTCCTTTGCAGCTGGGGTAGTGTAGATTCAAGAATGTGCGTGCTGACCTTTTTGTGTTCTGGGTTGGCAGGTCTATGAGGTCTGACATATAGATCGGTGCTTCACCGTGAATGATTTTATGGACCAGGGTGCAAATTTTGAACACAACTCGTTCTTTTAGTGGGAGCCAGTGTCGTTTTTCTCTTAGGAGTTTGGCGCTTTTGTATTTCGTTTTTCCAAATATGAGTCTGGCTGCTGTGTTTTGGGCAGTTTGGAGTTTCTTAATGATTTGTTCTTTGCATCCCGCATAGATGGCATTGCAGTAATCTAAGTGGCTTAACACTATTGATTGTACCAGGCTGCGGAATATTTCCTGTGGGAAGAAAGGTTTTACTATTTTGAGTTTCCATATTGAATGGAACATTTTCTTTGTTGTGTTTTTCGCATGGCTTTCTAGTGTGAGATTTTGGTCTACTGTAACTCCGAGAATTTTCAGGCTGTCCGAAACCGGAAGGGTGTAGTCTGGGGTGTTTATGGTGGTGGGTTTGTTCGTGTTATATTGTGAGGAGAGGATGAGACGTGTTTTTTTCTGCATTGAGCTTTAGTTGGAATGCATCCGCCCATGAATTCATTATTTGGAGGCTGTGTTTGCTTTCATTTGTGATTTCTGTATTTGTTTTTCTACATAGTCACCACCATTCACCATACATTTCTGCCAACAATGGACAAGTTTTTGAAAGCTGTTGCAAAACAACTGCACATTTTGGACTCAATTCTATAAATGGTGCCCAAATTTAAGCACCAAGAAATATGCACGCCAACTGCTGGATTCTATATAGCGCACCTAGAGATTCACACCAAAATCCAGGTGTATTCTATAACTACATGCGTAACTTAATTGGCTTAACAAGCTAATCAGTATTTTTAAGAGCACTTAACAAGCAATAATGAGTACTAATTGGAAATAATTAGAATTTATGTGCACAACTCGCTAAGCTTATTCTGTAATGAACTGTGTCTCAATTCTAATGTACACAGTTCAAAAGGGACAAGGCTATGGGTGGGGAAATGGGTGTTTCATGGTCATTCCAAAATTTGTGTGTAGTTGTAGAATATGGTCCAGTGTGCGTAAATCTGCATGCAGGGATTTACGCCACATTTTCATTGGTGTAAATGGACACGCATAATTTTAGGCATTGGGATATCAACTAAGCATATTTTATTTACCGCTCCTAAATCTAATTGCCACTTATTGAATATGCTTATGCAGAAATGTTTACCACATGGATTTTTTAGGTGCCATATATATAGAATCTGGCCTTAAATGCTATTCTATAAACGGTGCTCAAAGTTGGGCAATGTTTATAGAATAGCGCTTAGTGCTGGGAACCGCACCCAATTTTGGGCATGAGGATTTACACCAACTGAACCCTGGTGTAAATCCCCATGCCTAAATTAGACGGAGATCCCCTAAATTCTATAACTGTGTGCAAATCCTAGAAATGCCCCTGATCCGCCCATGCCCCTCCTATGGGGGGGGGGGGGGGGTAGCAGCTACACTAGCCAATTGTTGACAACTTTGTCAATTACTGTGCAGTAATGTACTGTATGTTGTTGGTGCTATCCATGCCTATTTCCTGCCCCACAATGCATTAAGCAGTTAATGTGTGAATTTTAATGCAGGATTGTTTTAAATACATTAGCACAGACTTGTGCTAACAGTTTTCCACATATTAGAACATGAGTTAACTGCCTATTGCACTTTAGTGAGCATCTCCCTTGATGTATAAAACAGATTTTGTATATATTTAATATATATACATACAATTACAATATAATTTTGTCTTAGATGAGTATTTAGTGTAATTATATACACAAACATTCCTTGCCATGAGTAATTGACAGTACAGTAATGAAATGCTCTTAGCTGTATGTAAAATGACTGCTCTTCTGTCTCCACCGCTTCCACAGAAAAAATAAATAGCTGTTTGGAGCTAGTAGAGTGGGTAATGCTTTTAACTCTCTCAGTACAGATTTGTATCGGTTGGTAAGAACTTTTATTTTTTTTTAATACATTCATTGGTTTAAAGGGTTCTATGTTGCTCAATAGCAGAATCACGTATCTAAAAGATTTCCTTTTTTATTATTTTCGCTGAAAGCAGCAGAGCCTTTAGCTGACAAAAGTATATCCACAGTAACTAGATTTTACACAGCGGTCTCCTTATATTTATTTAGGCGTTTAACAAAAGAAATGCTATAAAAGGGTTAGATGGAGGTTGGCCAGCAAGTCCTCTTCATCTTTTGGGTGCTATGCCCCTGCTCCTAATTTATAACTTTAAAGTGCCACAGAGTTGGTAGTAATAGGAGCATGGCAAAAGGAAGAGAAAGAAATGAACTCATTTTGAACTCTTAATTTGTTTTTCTGGCTAGAGCAAAGATTGCCTCTTCTGGATCTTCTCATTTATTGCAATAAGGTGCTGCAGTGCCCCCCCACCCCTCCCAACACACACACACACAATAACAATTTTGCTTCAGCTGCTGCTTTAAAAAAAAAACCCCAAAACAAATATTTGGGGTAGGTTGTTTGAGACAGAAGAACGAATGCTATGCCAGTAATCAGTTTATTACAGTCTTTAGAGATGTGCAGTCGGGGAACATTTTGAGATGGCTTTGACTTTTTCCTTAATTTTCAGATTTTTGAGGGGGCGGGGGGGTTATATCACACCTTCACATTAATAATAATTTAAAAAAAACTTAGAACGTGCAAATTAACTATAAAAACTATTAGGTTAACTTGCATTAACAGAATTTTGTTTGTGCTTGCACTAGATTTGACATGCTAATGAACCTTATGGGCAGCCAGAGCTGGTGGTGGGAGGCGGGGCTGGTGGTTGGGAGGTGGGGATAGTGCTGGGCAGACTTATACGGTCTGTGCCCTGAAAAGGACAGGTACAAATCAAGGTAAGGTATACACAAAAAGTAGCACATGTGAGTTTATCTTGTTGGGCAGACTGGATGGACCGTGCAGGTCTTTTTCTGCCGTCATCTACTATGTTACTATGGCTTTGCCCCTTTTTGGATCCGCATGGAAAAATTTGTGCACACATATTTATTTATTTATTTTATTACATTTATATCCCACATTTTCCCACCTATTTGCAGGCTCAATGTGGCTTACATAGTACCGTGAAGGCGATCGCCAACTCCGGTAGAGAAACAGATACAAAGTGATATTATAGTCAAATAAGGTTCTTATGTTACAGACAAATTGGGGGTCGTAGAAAAGAAGAGTTATATTGTGTTCATTACGAGCTTCGGTTACGTTGTCTTGCAGGGTTCCTGCACTTAAGTTAGGTTGGTAAGGTATGCCTTTTCGAACAGGTAGGTCTTTAGTGATTTTCGGAAGTTGAGGTGGTCATACATTGTTTTCACAGCTTTTGCTAATGCATTCCACAATTGAGTGCTTATGTAGTAGAAATTGGATGCATAAGTTGACTTGTATTTGAGTACTTTACAGCTTGGGTAGTGGAGATTTAGGTATGTTCGTATTGATCCGATTATGTTTCTGATTGGTAGGTCTATGAGGTCAGTCATGTAGCCCGGAGCTTCTCCATTGATAGTTTTGTGGACCAGGGTGCATATTTTGAAAGCGATATGTTCTTTGATTGGGAGCCAGTGCAATTTTTCTCAGAGGGGTTTGGCACTTTCGAATCGCGTATTTCCGAATGAGTCTGGCTGCTGTGTTTTGAGCGGTCTGAATTTTTTTATGAGTTGCTCTTTGCATCCCGCATAAATTCCATTGCAGTAGTCAGCGTGGCTTAAGTACCATTGATTGTATCAGGTTGCGAAATGTTTCCCTCGGGAAGAATGGTTTCAGGCGTTTGAGTTTCCACATTGAGTGGAACATCTTCTTGGTTACAGAAAGGCACAATAAGGTACCATGTTGCATCCAATGGAAATTTTGTAAATATTATAACTGCTGAAATGGAAAAGCACTAGGATCATAACCCAAAGAGAATTATGGAGAATGAAGATGTTATGATCATTTGGGACATTTGTATTCCAAGAAATAAAAAGTTAGATGGAAGAAAACCAGATATAGTGGTGAAGGAAAAAACACAAGAACTGCACTGATAGTGGTGCCAGTGCAAGGAATTAAAAAACAGACAATACATACAACTCTACAACTAATACCATTACATCACTATTCAACAGCTAATTACAATCAAGTCCATATGCAATCAAAAAAATGCTGTCACTAAAAGTTGTGTGATATATAGCAGTCTGTAATCACTAGTGGATACATGGTTTAGGAAGGAGGTGTGAGGGTTTCACTGATCAGTTAAAAGGGTGTGGGAACCAAAAAAGGTTAAGAAGCTCCTGCTTTAACAGATGTTACTTGTGTACAGCTCCTGACAGAGGGGTGACTATACAAGTTGGGGAGACTGAATAATGCCACTCTGAGAATCAGAGGAAGAGTCTCACGTTCCTCAGGCTATGCCAATGAGCTACATATTCAGATCTCAAAACTAGAATATATTTAATTAGAATCACCTGGCATCAGATGGACCCCTAAAACTCTTGTTAACTGATACATGGCAGCATAGTCCTGCACTGACTTCAGAGCTATACCATCATCCCTTTCCACTTACAGAGCACCTTGTAGTGTTTGGACAATAGCACATGGACAACACAGTCTGTAAAGACCTTAAATGAGCATGAAATGAGCTATGTTGGCAGATCAATCAGATGCAGTTGTTGCTGTAGACTATGAACAGTATTATGAAGGTAGTGAACAGGCTGATCAGTAGCAGGGCTTTCATACCCTAGCTCTTAAATATAACTTTTGGCTTTGCTGGTCATCCCTAGAGTCCCTAGGGCTTGTGAGTAATCTATTATAACCCTTCCTCTGAGGCACAGATCTCCATGTTGGACTCAGAAAGCTTTCACTTTTCCTCCAGGAACTTATCTAAAACATTTTAAAGTCCAGCTACAATAGGGCAATGCTACAGCAGGGTGCTTAAAATTAGGCTCTAAGAGGGTAGCTGGTAGAAGCCTATTCTATTAAGGAACATAGGTGCCTATGTTCCTTTATAGAATACTAGTAACTAAGGCCCATTTCAGAGACAAATGAAACGGGCGCTAGCAAGGTTTTCCTGGGAGTGTGTTTGCTTGAGAGAGAGTGTGTGAGAGTGACTGTGTGAGTGAGAGAGTGAATGTGTGAGTGTGTGTGTGTCAGGGGCGTAGCCAGACACTCAATTTTGGGTGGGTCTGGGCCCAAGATGGGTGGGCAGAAGAACCCTGCCCCATCCCACAGGTGATTTAGTCTCTCCTTCTCTCACCTGCATGCCATATGGTCGCTCAAACATCCCCCCTCTCCCGCATACCTTTTAAATAGCAGATTTTCACCAGCAGCGAGTAGCAAACTAATACACACTGCTCATGTTGGTCCCACAGCCTTCCCACTGATGCAACTTCCTGTCTCCTCATAAGCGGGAATACGTCAGAGGGAAGGCTGTGGGGCTGGAATGAGCAGTATGTATCAGTCACTGTTGCTGCAGGCGAAGATCTGCTATTTACAAGGTATGCAGGAGGTACAGATGTTGGGAGTTTTCAGCTGGTGGGGCTTGGGAATCCCTACCAGCCACATCATAGGTGTGCTGCTACTGGGTGGGCCTGAGCTCAAAGTGGTTGGGCCTGGGCCCATCCAGGCCCACCCTTGGCTACGCCACTGGTGTGTGTGTGACAGAGAGAGAGTGTGTCTGTGAGACAGAGAGTGTGTGTGTGAGGAGGAGAGTGTGTATGTGAGACAGTGATTGTGAGAGAGAGTGTGTTGCACACAGATACACTGTGTGTGTGAGAGAGAGTGTATGTGAGAGTGTGCGAGAGTATATGTGCAATACACAGACTCTCTGTGAGTCCAAGAGAGTGTATTTGAGCGAGTGTGTGAGACCGAGAGTGTGTGTGAGACCGACTGTGTGACACATAGAGAGTGAATGTGATTCAGTGTGAAACATAGTGTGAGAGACTGTGTGAGAGAAAGACACTGACTGTGAGAGTGTGTGTGTGACAGAGATACCTCCCCCCTCCCTCTGTGGTGTCTGGACCTCCTCCCCCCTCTGAGGTCTGAGGACCCCCTCCCCCCTTCCTGTGGTTTCAGGTCTCCCTGCCTCTCCCCCCCTCCCCCGCGTGGTTTGCAGCACCGTGCGAGTGTGTGTGTGTGACAGAGAGAGAGTGTGTCTGTGAGACAGATTCTGCTGTCTTCCCCTGCAGCCACCCAGCATTTCTGCTCTCTCTCCTGCACCCCCCAGTCACCCAGCGAATCTGTTCTCTTCCCTGCCCCCCCTACAGCCACCCATCGATTCTGCTGTTTTCCTTGCCCCCCTTCAGCCACCCAGCGATTGTGCTGTGCCCCTGCCCCCCCCCCATCTTCCTCCTCTGCATCCACCCAGCGATTGTGCTCTCTCCACTGCCCCCCTTTCAGCCACCTATCGGTTTTCCTCATCTCTCTTCTATTTAAAACGCACCTCCAGTGTTCTTTTGAATCCTCCGAAAGTTCCAACATTTGTGTAGTGGTGTAGATCCATGTCTGCCCCGCCCTCGCGTCAAACGTGATGACGTCGAGGGCGTAGCGATGCGATTGGTTGAGTGCCATTGCTCCGCCCTCGACGTCATCACGTTTGACGTGAGGGCGGGGCAAACACTCATGGGCAAATTTTGATCTACACCACAATGGATTTAGAACGTTGGGACTTGTGGAGGCTTCATTAGAACGTTGGAGGTGCGTTTTATATAGAGAGATTAGCTTAACCTGGTATATGTGCTTAACATTTAGGCACAAGCACTTACCCCTGTGGAAGGGGTCCAGTAGGGGACCAAGGAGAAGTAGAGAGTTTGTGCCAGTCATATAAAGAATTGTTAGGTTCTTCTAATGATAGGAACAGCAACCTTGGAGAGAGCGAGCTGTGAATATTATCTGTTATCAATAGCTGCTGAAACTAAATATACTATACAGGACCTTGAGACTAGACATGAAACCAGGCATAAGCCAGGAAATGTGTGTTTAGTTTAGCCAGGAAATGTATGTGTAGTCTAGCCAAAGATGATAAGGCGTGCTATACTGCTACCTTGAACATTGGTTGAATGTTCTCTGGAATGAATGACTCTATTGTATAAATAATTGGAATTCTTTTCTATCTTTTCTATTTTAGTTTTAATTGTAAATTGCCTAGATTTAGCGATCTGGAAAATTTTAAAATAAACATACACTTTGGTGTGAGGATTTACACCAACTGAAACCTGGTGTAAATCCTCATGCGTAAATTAGGAATGGATCCCCCAAATTCTATAATGCTGTACACATCTTTAGTGAACACCTCTGACCCGCCCATGCCCCTCCCATGGCCATGCCCGATTTTTAGTTGCATGCTTACAGATTTACACACTCATCTTTATAGAATAGTGCTTAGCAAGATGTGCATCCAAATCTAAATTGTTGCCAATTGACTGTTAGTACCCAATTACTGGTGCTAATTGGCTTGTTAATCAAACTGTGCATACAAATTGGGTGCATCTGCAACTTTGAGCACCATATATAGAATCTGGGGGGTAATCGGTTTGTAAATATTAGCACCTATGTTATAGAGTTGCCCTCTAACTACTTTGACAACACCATATGGCAACTTTCACAGCTTAACCATACACTGAATGAAAACATATATTTCCCAATTTGTTTAAAATGTGCCACCATTAGCTTCATGGAGTGTCCCCCTCCTCTTAGTACTTTTTGAAAGAGTAAACAATAATTCCCTCTTTACCTGCTCCACTACACCCATGTTTTTAAAGAGCTCTATTATATCTCCTTTCAGTCATCCTTTTTCTGAGCTGTGGTTTTTCCATGTCCTCCACACTCTGGCCACCCTCAGATGACTCATACTTCAATCTCCTCCATGATCTTGGGGATTCATTACATGGCCTCTATCAGCCAAGACAGAGAAGTGAACTTTCCGGCTCAGCAAGAATAAGGATTTTATAGACTGCAGACAACGTGAATTGATACAGTAGACTGATTCATGGTTCTTATTTCTATTAAACTTGATGATGCTAATTTTTTTGACTGTAAAAATGCAAACCTCCTCACAACAGAGAGCTTTGGAGTTTATCCAAATTGTGCTTATCTCTTACTTACAAATGCACTTCAACACAATGTGACATATATCTGGTAAAACAATGAGTTTTCACTGATGCAGAAACCATTGAATGTCAAACAATATGCTATGCTGTCCTCTAATGCAGTCAGAAACAGAAAAAAGATTCTGTGGAGGCACAGGACCCAGGTATTAATGGATGAGTAAAATGAATAAGCAAACATTTACATTTTTTGTTGGAGCCCAAGAAGGATCATTCCTTATCACAAATCACATTCCAGTCAATATTCAGCCACAGCCATCAGTGTTTTTTTAAACGCTGACTGCTGTGGACAGAATTAGGCCCTGATATTCAAAACTAGGCTATGCCTGGACACCATGTGCTGGTTGCATCTTATGTAGGTCCTGGCTGATATTCAGCTAGAATGCGCATAAGACCGTTATGCGGACCCAGATGAATATTAAAAAGGACCTGCATAAGGGGAAACAGGTGCCCATGTCACCTCTGAGTCCACCCTCCCTGTCCCCGATCCCAGTCCTCCTCCCTCCCCCTGAAGACAAGCAGAACCCCCTGATAAAGCCCCCACCCCATTCCCTGCTGACCTCCCCCCCCCCACTGGCCTACCATTGATATACTTGGTGGTCTAGGGGGTCCTAAGGGCAGGAGCAATGCCCAGTCTAGCTACAGATTGCAGTGGCAATTTTGGGCATCATTCCTGCCCTTAGGATCCTTTATACAACCAGGGATATCAATGGTAGGGGGGGGGGAGACCAACAGGGGGTGGGCAGTCCTGGTCATGGTCTGACCATTGGGGAGAGGAAGGAGAGGGGATTGGTATGGAGAGGGAAGTGCAGCAGAAACCTTTCATGCCACTACCCAGAAGTTAACCGGTCACCACTGATATTCAGACCAGTGCCCGTTTAGCTCAGTGCCTGAAGTTAGGACAGCCATTTTGCTGCCTTAACTTTAGCCACTTACTTAACTGGTTAGTGGTCTGAATATAGCTGCTAACCAGTTAAGTATCAGCTCCACCCAAGTGCCACCCACATATCAATTAATGCTGGTATTCAGCGGCACTGTCCAGTTAATTGTTGCTGAATATCAGTAGATAGGAAGGCACAAGCGATTTAACTGGGCAGAGGCTCTCCTGCCCAGTTAAATTACTTTGAATATTGGAATCATTGTTTTTATCTGCATTTAAATCTTCTTTCCAACTCCCTCCACCAATTTCCCAACAATGTTTCTGTCAGTCTTACTTCACATTAATTACACCTGCCACTGTTCCCTCTAAGCTCTAACTGCATTGCTGCCATTAGGAGGGTGGTGCTTCAATATTATGTTTTCAATCACTAGAAACAGACAGGTTACCTGGAGTCCCGCAGAGCTTGCCTGTTTCATACTATTGAAAATGTGATAGTGAAACAGCACCCCCACTGGTAGGGCTGTAGGTGGAGGATTCCCGCACAGCTTAGAGAGAACAGTGGCAGGTGTTATTTCTATCTACTCTCATTCCTTTTTCACTAGATTGTTTTTCTCTCTCCCACTCATTTTCTTGCTTCCCTTTTTCTTTTTCACTCCACATCAGTCCACACCTCTAACTTCCTTATCCTTCTACTCACTCCATTCTTCATGAATCCCACTCCTCTTTTATCTTTTCCCACCTGTATATCACATTCGTTCGTTACAGGCAGATTTCTTTTGTTCTTCATAGTACCACAGGATGCACAGAAAGATTTTGTTTCTCATACTGACCTCCCCTGCAACCAACTGTAAGCCAGGTTCTGTCAGAAATGGCACCACAAAATGACAAATGAGATTCCATGGAATTCATTCCCTGATTATATACAACACAGAGCAATAGATTTGGGCACAATTTTCAGCTGATCCTTAATAATCACTGGTATCAACTTAAACATTGTGAGTATGTAGATTCCCATAAAAAGGGTTTAAATTTATACATGAATCAATTGTCAAAGCATGACTTCAGATAAAATGACAGTCTCCAGCATTTTTCTAGGCTTGCAAGCATTTATCTTCTTGTACATTTTGCAGGAAGCTCCAGTGCATTAAAGCATGTCAGGGTTCAACTAGTAGCAACCCTTTGTAAGGGTAAAAGCCCCTGCCACCTTGTAACCAGTGAATTACAGAAATTGATTATGTCAGACCTGCACATCTTAAACAGCTCACAGAATGTGCACTAGTTAAAAATGTCAAGATTGCAATCTAGCTGATGTAAGACAAAGGAATGTGAACAATGTGAGGACTCCTGGTCATTTTGACCCAGTCTTCCTGAAGCCTGAATTCGGGGAAAAAGCCTCCACTCAAAAGACATGCCTGTGGATCTTAAAGCCATAACATAAAGGGCATAGCCAATCACCTTCCATGATTCTATCAGATCATCAGAGTCACTGCTGATATCAACATGATATAAAAGAGCATCTGCCATGGCAATAGATTAATATCTCATCAACTCATTTTACAATTGATCATCATTAGAACACTTCGGAACAAGCACTGCTTGTGATAACCACCTGCTGTTCCAGCTATACCCGAGAAGGAAAAGATGTGTATCACCTACTCAGGTTGTATAAGTCAAGATCTGTAATCACTTTCCTACCATGGGGCAAACAGGAAGCATTTCATCACTGGAAGTGTTCATTCTTGCATTTGATGACTGTAAAGAACTTTTATTCTAAGTTTTATTTTGTTACATTCTGAACATCTATACATAATTTTATATCCTAATTGTTTCCATTTTCATTCTTGCAAATTAATCTGTCATTGTTATTATTATCAGTTATGTGTGGTTTTTATAGTTTATCAGTATATATCCAGAGGTTTAGAGCTTAGTAAGCTAATTAAAGATGCAGGTTATTCCAGAGTACAATACAGTTATTTTGTATACGTCTTTATCCTACCACACCTAGAGGTGAATTACCGTATTGAAATCTTTTGATTCGGTACTATCAATTAAGCTCTAACATCTCCACCCATGAAATTCAGCCACAACAGTCAATATTTGATTTAAATATTCAGTACCATTATCTAGATATCAGATGGCCCTGAATATCTGTTTATAGCCTGGCTACCAGCTGTTATCTAGATATCTGCAATATTCAATCTGGTTTCCGGATAACTAACCAGTCTGTTCTAACTTTATCTGAGTAGTTACCTGTTTAGCAAACTAAATATTGCTTTTTCTTACTCTAAATCTTGTGCACTGTTTTAGGCTATCGTAAAAACTATTACATTTCTGATATTTGATTGTTTACCATTGGTCTTGGTAAAAAATAGATATTTATCTGTGGCATTCGTACTTTGCACTAGCCTTCCTGCCTCATCCCCCAACTTTTCTCTATCCATTGGTAAAGCAGTCACCTGGTCTAGTAGGCAGGGTTTTGTTGCTAAACAGAGGTGTAGCAATTATACCTGAATAAGCCTGTGCTTTTCAAACATATGGTTTTTTGGGACCCGGCCTATTGCTGCCGGAGCCTCACGGTCTTGAGTTAAGCCAAATATCTGCATTCTCTCATTTTATCCATCTGGCTAATCTTTACTGTTGTACTGAGACTTTTGGCTTTCTGTTCTGTTTATGTAAACTTTTTCTGTGCTTATTTTAAAAAAATAAATTAAACTTTGCCTTACTCTAAATCTTGTGCACTGCTTTATACTATTTTAAAAACCATTAAATTTCTAATATTTATCTGTGGCATTCCTACTTAACTCTTAAAAGTATTTTGCATTAGCCCTCCTGCCCCCTCCCCCATCTTTTCTCTACTCATAACTAAAGCAGTCACCTAGTCCAATAGGCAGGGTTTTGTTGCAAAGCAGAGGTGCAGTGAGGTGTTTTAATACCACATTGGAGATTGGTTTCACAGCTAACACAGTCCACAGATCTTTGGTTGTTTTGGTCCTTCCACCCTGCCCCTCAGCCTACCCACCCCAAAGGTGTCACTTCCTAATAGTCTGCCTAATTTACTGCCTATCTCCTTCAAGTAATTCTATCTAAATTGCAGCCAATTTTGAGAGCACATCATTTCTGATTGCAGTTACTTTTAAGCCGTCCGTTTTTTTTATCAGGTGCTTTTCCTGATTTAGATTTAAAAGGTTTTCTTTTTTTCTTTTCATGAAATCATTAAGTGAGATAATCATTACCTATCAAGAGGATCAGTTTTATCTCTGGGTCTCTACTTAATAAGATGAATCTGTTGAATTAAGCCAACAAACAAACACACTACACTACACTACACATCAGATACATAAAATACAATTCTAAAGGAAGTATGTAGAATTACACCCACAGAGGGAATCTGAACAGGTTCTTAGATCTCACATTAAAGTAACTACCTGCTTCCTGTAAGTTACAGAACAGGTGAAGGAAAAATAGGATTGGGACTTTGGTAGGTCATTTTCTTTCTATTGACAGATTTTTTAAAAAGCTGCTACATTTGAAGTATGGCTAAGAAACATCATGCCCCCAAAGCTGCTGCTCTCATTACAGCTTCTGCCAAGATTACAGACTGTTTTCACGTATTCACATTGAATCCCTCATGCAAGAAATACAATAACTAAGGGAGGAGGTGGCAAGTCTAAGAAGCATCTGTGACAACCAGAAATCTATCCCAGAAATGCATCTTGAGGCATTGGGGATCTCCAGCAAAGGAAAAGGAGATGTTGTGCAGATAGATAATGGGTGGACACAGATCACCAGAGCCTGCAAAATCAACCCCCCAATTCCATCTTTGGTTGAACTGAAGAACCGGTTTGCAGCCCTGGAAGTAGAAGTGCTGAACAGGTGGAAACAAAGGTTAAACCCCCCAATGCTGCTTGATTTGTGGCCAATAAAAAGTGAAAGGTAGTAGTGGTGTCACGGCTATGCTGTGCCCACCCTCAACCCAGCCCACCTAGATTTTCTGCAGGGCCTCACGGCCTGTTCCAGTGGGGCTCTTCTGGGCTTTACGCTGTGGTATGGCAGCTTGCTGGCGTAGGCGCTCTTGGTGTTTTAGGGCCAGTCACAATTCTTCTAGGTGTGAGTGCATTCACAGGGCTACGTATTTGAGCGCTGGGAGTGGGAGTTCAGGAGGATGCACCTTGATGACGCTGAAGGTCCAGGGGGCTACTTAAGATGTCTGCTCTAAAAATCAAACACAGGCTCTCCCTCCTCATCATGAGTACGATTGTCCCATCGATCTGATGTCGGGCAAAACACTACCTTGAAGGAGAGTGCACACACTTTCTATATCAGAGATGCAGGCCATGTCTGACTATATAGCACAGAACTTGCAGAGAGGGTCCCTCTACCTTTCCGACAGGAGTGGGCATCTTTTTCATGGGCAAGAAGAATGGGACCTTACACCCCTGTATTTATTATAGAAGGCTCAATGCCATAACAGTGAACAATAAACACCTGTTCCCATTGATTACTGAATTATTTGACCAACTGAAGGGACTGTGTCTTCACCAAACTTGACCTGCGGGGAGCCTATAACTTGACCCGCATCCATGAGGGAGATGAGTGGAAGATGGCCTTTAATACTAGAGATGGTCACTATGAATACTTGGTCATGCCATTTGGGTTTTCCAATGCCCCGGCAGTTTTCCAAAATTTTGTTAATGACATTTTTGAGGACCTGTTACAGAGTTGTGTTCTGGTGTGTTTGGATGATATTCTGATATTCTCCAAGACGCTTGCACAACACTGAGAACATGTAAAGCAGGTCTTGCAATGCCTCTGAAAGAATCAGTTGTATGCAAAGGAATTGCCCTTCCTGGGATATATTGTGTCAGATCACAGAGTAAAAATGGATCCTACAAAGCTCTCTGCCATCCAAGGCTGGCCTCGCCCCCAGGGTCAACAAGCCTTACAACATTTTCTGGGTTTCACAAACTACTGCCCTCAGTTCATACTGGCCTACCCTACTATTGCCATGCCCCTTACTGCCCTCATTTGGAAGTAGGTAAATACCGAGGATTGTCCTGAAGAGGCGATATTGGTTTTTGACTCCTTGAAATAGGCTTTCATTTCTGTCCTGGCGCTTCACCATCCAGACCCAGAGAAACCCTTCTTTGTGGAAATCAACGCATCATCTGTTGGAGCAGAGGCTATTCTTTCCCAAACTGACTGCAAAGGTAAATTGCTGCTATGTGCATACTTCTCTAAGAAATTTTTGCCAGCGGAAAAGAATTATACTATTGGAGATCAAGAGTTGTTAGCCATCAAGTTGACTTTGGAAGAACAGTGCCACCTCATGGAGGGAGCCAAATACCCTTTCACGGTGACCATGGACCACAAGAATCTCCTGTACCTGCAGGAGCCCTGAAGGCTCAATTCCCGCCAGGCTCAGGGACTCCTATTCTTTTCTCAATTTGACTTCAAGGTGGTCTTTTGGCCAGCCAAGAGGAATGTACAAGCTGATGCTCTCTCCCAATCCTTTGAACCCACTGATGAGAGCCCTGATTGGCAGCCTATTTTGGATCCAGCCAAAATCATGGTCTCCGCTTGTCTACCTGTGCACGTGTAGGGCCACGTCTTTGAGTGCCAGAAGTGGGAGTTTGGGAGGACGCACTTTGATGACATTGGAAGCCCAGGGACTACTTAAGAAGGTGGCGCTCTCTTCTTCAGCGCCTCTGCAATGCGTTGGCTAGAGGTTCTAGTCGCACTGCTAGTACTCCAGCCTTGCCTCCTGTTCCAGTCCAGCCTGCAGTTCCAGTATTCTAGCCTTGTCTCCTGTTCCAGCCCTGCCTGCAGTTCCAGTACTCCAGCCTAATATCTTGTTCCAGCCCCATTTGCAGTTCCAGTATTCCAGCCTTGTTTCCTGTTCCAGCCTTGCCTCCTGTTCCAGCTCTGCCTACAGTTCCAGTACTCCAGCCTCGTTTCCTGCTTCAGCTTTCCTCAGTTCATAACATCTGTACACCTTCCAGTTGTCTATTTCATTCCAGCCCAACCAAACCTAAAAAAACATTTCCTACCACCAGTTAGAGCCTACCAGACCTCGGTCAGGTGGGCGGCACTAATCTGGCTGCAGTCTAAAGGCTCAGCAACCACTAGGCATGACAGGTAGTTGGTGATTCTCTTCTGAGGGGTACAGAGGCACCCATCTGCTGCCCAGACATGATGTCCAGGGAGATGTGCTGTCTACCTGGTGCCAAGTTTGAAGATGTAGCAGAAACTTTGCCAAGACTCATCAAACTTACTGACCACTATCCTATGCTGCTCACCCAAGTTGGCACAAATGATATTGCTAGGTATTCTACTGAACATATCAAACCTGACTTCATAGCTCTGGGACAGAGGGTAGAGCAGTTAGGTGCACAGGTAGTGTTCTCATCAATCCTTCCTGTTGAGGGTAAAGGTCAAATGAAGGAAGCTCGCATTCTGGAGCTGTCAACATAAGCACTTCGGTTTCATAGACCATAGGATGATTTTCCAAGAGCTACTGAGCAGAGATGGTGTCCATCTATCAAAGAAGAGATGCAGTGTCTTCCGTCACAGACCGGCTAATGTACTAAAGAGGGCTTTAAACTAAATTCACTGGCGATGGGTGAGAAAAGCTCCAAAGTCATTAATAACACTCAGAAATGTAAGGCATCAAATATCTTTATAGAAATGGGGAAAAAGAGTAATATCTGGAGAGCTTTGTATACCAAGGCCTGTAGTACAGGAAACAAATTTCTAGATCTGGAGACTGTAGTGGTAGAAGCTGACTTGGATTTAGTGGCAGTCACGGAGACATGGTTCACAAAGTACCATGACTGTAATATAATTATACCTGGTTATAATATATTCAGGAAGGATAGGGTGGGAAAAAAGGGTGGAGGTGTGGCATTATATATTAAGAGTAATATTAAAGTGACAGAATTGCAGTACACACGAGGTAAGGAAGAAGCACTGTGGATTAATCTGGAAAGAGGGAATGGAAAATGTATTTATATTAGTGTGATTTAAAGGTCTCCTTCACAACCAGAAGAAATGGACAGAGATTTAATTGAAGACATCCACAAGATAGATAGGAAAGGGAAGTACTACTGATAGGTGATTTTAATATGTCAAACGTCAATTGGGGCGTCCATGCTGTGGGATCGTGTAGAAGTAAGTGGATCTTGGAGTCTCTACAAGAACAATTGTTCCAGCAGTTGGTAACAGAGCCCATGCAGGATAGAGCTATTCTAAACCTGGTGCTTATAAACAAGGAGAGTGTTTCTGATGTTACGGTGGGAGATCATTTGGCAACCAGTGATCACTGAATGGTATGGTTCAATATTACAACACAGGAGGACAGAGGGCATATTCAAGACTGAAGGTCCTAGACTTCAAAAGAACTAACTTTGACAAGATGGGGGAATATCTCAAGGAAGAATTTGTTGGATGGGACCTACTAAAGAAAGTATAACACCAGTGGGCTAAACTGAAAGGAGCTATTTTAAAGGTGACAGACCTTTATGTTAGAAAAGTACATAAAAGTAAGAGGAAAAGAAGGCTGCTTGGATTCTCAAATGTAGTAACTGAAAAAGTACTGGAAAAAAGATGAGCATAAATTACAAGATGACTCAAAAAGAAGAAGATAGGTAAAAATACTGTCTATAATTTTTTAGCTATAAAGTTCTACTTCAGGTATGCTGCACTATTTCCCATCCCCCATCTTTCTTTATTGTTAGCCACATGAAGGAATTTCTGGCTGGTCACAAACTCTGATGGTGCCTCCCGTTGCTAGGGCAACTCAGCTACCTGGTATAACTTGTTACAAATGTAATTTACAGAGGAGAGGTATGGCAAGGACACCAATTGCAAGCCTCCAGCACATATGAAAGACCCAATTACAAGTCTCCAGCAAATATGCAGCACCTATGATTGGTCCAGGGTAGAGGAGAGGTGGATGCTTACCACAGCCCATAAAACCACGCTGCAGACAAAGAAACTCTGAAAAAACTAGGCATGCTTGGAAAGAGAGTTTCAGATCCATCCAATGGCCTATTTTTTCCTGAAGGGAGTGCTCTCCCCCCTTCGTAGAAACTAATTCTCTATATCTAAGAATCCTTCTTTCATTCAGTCTTTATTTCTTCCTTTCTTTCTCTTCGTTCTGTGACCTTTGTATGAGGAATAAACTTTTCTTCCTCCTTTTTCTCTTCTTTATATAATTAGTTTGATTACTTATAATTACCACAGGTACTGATGTTAGATTTTGTAAGTTTGTTATAACTTGTCACTGATATCTGGTGCTGTGCTGGTGGGTGAGTAATAAAAGACTTTTAATTTGTTTTTCTATAATATTTTGTAATATTTTGTAACATGTTTAGATAATAGCAAACCAAATGCGCAGCCTAGTACAATACCTAGAAAAGCTAAGAGTAGCTGGAAAAGTGTTCAGGAAAGCAAAGATGCAAATGGAAGAAAAGATAGTCAATAAGGTAAAATTGGGGGATAAGACATTTTTTAGATATGTAAGTGATAGGAGGAAGTCCCAAAATGATATTGTCAGGCTCAAGGGTGAAGGGGAAGAATATGTAAAAGATGGTAATGATAAAGCTGAACTGTTAACAATTATCTCTGTTCTGTGTTCACAAATGAAAAGCCAGGGGTAGGACCACAGAAAAACATGCTAATGGGGATGGATGTATGGTAGACCAATACTGTTTCTCGGAAGACTGTGTCTGTGAGGAGCTAGCTAAACTAAAAATAGACAAAGTGATGAGGCCTGATGGGATATACCCGAGGGTACCCAAGAAACTCAGAGAAGTTCTGGCAGCTCCATTGTATAACCTCTTCAATGCTTCTTTAGAGTCTGGAGTGGTCCCAGAGGACTGGAGAAGGGTGGATGTAGTCCCTCTGCACAACAGCGGAAGTAAGGAGGAGGTTGGGAATTTAAGACCTGTCAGTCTGACCTCGGAGGTGAGTAAACTAATGGAAGCACTTCTAAATCACAGGATTGTGAATTGAATGGACTGCAGGATTCAAAGCAGCATGGTTTCACTAAAGGCAGGTCTTGTCAGACAAATCTGATTGATTTTTTGGACTGGGTGTCTGAACAGCTGGACATGGGAGGGGTTCTAGATGTGGCATATGTGGATTTTAGCAAAGCCTTTGACATGGTTCTGCACAGGCAACTGATAAATAAACTGAGTTCCCTCAGTATGGGAACTAAAGTGACTGACTTGGTTAAAAACTGGTTACATGTAAGGAGACAGAGGGTAGTGATAAATGGAGTTTGCTCTGAGGAAAAGGATGCTATCAGTGGTGCGGGGATCTGTCCTTGGATCAGGCGACCCTCGGGGAGGAATGCTGGCTTCGGCCTAACTCCTGGTAAGCCTTTCCTCAGCTGAGAGGTGCCCAGCTCTACCACCGGCTGCCTTTCAGGTGCTGTGGAGGACTTGCAGCTCATCTGCATATCCTTACAGCCTTCTCCGGGGTGACACCCAGGTCCACTCCGATCCACCCAGGGCCTCCGCTCTGGGTGCCGCGCGCCGGAACATTTTTCTCTTTGCATCTAATCTTCTTCCCAGTTGCTAAAGTACCTCAGTCATTTATGGCCCCTATTCACATTCTCTTCCTAGCCCTGTCCCTTCCTAATCTTTTCCCTCACCCCCTATAGGAACTCACTGCCCATCCATCGACTTCATCACCTCACCTTCTCTCCTACCCTCTTCCTCCCTCTTGGCTTTTAATCTCCGTCTCTTTCTTCCCTCCATTTTGCCTTCCCCATTCCACCTAAATACCTCTCGCCTTCGACGCCTGCGTGGCCACACCTCTCCTACTCTCCTCTGCTCTCTTTTACTCCTTCTCTTACTCTCAGCCGGTGACATCAATCCCAATCCTGGCCCTCCTCACCAACTATTATCCCAACTCTACAGATCTCACCGCGACCTCTCTAACCTCATCTCTATTCCTCTACTCCCCTCCTCTTCTCTGCCCTTCTCTTGCGCCCTATGGAATGCCCGCTCTATCTGTAACAAACTCCCCTATGTCCAGGACCTCTTTATCTCGCGTCACCTCCATCTGCTCGCCATAACAGAAACCTGGCTCTCCCTGATGACTCTGCTTCAGTCGCAGCCCTCTGCCATGGTGGTTATCTTTTTTCACATACTCCTCGCCATACTGGTCGCGGGGGCGGTGTTGGACTACTTCTCTCTCCCTCCTCCAGATTTCAACCCCTTCTTCCACCTCAATCTCACTGTTTTTCCTCCTTTGAAGTCCACTCTATCCGCCTTTTCTCTCCTCTGCCTCTTCGAATAGCGGTCATTTATCGTCCCCCTGATAAGTCCCTTTCATCCTTTCTCAGTGACTTTGATGCCTGGCTTGCCTTCTTCCATGATCCTTCCTCCCCCTCTCTCATCCTTGGTGACTTTAATATTCCTGCTAATGATCCTTCCAACTCTTATATTTCCAAGTTACTCGCTTTAACATCCTCCTTTAATCTCCAACTATGCTCCACCTCCCCCAATCATCAAAATGGTCACTGTCTTGATCTCATCTTCTCCTCCAACTGTTCACCCTCTAGTTTCCTTGCCTCTCTCTGATCACCATCTTATAACTTTCACACTTAAATCTCCTCCCTCCCAGTCCCGTCCTATTATATCTAATTTATCTAGGAATCTTCACGATATTGACCCTTCATCTCTATCCTCCCATATTTCAAACCTCCTCTCTACTGTGGCACAATCCACGTCTGTCAATGAGGCTGTTTCTTCTTACAACAATACTCTATCCTCTGCCTTAGACACTCTTGCACCTTTGATGACCCGCCCTATAAGGCGCACAAAACCCCAACCTTGGCTGACTTCTAATATCCGCTACCTACATTCCTGTACCCGCTCCGCCGAACGCCTCTGGCGGAAATCTCGGGCCCTTGCTGATTTCCTACACTTTAAGTTCATGCTGACCTCCTTCCAATCTGCTCTTTTTCGCGCCAAACAGGATTATTATATCCAACTGACCAACTCTCTTGGCTCTAACCCTCGACTTCTCTTCACCACATTGAACTCTCTCCTCAAGGTGCCCCCTCCCCCAACTCCCCCTTCATTATCTCCTCAGACCCTTGCTGAATTCTTTCACGACAAGATTCAAAAGATAAACCTTGAATTCTCTACCTCGCCACCTCTCCCTCCACTAGTCCGTTCCCCTCTCTCTCCTTCCCCTCATTCTTTTTCCTCCTTTCCTGAAGTTACTATAGAGTAACTTCTCCTTTCTTCCTCAAAATGTACCACCTGTTCCTCTGATCCCATTCCCACCCACCTTCTTAATGCCATCTCACCTGCTCTTATTCCTTTTATCTGTCACATTCTCAACCTCTCACTTTCCACTGCAACTGTCCTTACTGCCTTTAAACATGCTGTGGTCACACCTCTCCCTAAGAAGCCTTCACTCGACCCTATTTGTCTCTCTAATTACCGACCCATCTCCCTCCTTCCTTTTCTCTCCAAATTACTTGAGCGTGCTGTTCACCGCCGCTGCCTTGATTTTCTCTCCTCACATGCTATTCTTGCCCCACTACAATCTGGTTTTCGCCCTCTCCACTCAACCGAAACTGCTCTTACTAAAGTCTCCAATGACCTATTACTGGCTAAATCCAGAGGTCTCTATTCCATCCTCATTCTTCTTGATCTTTCCGCTGATTTTGACACTGTCGATCACAGCATACTCCTTGATATCCTGTCATCACTTGGATTCCAGGGCTCTGTCCTTTCATGGTTCTCTTCCTACCTCTCCCTCCGCACCTTTAATGTTCACTCTGGTGGATCCTCTTCTACTTCTATCCCTCTGCCTGTCGGCGTACCTCAGGGTTCTGTTCTTGGTCCCCTCCTCTTTTCTATCTACACTTCTTCCCTTGGTTCATTAATCTCATCCCATGGCTTTTCCTACCATCTCTATGCTGATGACTCCCAAATCTACCTTTCTACCCCTGATATCTCACCTTGCATCCAAACCAAAGTTTCAGCGTGCTTGTCTGACATTGCTATCTGGATGTCTGAACGCCACCTGAAATTAAACATGACCAAAACCGAACTTCTCATTTTTCCCCCCAAACCACCCTCCCCACTCCCCCCGTTTTTCTATTTCTGTTGATGGCTCTCTCATTCTCCATGTCTCCTCGGCTCGAAACCTTGGGGTCATCTTTGACTCTTCTCTCTCCTTCTCTGCTCACATCCAGCAGACCGCCAAGACCTGTCGTTTCTTTCTTTACAACATCCGTAAAATCCGCCCCTTTCTTTCTGAGCACTCTACCAAAACCCTCATCCACACTCTTGTCACCTCTCGTTTAGACTACTGCAATCTGCTTCTTGCTGGCCTCCCACTTAGTCACCTCTCCCCTCTCCAATCGGTTCAAAACTCTGCTGCCCGTCTCGTCTTCCGCCAGGATCGCTTTACTCATACTACCCCTCTCCTCAAGTCGCTTCACTGGCTCCCTATCCGTTTTCGCATCCTGTTCAAACTTCTTCTACTAACCTATAAATGTACTCACTCTGCTGCTCCCCAGTATCTCTCCACACTCGTCCTTCCCTACACCCCTTCCCGTGCACTCCGCTCCATGGATAAATCCTTCTTATCTGTTCCCTTCTCCACTACTGCCAACTCCAGACTTCGCGCCTTCTGTCTCGCTGCACCCTACGCCTGGAATAAACTTCCTGAGCCCCTACGTCTTGCCCCTTCCTTGGCCACCTTTAAATCTAGACTGAAAGCCCACCTTTTTAACATTGCTTTTGACTCGTAACCACTTGTAACCACCTGCCTCCACCTACCCTCCTCCTTCCTGTACACAATAATTGATTTGATTTGCTTACTTTATTTTTTGTCTATTAGATTGTAAGCTCTTTGAGCAGGGACTGTCTTTTTTCTATGTTTGTGCAGCACTGCGTATGCCTTGTAGCGCTATAGAAATGCTAAATAGTAGTAGTAGTAGATCTTTTTAACATCTTTGTGAGTAATATTGTAGAAAGACTGTCTGGTAAGGTTTGTCTCTTTGCAGATGATACCAAACTCTGTAATAAGCTGGACACCCGGTGGATAGCATGAGGAGTGATCTAGTGAAGCTTGAAGAATGGTTCAGTAATTTGGCAACTAATATTTAATGTTAAAAAATGCAGGGCCATGAACTTGGGTTACAAAAAGCAAGGAAACGGTATCGTATAGGGGGTGAAGTACTTCTGTGTATGAAAGAAGAGCAGGACTTGGGAGTGATCATATGTGATGATCTTAAGGTGGCAAAATAGGTAAAAAAAGGCGACAGTCAAAGCCAGAAGGACGCTTGGGTGCATAGGGGGAGGAATGGCCAGCAGAAGAAAAGAGATGATAGTGCCATTATATAAGTCTCTGGTGAGGCCCCATGTAGAATACTGTATGCAATTCTGGAGACCACACCTAAAATACGATATAAAGAGGATGGAATCAGTCCAGACGGTGGCTACAGTGGTCTTTATCATAAAGCGTATGGGGACCGACTTACCTTTTTCAACTGAAGGAAAACTCTGGTATGAGAGGGCATAGGATGAAGTTAAGAGTTTATAGGCTCAGGAGTAATCTAAGAAAAGAATTTTCTACAGAAAGGGTGGTGGATGCATGGAATAGCCTCCTGGTGGAGGTCATGGAGGCAAGCACTATGTCAATTTATGAAAGAACGGGACAGGCACATAGGATCTCCTAGGGAAAGTAAGAGATAGTGGTTACTGAGGATGGGCATTCTGGATGGGCCATTTGGACCTTATCTGCCATCATGTTTCTCTGTTTCTGTGATAACTGGGTAACTAGAAAGTTCACCCAGCCTCCACCCCTGAATCCCCCTGGCACTACCCAGATAAGCGAAAGCTACATACCTGTAGAAGGTATTCTTCGAGAACAGCAGGCTGATTGTTCTCACGAATGTGTGACGTCCACGGCAGCCCCTCCGATCGGAGATCTTCACTAGCCCACAGGCTCACTCAAAACAACAAACATTGGTCAATTGGGCCTCGCAACGGCGAGGACATAACTGACATTGACCTAACTTATTCAACTAATTGAGAGTGCAGCCTGGAACAGAATAAAAATGGGCCTGGGGGGGTGGAGTTGGATTCTAAACCCCAAATAGTTTCTGCAGCACCAACTGCCCAAACTGACTGTCGCGTCAGGTATCCTGCTGTAGGCAGTAATGAGATGTGAATGTGTGGACAGATGACCACGTCGCAGCCTTGCAAATCTCTTCAATAGTGGCTGACTTCAAGTGGGCCTTGCTTTTGCCTGGGAGCTGCTGTGGCCTGTTGAGGTGCACGCTATTGACGGGAACGAGCGCGCTGGGGTTTAGCCTGGGCAGCAGGCTGGCGAGAGGGAGGATTGTACCTACACTTAGTAGAATAGGGAACAGACCTCCGCCCCCCATAAAAACGTCTACCTGATGAGGTAGATGCTGAAGGCGGCCGGTGGGAGAACTTGTCGAAGGCGGTGTCCCGCTGGTGGAGCTGTTCTACCACCTGTTCGACCTTTTCACCAAAAATATTATCCCCCCGGCAAGGAGAGTCCGCAATCCGCTGCTGGATCCTGTTTTCCAGGTCGGAGGCATGCAGCCACGAGTGTCTGCGCATCACCACACCTTGAGCAGTGGCCCTGGATGCGACATCAAAAGTATCGTAAACACCCCTGGCCAGGAATTTACAACACGCCTTCAGCTGCCTGACCACCTGCTGAAAAGGCTTGGCCTGCTCTGAAGGGAGCTTGTCTACCAAGTCCGCCAACTGCCGCACATTATTCCACATATGAATGCTTGTATAGAGCTGGTAAGATTGGATTTTGGAAATGAGCATAGCAGAATGGTAGGCCTTCCACCCAAAAGAGTCCAAGGTTCTAGAGTCACGACCCGGGGGCGCAGAAGCGTACTCCCTAGAACTCTTGACCTTCTTAAGGGCCAGATCCACCACACCAGAGTCATGAGGCAACTGAGTCCGCATTAACTCCGGGTCCCCATGGATCCGATATTGGGAATGTGGGGATTAGTTAGCGGCTTCGTCCAGTTTGCCAGCAATGTCTTTTTGAGGACATGATGCATGGGTACAGTGGATGATTCCTTAGGTGGCAAAGGATAGTCCAAAAGCTCAAACATTTCAGCTCTTGGCTCATCCTCCGTAACCACAGGGAAGGGAATGGCCGTAGACATTTCCCGGACAAAGGCCACGAAAGACAGACTCTCAGGAGGAGAAAGCTGCCTTTCAGGAGAGGGAGTAGGATCAGAGGGAAGACCGCCAGACTCCTCATCAGAGAAATATCTCGGGTCCTCCTCTGCTTCCCACGAGGCCTCACCCTCGGTGTCGGACACTAGTTCATGAACTTCAGTCCGAAGCTGGGCCCATCTTGACTCCGTGGAAACATGATCACGGTGGGTACACCGAGAGGAAGACTCCCACAACCGGCAGCGATGAAGCTCCCTCCATCGATGTCGTCGGGGAGTCAGCCTGGGAGGCCGCCGATGCAGGTACCGCAAGTGGTACCGGGACCGGAGACCTCACGATGGGCGAGGGGCCAGCCGTCGCCTTACTCAACGGCACTGGCGGCGCAAGCACCCCCGGTACCGGAGGAGAGGGGCGCAACAACTCTTCCAGAATCCCTGGAAGGGTGGCCCTGAGGCTCTCATTCAGAGCGGCTGTCGAGGAAGATAAGGAGTCCGGTACCGGCAACAAGCTCAGAATCTGTCCGGGACGTGGAGGCAGTACCGGGCTGTCTACAGTGGAGCGCATCGACACCTCCTGTATGGAGGGTGAGCGGTCCTCCCAGCGTTGACGCTTAGTGGGTGCTGGTTCCACCGGCGACCCAGAGCTCTCGGTACCGCGTCTGGAAGAAGACTGATGACGATGCTTCTTTGCCTTCGCACGAAGCACATCACTGGTACCTCCCAGTACTGAAGAGGAGGATGTCGAATCCAAATGTCTCCTCTGGGCCGGGTCTGAAAGAGGTCCGTCCCGGGGGGGGTCTGTACCGCAGGAACCCTCGAGGCAGGCGGAGACCTACTCGAGGGCTCACCGCTACCAGCAGAGGAATGGACATCCCTCACCTCCGCTCCCGAAAATGATGCACCCTCCGACGACATCGATACCACCGATGACCTCGGTACCGCAGACGTTGAAGCACCGCCCGATGATCTCGGTACCGCAGACGTCGACGCACCGGATGAGGCCCTGAACAAAAGGTTCCACTGGGCCAATCTCTCTGCCTCAGTTCTCTTTTTCAACAGAAGACAGATAGTGCAGTCCTGGGAACGATGCCCGGCTCCCAGACACTGAAGACACAAAACGTGCCTATCAGTGAGCGAGATAGTCCGGCTGCACTGGGTGCATTTTTTGAAGCCGCTGGTAGGCTTCGAGGACATGGGCGGAAAAATCATGCTGGCGAAGTCAAAATTTGCGATGATGACAATGGGCACCAAAACAAGGGAGAAAAACCTATGCGGGCGGCCGAAAAGGCCGTGCTTGATGACGAAAGGAAACTTATCGGGAAAAACTCTCGAAATAAAGGAAAACAAATTTTTTTTTAAGACGAAGCACGCTATGGAAAAGAATTCTGGACACTTCCGAATGGAAAAACCGCGGCGAAAAGGCGCGAGGGGTCTCCTTGAGGCGCAGACGACCGATAAACAGCTGTCCTGAGTCGCGGAAAAAAGAAGACTGGCGAACACACTTGCGTTCGGGCGGGAAGACAGTCGCACATGCGCACTGTGCATGCGCATGTGAGGGCTAGCAAATGTTGTTGCTAGTGAAGATCTCCAATCGGAGGGGCTGCCGTGGACGTCACCCATTCGTGAGAACAAGCAGCCTGCTTGTCCTCGGAGAAATACCGCTGCAATCAGAAAAGATTTTCAGCCTCATTATCCAGATAATGCTGATGACAATCTGGGCTTGGTCCCGGTGAGTAGCACTTATCCATACAGGAGTGCTGCTAACTCAAAATAGTTTCAATGAACTCCTCCAGTGTAGGATGGCAATGCCCTAGTAACGAGAATCATGGCAGCTATACTAATGAGATCACAAGTAAGAAGTTTTTCACCTTCTCTTTCTATCATCATTAAAATAACTACCCATTTTCATCAAATATTTAAGAAAGAGGTTGTAGAGAGACACCTTGCAGCAGAGTAAAAAGAAAAATCAGCATCAGAAAAAGTTTGTTAATAAAGTGGGCTCCTTTACTCCATTGAGTCCCCGCTAAGTTTTAGACTGCATTTATTTCCATTCATCATACAGTAAGATCATGATTGGAGAGTCTTAAGAAAAATAATCCGTTTTTAATTAAATGTGACATTAATCCAATACAATTTTAAAAAAAAGAGACGGAGAGCCAAGGGTCTCCTGTTCAATGGGGGAAAAAAATCATTATAATTGAGTGGAGCATGCTGAACAAAGCAGATACATAATTGTTACATTCACAGCAATTATGTGAGTAGCACATGTTCTTGGGAGGTTGCTTCCTTTTGTTTCATGCTGTGACCCAATAGGTGATCATTTTATCCAAGACAGTAATCTTGAACTATAGCAAAGTCGTACCTGCCACATAGTCCCCAAATCCAATTGTTGTCAAGGTGATAACTACAAAATAAAATGCATCCAATGTATGCCAGCCTTCGATGTGCTTGAATATGACTGCTGGAATAGCAACAAACAGTAGGCAGCCAAACAGAATGAATATTACTGTGGATATGATTCGAATCTTCGTCTGACTCACGTTCCATTTCTGCCAAGCAAAGGGAGTAAAAAAAGAAAAACTCATTATCGATAAAGATGGGTTATCATTTGCACACAACCGTCACAACAAAGAATGTGATTGTTTAATCTCAGCATGATGGGATATTATCATTCCCAGTAAAATAAATGCAGGCATTTATTTCCAATCAAACTGGCTGGTTTACTGAAAATAGCATTTTATAATAACTCATGAAAGTAATTTGGGTCTGTAATTGCAACATCATTTTTCTTTTACCTGAAGGGCAATTACACACCTTATTAGTGTCAAAAATCAAAATAGTTTTTCCTCTTCAAAGTTTTCTCTCTGCAATAGACATAGGGGTGCGTAAAGGGTTCTAAACCCTTACTAACTGCACGTTCTTAGATTTTTACGGGACTGACTCTAGAAGAAGAATATGGTTAGCATTGGCACTGTAGGACTCCTTTTGTAGGTAAACCAACAGATGCAGTTCAGTTATCGTACATTTATCTATGTCTCCATCTTCAAATTACCAGGTATGTTGGTTAAAGTAATCACTACAAAAATTAATTTAAAAAAAACAAAACAAAACAGAAAGGAACAGACACAACTAAGGAGAGCCAATAGCCAACTGCTGAAAAACATTTATTAATCAGTGACCCGACACAGCCATGTTTTATCTAAAATTACCTACATCAGAGGTCCAGCAATTTATAACAGACATTAAGGGGGTCTCCTACTAAAGCTTTGCTCGAGTTATCTGCAGCAGGGCCCATTTTATTCCTATGGGCCCTGCTGCTAAACCATTTAAAGATAGGACTGCTATTTTTGCAGCCCAATTAAAGCGGTTATTTTATGGGGTCAAGGGCTGAATATCGGCACTGGGCTGCATAAGTGCCAGCTCCGCCCTCGAACACCTAGAAGTTAGCTGGTTTCAGGGCAGGCGCTACCTATGAATATTCAGTGGCACTAACTGGTTAACAGCTGCTGAATATCACAAATTAGCCACTGACAAGTGTGCCTGCCTGCTTTAATCGTTTTGAACATCGGCCGGAATGTTTTTATCTTTCATTATTTACTTATTTGTTGCATTTGTATCCCACATTTTTCCACCTATTTGCAGACTCAATGTGGCTTACAATAATACATCATAACAAGCGCCAATCAAGAGTAGACAAACAATTGGTTACATAAAGAACAACTGTAACATAGTGGATATAATCAATTCAATAAATCAGAAGGCAGACAGATTATCGAGTAATTAGTGATGTGTTGGAATTCCTATTATTGATTATTATGGTAAGTCCTGTTATAAAGGAAAGTCTTTAGAGATTTTCGAAAGTTGATGAGGTCGTGAATATTTTTCAGATCCAGTGGTTATGCATTCCACAGCTGCGTGCCAATGTAAGAAAAGCAGGACGCATGTAGTAGTTTGTACTTATGTTTTCATGATGCAGTTTTGCATTTCTATTTTCATTTTAAGTAGTGGCTATTATAGACTGCTGGACCTTGACACAAGCAATTTCAGTGATACATGGTCAAGTTGGGTCACTGTTTGAGTAATAAACGTTTTCCAGTGGTTTACCACTGACTCTCCCTGACCATCTCTGCTCCTTTCTCTGTTTGTTTTGCCTGCGGAAGATTGTTCCTTTCCTCACACCTTCCCTATAGTAAATGCTAACCCAATACTAAATTTGGTAGGATGTCAAATCCTTTTGGGCACAAAATCCAAAATCCCCCCAAAACAACAGACTTTCGAAATTTAAGCTCCTTAATTAGGCACCAAAATATGTGCCCTATTTTCAATCAAACTTAGGGGTTTTAAGGGGGCAATTCTATAACTTGGTGTCTCCGCTTAGCCACGCTGAGCACTAATTCTATAATGGTGTGCCTAAATTTAGGTGCTACCATCTACACCAGATCAATGGCAGGCATGAATGGGCACACCTAAGTGCACCATGCAAAACACATAACTTACAGTGTACTTATAAGTTGCATATGCAAGTTGGAGACATGCCCGTAACCTGCCAAAATAATAAAAGATTTAAACTCGTCACGGGGGGGGGGGGGGGGGGGGCTGTCAGGAAGCTAAGAGCGGGCAGGTGGGGCTGGGGCGCTGGAACTCAACGGGGGCTTAAAAGGTGCGTCGCGGGTGGCAGGAACGGAAAGCAGGGGAGCTAAGGGCGGGTAGGTGAGCCTACGGAAAAAAGGTGCCGGTATGTTGTACTGGCGCGTACCGGCACAAAAAAGCACTGCTTATGAGACAGTCTCAATCAATAAAATATTATGGTGGCAATTTTATAAAGTTGCACCAAGATATAGATGCCACAAAGGGACAAGTATAGTGCCAATTCTATAATGGCATTAGGGTGTGCCCAATGGGTGCACCAATATCTAGAAGCAACTGCTTATGCCATGCCAATGGCAGGTGTAAGTTGCTGTGCTTAAGTATGCATTGCAACAAGCGCATTTTATAGCATTCTATAAGTTGCATGTATTGCTAGGCAGAATGCATGTGACACTCCTATGACCTGCCCACAAGTACGACCTACTTGTAGTTGCACGCTGACTCCCTAATTCTATAAAAGTCACTAAAAATTGAGTGCACCCAATTAAGGCATGCAATTTAATTGACTAGATCTAATTAGTGCTGATAATTGGTTTGTTAATAGCAATTAGCTAATTCGATTTAATTGGAATATACACGTGTGCATTTAAGTGCAGGATCCATGCCTAAATTTTATGCATGAGCTCAAAAGGGGGGCACGTAAATGGGAGGGTCATGGGGGAGCTCCCAACATTTATGCACGTTGTTATAGAATGAGGGGGAATATACATCTAATTTAGGCACGTATAGTTGCACATGTCAGTTGGTGCAAATGGCCGCATCTAAAGTTAGGTGTGATTCCTGGGCATAAACGCTATTCTAAAAACCGCATCTAACTTTAAGAGGTTTATAGAATAGCATTCTTTTCGGCACCAATTTTTTGGCACCATATATAGAATTCATCACAAAGTGACACATACCATGTTTACAGAATGGTGCTTAGCACTTATATGCGTACTGGCCAATTAAAGGTACTAATCCACACATGTGTACTAGTATTTTGTAAATACTGGTGCACAATTGGTGCCTTAGGTTTTTTTTAAAATTTATAACCATTTAAATTTTTACAAGCAATAAAACAACTTGCCAGAAATACAGAGAAAGTAATAAATAGAAATTATTTCAGTCAGGTAATTCTATTCTCTTCCTTAGACCACTAAGTAGGGAGAGTGAAACAAGACAAGGAGATCAATTAAACAGTAAACAGAAAAAAAAAACGTGGTATTAACCTGATTATCCCCAGATATTACTCGTCTAATTCATTATTCCACATTGATCATCTGGTTGGCTTCTTCAAGGCCAATACGGTATATAGTCAAATCATTTCATTGAAAACATACTTATTGTCCAATATTAGTTAGAAATAATAGATCTGATTACATTCTTTCTCTTTTAAAAACCAGAAGTTATTTAACAATACATGTACTTAAGTCTCAAATTCAGATCCCACTGATTAAAGTAATCCCAGTTTTCACAGGCTTCACTCCTTTTAAAGTAATAATTTGAGGAAATATTACAATTGGTGCCTTAGTTTAAGTGCACCTTATAGAATTGCCCTTCACATCATTTCAACTGATTTCAAAAATGACAATAGAACTGCATTAAATCATTTTTCAGTGTTCAGGGATACAAATTATGAAAAATAAAGAGAAAGGTTTTGCTGGCAATCGTTCTATTGTAACTGCAGTCTCTAAAGATTATCCCCTGAAGAATATGGTCATGTGTAAAAAGTGCATTGTTCTGTCACCATAACTCATTTCAAATTACAAGTAGGAAGCACATTTATTTAGTCTCCCACAGAAGCTGATGAGACCTTGTCCATTTCTACTCCAGCTAACTACCAAGCTGCGGCAAAAGGGGGCATGTGCTGGCGTCGGTGCGTGGTTTTGACATGCACCGAGGCCCCCTTTAACCGTAGCGTGTAAAAGGTAGGTTTTTCTTTTTTGAGGAAATGGCTATGCAGCAAGTGAAGCACTTGCCGGGTGGCCATTTCGGGGGCAGGCCTTACCGCCACCCATTGAGGTGGTGATAAGGACTCCCGTGCTATACCAGCAGTAGCCAGGGAGCATGCAGCACTGCCCAATTGCCACCGGGTACACACCAGTACTACAAAAATAAATATATTTTTGTAGCACCGGATATGACGGTGCACTGGGGGTGGGAACTACTGCCAAGCTGCTGCAGTAGCCCGGCGGTACTTCCTTTTTAGTGAGCAGTAAGCCTGCATTGGGCCAATGCTTTGTAAAAGGGGCCCTAAATCATCACTTACATGCCCACTAAGAAATGCAAATTTACAGGGAAACTTTATAAGATCATTTTAGTTTGTATGTGGCAATATACACACATAAATGGCCTTTGTAAAACTGGCAACAACAAAGAAGCTGATGCTATAAATCTACCAAAGATAGCTTGAAAACAGCACCAACATTACAAAAGATGAACTTATTATGAACAAAACATCCAAAACGGCCTCATTTTGACCTAAAAAGGCTGGCTCAGTAGTCATAAGCTGTAATCAGATACCTTACATATTTAGAAAATCCTCAAATAAAAGGCTCTGTTTACAAAGGTGCGCTAGCGTTTTTAGTGCGCGCTAACTGTGTAGATGCCCACAATATTCCTATGGGAGTCTATACAGTTAGCACACATTAATTTTTAGTGCACGATATAAACGATAGCACGCCTTTATAAACAGGGCCCAACGTGAGTGTTGTGTGCACCCTGACTTTCATGCTCCATGCGGATTTTGTGCCCCTTGAAATGATACAACAGAACTCCCTTTATTGATAAAAGTTCGGAAAGCATGTAAAGAACAGTCCTCAACAACTGAGACCAACTCACTGTCTCTCACAACAAGAAATGACAAGTTCCTAGACATGATTATAATTATTTATTGTAAATCATATTGAAACAATATACAAGCAAAAACACTTGTACAGAAAAATGGAAAAGCAAAGTAAAATACACATAGGGAAACAATTCAGGAAAAATAAATCAATTACTTCCCACAATAGCCCACAATAACAGGGGAGAAGCTATATAAATTATTATCAGGAAATAACCCATAAACAAAGAGCAATAAAGAAAGGAAAAGACACATTGACCAACTTTAAGACTCAGCTACTATTACTCATGAATGCTATTGGCACTTCCACGAGTTCAAACAGAAGCGATCAAAGGGACCACTGGACGATTAGCAGTCAAGAAGGCTGTCAATTGCGCAAATTGAAAAAATATATTTAACTTACGAAGGTGCCTACACTTGTACAATGCATGTCAAATTACAGCTACCGCCCGGCTACCGCATGCCCTGGGCGGTAATTCTAATTTTTATATGTGTCCAAAACATGCAGCACAAAATAATTTCTATTTTCTACTGTGTGGCGCTAACAGGGTGGTAATCGGCAGTGTGCGTGCACTGATGATTACTGCCCAGTTAACGCGTGAAGCCATACTGCTAAGTCAGTGGGTGGCGGTAAGATCTCAGGCGCAAAATGGATGTGCGCCAATTTTATTTTGTGACAAGTCCATTTTTGCCCCCCCCCCCCCAAAAAGGCCTTTTTTGCAGATGCACTGAAAAATGGACCTGCACACTTCCAATAGATGCACCTACAACAGCGCAGGCCATTTTTCAGTGCACCTTAGTAAAAGGACCCCAAAGAAAAGCGCCCCTAATTGGAGCACTCCAGGTCTTAACATTAGGAAATCTTTCCAATGCTTCTGAGTCTCCTCAGTAATATCAAGGAAAATCCTAACCTTACATCCTAAGGGGCTCTTTTACTAAGCTGTAGTAAGCACAAATTCATGCTTACTGCAGGTTAAAATCCACTACTCAAGCGTCCCTTGGTAGTTCTGTGTTTGGCACACACTACCCACGTGCTACAAAATAAAAAATATTTTTTAGCATTGGGCACGTGTTTGAGGGTAGAGAATAGACGTGCTCAGCGCTAATCGGTTAGCGCAGCTGCATTGCCACGCGCTAACTGATTGGCTGTGGTTAGTGTGGGAGCCCTAACCACCTAGTAAATAGGTGTCGGTAAGGGCTTCTGCACTAATGGCTACATGCCCATTGGGAAATTAGTGCATGGTCATTAATTGAAGAAATGGAAAATGTGATCATTTTACAGCCATGCTAAAAGTGGCCTCAACATGCAGAAGAGCCCTGTGCTACTGATACTGCAGGCCACCTTTTATTACAGCTTAGTGAAATAGCCCTCAAGAAAGTTCCAGTATGTAAACAGCACCGCACTGATATTGCAATCGGGATTTCTATAAAAACTATTGATTTAAAATACAATAAAGCATATTGCTTGTCTATATTAGAAATGCTGTAATTGGTGCTGGGTTTTTTTCCCTATATCCTTTGAAACATTAAGCCAGGAGTAAGAGCACATGGGTTGGCATGAACACACACTTTTACTGTAGGCTTTGCCAGGAGCACAATCTGAGTGGAGAGCAGACGAAGTCGTGAAGTACACACATCAATTATAAAGTTCAGTAATGTACATATGTACTCTTTGATTTCTTTAGGATTTGTGTTAACATTAATTGTGGCTTTACAATTCCATCACTATTTTTTCTAAGTGGCATTAGATTCTTATGTTTAATCTATGGGCCCTGTTTACTAGGGTGCACTATCATTTTTAGCGTGTGCTATTTTTTAGCACGCGCTAAAAACGATAGCATGCCTATAGCGTGGCGTGGAGGGGCATAATCGAATGGAAATGCCTATCTCCATGGGCGTTTATCTCCGAGAACGGGTCCGTGAAGGGGCGGGCCGAATCGAATTTTCGAAAAAATGGACGTTTTTGAGTTGGGCGTTTGTTTTTTTTTAGCGATAATGGAAACTAAAAACGCCCAGCTCAAAAACGTCCTAATCTGAGCCATTTGGTCGTGGGAGGGGCCACGATTCATAGTACACTCGCCCCCCTGATATGCCAGGACACCAACTGGGCACCCTAGGTCAGTGCGGTGGACTTCAGAAAAAGCTCCCACATGCATAGCTCCCTTACCACGGGTGCTGAGCTCCCAACCCCCCTCCCCCAAAACCCACTACCCACAAATGTACAACACTACCATAGCTCTTAGGGGTGAAGGGGCACCTACATGTGGGTACAGTGGGTTTTGGAGGCCTCCCATTTACCAGCACAAGTGTTGCAGGTGGGGGGGGGGGGGTGGGCCTGGGTCCACCTGCCTGAAGTGCACTGTGGTACCCACTAAAAGTGCTCCAGGGACCTGCATGCTCGCAGGCCTCTAGGACTGGTTGCTGCTATATAACATTGGCACAGCAGTTGACACCTGAAGACTAATCTCTCCGAAAACATCCTTTATTGGAATAACCGCGTTTACTCACAGTTAACTGCAGATCAGAGGTTGTGCCCCACTGGCAACGAGTCTCCCTGGTACTGAGATTAGCAGTAGGTCAGAGCTGGCAGAATGCTGTACAATGCCCTCTTTCAGCCACATTCAAGGTAAGAACTAAGTTGTCTAACGTGGCTACCACAGGAAAGGGAACTAAAACTGGCTTATAAAAATGGCCACTACCGCATGGACAACAACAGGAAACACTACAGGGCACACTCTGACCCAGTAGGCAGGAGGAAAAGCACCATGGGAGAAGAGCCTACCAACTACCAACATCGTGAGACTGTAACACAAGCTAATGAAATCACGGAGCCCAATACCCTATGCCCAATACCCAATACCCACCACAATGCAATGCTGATGTGACCCTGTACTGCACCCGAGAGCCACATCTGACCCAGGGAAAGGCTGTGAGAGGATCGAACTCATTCTGTTGTCATGGAGGTGGGTACGGCATTTGAGGCTGGCATAGAGGCTGGAAAAAAAGTTTGTAAAGTAGGGGGTTTTCTGGTGGGAGGGGGTTAGTGACCACTGGGGGAGTCTGGGGAGGTCATCCCCGATTCCCTCCAGTGGTCATCTGGGCAGTTGGAGCACTTTTTTGGGACTTGTTCGTGAAAAAAAAGGGTCCAAAAAAAGTGACCCAAAATCGCGGTCAAAACGCCTTTTTTTTCTTTCGATTATCAGCTAAAGATACCCATCTCTCCTCGGCTGATAACCACGCCCCAGTTCCGCCTCCACCACACCTCCGACACGCCCCATCAACTTTATTCGTTTCCGCGACGGAGTGCAGTTGGAAACGCCCAAAGTCGGCTTTCGATTATACCGATTTGGGCGCCTTTGCGAGACAAACATCTATCTCCCGATTTAGGTTGCACTATAGGCGTTTTTCTCTTTCGAAAATAAGCTGGTTAGTAAACAGGGCTCTAAGATACACCAGAATGCAAGATTGTTTTTTTCTTTCCACACTCCAATTCTTCTATTTATATTGCACATATATTTGCTTTCCATTTTTGCGAAATTTTTCTGAATGGATGACATTTTTTCATGTTGATTTTATCTACAGTGCTACTCATTACATTATTGCCTAGCGCTGTTAACTCTCAACTGAATCAGTAGATTGCAATGTTTTGCAAGTTTCTGACAACTTATTTGTTTGAAAAATATGTATTGGGTAAAGCATATGATATGAGCCACTTTCTTTTTGTTCTTACTTTGTTATAGCGTAATCTTTGGCTATACTTAATTTCTACTATAAATTGCACTGAACTCTCTTTGGGTATGTTTGCAATTAATAAAGTATAGTAAAGTATAGTATATTTCCATACAAAAACATTCTTCATTTGTGTTTGTCCCTTATTTAAAGAAATCAAGTGGTATATTAACATCTGATGTCCTGGTGAATACATTTTGATTTCATAAGCTATTAAACCTTTTCTGAGGGGTGTTTTTTCTCATGTAAAGCTCTGATTTTTCTGAAAGAATTTTGTTTACCAAAACGTATATGTTGCTCCATTGAAAAATACTAAATGACCCACTAGTCACTTTTTCTAGAAATCCTTATATGGAAATAAGAAGACCCCCCCCCCCCTTCTGAAGACTCTCTAAATGGATGCAACCCCCTCCTGAGGACTCCCATCTCCATAGGCTATTTGGGCCTATCTTAAGGATACCCTGGTGGTTTAGTATAGGGTAGACAGGAGTGCTCCTGAAATTACCACTAAAAGTCTTAGCCACCATCTTGAATCCACAGCTGGCATGGGAAGGAGCAACTGGGGATCGCTCCAGCCCACCCTACACTATATCACTAGTTCTTGTGCTAGCTGCTCTGACAGAGGTTCTTGAGATTTGGATGCAGGTTCTTGCAATCAGGATCAGCTGAGTTAATTTATATCCTCAGGAACCCTGTAGATTTAGATGGTTAAACTTACTTAAGCCCAGTAGATATTCCTGGACCAGCAGTGGATGAGAATAGTCAAGGTCACCTTGCTAGAGAATACACTTATAGCCCAGTCTCTCCTTTCTCTTTAGTATTTCAGATAGGATGAAAAGGGGTTTTTTTTGTTACTTTTGTACCCCGCGCTTTTCCCACTCATGGCAGGCTCAATGCGGCTTACATATACAGGTACTTATTTGTACCTGGGGCAATGGAGGGTTAAGTGACTTGCCCAGAGTCACAAGGAGCTGCCTGTGCCTGAAGTGGGAATCGAACTCAGTTCCCCAGAACCAGAGTCCACCACCCTAACCACTAGACCATAGTTTGGGCCATAGTGAGTTCAGGCCCACCCAGCAGCGGCACAGCTGTGCTGTGGGTCGTAGGGATCCCCAAGCTGCACCAGTTGAAGTCTCCCGGCATCTCTCTTTCCCCTCTCACACAGGTGATTGAGTGTCTCAATTCTACTCCCCCAACCCCCCCCCCCAGTATCTTTTAAAGCCTTCAGTTCTTTACCAGCAGTGAGCAGTGACTCATACTCGCTATTCATGCTGGCCCCATGCCTTCCCTCTGATGCCTATGCAGAAACAGGAAGTTGCGTCAGAAGGAAGGCTTGGGGCTGACGTGAGTAGCCAGTATGAGTTATTGCTTGCTGCTAGTAAAGAACTGAAGGCTTTAAAAGGGTTAAAAGTGTTAGGAGAGTAGAGTTGAGAGACCTAATTGCTTGTGGGGGAGGGAGAAATGATGGGCAGGAGGTGAGGTTGTCATGCCCACCCACTTTGGGCTCCCATTGGGTGTCTGGCTATGCCCCTGCTTCAAACATCAAACAGGGCAGATGCTTAAGCGGCTTCTGTCACCTATGTTCTCCTAGATCACTCCTTGACCTTATTATACCAGCTAGGGTATGTAGACTTCAGGGGCTATCCTTCCAATTCTATATAGTGGACTTACATTGCACGTGCAAATCTGGACTTATTCTGGATTTGCACGTGCAACTTAATCATTTAACAAGCCAATCAGTGCCAATAATTGCCACTTAACAAGAAATTATTGACACTAAATGGTATTAATTAGAATGTACGCGCACAACTGTCTAAGCAAATGCTACAAAGTAATGTGAGTAAATTCTAAGGTCTATAGTTGAAAAAGGGACTCGTGTCCATGAGTGTAGAATGGGCAGGTCATGGGCATTTCTAAAAACTATGCATGTTGTTATAGAATAGACCTGGTCCACACATAGGCATTTACACCAAGTTTAGGCAAAGCCATTTTCACTAAGTTTTACTTGGTGTAACTGCCCACGACTAAATTTAGTCGCGCAAATGGGCACCAAGCATATTCTGTAAACCATGCCTAATTTTAGGCATAGTTTTTAGAATACACCTAGGCATATGTTTTTCTGTGCCAATTTTTAAAACATCATATGTAGAATCTAGCCTTATATGACTAAGGCTTTAGTCATGAAGGGTTATTCCATAGTGTATATTATCAAGAGGCCAGTTAGGTAGAAAAAGCCAAAGGCAGTTACTCAGAGGTGAATCAGGGTTTTATACTCAGGGGAGTATAAAACCCTACCAGATTGCTCCCTCCTTCTGATTGTATTATGGTTTACTAGCTACTCTCTCTTTCTGGAAGAGGCTACAATGTCCAAGACTCATGTAGTGTTCTGCCTAGCAAACACTGATGTCAGACAAAAGACAAAATTACATTCCTTATAGTAGAGGCACTGGGAATCTATGCAAGTTCAAGTTCAATTTACTTGATATACCGCAAAATTATCCATACTGCAAGATTACAGCTGCCCTATTTATTTATTACATTTGTACCCCGCTCTTTTCCACATACAGCAGGTCCAGTGCGGCTTACATAGTAAAAGAAAGCATCTTAGATGGCAAAGAATACAGTAAAAACAAGGAAATGTAGGAACGGTATTATAAATTGTGATGATCATAACTACTTACATTATGAAAGGCATTACAAAGGACATGTGAAAAGAACGTAATGAACTAGAATAGGGAAGGTAGACAAGGATATGATAGGTGAAAGGGAAGGAGAATGGGAGGGAAACAGTAAAGGATGGAGGGAAGAAGATGAGGGATTGAGTATAACACTGGGGTCAGAGTAAGCGTCGACGTCCTACACTATTTTTATTCATACAAGGGATTTCTAGGAAAAGCAGCTAATAGAATACAATACAGAGAGTGAGAAAGGAAGGAAACTTTATATCTTTTAGCAACCTTTTTTTTTTAAGCTTCTCCTTCAGGCTTCCATCTGGAGGTCTGACTCAATGAGCCAAGTTGTGAACCTTGAGGACTGGATTTGAGGATCCCTGCCATAGCCTGTGAATCCAGCTTCTGTAGCATCCCCAGTCCTTGGCTGACTGATCTGGGAGTCAAACTCTGTCCCCCTCCATATCTTAGTAGCACAGTGCAGCACTGGCACTCATTCACCAGGTCCACTCCTATCAGCTGTTTTTAACACCAGGTATTTCCCATATTCATTCCTTTCACAAAATCTTTTCCCCTGATAGTTAAACACTGCAGTCAACAGTGATTTCAAATGCTGATCATGGCAGTTAAATTTATATCTGGATATTCTGCACAGCCCATAGCTGGATTCCAGCAGTGAATATCCAGGTATAAGGTGCCCGACATGAGTTATCTGCCTACTGCTGTTCAGCACCAGAACCCAGATGACTATCTGGATTAGGGGCCCTTTTACTAAGCATCATAGGCGTCTACCTACACCCAACATGCGCCAAAATGGAGTTACCGTGGTAATTTCATCTTTGTCATGCGTCCGTCATTACCACCCAGTTACCGTGTGAGACTTTACCACTAGCCTGGCGGTAAGGTCTCAGACCGAAAATGGACGCGCACCAATTTTGATTTTGCCACACGTCCATTTTTGGCAAAAATTTTAAAAAGGCATTTTTTGCAGGTGCGCGCTGAAAAATGGATCTGCGCGTGCCCAAAACAGGCACCTACACTACCGCAGGCCATTTTTCAGCGCACCTTAGTAAAAGGACCCCTAAGTTAGGACAGCTATTTTGCAGTGCAGGCTTATCTGGATAATTATTCAGGTAACAGTGGAGGTACCCAGATAATTTACAACTTTGACCCCTACCACCCCAGATCTTTCTGTATAGTGCCAGTGTGGTCAGTGAAGATTGTTAGCAGCATTTTCCAGATAATGCAAGTGAAAATCAGTGGCTGGCTCTGGTGAATGGCACTTATCTAGGTGAAAGCCACACCTACCTGGATAAACATCGCTGAATATTGACTCCATGAGTACTACCAACACTTTTCTTAAAAGTTAAGAATCATTTTCTCTGGTTTGAAGTTGAAGTAAAAAATAAAGAAGGATTTGAAGTACAGTCTGTGTAATGAATTTAATGAGGATGGTTGTTTCTATATTGGAAAGTAAATGATCATTGTGAAAACAAAAACAAATAAGATAAAGGTAAAACTGTGATTCTGATGTTACATGTTCTCTATGCTGCCAATAAACATATTTATTAAAAAATATTGTTTTCCGAGATTTCAATGCTCTAAAACTTTTGTACTGTACAAATTCATATGTTATAATTCAAAGAGTCTTTAGGAACTAGGGAATGAAAGAACTGGAAGCATAATTTGCTACTGGAGGCTTTTCTTTTTTTTGATAGCATGTCAAGATCTGAAAAATCTGGTTTTAAAAAATAGCCTACAGAATAAGTATCGGAGATTCAGAGCAAGATTAAAAAGAAAATACATTTTGTGCTTCCTGAAGGGTTTGTTAATGATGTTTTATATATTTATAACTCTCTTTATTTATTTCCATATTACAAAACCATATAGAAACATTACAGAAATTGTAGAAATATTCCAATCAAATAGAATCACAAAATAACATAAAGAATTATACTTTCATTCTCCACCCACAATGTCGGATTCAAGATCAAGGAACTATAAAAACTAATATCATAACATACATTATATACTTAAATCAAGAGCAGAAGTTCCTTCAGTGATAACAATCAGGCAGCAGTTCTTAATTGGGAAGCTACACCAACAGGGCCTTTCATCTGCTCCCTACTAACCACAAATTCTTGCAATTTCTTGGGGTCAGAGAAAATATAATTATTGGATTCAAAGGAAATACAACATCTGCTAGGAAACTTTATGAAGAAAGTAGCCCCTAGGGCTAATACCCTTGACCGAAATGTCAAGAGCTCCTTCCTTCTCAATTGAGTCTCCTTAGCCAAGTCTGGAAAAATACTAATTTTCTCCCCCATGAAAAGGTCATTTATATAATGAAAATATAACCGCAACACATTTATCTTGTCTAATTCAAGAGCAAAAGAAACCAGTAAAGTTGCACGTTCTTTCTCAATAGAAGTCTCTAGAAATTCTGTGAGATTCACTTCTTCTTGAGGTGGCTGATCAGTATTTCTTATTTTTCTTTTTATATAATAAGTTTTTGTTACTGGTGGGTGATTTTCTGCTACCAACCCTAAAATATCCTGGAAATATTTCTTTAATAGTTCTGATGAAGAAATAAAAGGTGAAACAGGAAAATTCAAAAATCTCATATTTTTCCTTCTGAGCTGGTTTTCAAAATATTCCAGTTTCCTCGTTTTAGCAGCATTGTCCTTAATTACTGACTCCATTACCACTTTAACGTTTTTAACCTCCTCTTCTATAGTCTCAATCCCTTTTGTATGTTCTTCCATCTTGTTAGACAATGATACAATATTATTTTTCACTTCCACTGTCTCCCCTCGAAGAGAGGCTGTTATTTGAAGGAGGGAAGAATTGAGCCCTTGGATAGCGTCCCAAAGATTGTCAAGCGTGACTTTATGAGGTCTTACCAGACCGCCTTGCTCACCGGGAGCGTTCCCTCTGGTCGGCGTGGGAGTAGATGTTACCATCCCCGCTCCAGTTGGTATACCTCCAGGGGGACTACCCATGAGCTGACCTCCTCCAGGGAATGGGGAAACGAAGCCCACTTCGGATGTCTCCGGGGCCCTGCATAACCGCTCCGTCGAGCTTCCGGGTCACGGCGGGGTTTCACCTGCAGGAGGGCTGAGAGACACTCCCTCCGAACTGCTGTTTGCCATTGGAATTGCAATTACTTCCGAGGTTACCACTGGATTCGCCGGCGTTTGGATACCAAATGCCTCTATGGTAGGTTGGCGTGTGGTGGGGTTTACCGCCGGGCCCGAGGAGGTTGGGGCTCCAGTTTTGCCCTTTCTTTTCCCCATATTACTATGAGGAGCGTGCCAGATTCCAACCCTATTCTTGGGCAGAAGAGCACACCGAACGCACGTCTGCTCTAAACCGCCATCTTGAATCTGATGTTTTATATATATATATATAACTTATGTAGGTAATGAATTCCATGTCAGGGATACTACAGAACCAAAAAGCTTCTTACTTGTTGACATAAAACAAACAGAGGAGGCTGATGGATGCTCAGACTTATTGATATGTACTGACTGCACAGATACTGGACAAGATCTAACTTTAAGAAGTCTCAAAAATAGTAGGGATAATTTTCATTAAAAGATGTAAAAGCAAAACATAGAATTTTAAAATCAATTCTGGTTGCGACCAGTAGTCAATGAAGCTCCTTCGATAAAATAAGTTACTCTTAACATGGGAGTCATTTTACTAAGCTGTGGTAAACATTAATGAATGCTTACCACAGGTTTAAAACCACTGCCATAGAGGGCGCTCAGGTGTTCCGCTGTAGTTTTGGTATCTGCGCATGCTTTTCACATACTAATATATATATATATATATATATATATATATATATATATATATATATATATATATTTTAGTGTTGGGACATGTTTGGGGATGAAGAGTAGGCGTGCCCAGCACTAACCAGTTAGAATAGCTACATCACTGTGTGCTAACTGATTAACATGTGGTTAGCGTGCAAGCCCTTCATGCCTACAAAATAGGTGTAGTAAAGGGCTCACACACTAATGGGACAATTAGCACGTGGCCATTTTAGCAAAAAGGGAAAATGTGGTCATTTTACAGCCAAACTAAAAGTGTCCTCGGCGTATGGGAAACCCACGTGCTAGTCATACCACAGGCCACTTTTTATCACAGCTTAGTGAAACGGCTCCACACTTATTTTTCTGTTTAATAATCCTTGCCGCAGTGTTTTCTAGTAACAGTAAATGGGAGAGTAGATACTTTAGAAATTCCTAGAGACAAGGAATTATAATAATCTAAAAAAGAGAAGATTATTGCAGTGACCAATTTTTGCAGTTCATCCAGGGAGAAATATAGACATTATAGGCCATTAAAATTTGGGCCTAACGCATTTTAATGTGGGAGTTTCCTGTGCTGTACGCCCAGATTCAATGTGGTGGTAATTAGGGCTTTTTAATTTTATTTATTTTGCAGGTCCTATGCTAATGTTTCCATTAGCACAAGGGACTTGCAAAAAATTAATGCAGGAGCACTTACTTCTTCTGTTTAGGAGGCGGTAAGTGTTCCTGCATTAACTCAGTGTTAGCCAGTTGGTGTGTACTAATGTGAACAAGCTAGCAGGTTAGCACTTCCATGCCCATTCTCTGCCTATGACACACCCCCTCTAAAAAAGTATTTAAAAAATATAGGGTCCGATATTCAGCCTGAGGTGGTATATGGTGTCAGAGCAGCTCACAGCCATGAGCTGACCTGACCCTGCATATTCAATGCCTGGGTATGCGCGATTCCTGTCACTGAATATCAGTGGTCACCCGGGATATTCAGACCTGTGCGCAGTTAACTTTAGTGTGTAAAGTTAGAACAGCTTTTTCCTGTCCTAACTTTCTGCAGTTACTTAGCCGGTTAGTGGACTGAAAATCGCTGCTAACCAGCTAAGTAGTCGCTTTGTCCCCAGCCCACTCTAATCCTAATCTAGGGACCAATGTGGGCTTACTGCTCGTTCTTCCGGGACTAACGCTGGCCTAACGTGGCTGCCAGTGGTAGTCTCGCCCCAAGTGCGTGCCATTTCCAGGGGAAAAGAAAAAACCCCAGAAATGGCTTGCACAGCGGTAACTCAGCGGTAACCGGGCATTGACGGGCACTGCATGGTTACTGCCGGGTTAGCGTGGGAGCCCTTATTGCCACCTCAATGGGTGGTGGTAAGGGCTCCCTATCGCATGGCCACGCGATAAGATTCTCTGTGTTGGGGCATGTTTGGTAGTGATTCTATTCAATATTTTATTGTACATGTTCCAAGTTCAATTAAAAGATTTCAGCTAAATGGATTGGCCCCTGGTTGTATGACTTCTTTATTGTTTTTTTTTTTTTCTGAATGTAGTAACGTCTGCTCTTCTCATGAAAAATAAAATCACTGCTAGAAGACAGAATTAAAAGCTATTTGCTTATCAAGCTGCCTTGGAGTGGAACAAGCTTCCTTCAGATATGTGCACTGTTAATTCATATTCTTCATTTATTCATAGTTTAAATAAAATGTTTTTGTTTGAAAAAAAAATTACCCCCACAAAATCCAAAAACATATATGGCAGCTAGATACAGGACTAGTCCCATTTGCTATCAAAAAGTAGTATTTCATTCATGAGCTATTTTACAAGATTAAGCTAGAACAAATTAGCTCATGAAATCCTGTAAGGAAGAAGGAGAGGACTGTGGAAACAATGTTTTAGGAAAAGAAAAATCAAGTTTTTGGCAGTAGCCAGAGTAAAGGAAGCAGGAAGAGGGAATGGAAGGCTCAAACTTTATTTATTCAGGCAGGATATCTCGCCTTATAGAGGAAAGAATAAAAAGAAAGTCTACTTCTAGGTAGCTGCTGACCTAGCCGTCTATTCAGATTTCAGTAAACTAACGTGCCCAAGAGATCATTCCATTCATTGCAATAACATATTAATCATTAGTAGTTTTTTTTAACAAAAATAAAATAATTGCTGAACTAAGGTACTTCTGATAGAAATGTCCTGAATACATCAGTTTTGATCAGGGGCGTATCTGCTATGGGGCCACAGGGGCCTGGCCCCCGCAGATTTGCCCCTGGACCCCCTTACTAATGACACTTTCAACCCCCCTCCTCTTGCCGTCACTCCGCTGTTGCACCTCACTTCCCTTTGCTGGCGGGGGACCCCAACCCCCGCCAGCCGAAGTCTCCGTCCTTCCTTTGTTTGAGATTGGTGGTTTCTGACGTCCTGCACGCACGCACGTACAACGTGCAGCGTGCAGGACGTCAGAAACCACCAAACCCAAACGAAGGAAGGACGGAGACTTCAGCTGGCGGGGGTTGGGGTCCCCCGCCAGCAAAGGGAAGTGAGGCATGACGGCAGAGTGACGGAAGGAAGGACGGAGACTTCGGCTGGCGGGCCAGCCCCCGCCAGCAAAGGGAGGTGAGGCGCGACGGCGGGAGGAGGGGGGGGTCAAAGTAGTTGCAGCTGTCTTCCGCGAGAGGGGGGGTTTAAAGTAGTCGGGCGGGGGGGAGTGGTGGCGTCGTCGTCTTCGTCTTCAGCAGGGGGGGGGTCAGTGCCGCCGGGGGGGGGGGGGGGCTAAAATGTGCCCCCTCTCCTCGGCTCTGGCCCCCCCTACCGTTGAAGTTCAGATACGCCCCTGGTTTTGATAGATGGTATAAGACAGAACTATGATGATTGCCAATGTTATGTGAGTCCTGTTGGTAGTGGTGTATTGGCATGCCATCTCATAAAGAGTATAGAAAGAATTTGCAAAAGTCAATATAAGGGGTACTGATGGGCAGGGGAAGGCCATAGTCCACCAGATAACATGTGGGAGGGGGGAGGAAGGAGAAAACTTCACACTGCTTCACTCTCAAAAGAACTTGAGCCTGTACAGAAAAGGGAATATTTTCTTAAAAGCACCTTTACTAGATGTATCCCCCCAAATAAGGCATTTTCAAAACAGTAGCAAGAAGGAAAATCAGCAAGATCACTGGCACAGATCAAACAAGGTACTTCAAAAAGAATAGCATAATAGGTAGGAGGTTTGTCCATGAATCCACTAATAAAATTTTCTCTCTTATATGTCACCATGGAAGCTCCCTCATCTGGTATCCTGTCTGCTTCTCTTGGTCTCAAGGTTGATGCCCACTCCCCTTTTCTCTCTGGAAGGCATTTCAAGAGGATATACTGTCTCAAGATATTACAAAATACCTTTGTTCAGTTTAAAATTATGTTGTGTCCCAGACTCTATATTTTAAAACCCCAAATCTCTTTCCTCCCTGCACCATTGTCTCAACCACACATTGAGGGGCACAATCGAACGGGGCACCCATGTTTTCCTGAGGGCGTCCTCGCAGGTCGTCCCCGCGAAAGGGGTGGGGAAACCCGTATTATCGAAACAAGATGGGTGGCCATCTTTCGTTTCGATAATACGGTCGGGGATGCCCATATCTCCACATTTAGGTCGACCTTAGAGATGGTCGTCCCTAGAGATGCTGATGCCCAAATTAGGCGCAGACCAGGTGTATTCTATAACAAGGCGCATAGATTTTAGAAATGCTTGTGAACCACTCATTCCACGCCCATGGCTATGCCCCCTTTTCAACTATGAATTTACACATCCTGTTATATTGTACGCTTAGACAGTTCTGTGCATAAATTCTAATTAATGCCAATTATTGTCAATAATTGCTTAAGTGGCAATTATTGGTGCTGATCGGCTTATTAACTAATTAAGGGGTCCGTTTACTAAGGTGCGCTGAGAAATGGACTGCAGTAGTGTAGGCGCATGTTTTGGACATGCGCAGATCCATTTTTCAGCACACCTGTAAAAACACCTTTTTTTTTATTTTGACCTAAAATGGATGTGCGGCAAAATGAAAATTGACACACTTCCATTTTGGGTCTGAGATCTTACCGCCAGCCAATTTTTATTTTGCTCCATTTCCATTTTCAGCAAAAATTTTAAACAGGCCTTTTTTACAGGTGTGCTGAAAAATGGATCTGCGCGCGTCCAAAACATGCACCTACACTAGTGCAGCTCATTTTTCGGTACACCTTAGTAAAAGGACCCCTGAGTATTTACAATGATAATGTGTGAAACTGAATGATGCTATTTTGTTCTGCTTTTGCTATTTTTTTTCTAATGAATTTAGTGCTTGTGACCAGTGAAGTCAGACTAACCATCCTGTAATTTCCAGCACCACCTGACATCCACTTTTGTAAACAGGAACCTCATCTGCATGTTTACAGTCCTCTAGAGCCACTAATGACTCTAAAGAAGTGCTGAAAAGGGCTGACAGTGGATCTGTGGAAACTTCTTTAAGTTCTCCCATACCCTCAGATATATCCCATCCAGCCCCACTGCTTCATCTACTTTTTTTTGTTGTTGTTGTTGTTACTTTAATCATAACATAACATAGTAGATGACGGCAGAAAAAGACCTGCACGGTCCATCCAGTCTGCCCAACAAGATAAACTCATATGTGCTACTGACAAGAATAAACCTCACTCCTAAGTCAGGGTATGCGGAGAATGATTTCAGTCTCAAACTTACTGATAACACTCACTGTAAAACTTGCATCATGCCAAAAGAGCTTCCCTCTGGAATTAGCAAGATATAACATATATGGGTAACCTAGAGGGGCATAATTGAACGAAAACGTCTATCTCCATGGGCGTTTATCTCCGAGAACGGGTCCGTGAAGGGGCGGACCGAACCGTATTTTCGAAAAAAATAGACGTCCATGTTTTATTCGACAATTTGTGAGCTGGGCGTTTTTGTTTTTCAGTGATAATGGAAAATGAAAGCGCCCAGCTCAAAAACGAATAAATCCATGGCATTTGTTCGTGGGAGGGGCCAGGATTCGTAGTGCACTGGTCCCCCTCACATGCCAGGTCACCAACCGGGCACCCTAGGGGGCACTTTTACAAAAACAAAAAAAAAGGTAAAAGAGCTCCCAGGTGCATAGCACCCTTCCCTTGTGTGTTGAGCTCCCCAAATCCCCCTCAAAACCCACTGCCCACAAGTCTACACCATTACTATAGCCCTAAGGGGTGAAGAGGGCACCTACATGTGGGTACAGTGGGTTTGGAGGGGTTGGACGACTAAGTATTAAGCAGCACAATTGTAACAGGTAGGGGGGGGGGATGGGCCTGGGTCCACCTGCCTGAAGTCCACTGCACCCCCTAACAACTGCTCCAGGGACCTGCATACTGTTGCCAGGGAGGTGGGTATGACATTTGAGGGTGAAAATAAAAAGTTGTGAAACATCATGTTTTGTGGTGGGAGGGGGTTAGTGACCACTGGGGGAGTCAGGAGAGGTCATCCCTGATTCCCTCTGGTGGTAATCTGGTCATTTCGGGCACTTTTTGGGGCCTTATTCGTGAAAAAACAGGGTCCAGGAAAAGTGCCCTAAATTCTAGCTACAAACGCATACTTTTTTTCCATTATCGGCGAAAGGCGCCCATCTCTCCTCGGCCGATAACCACGCCCCAGTTCCACCTTCGCCACGCCTCTGACACGCCCCCGTCAACTTTGTACGCTTCCGCGATGGAGTGCAGTTGAAAACGTCCAAAATCGGCTTTCCATTATACCGATTTATTCGTTTTTGTGAGATAAACGTCTATCTCCCGATTTGGGTCGAAATCTAGGCGTTTTTCTCTTTCAATTATAAGGTGGCTAGCGTTATTGAATTTTCAAAATGTACTTTAAAAAAATGTTGAAACAAGAAAAATTGGTGGTCATAAGTAAATGTATAACACACACGTTTAAGGAAAATGAAATAAGCATGAAAAATCTCAATTACCACTCATTAATCAAGTTCTCAATAAGGAGGAGGAGAAAAGAGATCAAATAATCTAAAGAAATTAGTAAGCATATAAAAAGGAGAAATCCCCTAGTGAGCAGACAAATTAATGATTTAACAGAGAACGTGCCAGATATCTCAAAGCTGCTGTTCAGGAGTCATCAGAGCTACAACTTATTCATGAGCCACAGTCTTATTACTTAGAAACATCACAAGTTGAGAAGGCTCAAAAAAGATAAAGGACTCCTTATAATATTTTATCAAACATTTACAGGGAAATTTTAATAGGAAAGTAGCCCCAATGGCCAAAACAGATGGTCTCATTAAAGGAAATTGCTTGCGACGTTTCTGAGTTATCTTTGCCACGTCAGGAAAAATCCTAACTTTCAAAGTACAAAAAAGAGTTTCCCTGTGCCTAAAATACAGCTTCAAAATGCAATTATGATCATAATCCAACGTCATTTAACCACCAATGTAGATGAATGACCAGCTCTTCTTTAGATGATTCTAGAAAAACAGTCAAGTTCAAACAGAATTGCACACAATGCTCAAGGTGAGATTGCACCATGGAGCAATACAGAGGCATTATAATATCATTTATTGTTTTTCTTTTCCTTTCCTAATAATTCCTAGAATTGTGTTTGTTTTTTGGCTGCTGTCGAATACTGAGCAGAAGATTTCAACATATTTTCCACAATGAAACCTAGATCTTTCTCTTGAAGTTATGTTCTAATGCAGAACGTAACATCAAGTAACTATGATTTGGATTATTCTTCCCAATGTGCATCACTTTATTTTTGTCTACATTAAATTTCACCTGCCATTTCAATGCCCAGTCTTCCAATTTCCTAAGGTCTCCTGTAATTTCTCACAGTCCGAAAGCAATTTAACAACTTGGAATAGTTTTGTGTCATCTGCACATTTAGGGGCCCTTTTACTAAGTGGCGGACGCCAGAACAATGAAAGCGATCCGCCACGGACCCTGAAGAAGGTTCGAAACTTTGACCACAGTCAGCCGTAGCGCATTGATAACACTGATAACGTGTACTGATAAGTTTGATAGTAAAGTTGTTTTGTGTTGAATAAAAGACTTCTGGAGTGCAGAGTGTTTTGTAGCATGAAAGCGAGAACTGTTGCTCTTAGACTGAGAAAAGGAAAACCACTGAGGATCTCTGCTTTACTTTTACCAGTCTTTGTACTTTTGGAATGAATAAAAAGCCAATTTACTTCTACTTGTTCTATTCCACTCAATGCCAGTCACCGGAAACAGCCCAGCATTGAATAGCGCCAATCACAGGAGTTAGCAGGTCTAACTCCCACGTCTAAACATCGGCTCCATAATGTTTTTAGAACATAACCTCTTGTTATCTCCTCATATGTTTGAAAAAGATTTTAAATATATATTCAACTAAATTAACACAGGAATAAAGACAAGCCTACAATAAATAACACTAATAGCAAAATCATTTATGCAAGTGGGAAAAGGCTGGTTCATATCCAGCTGACCCTCACTCAGAACCAAAGTCCTCTTGGGAGTTATTTCAAATAGTATCAAACTGTTTTTGGCATAGTCAACCCAACATTCTAGAATGCTGTTCTGCCTCCATATTCATGGTAGCAGGGTATATTGTTATGTATATTTATTATGAGTATTATTTCTATGTAATTGCATTGTCTATGTAATGGATAGCACTTTGTACTGCCCCCCCCCCCCTATAGTTTACAGTTTCCTGTGATTGACTGCTTGTGAGCTCTCCCTATTGGCTCTTAGCCTGGGCCAGGGCCAGCCCTCCCTTTGTGCACCTGGGAGCTATGTGAAAGAGTCCCAGTCTTCCATGCATACCTTTGTAATCGGCAGCTGTTTTAGGGGCTGATCCTTCCATAATCTACTGTGATTCCATCAAAATTATTTCCTACTCTTCATCAATTGATTCCCAGTATTCTCACACTTTCCCTTTTGAGTATTATAGCTTTTCCTCTCAGCTGGGCTGAGGTTCTAGCCATCTGCTTGCCTCTGAGGTGGCTGGACATGGACTCTGTTTTGCAGTAGGCAACAATTCTTTTCAAGCAACTGAACTGTAAGTTGATTTTCTTTGTTTGCTATGATTGCTACATTAAAGAAGAATTGGATTAAGAATTGAGAGTCTACTAGTAAAGTTTTTGCTTGGGAATGGTTTAGCTGGCTATTGAATCTTTGTGACCTCACCTACTACTACTACTTATCATTTCTATAGTGTTACTAGACGTATGCAGCGCTGTACACTGGACATAAAGAGACAGTCCCTGCTCAACAGAGCTTACAATCTAATTAGGACACACAAACAGGACAAATAAGAGATAAGGGAATTACTAAGGTGGGAAGAAATTTAATTTCTTCATTATAAGAACATTTTGAAAACATCTGTTCCAAGAGATGTATGACATCTAGATTGATACATTGTAACAATAATACAATTATACCTGCAGAGATGGAATTTTATGATCTTCCCCATAAAGATGGAACAGAGAGATCCTGAATTGATGCAAGTCCTGGATATTATGACTTTCTGTCTTTTAATTTCCTTCTTGATACCAGTGTAACTTCTAGGGTCTCCTTTCTGTTCTATCATTTTATATGATTGTAAACCACTGCGTATATCAAAAGTATATCAGTGGTATATCAAAAGTAAACAAACTTGAACTTATCAAACTCCTGGGAGTTAAAAAGGAAAAGAACAGGGAGGTTATATTTTGTACTGAGAGAATGAGAGATTATTTTTAACAGAAAGTTAAAGAATTGCAATCAGGGCTAACTGTGTTTGATGGAGGGGAATGTAGGGAGGGGAATGTTTTGTAGGGGAAAGTGAGATATTGCTGGCTTTTGCAGCAGGTGCAACTTCTTTTAAGGAAACAAGTCAGAACCTTGTAGTTTAGATTGCTGCTCCTTTTTATAACTGAAAAAGTTAGATGGGGATAGTTTGCCAGTGTTCAAGGATATTGTGAATATATTTCTAGGGAGCTGAGAGGTCCCAGAAGGCTATAAGAAATCAATGGTTAAAGCATATATAAGAGGGGCCTCACCATAAAAGGTTCCAGTCCTGTAGAGCTTACAAAGAACTGAGTATTAATCTTACCAAGTTTTTGAGTTTTCTTTTCCTGATTGGGGTGAACTCAGAAACAGAGGCAGTGCTGCTTGTTATGAGACTCAAGCACATTCACAAGCAGCTAAAGTTGGAGTGGATTCCTTTAAACCAGGCCAATGAAACTCACAGGAAGTTGCTGTACTCAGCCCATCCCGGTAGTGACAGAGTTAACATCCACTGCCTGGTTTGAGTTCTGGAGGGTTTTTGATGCAACTGGAGAGAAAGATGTAGTTGAGACTTAAGAGGGGACCACAGAAAAGACTATAGGGAGATTTCTAAACCAGACAACAGAGCTGAACATCTATGGAGCTTCAACCAAGAGAGAAAGATATTTGCTTGCATTGTTCCAGCCCTACTCCCTGGCCTGCAGCCAGAACAGACACAGAGGGACTTTTACAGGAAAATTTCAACCATTAACAAGAGAAACTGTAAAAATTTCACTCAGAACTAGGAGTAGGAAAGAACTGCTTTTGGAGTCATGCAGGCCAGGAAGGGACTACTGTCCAACCCAAGCAAGGCTCTTGGAGGTTAAGGCCCAAGACTGGCTAAGGAGATAGGTGCGAAGGCAATGTTTGAGATCTAGTCAGGGCTTTCTATTGGAAATTCTGTCATTGCAGAAGCTGCAGTGGGAGATATATAGGGACATAATGTTTTTTATACTGGTGCCAACTCAGTAGATAGCTTACAAAGTGAGATTTAATTGGAGGAAGACATTAAGCACTTTTAGAAAGCTGATAAAAATCTGGTCTTTTCCATTTTAGGAAGGTGTTGAGAGGGAGAGAGGCAGGGAGATGAAGAGTAGATTCTGAGATTAGGTTAGGAAGCTATAATCATTATGAGCATGTTATCCCAGTGCTCAAGCAGCTGCTTTGGTTGCCAATGGAGTACAGAATAAGATTTAAAATTCTATATTTGACATTCAAGGTGCTGTCATGCATATCAGAGAGACTCAGGAGATGGATGCTTTTATGAAATTTGTTGAAGACGTGATTGTTTAGACAGATGTATGCGTATAATGACAGGAGGTAAAGGTGCTGTATAGAGAAAGAAATTGAGGAGGAGTGACTGGTTTTGAGATGTGATATGTGGAATATGTTTGTATTACCTGTTTTGTTTTGTTGGTATGTATGTATAGATTTAGATTTGTTTGTGATATCTAATGATTATGTCTGTTACTAGTTTACTCCGCCTAGAATATTATTGATAGAGCAGAATATAAGTTTTTAAGTAAATAAATTAGTTGAGGGGGGAACTCTGGAATTTTTATACTTGCGAAAACTGTGTTTTATTTTCATATGTGTTTATTTATATGACTGTAAACTGCTAAGAACATGCAGTAATACCGGTATTAACTCAAAGATGAGAGTGGTACAATTCAAGGAAGAGGCAGAGAGGTGAGGGAAGCCAAGAGTGAATCTGGGTCACTCAGGGTAGACAGTTCTCAGCTAGGCCTGAGTCCCATCCATGGAGAAAGCTTCCTTCTAACCATCCCCAAAGATACCAACCTAGGTAGGCTTGTGATACACCAGATCTATGGGGATGCCTTAAAAAAGAGTGAACGGCCTTGTATACCCTCCACAGATCCACAACTCATGCCAGCAAAGTTGGTTGAAAAAAATTGAGGCATGGGACTGGCAGCATTACTTTGACCAGCACAGTAACCATGGTCAGCAGTTGCTTAAGTAGAATCAAGGAGGACTTTGACACTAAGCTACCCAACCTGGCAAACATGTCCAAATTCATGTGCTTTGTGGTAGAACACCTATTGACAGTTCATCATCTGGAATGTCTCCAGTCCTGAAGTTCATTTCTTGATGTCTGAGAAATGGAGAGTAGTGAACTGGGATCCCATCAGTAGACTCCACCATTAAAAGGAGAAAGTGTGGATCTGATAAATGAACCAGTTCCCCTTGAACTGCTATTTGATCCATGGATAGAAGGAGGGGAAAGGGACTTGGTATATTGTCTTTCTGAGGTTTTTGCAACTACATTCAAAGCAGTTTTACATATATTCAGATACTTATTTTGTACCAGGTGCAATGGAGGATTAAGTGACTTGCCCAGAGTCACAAGGAGCTGCAGTGGGAATTGAACTCAGTTCCCCAGGATAAAGTCCACTGCACTAATCACTAGGCTATGCCTCCTGCCCAGAGGAGGAGAGGTAAAATTACCAAGCTGGAGTAGAGCTGAGCAGTACCTTAAAAATAAACTTGTCTGGGGGGCTTATGGAAAGTCTGGTGCTCGTATTTATTGATTTATTTATTTAAAAACTTATATTCCACTTAATCCTTAGGTCTACCAGGGTTGTGCTTGGTAAAAGCCAAAAGAGATGCATTGGTCTGTGATAAAGTTTACCACCGTATGAATCATGATACTATGTACTCTGTCTTCAGCTATCAAAGGTATCACTGAGAAGCAGTTTCACTAGCAGATGAGGAGATCCATCAGAAAGCATGCAATGATAGCAGTAGATGGTTCTAGAAGACCTAAACATTAGTGTGACCAGGATCCTCCCTGGAGGAGCAACCATCAGAAAGCCAGACCCAAAATGGTACAGCACATCAAAGAACTGACTGTTTGCTAACTAGAGAAAACTTCCACTATCAGGAGACAAAAGCAAGTGTGTCTGAACTATTCTCTTGTTTAAAGTTGTGTTTTGTACATTTTGCTTTTCTAAACTGTGCTTTATTATTATAGGTACAGCAGAAACATTGGCTTGCTGAAGACCCTTCAGAGGGATCGTACCTTAACATACTGTTTTCAAAGTAAATAATGTGTATTTCAAATCTACTTGGATCCTGTTGTAACTCTGTTGGAGCAGTATCATCTAGACCCAGCAGATGGCACCATGTAGGCAACTATATACATTTGTAGCAGAGGACTTTAGTTATCTTGGATGAAATAACTCTTAAGATTAAATGGATGGCCTTACAGACAAGAGGGCTAACCCATTTTTCATACCTTAGGTGGTTGGTCCAGTTGTCCACGTGGCCAGTGGGGATAGCTCAATCAATCACATGCAACAATCTGCACAATTCATTGGCTTTTAGCTTAGTCAACTTGTCTATAAGTATAGATGTCTTGATACACTAGATTTAAAAAAAACCGCAAATCAGCAAAATTGAGGGTTAGCCTACTTGTCCAAAAGACCATCCAAATCCTGATACAGAGATTAGTCCTGCAGTTTTTAAGCAGTGTGATGTGATATGTAAGAATAAACAACATAAGGGGGACTGATCCAAGATGGCGTCAGGTTAAGACGTGATAATCCTACCTCGGATGGTCTTACCTTAAATTTTTCCGTTTTCTTCCTTAAACTATGCCCAAAAGGAAGGGAAAGACGAGGGGGGGTAAAAGCTCCTTACCCTCCATGATACCTCCTCGAGGGCAAATTCCGATTACGGATTTCACTGTCTCCGTCGCTAATCTGGGCGCCCCGCTAGCCGAGGCAGAGAGGAGCCTTGGCCAGGAAAGTGAATTATCACTTAGCCCAAGAAGCCCGCGTTTGCCCCGTGTAGCAGGAAGTGACGCCGGAGGAAGTCCTGTCCAGCAGCCCGAATTCGAAGCTGCGGTCTTGGGGAAGGAGCACTCCCTCGACGCTACACTGTTCCCGCCGAGTTTTTCCGGCGAAGACCCGAGCCAAACATCCACCCCTAGGAGTAGGGGCAGCATGGATAACATCCAGGTGGAAGCCCGAACCGCACAGGAGATGGCGGATCGACAGCTGGGACCTGCATTGCAATTCCTACCCCTAGAGAAGCCATCTAAGGTGACGTTGGAGTCTTTGTGGGGGGCGATGGAATCTTTGCATAAAATATGTTTAACTTTTGTTTCTAGCTCTCAAGCTAACACTTTAAAGATAGAATCTTTACAGAACAATTTGGCTTCTCAAGCTAGTAATTTAAAGCAATGTGAGACTACCATCTCTTCTTTGAAAGAACAAGAATGTAAACTGTTCCAAAATGCGGACTTGATGCACAGGAAGATTGAAAATCTAGAAAATGGGGCTAGAAATTTAAATTTGAGGTTTTTGAACTTTCCCTTTGTAAAATACACCCCATTAAGAGACATGTTTCATAAGTTGCTGAAGGAAACTTTCAATTATTCTGATACAAACTTCCCCCCAATACAAAAACTTTATATGATTCCTGCTCGAGCACCTAAGAAAAAAGATAATGAGCATACTGAAAAAGTTTTGGAACATTTAGATGTATCTGCGTTGCTCGAGCAATCACAAGAAGTGGTTGAGTATAGATCCACTTTGTTGGTATCTTTTGTTTTTTGGGCGGATAAGGAAGCTATCTTGAGGCAATATCTGAGACAAACCTCTTCTATGGTTTTTCTGGGGGAACGATTCCAACTATTTCCAGATGTATCGAGAACCACACAGGAACGGAGGAAAAAATTCCTGATGATGAGACAAGAGACAGTACAGATAGGAGCTAAGTTCCAGCTCCGATTTCCTTGCAAATGTGTAGTCTCTTATGAAAATAAGACTTATCATTTCTTTGAGCCTTTGTAACTTCGTTCATTTTTGAATGCAAAGCTCCCTAACCTGCCATAAGGATCCAACAGAGCGGACTGTATGTGTTTATTAGTGACAACCTGACGCCATACTTGTATTATAATTTTATATTTCTTTGTTAAATATCCTTATCCTCTTGTAAGGTTTCATTTCAGTCTCCCTAAATAGAGGACTATGAAGACTAATAGTTTCCTATGGGATTCTCCCAAATAATGATTACTGTTATTGACATTATTGTGTTATTTCTTGACAAAGCTTTGCTTTGGTATGTAATTTAAAAGTTATAAATAAATAAATAAAGAATAAACAACATAAAATAGTTTTATAAATATTCTAAAAATATATTTTAAAATGTAATAAAAAGATTAAAAGAATAAAATCCAGTTGGTGTTATAAAAATCCCCCCCACAAAACAACAAAATATAGAAAATCATTCAATAAAAAAGAATTGATAAAATCTCAAAAAATTGTTCTGAGCTAATATTTTCTGTTGTGTTTTTTTTTCCTTTTTATTTTGTACACTGTTATTGCTAAACTGTGTGCTATAATATGACCTTTAAGTATAACAACCTACCTTATCCCTTTTAGATTTTGGTTGGGAGGGTTTATACTAAAAGGTAAAACTGTTAGCTATTTCTTTCTAGATAATTTCTGAACAGCTGTCTTACGGGGGAGCACAATAATCACTTCTGGTCTTTGTTTGCATTTCTAAAGGGTCCTATTACTAAGGTGTGCTAATAGATTTAGCGCGCTCTAATGATTAGCATACGCTAAATGACAAGATGGCCATTATATTCCAGATGAGAGTGTATTATCTCACAACTATACTGTCATCCATGGGCTCCTTAAAGCTCCTCCTCATATGTTGAAACAATCACCATAATCTCACTTAACTGCATCAACTTTAAAATTCTTGTTTAGCAGTTTCTCTTCTCTCCATGAAACGCAACACAGTTACTGCGTTTCACAAAAGCATCATCAGGGGTTCAACTATAAAATGCAGATTAACATCATGAGACACATATACTTTCTCCCCCCAAAAATCCTCTTCATTATTCTACCAAATATTTAACATACCTGAGAACAATCGCACTTTTTTTTACCAACCGTCTAAACAGCGTGGGTTTCCCGGTGCCGGGAAAAAAAATGTTGTCTGTCTTTTTGAGACGCCTATACATGCGCATTAGCTCTCTCCTCTTATGAACACTGATAGATACTGTCACGTGACTACTCCTAGCCACTCTATTTCTTTATTTAGGCCCACGGGGCCACCATTCTCCACTCATATATTAAACTTTGCTCCTTATTAAACATACTTTGCAAAATATCCCCTCCTGCATCTACATTTATTGCACCAAAACCACAAACCTTAGCTGATTCAGTAAATGCTTGCCTTAGCCTCTTCCCAATAGGCCACCAGGGGCGCTTCCATTTTTTTGTAATCTAATATTGCTCAAATGTTGAGCTAACTGATGTTTAATTTTCTTTACAGTTTGACCAATATACCATAGGTCACACAGGACATTTAATAGCATAGATGACAAAAGAAGACTCACAATTTGTTTGAGACCTCAAATAGAAAATTTTTTCTTTTATTTGATTTGGTATTTGAATACTGGTGGTTTCTAAAGCATATTGACAATATGTACATCCTGCACATTTAGAATAATATCTCTTCCCAGTATTGTACTTTTTCTTTAATTTTTCTTCCAAAATATGGTCCCCTAGTGTAAGCAAACCTTGGCATAGCTTGAAATCTTTTGTGTAACCTTAACATTGGCCAATGTTTTACCTGATGAGTAAGAGGTACAAATGGAAAAATACAAGTCATTCTGTCTTCAGAATCTGATTTCTCTTGGGGATGAATCAACCAAGATCTGTGAGCCTTATGTGCCCTTTTCATTGCTTTATGGATTGCCATCCATGGATACCCCCTTTGACCAAATCTATTGCTAATTTCTTGAGCTTGACTACAAAAGTCTTGCTTCTGGGAACATAGGCACCTAATTCTTAAAAACTGACCTACCGGTATACTATTTTTGATGGACTAGGATGATAACTTTTATAATGAAGCAGGGGCGTAGCCAGACCTCGGCGGGAGGGGGGTCCAGAGCTGAGGTGGGGGGGTACAGTTTAGGCTGCCTCCCCCAGCCACCGACCCCCCTCCTGCCACCGATCCCCCCCCCCCCCCGCTGTCGCCGCCGACATCCCCGTCACCACCGCTGCTGCCAGGTACCTTTGCTGGCGGGGGTCCCCACCCCCGCCAGCCGAAGTCTTCAGCGCCGGTCGACTCCGGTGCCTTCGCTGTTGATCTGTTTCTGACTCCTGATGTCCTCTGTGCACGTCCTGTATGTAGCCCCGTGCAGGACATGCACACAGGACGTCAGGAGTCAACAGATCATCAGCAAAGGCGCCAGAGTCGACCGACACTGAAAAAGACTTCGGCTGGCAGGGGATGGGGAGCCCCGCCAGCAAAGGTACCTGGCGATGGGAGAGGGTCGGCGGCAGGAGGGGGTCCAAAGTAGAGGGGGCCAGGGCTTAATCTGTGGGGGCCCTTGCCCCGTGGCCCCACCTAGCTATGCCCCTGTAATGAAGTATTGTATTCCTATCTGTAGGTTTATGGTAAGCTTTTGTCAGAAATTCTCCATTTTCATATTTTATATGTACATCCAAAAACTCCACTTGAGCCCCTCCTATCTGTGAACTAAAAGTAATATTTTGATCACACTGATTTAGATATTGAATAAACACCTTCAATTCTTTCTCCTCCCCTCCCCATATAAGAAGTACATCATCTATAAAGCATTTCCACCATAAAATATAAGGATAGAATTTACCATTATATACATACATCTGCTCAAACTGAGCCATATACAAGCACGCAATTGTTGGAGCTACCGTGGCCCCCTTTGCTATCCCTTGAATTTGAAAATAATATTTATTTTCAAATACAAAATAATTTTTAGTGATAATAAATGTGGCTATGTGATTCAAGAAGTCCATCAATGGGCCTGATATTTCCATAATATTTAACAACCATGCTATCATGGTTAAAGCCTCTTTTGGGGGGATGTGAGTATACAATGCATTCAAATCAAGAGTAACTAAAGTTTCTGTATGTTCTTCCTCAATCCTGATAGTCTATAGGATCTGCAACAAATGTGTTGAATCTTTAACATTTGATGGAATTTTCACTACCTCTGATCTTATGTGAAAATTTAAAAACTGAGACAAGGGCTCAAGTAAAGACTTTTTCCCATTCACAATTGGACATCCTGGGGGTTCCTTTACATTTTTATGTATTTTGGGCACAACATACAACTGGGGAACAACTCAAAATTATAAGACATTTATATTCTTTACTGTGGTAGGGAATCAAAGTGGGAGAAGAGATCTAATGCTAGGCTTGAATGAAGGGGGGTTGGGGTTTGACAAGGGGCAGATGGAATGTAAAAGTTGGTTGCTGATGCAGGGGCTGGGAGAAGGGAGAGGAGGATAGATATTGTGTGGAGGAGGGAAGAAGCAAGACTTTCCTTGGCATCCCTCCGGACCGGACCAGGATTGGACTGATGGGTTGTATTTTGTTCTTGCAGGAAGAAACATCTTGTTTCTTAATTTTTTTTTTCAGTGCTCCACTTCACACAAGCTAGTTTCTTAGGTTTTTTCAATTTAATTTTTTGTCTAGGCATTTGTATCTAATCCGTAGTCCAGCGTTTCCCAAACAGTGCGCTGCAGCACACTCACTGGGGTGCCGCGGCAAATTCTGACCTCCCTCCCACCCGAACCGCTACTGAAGACAGCAACGGCAGAAAATCAAATTTTAAAAAAAGGCTACAGCAGCCTTCAAGCATGTGCAGTCAGTTCTGCCAGTCCTCTGCCCCTGGAACTGGAAGTTGACATCAGCAGGGGCAGAGGACCAGCAGAGCCGACAGCACATGCCTGAAGGCTGCTGCAGTCCCGTGCCCTTTTTTTTTTGTCGCGGCCACTGGGGACAGGGAGCAGGATGCTTAGTCTTGCTTTGAAAATACACCTCAATGTGCGTCTAATGAAAACAGGAGACCGGATGAAGTCAAACAGTTGAAGTTAATAGGTCAGTCTCTGTTTACCTTCCCATTCAAAAAAAAGCAAGAAAACCTATGAGCTGCTGCATCCAAGTTGTCATTCTTTATTGTTGATAGCATTTTTTATTTAATCTCACATATATTTTTAAACATGCTGGCTTGTGCAGCATACAGATGTACAAAGAGGAAGTATAATAATGGAAGAACTTTGCATAGGTAGAATAGTAATTTGTTATAAATCGTAATCAGTGTGTCATTTGCAGGGGCTGGTTATAGGGACACCCTGGCACTGTTTATTTGTGCAGAGAAAAAGATGGAGACCTGTGTGTCTGGGGGGGAGACCTGTGTGGTTGGGGGGCAAAGATCGGCATGGGGGAGCGAAGTTCGGTGTGGCCGGGGGGGGAGGTGCTACGAAAACTTGCTCGGACACGAAGGGTGCCGTGAACTGAAAAAGTTTGGGAACAACTGCTGTAGTCTTTTTTTTTAAACTAGGTGACTGTGTTTTCCATTTGTAACCACAGAAAACAATTCTTTTATCATGTAGGCTCTGTGCACAGTTCTTTTTTTTTTCAGCTGGAGGTATACTGGTGTTCTAGAATATTTGCAGTGCTGACTTTTCATTGCTAGGGTTAGGTTAGTGCAGTTTGAGTGTCTTACAAGATTTTGATACTTTCTCAGTGACTGGTAGTGGAGGGAGTATGTGTTGCTCTCACTGATGTGACATCCGAGTTTAAAACAGAATGTTTCTGTAATTCGACTTCTGCTTTGTACCTGTTGCTGTGGGTTTGATTGGTCGATTTGGGAATGTTCCATGTGAATTAGTAATTATACTGTATGGGGGCAATTCTACAGCTGGATGCCACAATTTATGTGCTAATGTTGCACACTGAATGCTAATTCTATAAGAACATAAGAGTAGCCATACTGGATCAGACCAATGGTCCATCTAGCCCAATATCCTGTTTCCAAACAGTGGCCAAACAGCCAGGTCAGAAGTACCTGGCAGAAACCCAATTATTAGCAACATTTCATGCAAGTAAATTATAGAATAGCGCATTCTGTGTGCATTCTGTGTGTATAAGTGCTAGTATTCTATAACATATATGTCTAATGGCCACAACAGACAACACAATTACTGCATTCCTTTGAGAATTGGTTTAGTTTCAATCAACAGGCACAAATAAGCAATTTGGCTTGCAGGCAGTACAGAAGAAATTAAATAACAATAATTTTCAAATACCATTTGGTTTTTTTTAAATAAATTTAGAAAGCCAATTCTGAATTCATCAGATGCTGGATTTCCAATCTGAAAAAAGGTATTTTCATTACGTATAGAAGTATTTCAGAGCACTGCTTCAAGACATATGGAATAATGGTTCTCAGGGGTGGATATTCAAAGTGATCTAACTGGCTGGAAACGGTTCCTGGCTGGTTAAATTGCTTGTTTGGAGCTAACCAATTCCATTGCGCGACAGTTAAACAGATAGTGCCATTGAAAATGTCCGGTTAGCACCCAGTGCAGAACCGGCTATTTTAGAGGTGTTCCAGGGGTGGAGTCAGCACTTAACCGGCCAAGGTAATAGCATAAACAGGACTGCATAAAAGTTAGTCCTATCTTTATGCAGTTCGCCATTGCCAGTTAAATGCTGATATCGTACATAACCGGCTATATTTTTGCTGGCTCCATATACCTGGAAATTCATTGCTGGAGTTCAGACATGACCCGGCATTTAAGTTCCGGGGATAACCAGGGCTGTCGAGAGGGGAGGGGCAGGGGAGCAAAATTCCCCAGCCCGGGCCTCAAAGCGGGGTCCAGCGCCGGGGTCTCTCTCTCTCTCCTGCTCCTGACAGGACCCAAGTGATCGTGTCCCAACAGGAGCAGGAAAGAGAAAACTCCGGCGCCACAGCCGGTCCCCTCTTGGTGGCTGGAGAGGACCCAGAAGAGCAGACACTGCAGATCTTCCTCCAGCGCTGCTCTTCTGCCCAGCTGAGCGGCTACTTTTCCACTCAGATGCTCATGCTCGGTTTTGAAACTGAGCATGCCCTGAGAAAAAAAGCAGCTGCAGGGGCAGGCAATCGGCAAAAGAGCAACGCTGCAGAAAGACGTGTTCTGCGGCAGCGATCGGGGGGGGCAGCGGCGATGATTGGAGGGGGCGGTGGCCCTGCCCCATGTCTGGTTCAGTATCTCGCCGGCCCTGGGGATAACAGCAGTGGCGGGCAACAAAATGATGATCATCACAGGCTGAATATCAGGCCCTCAATGTTTTGCAACTTAAACTATGCATTTATTCAGTTTCTGTATGGCAACTAACTTTTATGAAACTGTGTTTGGCATACTTACAACAAACATATCTTCTACCCGGGCAATTCCTTTTCCAAATATGGTCCCTAGCTGATCGCCAACTCCAGCCAACAGGAAGCCAAACAGGGGAATTCCCAATAAAGCGTAGATGATGCAGAATATCTTTCCACCTTCTGTACGTGGCGAGATGTTTCCGAAACCTAAATTGCAAACAACTTCAGTTGTGAATAAATTAGCTATACACATCAGATTCATTCATGATACTGGATAATACATATTGCAATATGAACTATCTGGGCATATAACTGTAATATAGGAACATAGATTGATATCACATAGGAACACTCTAAGGGGGTAGTTACCAATATGTTTTACAGGAATAATGCACCATTTTTGCCAGATAATGTGTATTAAGGAAGTAATTCTATAAGTCAGCTAAAGCTAGGTGCTAGGATGATGTGCCCTAAGCATGAATTTTATCTCAGTAATTATGCGCAAAATTGCTAGTTTAGAATACTAGCATAAGTCAACAGACAAAAGCAGGCCCTGAACAAACAGTCTTAGAGGGTCCCCCACCCTTCCACACCATCTGTCAGGAAAGCAGGGGCAAAGCAAGCAGCCCATTTTTTTTGGGGGGGGGGGAGAGACTCTGGGGCATCCATTCCTTTCTGCTCTCTCCCCAACTCTATTCCACCCCCCCCCCCATTAAAAATGTTACCTTTGCTGTTGGAGATGCCAAAGACCCGCCAGCCAAATAGCTCCATGGCCTGAACCTGCTCTGGTGTGAGAAAGTCAGCAGCATGCTTTCTAATCACCAATGCTGGCATTCCTCGTACATTAATCAGTTCATGCATGTGAACTGAGCACTAGGGCAGGTCTTTGGCCGGCAGGTCTTGGGCATCCCCGCCTAGGGTTACCATATTTGGTCCCTCAAAAAAGAGGACACATGCCCCGCCCCCACCACACCCTGCCCCCCTTTCACACCCCGTACTGCCCCCCTGTCACACACCCCATCACCCCTCTCCACTCTCCTCCTCGTCACCCCCCTTCCCTTACCTTCCTCTACTGCCCTGGTGGTCTAGTAATCTCTTCAGGGCATGAAAGAGTCCCCTCTTTGCTGCCCAGAGTGCTGCCCTGCATCCTGTTGCTGATCTCGGTGCCAATTCAAAATGGCCGCTGAGAGTTGAAGTCTCACGAGGTCGCTTCAACTCTCGGCGGCCATTTTGAATCAGCGCCAAGATCAGCAACAGGATGTAGGGCAGTGCTCCGGGCAGGAAAGAGGGGGCTCTTTCCTGCCCCGAAGGCGGAAGAGGTCCACCAGGGCAGTAGAATAGTAAGTAAGGGGAGGGGAGGGCCGGGAGGCTAGCATAGGACGTCCCGCCCGCCCGCCTGCCCTTTTGTCCAGAAATCCGGACAAACGGGCAAATTAGCAAAACCCGCCCGGTTGCCCGGACATATGGTAACCCTATCCCCGCCAGCCATTCAAAATACTGCAGTTGCGTGGGCCCAAGCCCTCAGCCGAACCCCCTTTTGAGGCTGGGCCTGGGGAATCTTGCCCCCCCCCCCCCCCACCTCTCCCTCTCAGCAGGCCTGCAATTAATTAAAGATAGATTACTGTTTTCTCATAAGATTAAGAATTTAGAGAATGGGGCTTGAATTTTCCTTGTCTTATAGTTCCCCTCAAGAAACATTTCATAAATTTCTTAGAGACATTTAAATTATTCTGATTATGTGACATTATATTATTTACCACTTAATACTAGGCAAATTTCTGATGCTTCAGTGCCTTTGGATCAAAATTTTTCAACTGGCAGTTTGAATATAACAATGGTTTTGGAAAGGCCTCGAGATGAAAGGGACCTTTTACTAAGCCACTATCACAGTTCTATGAGGGTGAGTCCTTGGGCCGCAGTTGGGTAGACACTGCCCACCCAACACGAAGGTCAAGAAGGCCCGACTGCTGGCAGGAGTAACACCCCTACGAGAGAGCTAGGCTAGCAAGTGGCTCTGAAAAGAGACCTTGGGGACAGGCTAGAAAGGTCAGGACTTGGGGCAGCTCTGAAAAGAGCCCTTAGGGGCAAGCCTGAAGATCAGGACCTGGGATAAAGCAAAACAGTCAGAGGCAAGGCTGGAAACAGAAGGAACTAGCTGAGATAAGCAGGAGGCAGGGCAGGAATGAGCGGAGGCAGGGCTGGAAACAAGACAGGAATGAGCAAGGTGAACCGTTGTAAGGGCAATGTGGGGAGGGCACAGCTGCTTATATGGGCCCGGGGAACTGATGTCATCAAAGGACACCCAGCCTACTTCCACACTTCGGGCCTAGAAGTAGCCTAGTGCTTAGTGCAGTGGACATTGATCCTGGGGAACTGGGTTCGATTCCAACTGCACCTCCTTGTGACTTAACCCTCCATTACAAATAAGTTATGTAAACCACTTTGAAAGTAATTGCAAAAACCACAGAAAGGCAGTATATCAAGTTCCATTTCCCTTTCCCCTAAAAGAATTACTGGTGTGCATGCCTTTAGAAGTCAGTGGCTACCGGCACAGACAGCCAGGAGGGATAGCTACATGGCACCCTTGGGCACCAAAGGAAGCAGCACTGGCAGCTCACAGTGCTGAAGTCTTGGCCCAGGAACCCCCCCCCCCCAAAGAGACCGTGGACATGACCCTAACTCCCTGCCACAGCCCACAGGTGATTCGGGGTACAGGGAATAGCCTGGGGTCTTGACAGTACCTCCTTCACAAAGGCTTCCACTGCATGGTCTTGGTTTAGGTTTATGAAGAAACATGCGATGGAATCTTCTGAGGAGAAATAGAGCATGGACTTGGCTTGCTAGTTCCCAAGAGCTCTCTTTGGATCCAGAACCCTTCCAGGTGATGAGGCATTGAAGTTGCTCTGCCCCGCACTCTCCTGGAACTTCATATTCAATGACCGGATCCATGGCTATAAAGTTCGATGCAGGCGGGCTAGTGCTTTTCCATCTCAATACAAGCAGTTTGAGAAGGGACACATAAAACGTATTATGAATACGCAATGGCAGGTAACTTCAGTTGGTAAGCAACAGGTCCCACCTGAAGGACAACAGGTATTTCCCAGTGAATCGGGGGACACATTTGGTGGATAGAGTCTTAAGGCGCAGGTTCTGAGTGGACAACCAGACTAGATTTCCAGTGCAGAATTGAGGAGCAGTGTGTCTCCTCTTATCTGCTTGACTTTTGTACCTCTCAGCGGCTTGAACCAAGAGTTTCTGCTTAGTTTTCCAAAGATTATAAAGGGATTTGGTAGCAGCCTCTGCAGCTGACATGGTAGGAATTTGGGGTACAGCCAAGGGCACATTTGGGAGTTGCCCAAACACAATCTTGAACAGTGATGCCCCGGAGGACTCACTTACATTGTTGTTATAACAGAATTCTGCCCAGAGTAACAGCAGTGACAGTCATTTTGTAGTTATACAGGAAGGACTTCAGGTTTTGATTGATCCTCTCCATCTGGCCATTACTTTGGGGGTGATATTCTGAGAAGTAGTCCAACTTAATCTCTAAAGTCTCACAAAGGTTTCACCAGAATCTAGTTGTGAACTGCACTCCCTGGACAGAAATAATGGATTCTGATAGGTCGTGTAGATGGAAGACCTCCTTAAAGAAGTGTCAGGCCAGTGTGGGTGCAGAGGGTAATCCGGGTAGCAGAATGAAATGAGCCATCTTGGAGAATCAATCCAGGATGACACATACTCTGGAAGGTCCGTGATGAAGTCCATGGCTATATGAGACCATGGTGCCTCTGATACTGGAAGCGGTTGGAGTAGCCCCCACAGGCATGTGTGAGATACCTTGTGATGGACACAAACGGGACATGAAGTCACGTAATCGCGTACATCCCTCCTCAGCTGTGGCCACAAGTAGACTCATGAAATGAGCTTCAACATTTCTTTCACTTCGGGATGACCAGTGATCTTGAACTCAAGCCCCCATTTCAGTACTGAATCCCGAAGTCGCTTTGCTTGGGCACCACAGTCTTGCCCGGAGGAACTGGCATAGAAACAGCCGCCTGGATCTTGGCGGGGTCCAGGATGGTCTGAAGTTCGGGCCTCTCATCAGTAACCTCCAGGGATCAAGAGAGGGTGTCAGCCCGTACATTCTTCTCAGCTGGATGGAAGATTACCCGAAAATAAAACCAGGAGAACAGAGACCATCAGGCCTGGTGGACGGGGCGGGGGGAGGTTGAAACTTCAGGCCTCCTGTAGGTACAGAAAGTTCTTGTGATCCGTAGTCACTGTGAATGGATATGTAGCTCCCTCAAGAAGATGGTGCCACTCCTCTAATACCATCTTTATGACCAACAATTTCTGATCTCTGATAGTTTTTTTTTTCTCAGTGGATGAGAATTTCTTAGAGAAGAAGGCACAAGGTAACAACTTGCCTTCAGTGGCTGACTGAAAAAGGATGGCACCAACCCCTATAGAAGATGCATCAACTTCCATGAAGAAGGGCTTCTCTGGATCGGATGACAGAGTAAAGGGGATGTCATGAAGGCTTGTTTCAGGAGGTCAAAGTACTACTTGGAGCAGAAACAGCTCACTGACACTGTACTTTCTACTTAGCGACAAAGGTCTTTTTCAAGACCATGTTTTCTCATCCACTTTTATCAACGATCGTTTACTTTTTGGTGATTTAATATACATTATATGAAGACTCCTGAAGCAGGCTTACCGCCGAAACACAGTGCTGTGTCGAGTCTTCACCAATAAACGTTTATCATCCTTTGAAGTCTCCTTATTTGTTCATGGTCAGCCTGATCATTTTCCCACTCTCTTTCACTCCTGACTTGTTTACCATGGGATCTCAGTGTTCCTCCACCCAGGCAGACTCATATGGTACAGTCACTGCCACATCAATTCAACTCTGGAGGGGCTAAGGAAGGGAATCCGCTAAACATCGTGGGGTAGGGAAGAGGAGAGGGAAGGGGGAATGCTGAACACTGGGGAGGGAAGGAGGAAAGAAGGAAGGGAAAGAGAGATACTGGATGCCACAGTGGAAAGGTAGAGAAAGGGAAATGCTGCAATATAGAGGGATAGGTAAAGGATGGGGAGATGCTTGATGTGAGTGAAGTGGGGTGTGGCATGGGGGCACAAGGCAGCACAAAATTGCTCTCCATTCATTGTCTCCTGTCTCCTCTTTGGTACAATGGTAGATTGGGGGACACAGGGGCAGCAGCGGTCCTACCATTAGATCAACTGAGGCGGGGGCCTCAGGCGGCACTCTTCATGGAGAGGCATCCTTCCATACCAGCCACGGTCTAGTATCTCCCCTTGCCCTTTCTTCTTCAACCCCCTTTCCTGAATCTATCTTCTTTTCTTGTTTCCAAAAGTTGGTGGAAGAAGCGATTCCCATAGGCTGCTCTGCCACCAGCACAGCCTCTTCTCTCTACTGCAGCCCGAATCTCTGACATAACAGAGGCGGGCTGCAATAGAGAGAAGAGGCTGGTGCCAGGAGCAAGGCAGCCTATGAGGATCCCTGGTTCACATAACTTATTCTTCACTGAGGTTGTGACAAGGGCTCCCGCACGAACCCGGCGGTAACCGGACAGTGAGCAGCGATGCCCGATTACTACCAGGTTACTGCTACGCAAACCATTTCCGGGGTTTGTTTTTCTCCCAGAAATGGCACCCACATTGGGCTGGCAGTAATGTCGGAAGAGTGAGCGTTAAGCCGGCGTTGGGCTTACCGCCACTCTGTAAAAGGGCCTCTCAGGGCCCTGTTTACTAAGCCACACTGTAGGCGCTAACTTTTTCACGCATGCTACAAATTAGCACACGCCAATGCTAGAGACACTCATATATTCCTATGGGTGTCTCTAACGTTAGCACACGCTAATTTTTAGGGCATGCTAAAACGTTAGCATGCCTACAGCATGGCTTAGTAAACAGAGACTTTATTTTGATAATCAGGAGCAGGAAGATTTTTATGCCAATGATAAATGTAACCTGAAATTAGGCGTTATAGCTTTTTAAGGGTTTTATCCCTAAAATCTCACTGAGGGTTTTTTGTTCCTGACCTGTGTGTTTAAGTCACTGTTTTACTTCTTTGAAACATATTTTTGAGAGTTATATTTTGTGTGGATAGTTGTTTTTGTTTTGGGTTCTTACATCTTTGAGTATGTAGTAGATTTCTAATCTAGACAGCCTATTATAAAATTACCCATTTTTAGGCAATTATATAAAATGGGTGCAAAACCTGCACATGTTATTCATGTAAATATTTAGAATACTAGCATGTATGAAGAATACTGCGTAAGCATAAGTCTGCCATGTGGCACCCTTCCTAAGAAGTCTTCATTGACTCCCAATAGAATCAATGTCAGTTTAAGCTCTGCACTTTAGTGCATAAGACACTTTATGTTTGTGCACTGGATCATCTGGTCAAGTTGTTTGTTGTTGGAATTGTAGGCTGTTCACTTAGATCCATGGATCGTTGTTTATTGCAGTTACCTACTCTCAAAAATGTGAAGTATAAATCTATTCATGATTCGGGCTTTGATTACTATTTGGCACAATGTTGGAACTTCCTTTGGAGTTGAGATTGCCCTTATCTTACCTGAAATTTCATAAATTGCTAGAAACTTATTTCTTTCTTTACATTTGAGTTAATTTGTTTATTGAAATCATCTATGATATGTTAATTTAGCACTGGTTGATTATGTATGATATTGCAATTTTCCTAGTGTTGGCCTAGCTCTTTTATATATTGGAATCTGCACTGATCCAGTTGTGGCTTATAGCGGAATAGAAATTTTATTGTCATTGCAATATATGTGCAAATACACATGTAAATGACAAATTCCTGCCTAAGCATTATTCTGTAAATATGCACATATCTTGCATAGCACCTATTTGACAGATGAGTGTAAATATGGGAGGAGTATGGGCAGGGCATGGATGGGGTATTCACGTACGCACACACCTTATTGAACAGTATGAGATGCATGCATATCTTCAGCATTAAGGCGCCCACATTCACAGTAAACCTATGGCTAGTGTAAATAGTTGCATCTGAATACTATATGCATACTGTCACACTAGTAACAGTATGCTCCTACCAGACCCCTTCTAGGTGCCCACTTATAGGGGAATTGTCCTCTTCATGTCCACCTGCATTAGTTCTGTTTAACAGAAGTTGGAGGACTTCTCTTCTGTGGATTTAGTTTGACCTGCCTATAGTAAATGAGTGATTCATTCAAAATCATGCAAGCAAAGCCTCCAAAAAGCACTTTGTCACTTGCTAATGATAAGTGAGCACTTGAACTGTTTCAAGTTATGAATATGACACAAGGGAAAACACCTGTTAAGAAATGAACTGCTCTAATTTGCTGTGAACAGAGCACAGTCTAAACAGGCTGTCAGCTTCCATTACAGAAATATTGTAGCAATAATCTCATTAGGTTTCCAAAATAACAAGTAATCCTATGGTACTTGCTTTTGGAGATAATGTCACAACAGCTGAACTTTGCTGCCATGACTCTAGGCTGTTACTCATAGCATCATGGAGTAGATCCTTATCAAACGTTATTTGTTGGATGCGTAGGATGGGTTTTGTAGAGCTGGCATCCTCAGTACTTTGGTTAGGAAGATGTTTCCTGTGGGCATGATACAGAACATCCTGGCTTAGGGCTGCAGTCAGAAATGCATAGGAACATCACGTCTTCCCTTTCCTTTACTATAATTCTAACTCAAAGGGAACATGTTCACATGCTGTTTCTAAATTGTTCCAATTTAGTTCCTGCCTCTCAGCCATCAAATGAAGAGGCAGTGCATCGCCATGATAGTCAAAAACATGGACTGTTCCATTTTCATAACGGTCTCACGTTCTGAGAAACAGTTTATTCCATTGTTCTAAATCTGCTTTACTTCTAATGTTCATTTTTGTGACATTGTCCAACACCTGTTATTTTTGCTGGAGAGTCCTGGAAGCAGTTGCTTGCCCCCATTCTAATGTTCTTAATAGAGAGCAAGGTAAGGTAAAGGGGAGCAAGGCTTAATTTAGGGATTTTTGTTTTATTTTAGTTTGTTCAAGTAGTCTTCCTGGCATTTACTTGAGGTTTCCTAGAAGCAGGTGCTGTGGCCACAGCTCAGTTCCAAAGGCCACATCAAAAACATTTACTTTTTGGCCCCTATCACATTCCTGCATGTTTTCTCACTGATTTGTGTCATGGACACAAGGTCTGGGCTGAAGAAAAGAAATAGCAGGCAGAGCACAGAATCAGGAAACTAAAGATGTGCTGAGAGAAATAGGAAAATGGAACTGTAGTCACAGTGTTTTTTCTGTTTCTCCCTTTCAAGTAGTGCCAATATTAAGGGGTAGCAACCAGGGCCACTGCCCTGGGTCCCTATGCCACAGGGAGTCCCTGACTGCCTCAAATAGAAGAAGACGTAGAAGGGCATTTTTGATATGACACAAAATGTCCAAAATCTGAACAGAAAAGGTCAACTTTGAAAAAAGAAAAAAATGGCTTCTTTTTTTTTTTCAAAAATACTGTTTCGAACAAAGTTTTGTGCTTTGGACATTTTGTTTTTGGTCCATTTTCAGGGAAAAAAAACCCCGAATAAGTGCAAAATGTAGAAAATCAAGCCATTGGGATGTAGAAGGAGCCAGCATTTTTTGGAGACTGGTCTCCCAGACATCCCAGAAGAGCAATGGGGCACTTCTGTGCACTTCATAAAAATGCTCCCAAGTACACATCTCACCTTTGCTCCGTTATCTTGTCCCCTGAGCCCTCCAAAATCCACCAAAACCTATCCCCCCCCCCCCCACTACAATAGCTATTATGGGTGAAAGGGGCACCTATATGTGGGTCCAGTAGGGTTTTGGGGACTTTGGGAGGGGCCATAGTTTCCACTACAAGTGTGACAGGTAGAAAGAGATAGGGACCCAAGTCCCCCACTCCATAGTGCACTGCATCAACCACTACACTACTCCAGTGACTTGCATGCTGTTCTAATAGACGTAGCTATAACATCCGAGGCTGTCATAGAGACTGGTAAGTCATATTTGTATTCACACGTTTGGAGGCTGGGAGGGGGGGTGTATTGGGGGGGTCAACCGGTCATTTAGGGAAACAGAAATGAGACTTGATATACCACCTTTCTGTGGTTTTTGCAACTACATTCAATGCGGTTTACATAGTATATACAGGTACTTATTTGTACCTGGGGCAATGGAGGAGTAAGTGACTTGCCCAGTCACAAGGAGATGCAGTGGGAATCAAACCCAGTTGCCCAGGATCAAAGTCTGCTGCACTAACCACTAGGCTACTCCTCCACTCCAGGTCTGTGCCTGAAAGAGTCTTGATTGGTACAAAAACAGTTCTAGCTCAAAACGTCTTAGTTTTAGTTTAGTTTTGTTCCATTATGGCTGAAAAAATGTCTAAGTCTTAGGAACACCCAAATCCCACCTTTAACATACCCCCAACACGCCCCCTTGAGATCCGGATGCACTGCAGATGAACAACACAGAAAAACGTCTGAAAAATAGGTATAAAAAATACTGATTTGGACATTTTTGTGAGAAAAACATCCAAATGCTGCTTTATGTCACTTTTTAGATGTTTTTCTCTTTCGAAAATCAGCCCCATAGTCCGCAGGTGCATTTTGGTGCCCCCTCTCCACTGCATGTATAACACCGGCCCTGCTTTCAACAAATAGTCCCTTTTATCCACTTCCACTTTCAAATTCTTTTATATATAAAAAGTGCTCTCCTTTGCAAGCAAAAACAAATGAGGAAAACAAAGTAAGCTTTGAATGGATAAAAACTAAAAGACAGCAATGAAGAGAAATCTGCTAGAGTAGAATGTAGAAAACCAGAAAGAGAGCAAAAGAAAATAAAAAGAGAGCAAGGTGGGGAATCACCTTAGAGACTTGGGTGTGGAAATGCTCAAAGTGTGGTAGGCAAAATCATATGCTTGGAGATCATCACGTGGATATAGCTGCAGTCACTGAGACTTGATATGAAAGCAAGAATTGGAATATGACCATCCCAAGGTATATAATCTGTTCAGAAGAGACAGAGAAGACATGGTAGGGTGAAGTAGTTCTTTATGTAGTATCTGGAATAAAAGGAGAGAGAGGAAGGAAAAGCTGATTTACAGTAAGATGCCCTAGAAAAAAAATGTCTATGCGTATGAGAATATTGTACAGACCTCCTACTCGGTGAAAGGGGGTAAATTAAGACACGATAAAAGTGGCTGCAGCCTGTCTACTGCAATGTCACCCACTAAGTAAAGAAGACCCAAATGCCCTACAATGGAAGTTAGTTGGTCAGTTAGAGGACAGGAACTCTTAAAGTGAGGCTATGTCCAGTATGGACTGTTAAATTGAAACATGTCATTGACCTAAAAAAAATATACAGCTTTCAAACTTCTTTCCTACAACATACGGACAGTTAAGGTCCCCTGATAGTGAGCTGACAGTGCTAGCTCAATTAGGAATGATAATTCAAAAGGCAAAAAGTGACTGAGAAACTTAGAGAACTTATATAGATAGAATAAAAATTAATAAACCTATAACCGACAATAAGATTCCCTATTAATGTACAAGTAGCTATGAAAGAAGAGATTAGAAAACAATAAGGCAAATAATCTATAAAAATTAAGTAGTTAAAAAAAGAATTAAATAACCTCACTTGGAGGGGCATAATCGAACGTCGCCGGCGAAATAGATTGCCGGCGATCTATTTTGGCGGCGGCACAACAGCTGGCCGGAACCGTATTATCGAAAAAAATGGCTGGCCATCTTTTTTTTCGATAATACGGTTTAGCCCAGCCAAATGCCAGACTTCACCGGGTTTGAGATCGCCGGTTTTGTTTTTCAGCGATAATGGAAAAAAATGCCGGCCATCTCAAACCTGGCAAAATCCAAGGCATTTGGTCGTGGGAGGAGCCAGCATTTGTAGAGCACTGGTCCCCCTGACATGCCAGGACACCAACCGGGCAACCTAGGGGGCACTTCTAAAAATTTAAAAACAAAATATAAATAGCTCCCAGGTGCATAGCTCCCTTACCTTGGATGCTGAGCCCCCCAAATCCCCCCAAACCCACTCCCCACAACTCTACACCATTACCATAGCCCTTATGGCTGAAGGGGGGCACCTACATGTGGGTACAGTGGGTTTTGGGGGGGTTTGGAGGGCTCAACACTTAGCACCACAAGTGTAACAGATAGGGGGGGGGGGTGGACCTGGGTCTGCCTGCCTAGAATGCACTGCATCCATTAAAAACTGCTCCACGGACCTGCATACTGCTGTCAGGGAGCTGGGTATGACATTTCAGGCTGGCATAGAGGCTGGCAAAAAAGTGTTTTATTTTTATTTTTTTAGAGTGGGAGGGGGTTGGTGACCATTGGGGGACTACGGGGAGGTCATCCCCCATTCCCTCCGGTGGTCATCTGGTCAATTGGGGCACCTTTTTGAGGCTTGGTCGTGAAAATTAAAGGACCAAGTAAACCTGGCGAAATACTGCTTAACGCCGCTTTTATTTCCATTATCCGCGAAAGCCGGCCATCTGGTAGCCACGCCCATGCCCGCCCATGTCCCGCCTTCACTACAACGCTGACACGCCCCCTGGAACTTTCGCCGGCGAGCAACAGGAAAGCCGCGATGCTGTCAAAAAAGCCGCTTTCCATTATACCGATTTCGCCGCTTTTGAGAGATCGCCGGCCATCTCCCGATTTATGTCGGGAAATGGCCGGCGATCACTTTCAAAAATAAGCCTGTTGGTCTCCTTTGAACAGTTTTGTCCACATCCAATTTATGCATCCTTCACACTTCGCTGTATTCGCAGAATGGATATTAATGGAAATCTTCACTCACTCTTATGGTACCTTTTTCCTCTCGTCTTTATCAGAAACCCCTGTCTCCTTTAATATACAATATGACCCCATTGGGCAAGATTTTATCCCAGCATGCCTCTCTCTCTCTCTCTCTTTCACTTGTGGGTGGCAACAGTTCTTCTATGCTCTTTTTTGGTGTTCACACTATCAGTCCTTGGTGGCCCTATGTTCCCTATTGCTTGTTCTCTCTTTCTTATAGGAAGGTTGGTAAGCCTGTGGGTGGATTCTATATCCTGCTGCTTTAAGGTGTCAGTACTCACCAGCTCCACCACTTACAACTTTCAGGTCCTTTCCCTGAGAAAGGATTCTCTTGTGGCAGTAGCCACTGTTCCCTCTAAGCTGAGAGGGCGTCCTCCACCTACAAACCTGTCAGTGTATGTATGTGTGTGTGCATGGGGGGGGGGGGGGAGCGGAGAGATGCTGTTTCTCTATCACATTTTCAATAGTGAGGGAAAGGCAAGCTCTTCAGGACTCCAAGGAACCTGCCTGTACCTAGTGATTGAAGCAGTCTACAAGGAGCAGAAAACACGTCTTCTGCTCCTTGTGTACTGCTTCATTTTATCTGCAGATCATAGTTTCCTCTATTTTTTTCCTAGCAATTGAAAACACAGTGTTTTAGCACCACCCTCTAGTGGCAGCAATGCAACTGGAGGACTCCCACTCAACTTAGAGGGAGCAGTGGCAGCAGTTTCATTCTGTTTTTTCACTTTCTTGGAAGATCAGAATCAGGTCTCCCTAACGACTAATATCGCTTCCTTAAGACACTCTCCCCTGGATTCTATATATTGCATGGAGAGTTGTGCATGTTAAATTGGGCACATGGCCAATTTACATGTGCACCTTAATCGAGTAACGAGCCAATCAGTGACAATAATTGGCCGATAACAGATTATCAGCACCAGTAAGCAATAGTTGGAATTTATGCATGCATCTTTTTAGGTGTATTCTAAAAAGAGGCATGCATAAATCCTAACGTGCATGGCCGAAATGGGGTGAGTGGTCATGGGAAATGATGGGCATATTGGGACATTCCAGAAATTTACACACATGGTTATAGAATTTGGGAGAACGCAGCTTCATTTAGGCATGGGTGTTTAAACAATATTTTCAGTGGCATAAATGGCCACACCTAAATGTAGGTATGTTCCCCAGCTCTATGCACCATATCATAAAACGTGCCTAACTTTAGGCATGGTTTATAGAATAGCTCTAAGTGCTATTTTTAGATGTTACTATTTTTAGATGCTATTTACAGAATCTGGCCCTCTATGCTTAATGGGACAGCTGTGGATTAGACTAGCAACCACTGATCAGTTCAGTCTTTATGGAAACAGACCTCTTGCTTCTCAATATGTACCAGGGGACAGCTGTAGACCAGACTGGAAACCACTGTGTTTGTTTCTCTTTCTCCTTTTCCTTAGCCCCTAAAGCTGGAAGTCAAGGCTCACATGGGCCACAGAGTGGGGTAGCCCAACTACTGCTGTTCTACATGTTCCTTTCTGGACCACCTTCAAGGAGAAATGGACACAGCTCCTCCCTTAACTTAGAGTTTTATTCTTCCCTCCACAAGCTAAGGCGTTAATGCTATTGGGCCACATTCTTGGAATAGACCTCCTCCTATTCAGATTTTATTGCCACTACTATGGAACAGGAGCTCAGAATGTGTTTCCTACAAATACAAAGGTAAGCACATTTTGGTAACTTGCTATAATTGTATTGTATAATTCCATATTAACCTCTCATTCAAAATAAGAACTACTAAGATTAGAGTCATCCTGGACAACATGAAGATTAAGTGACATGAGAAATGAGGAAAAAAAATCTTTGTTTAAGGATAATTAAAGAGAATGGCAGAAAGACTGATAAAAATTAGGAAGTAAAATGGGTTAAAGCAAAGAGATTGGCATCCGAATGATTTAAAAAAAAATCTTAGATGATGAGTGAGACATGGTTATCGGGGAAAACTAAGAAAAAGCTAAGAAAGGCAGGGAGGGCAGTTAGATAAGCAAAGGTCAAAAGAGGAGAAAATAGCTCAATTAATAAAAAAGGAAATGCAAACTTTTTTATCTATATAAGAAAGAGATAACAAAATCAAAGGGAGGGGGTGTCGGAGCAAAAGGCACTATATGCATTACTACATGCCACTACATAACAAAGTTATATAGGATTATAATAGATGTCACTATCCAGCATTACTAACCTGGCATTAGAATACAGACTCTGGCTAACTTAATCTTTTACTGCTAAGACCTATTGCTTGTTAGGCATCAGCCTTGTGTGCGGTTAGAAAAGACTACAAAACATCACCAAGGTTATCAGTGGACAAGGAACAACCACATTACATCACCACAAGGGGAATTCACAAACTTGTTGTTGCAGACTTTGAGGCTTCACATAAAAAAAACACACTATTTACTGATATTATGACTTCAAGGTTAATGTGCCCCTTCAACATGGTGCCTGTGGGGCAATATTGTGGCCCCTCAAGTCACAATGTCTGAGAGAGGCAAAGTTGTTGTGCATCAAGAACAAGGCCAGGAATCATGTTACTGACTCAGCTGTGTTATGATTGTGGTCAGAACCCCTCTCAAACTTACCTTTTTCCTGGTGGTCAGCTTCTTAGCTGGCTTCTGTTTCCTGTGTCTGTCCTTTCTGAGCTAGCTCTCTCTCTCTCTCTATGCTGGCAGCTTCCAGCAGCATGGCTCTAATTGTTTCACTTTACTACAGCTGTGTGTGTGGACTGAGTTAGCTCTACCTCTCTTTGGGTGTACTGGCTTCAAGTGCTTCACGGTGCTGCATTGGTGTGAGTTGGGCCTCTGTGGGTTTCAGTGTGCTGTATGCCTAGGTCTAGGGAGTGTGACATCATCTGGGAGGGCCTTGATAAGGAAGTGTTGTTCTTTCCTTCGGGGCCTTTGCAACGTTTGCTTTTGCTACAATTGCTATAGGGCCAGGTCAGTGTTAGTGCAGTGTGTACTTATGACTTGTATGTGTTTAGCTCCCCTGCTTTTTCCCTTGTGGCTCCCCTGCTTTCCTTTCTGTGGCTTTAGAAGTTCTTCTGTGCTTGGGGGTTAGTAGCCTTCTGTGTTTGGGGCTTTAGAAGCCCTTCTCGGTGTTTGGTGCTTTGGAAGCACTTCTGGTTCTGCTGTGTTTAAAGCACTTCTGCTTTGCTTGTGTTAGTTTCCCTGCTTTTCCCTCTTGGCTCCCCTGCTTTCCCTCTTGTTGCTGATAGTAGTACTTCAGGTTTTGGTGCTGTTAGGACTCGGAGCACCTTTGGTAGCTTGGTGCTTAGGAGCACCTGTGGCAGCTTTGTATTGTACTTTCCTGCTTTTCCCTTGTGGCTCCCCTGCTTTCCCTCTGGTTGTTGATAGAAGTACTTCAGGTTTTGGTGCTGTTAGGAGCACCTTTGGTAGTTTAGTGCTGTAGGAGCTCTGTGATAGCTTGGTGCTTAGGAGCACCTGTGGTAGCTTTGTATTGTACTTTCCTGCTTTTCCTTTGTGGCTTCCCTGCTTTCCCTTGTAGTGCTTGGTAGCACTTCTGCTGTGTGTTTAGTAGCACTGCTGTTGGTTCACTGTTAGGAACCTCTTGTTAGTTTAGTACTTGGAGCACTTCTGTTGCAAGCTTGTTCAAGGATCCTGGTCCCTGTGTTATCCGGTATCCGGTAAGTCTTGCCGGCCACTCGAACCCAAGGGCTCAACCCTTGGGGGGGGGGGTAGTGGCCAAGTGCAGGTGAAGCTGTACGGACCAGTCCAGGGTGCTCCAGTCCGGTGTGTTCCAGTCCGGGGCGTTTCAGTCCAGTGTTCCAGTCCTGTGTCCTCCAGTCCGGGGGATTCCAGTCCAGTGTTCCAGTCCTGTGTCCTCCAGTCCGGGGGGTTCCAGTCCAGTGTTCCAGTCCTGTGTCCTCCAGTCCAGGGGATTCCAGTCCAGTGTTCCAGTCCAGGGGATTTCAGTCCAGTGTTCCAGTCCTGTGTCCTCCAGTCCGGGAGAATTCCAGTCCATTTGTTCTGGCTCGCTGGGCGGTGCCTGCAGTCCCTGCCAGGTGCTGGTGTGCTTGCCCAGCATTGGTTGGTGGGTTTGCCTGCTGCTGTCACTCCTCGTCAGCAGCCCAAGGGCTCACGTTTGCTCCAGAGCCCGGTCCTGCGGACTCTGAACCTGAGAACCTGACAAGCTGCAGCCTGCAATTTCTGCATAAAAGAGGCTCATATCTGAGACAAATATCTGAGACTCATATCTGTTTGCTTTACATCTGATCTGAAGTACTGCCCCTGCCTGATGGCCTGCCTGAGGAACACTCTGCCACCTGCTGGACATCATGTGCCATCACTGTCCAAGTTATATAATTGCTAAGTAATCACTGGGGTTAAGATGTGGCAATATTAGAAGCCTACTTTAGAGTCTGATATGCTTTTGCTCTGAGCTGTTTCTATGATAAGATCATCATTGTCATTAGCTTTTCCTTTCATTTTGTTCTTGCTGCTATGTAAATAAATATGCAATCAATTTTTATAATATCTTTGGGGTGTTGTGTCAATATTTGTTAGTATATCTTGGGCATAGGTGGTTGGTGGTCCAACTGTTTGGGGAGGGTAAAGGGGCGGGGTTAGGGTGGGGCCAGGGGCGGAGCTTACATCCATAATTGTCTGACAACACACAGAAAAAAAATAAGTAAAAATAAAATAGTCACAATTAATACCTTTTATTAAATTTAGATATTAGATATATATCATATGAAAAAGAATAAAATGGTTGCTCAAAGCATATACTAACCACAATTGCTCAACTGCAAAACACTACGCACAACTTTGTGCAAAAACACACTCAGAACCTTACTGTACCATAAATATCACACTGGGCAGAACCTAATACACCAATATACCACCCATATGGAAAATGCAGACCATCAACAATTTGTAACAAGGAATCATAATATCACAATTCTCACGTAGAGCCACAAAACACTCTTTTAGGGTGGATAGTGTTCACAATGAGCTCCTTTTATTAACGATCATATGTAGATCCTTCAAGAGGTAGTATGTCATGATTTAGGCTCTACTCCCTTTCTGATGTTTTGGTGCCACCTCAGTAAGGCCAACACACAATCTCTCTACTGCAAAACACTATACACAAACTTGTGCAAAAACTCACTCATAACCTTACCAAACCATAACAGCACTAATTCCAAGGACAGGACAAGCTACAACCTTATGCATGGAAAGGCAGCACTATAATTACACTGGGCTCTAAAACACCAGTACACAACCTAGTGAAACAAAAAAAACAAAACAAAACAAAAAAAAGAGCTGCAAATACTACACGCTAGCAGAATACTGCATCTTGATCACACATGAAAAACACATGGCACAACAGATATGAAGGCAAAATACTGAACTCGAAAGTTACCTCAAGAAGTCAGACTCAGCATGCTGCAATACTAGAAAAATTGAAGCTTGCATGCAAAATATCACAGATGCACATTTCCAAAAGCTGACATACTCCAATTAATAAATTCTGAATAAAAAAATGTTTTCAACCTTTGCTGTCTGAGCATTTAGTTTTTCTATTAGCTTTGGTCCCAGTGTCTTCTGTTTTATGCAGTGTCAAAACCTCATACTGAATCTGATGCATTACATGCAGTCAATGTAATGTTTTTTGTTTGTTTTTTAACATTGGTCTTAACATCTGCAAACCTGTTACCTGCAATAATCATTCTGGCTACTGCATTCTGAATCACCTGAAGTGCTCCAACCTATGATTTAGCTATTCCTAAGTACAAAGCATTTCAATAATCCAATCTAGTTAAAATTACACATTGTACCATGATCCGAAAGTCATAAGAACACAACACTGGTTTTAATTTAAAAACAGATCTCAACCTGCCCCACCTGTTCCTTAAAAGATAGATGGGCATCCAAAATGACACCCAAACTTCTCATAAGTACATAAGTACATAAGTAATGCCATACTGGGAAAAGACCAAGGGTCCATCGAGCCCAGCATCTTGTCCACGACAGCGGCCAATCCAGGCCAAGGGCACCTGGCAAGCTTCCCAAACGTACAAACATTCTATACATGTTATTCCTGGGATTTTGGATTTTTCCAAGTCCGTTTAGTAGCAGTTTATGGACTTGTCCTTTAGGAAACCGTCCAACCCTTTTTTAAACTCTGCTAAGCTAACCGCCTTCACCACATTTTCCGGCAATGAATTCCAGAATTTAATTACACGTTGGGTGAAGAAAAATTTTCTCTGATTTGTTTTAAATTTACTACACTGTAGTTTAATCGCATGCCCCCTAGTCCTAGTATTTTTGGAAAGCGTGAACAGACGCTTCACATCCACCTGTTCCACTCCACTCATTATTTTATATACCTCTATCATGTCTCCCCTCAGCCGTCTCTTCTCCAAGCTGAATAGCCCTAGCCTCCTTAGTCTTTCTTCATAGGGAAGTCGTCCCATCCCCGCTATCATTTTAGTCGCCCTTCGCTGCACCTTTTCCAATTCTACTATATCTTTCTTGAGATGCGGCGACCAGAATTGAACACAATACTCAAGGTGTGGTCGCACCATGGAGTGATACAACGGCATTATAACATCCTCACACCTGTTTTCCATACCTTTCCTAATAATACCCAACATTCTATTCGCTTTCCTAGCCGCAGCAGCACACTGAGCAGAAGGTTTCAGTGTGTTATCGACGACGACACCCAGATCCCTTTCTTGGTCCGTAACTCCTAACGGAGTTTTTTTATATTTTTTATATTTTTCCATAATTTATACAGTCACATTCCCCAGTTACACCCAAAATGATCTCATTTGCTGTTGTGCAAGTACCAATACATCATTCATTCAACAAACAACTAACATCTAGTAAATGCTTCGTATTCTTCCCAATCATCACTATTTCAGCTTTCATCAGATTCAGCAATAATTTATTAGTTTCCTTCCAGCCCCCCCCCCCCCCCCACACGCAATTCATATAACTTTTCACTTTCTCAGATACGTCCTCTCCTGATATTATGGGGAAGAAAAACTGTACATCTTTTGCATACATTCTCTAACTCACTTGCATTTCACTCAAGAGATTCCCCAATGATGACATGTATAGGTTAAACAACAAAGCTGACAGTGCAGAGCGTTGTGGCACTCCCATTGGTACTGGATATCTAGATCGTACAAACTCCTTAATTCGTACCTGCATCACTCTATCATTCAAGTATGACTGGAGTCCCTCAGCTCCCCGACAGCCCTCCTTCCTGCCCCCCTTCGTGTTTACCACTTTTACTTTCCATGCCAGCGACGTCAGTCAAGAAGAAGGCACTGTGGGCTTGCCTCTTGCTTCTCTTCCCTATTCACACAGTGTCCCACCCTCGCGGAAACAAGAAATGCATCATCAGGTGGGACACTGTGTGAAGAGGGAAGAGAGAAGCTGGAGGCAAGCCTGCAGTGCCTTCTTCTTGACTGACGTCACTGCAACAAAAAGTAAAAGGGTGTGTGTGTGCGCGCGCGCGGGGCGGAGAGAAGGAGGACTGCCGGTTGGGGAGCTGAGGAAGGAAGAAGGGACCACTGTCTGAGAGCTGCCAGCACTTCGCTTGGGGCGGAGGGCAGCAGCATCGGCGAGGGGAAGCTCACGGTTGGGCTGGGGAGGCTTAGCCTCCCCAAGTCTCTTATACGGGGTGCCTATGATCTTGGGCATTTGGACTAAGATCTGTAGATAAAGGGAATATAGTTACTTTCCAACAGTACATTGTCTAATACCAAAGTGCAGATTTTTTATATTTTTCCATAATTTATACAGAGTCACATTCCCCAGTTACACCCAAAATGGTATAATTTCTGTAAGCCCCACAGATTGGAGGTTCCATCAAGATAAGAGATCAGATAACAAGATCTTTTGTCAGATAAGAACAACCCGCACCCCGTGTTGAATACTTAGGGTTTGGGGTTTTAAGCTAGGTTTTCTTTCACTATAAAACTATGTTAGCACAAGCTGCTAGAGGTTTGGAGCTCTTCACATACTATATTACCATTGTTTATAATACACTGGGAACATATTTGTTAAACAAATCTGCTTTGGCAGTTTTCCCAGAAAAAGAGTCCTTGACTTTAAGGCTTTTTTCTGAATAGAAAATAAATCAAAAGAGACTGCCAAAGGTAAAGAGCACCTTGTTTTAGGACTCTAGATATTACAGAGACAGCACTGTTTCATACATCCATAAGTGCAAGTGCCTATTTACTGTATAAGATTTGTACACAATAAAATGCAAGTGATAGAGCTCCCCCCATCAGAACAATTAATGCAAGTGATAAATTAATACTAACAAATCTTTAGTTTGACTTAGATGCTCCCAAATATTAGCAAATTGCTATGCTATACAATATGATTCTTATATTCCGCTAAGTTCAAAAGAGATTCTAAGCAGATTACAAACAATAAGTTCTTCTTCAGGGGAATTTACAATTGCATATCTAATACATTGAAACTAAAAAAAACATCTTTCTCATCAATTGCACATCTAAAACATTAATTACAGTTGCATATCTAATACATTGAAACTAAAAAGCAAGAAAAGAAACACTGCTGTTATTAATGAAATGGTGCTTCTGCTTTCTCATTTCGTTGCCATAATTACCTTCTCCTGGCATACAGTCAATTCCAAGTAGCAGCATATTTGCTTATCTTAGTTTCAAGTAAGCCAGCATTCAGGATGGTAGGGGTTGCCTTTAGAGTTCATTATCTTCCTGCCATTTTCCCTAGTTATGTTAATTATTAGAGGAAGAGGTCTGCAAACATATGCAGATTTATCTGTGCATGGGTATGGCTGCAGCCAGCAGATGTGGGCAAACTGACAAGGGAGCACATAGACCTCTTGAAAAAGCTTAAAGATTTTCTGAACCCATGGAATGCTTTGATGAGTGGCAGGCATTGTTTTTGAGGTCTCAGTAAAGGCAGGAATCATGGGAAATAAATTTAAGCAATACATAGTTAAATGGGGTGCAGGTCCAATAGGTGATGAGCCAGACCTATGGGCCTGTGATTAGGGATAGTGAATCAAACATGTAAACTGGAACCAGAAAGTGTCTGAGATAAACAGACAGGGAAAATAATCTCTGAGTAGTCTAAAGGGCTCACTATTGAAAGCTTGCATTTAATTACATGGAACCTGAGTTTGAGATGCTGTCTATGTCGCTTCCTATTATTTCTCCCTTCCAAAGAAGCAATCTTCTATCTTAGATTCTGTCAGCAAACAGTCTCAGAGTTTGCTGCCTTAATGAGAGCACTGAAGTCTGTCACTAAGTGTGACTTCCTTCTCAATAGGGAGAAAGAGTCACAATGCAGCTTGGTTTCTTTCCTTAGGGAAGAAACCACTGTATGTGAGCTCACAGGAGATGCAAAGATAGGGGATTATTGTGAGTTCAAACAGATAATGCCAGTCTCTATTCCCATACTGAAGGGCAGTGCCAGTGTGCCCGTCCCTCTTTTACTGAGTACAGGGAAAAGTTCTTTTTTAATAATAGATCTACTGCAAGCCTCCATGTGTGAGATCAACAGTGTTACTTTACCTCTAGTGTAAACAGACAGAATTCCAAGACAGAGAAACTCTGACAAGATGTTAAAACAAACCTCTGAGACTGAGGGAGAAAGCACAGCTCATGGCTCCCCTGCATTTAGGGGGAGCTGTTACTGTGATCTCACCAGAGTGTGATTCAATTGAACTCATATTTCTTCTAAGTAGTGCCTTAAACAAAATCAGGGAAGGCATCAGCTTCTCTCCCTCCCAGAGACAGTGCTGTTATTAAACTATCTGAGCCTAGGGTTACCATACGTCCGGATTTACCCGGACATGTCCTCTTTTTGAGGACATGTCCGGGCGTCCGGACGGATTTGGCCAGCCTGCCCGTTTGTCCGGATTTCTGGACAAACGGGCTGGCTGGCAGGGGCGGGACTCCCCCTCCCCTCCCCTCCCCTTACTCTACTATCCCTGGTGGTCTAGAGGTACCTCTTCGTCTTCGGGGCAGGAAAGAGCCCCATCTTTCCTGCCCGGAGCGCTGCTGCTAGCTGCCCTGCATACTGTGAATCCAGCTCTCGGCGTTTCAAAATGGCCGCCGAGAGTTGAAACAGCCTTGCGAGATTTCAACTCTCGGCGGCCATTTTGAAACGTCGAGAGCCGGACTCACAGGATGCAGGCCAGCTGAGCTGGCAGCAGTGCTCCGGGCAGGAAAGAGGGGGCTCTTTCCTGCCCCGAAGAGGTACCTCTAGACCACCAGGGATAGTAGAGTAAGGGGAGGGGAGGTGACGGGGGAGGAGTGGAGATGACGGGAGAGGGAAGGTGAAGGGGGAGGAGGGGGTGACAGGGGGAGGGGAATATGTGTCAGGGGCGGGGCGAGTGCATGAAAGGGGTGGGGCAGGAGCGTGAAAGGGACGGGGCAAGCGTCCTCTTTTTATGAGGACAAAAAATGGTAACCCTATCTGAGCCCAGCCATACAGAAGTTATAATAATGCAGGAGTTAGAGGGAGGATGGGCTATGCCAGTGTCTCTTGTGCCCAATGAGTTGGGGAAGGATCTTCAGCATGATATTAGTGAGGACAGCAGCATAGACTCAGACATAGAAAATAATATTTTTTAGTTCAGCCCATTTGATAAAACTAACAAACACTTTGTCAAACGCTGTTTCCCTTTCAGAAAGAAATACTGTTCCACAGCCTACTCAGAATCGGTCTGTTGTTAAGTATCAACAGTTCTTTAAAGCAAACTGCACTAAACACTGTATCTCTTTCCTCCAAGACACATATACAAGTAAATCAAAACAAACACCCAGGCCATACAAATCAGCTTAAATTTCCTTCAGTGGACAAGTCAGCGAAGTCAGGCAGAATAAAGGAGAACAGACTAAACACCCTAGATAAAGGAAGTGGAGTTAGGAATACTGTGCCATAGGCTGCAGATGGCACATTGACTCCCACTGACCCAGAATACATCAGCTGTATAATCTAGAGGATATATGTTGCCAAATAGCTGCCTGCCCATACATAAATAGGTACCTCAATTAAAATGAACTCTTTCTTTTCCTTCCCCAAGGTAAGCATGATAGCCATGGAAAAAGAACAGAGCCTCACTAAGTTGTAAGTACAGAGAGAACCTGACTAAAGAATATTTTTACAGTAGAGCAAGTAATCAAAATTAATGCCTTCATAATGTTAGATTAATGTCATAGTCTGTATTCATTGCAAACTAAATTGAAGATCCTACAGAAGAATAATCCATTTAAGAAGAACATTTCATTGTGGAATAGATTTATTGATGATGTTGTAATGATATAGGCAGGTGAGGAGGGGGGGACTTTTGGAATTTTATACATTGTTAAATACAAGGGATAAAAATCTTAAGTTCCAGATTAATTATGATAAGGAAGAGCTACCATTTTGGACATCATTATTAAGTATAACCACACTATATTGTAAACCTTCTGATACCAACAAACTGCTACCTTAAGAAAGTTGCCACAGTCAAGCTCTCAAATGTAACCTGCCATATAACCAGTTCTTGCGGGTAAAAAGGATTAGTTCTGACAAGGTTGATATGGAGAATCAAAGGCCATGGCTAAAAGGTTTCTTGATACGGGATATCCCATTAGACATGTGAAGGTGGAATAGTTAGGTCTTGAAAGTTAAAGGCTTTTAAAGATACAATTGAAAAGAGATAATAGTAAGGTTGTATGTACACTTTTTTATGATCATTAAGATGACATTATTAAACTAATAAGAAAGAATTGACCGATAATTCATAATATTCCTTACCTTGCAGACAAAGAATTGTTAGTTGCCTTTAAAAGGAATAGGAACTTAAAGGGCCTTCTTTCTCCATCAACACCTCCAATATTACAAAAAAAGAGAGGCCGATATTCAGAAGGATAGGGCTGATAAAACAGCACAGGAAAACCCACTGGTTGAACGTAAGCGTGAACAATAATATAGGTTTGAAGAATTATGCTTTATGGTATTGTTAAAGATCTATCCACAAATTATGGCTTTTAAATAAGATTGACTTTCATTTTTATTGATTTGGCATAATTATTTTTTGGTTGTTAGTAACCTCAAAGTTTCTATTACAGTGCTGCAGAACATCACTATTCACATGGCCAACAGGAAAATGATGAACAGGGGAGCTGGGGCTAAGTGACAGTCAAGTGTTAAAGTACCTGCATGTATTTCCAAATACTGCAAATACCATCTGTTTAATATGTTGGGTTATTCCATCATGCAGTATTTTGATTTTTTTTGTGCATAATTCCTTGGCGTACATACAGTATGCATAATACCATCAGTAACAGAGGTACTTAGGGAGGCAGCTGGTAGACAGTGAAGGGGTATTTTACTGCTGTGATTAAAAGCACCCCTACTGTCCCTTTCTTATATATATATATATATATATATATATATATATATATATATATATATATATATATATATATATATATATATAAGTGGTGCTCAAACACTAGGAGCAATGTTCCATCTAAGCTGCACTAAGCATCCATACCTGAGTAAAATTCAGAGTAGCTATAAACATATAATTAAACTACAAGTGAACAGATAGAGAAAGCATACAAAGGATGGCTCTTGGAATGCTTTCAACCTTCTTGTGAGTGCTTGTGCGTGGGTGTGCATACCTATGGGTGTATCTGTAAGAAGTGCTCATTGGATAAAGTAACGGAAAATGTTTGCTTATGTCAACTTAGTCTTTTGCTCACAAAGAACACAAGAATAGTAACACATGGTCAGACCAATGGTCCATCAAGACCAGTATCCTGTTTCCAACAGTGGCCAATCCAGGTCTCAAGTATCTGGCAGAAATGCAAATAGTAGAAACATTCCATGTTACCAATCCCAGCGCAAACAGTGGCGTCTCCATATCTGTGTCAATAACAGACTATAGAGTTTTCCTCCAGGAACTTATACCAAACTTTTTTAAAACCCAGATACGCTAACTGCTTTTACTACATCTTCTGGCAAAAAGTTCCAGAGCTTAACTATTCATTGAGTGAAAAAATATTTCCTCCTATTTGTTTGAAAAGTATTTCCATGTAACTTCATTGAGTCCCCTGGTATTTGTAGTTTTTGAAAGAGTAAAAAATCAATTAACTTCTAATTATTCTACACCACTCAAGATTTTGTAGACCTCAATCATATCTCCCCTCAGTCATTTATTTTCCAAGCTGAAGAGCCCTAACCTCTTTAGCCTTTCCTCATATGAGAGTAGTTCTATCCTCTTTATCGTTTTGGCCACTCTTCTTTGAGCCTTTTCTAATTCCACTATATCTTTTTTAAACACGATGTAAAGAACTGAATGCAATACTCTAGGTCGCACCATGAAGTGATATAGAGACATTATAGTATTCTCAGTCTTATTTTAATTCCTAGCATCCTGTTTTCTTTTTTGGCCGCCACCACACAACGGGCAGATTTCAGCATATTATCTACAACAACTTCTAGATCTTTTTCTTGGTTGCTGACCCCCAATGTGGACCCTAGCATCAGGTAACTATGATTTGGATTATTCTTTCCAATGTGCATCACCTTGCATTTGTCCACATTAAATTTCATTTGCCATTTGGATGTCCAGACTTCCAATTTCCTAAGGTCTTCCAGCAATTTTTCACAATCTGCATATGTTTTAACAACCTTGAATAGTCTTGTATCATCTGGAAATTTAATCACCTCACTTGTCATATTGATTTCCAGATCATTTATAAATAAGTTAAATAACACTGGTCCCAGTATGGATCCCTACGGCACTCCACTATTCACCCTCCTCCATTAAGAGAAATGACCATTTAATACTACCCTCTGTTTTCTGTCCAGTAACCAACTCCTAATCCATAACAGAACATTGCCTCCTATCCCATACTTCTTAATTTTCTCAGGAGTCTATCATGAGGAACTCTGTCAAAAACTTTCTGAAAATCTAGATACACTACATCAATTGGCTCACCTTTATTAACATGTTTATTCAGGCCTTCAAAGAAATGAAGCAAATTGGTGAGGCAAGATCTCCCTTGGCTGAAACCATGCTGACTCTGTCCCATTAAACCATATTTATCTATGTGTTCCATAATTTTATTCTTTATAATAGTTTCGACTATTCTACCTGGCACTAAAGTCAGGCTTGCTGGTCTTTAATTTCCCAGATCATCCCTGGAACCCTGTTTAAAAATTGATGTTACATTGGCCACCCTCCAATCTTCAGCCACTATGGATGACTTTCACGACAAGTTACAGATTACTAACAGCAGATCAGCAATTTCCTGTTTCAATTCTTTCAGTACTATTGGATGTATGCCATCTGGTCCAGATGATTTACTACTCATACATCCATAAGTGCAAGTTGATTTGACTCAGTATGTCTTGCAGGTTCACCAAGATTTCTTTCAGTTCCTCTGCATCATCACCCTTGAAAACCATTTCTGGTTCAGGTAGATCTCTGAAAAAATCCAAGTAGTAAGGGTTGACCAACAAATCTTGCAGCCAGATATAAGCTATGAACAAACTTTATTCAGCACCACTGGGTCAGGAACACGAGTGGTGCTCAATAAAGTTTGTTCATAGCTTACATCTGGCTGTGAAGATTTCTTGGTCCACCTCTACTACTTGGATTTTTTCTTGGATTGCAAGCAGAGGCTTTCACCTTTACCTTTTGGTTTGGTTTTTGTACAGCTGGATCTCTTAAATCTTCTTCCATAAAGACTGAAACAAAGAATTTATTTAGTCTCCGTACTATGCCCTTTTTGCTCCCTCATGATCTAATAGTCCAATGGATTCCCTCACAGGCTTTCTGCTTCTGATGTACCTGAAAAAGTTGTTACTGTGACTTTTTGCCTCTGTAGCAAGTTTCTCTTCATATAGTCTTTTATTCTTCTTTATCAATCCTTTGCATCTAACTTGCCAGTGTTTATTTTGCTTCTTATTTTCTTTATAAGGGGTCCTTTCTCCATTCTTTGAAGATCATTCTTTGGCTCTAATAGCGTCTTTCACTTCACCTTTTAACCATGCTAGCTGTCATTTTCTCTTCTTTCCACCATTTGTAGATGCATGGAATGCATCTGGTCTGGGCTTCCAAGATGGTATTTTTAAACAACTTCCATGCCTGATTTAATGTCCTAATTTTTGCAACCGATCCTTTTAGTTTCTTTTTAACTATTTTCCTCATTTTATCATAGTCACCTTTTCAAAAATTAAATGCTGCTACAGTAGGTTTCCTTTGTGGCTTCACTCCAGGTAGTAGCTCAAACTTGATCATGTCATGATCAGTGGCGTTCCTGGGGGGGCTGGCACCCGGGGCAGATCGCCGATGCGCCCCGCCCCACGGGTGCAGCACCCCCCCCCCCGATGTAGTGCGGACCCCCCCCCCCCCCCGGCGAAGGGACACCCCCCGCGAAGGAACCCCCACCCCGCCAGGTGCACGCCGCTGGGGGGGTGCTGCGCGTGCCTGTCCTCCGTTGTTCCATGCTTCTTCTCTGCCCCGGAACAGGAAGTAACCTGTTCCAGGGCAGAGAAGAAGCATGGAACAACGGAGGACAGGCGCCCGCGGCACCCCCCCAGCGGCGTGCACCCGGGGCGGACCGCACCCACTGCCCCCCCCCTAGGAACGTCACTGGTCATGATCACTATTTCCCAGCAGATCCGCCATTACCTCTTGTACTATGTCCTGCATTCCACTAAGGATTAGATCTAAAATGGCTCCACCTCTTGTCAGTTGCTGGACTAGTTGCTCCAAGAAGCAATCATTTATTACATCTAGGAATTTTATCTCCCTGGTGCTCACTGATGTAACATTTATCCAGTCAATATTGGGGTAATTAAAATCACAACTACAAATTGTTAGCAAGCTACACAGGCCAATTCCGGGCAACACACAAAATGTGGAGAAAAAAACATCAGGTATAACAGACCCCCTCTTTGTCAAAGGACAAGCCTTTTGTATAACGAGGGGACCGTATCAATCACGTGTCTTGAAAAAAAAACTCCACACTGTTGTTTGTGATTTCTAACTTGCCACTGGCTTAACCATGTACCTTGTCAACACTTATATAGGAGATTCAAACAACAAATTCTAAATACAAAAAAAGAAGAGAACTTGGAAAGAGTACTTATCTTCACCGGAGAATTATCTTGCCTAATAACTCCAGACTTTCAACGTACTCCACATCTCATATATCAAAATCCCGACAGGGTTGCCCTGTTTCGCTAATTTCAAGCTGCTTCAGGGGAATTTTTAAGAAATCCAAGTTTAAATGTCCGCCGTCTCCCTTAATCACTGGCACAAAACATGTTTTGTGCCAGTGATTAAGGGAGACGGCGAGACATTTAAACTTGGATTTCTTAAAAATTCCCCTGAAGCAGCTTGAAATTAGCGAAACAGGGCAACCCTGTCGGGATTTTGATATATGAGATGTGGAGTACGTTGAAAGTCTGGAGTTATTAGGCAAGATAATTCTCCGGTGAAGATAAGTACTCTTTCCAAGTTCTCTTCTTTTTTTGTATTTAGAATTTGTTGTTTGAATCTCCTATACAAGTGTTGACAAGGTACATGGTTAAGCCAGTGGCAAGTTAGAAATCACAAACAACAGTGTGGAGTTTTTTTTCAAGACACGTGATTGATACGGTCCCCTCGTTATACAAAAGGCTTGTCCTTTGACAAAGAGGGGGTCTGTTATACCTGATGTCTTTTTTTTCTCCACATTTTGTGTGTTGCCCGGAATTGGCCTGTGTAGCTTGCTAACAATTTGTAGTTGTGGTAGAAAGAGATACAGTTTTATAACATATTCTACCTATTCCGGTTTTTTGAACTTGGTAATTAAAATCACTCATTTTTATACTGTTGCCCAATTTGCCAGGTTTCCTAATTTCTGTAAACATTTCTTCATCTATCTGTTCATTCTGTCCTGGCGGTTGACAGGAAAACAAGAAGGCAATCGGTCCACCATAGAGCAAAAGACAAAGGGCAGACCTTAATGAAGAAAATACAGCCTTTAATAAATCTTATTAATACTCCCAGGATTCACAATCTCAAATGCCCGACATGGCCATGTTTCACCTAAAACACAGGCTGCATCAGGGGCAAGAAGTTTGGAACAGTAAAAAAAAGTTTTTTTTACTGTTCTAAACAGACCTAGGAAAATATTCATTAACCTATATTGATGGCGTGTTTAGGTTTGCACCAACTGGTACTTCATGCCCCTGACGCAGCCTGTGTTTTATGCGAAACATGGCCATGTTGGGCATTTGAGATTGAGTGGAGGAGTGGCCTAGTGGTTAGAGTGGTGGACTTTGGTCCTGAAGAACTGAGTTTGATTCCCAGCACAGGCAGCTCCTTGTGACTCTGGGCAAGTCGCTTAACCCTCCATTGCCTGCCACATAGAGCCTGCCATGAGTGGGAAAGCGTGGGGTACAAATGTAACAAAAAAAAAAAATTGAGAGTGTGAATCCTGGGAGCATTAGTATGATTTATTAAAGACTGCATTTTCTTCATCAAGGACTGCCCCTTGTCTTTTGGTCCCTGGTGGGCAGTAGTACAGCCCTATGAGAATACTCCTTCCCTTCACACATGGAATTTCTATCCATAATGATTCTACATTGCTGTTTCATGAAGAATGGTTATTTTGTTTGACTCAATTCCCTCCTCAACATACAGCACAACCCCCACCCCCACCTTCTGCTCAGTGTACTGCTGTGGCTAGGAAAGCGAATAGAATGTTGGGTATTATTAGGAAAGGTATGGAAAACAGGTGTGAGGATGTTATAATGCCGTTGTATCGCTCCAAGGTGCAACCACACCTTGAGTATTGTGTTCAATTCTGGTCGCCGCATCTCAAGAAAGATATAGTAGAATTGGAAAAGGTGCAGCGAAGGGCGACTAAAATGATAGCGGGGATGGGACAACTTCCCTATGAAGAAAAACTAAGGAGGCTAGGGCTTTTCAGCTTGGAGAAGAGACGGCTGAGGGGAGACATGATAGAGGTATATAAAATAATGAGTGGAATGGAACAGGTGGATGTGAAGCGTCTGTTCACGCTTTCCAAAAATACTAGGACTAGGGGGCATGCGATGAAACTACAGTGTAGTAAATTAAAAACAAATCGGAGAAACTTTTTCTTCACCCAACGCATAATTAAACTCTGGAATTCGTTGCCGGAGAATGTGGTGAAGGCGGTTAGCTTAGCAGAGTTTAAAAAGGGGTTAGATGGTTTCCTAAAGGACAAGTGCATAAACCGCTACTAAATGGACTTGGGAAAAATCCACAATTCCAGGAATAACATGTATAGAATGTTTGTGTTTGGGAAGCTTGCCAGGTGCCTTTGGCCTGGATTGGCCGCTGTCATGGACAAGATGCTGGGCTCGATGGACCCTTGGTCTTTCCCAGTGTGGCATTACTTATGTACTTATGATCCCCTCTATCACTGTGATTATAATTTGTACCCTGTTAACATCTTGTCCCATTGACTGTCCTCCTTCCACCAAGTCTCTGAGATGTCTATTATATCTACCTTATCATTTAGTGCTATGTACTCTAACTCTCCCATCTTATTATTTTGGCTTCTAGCATTTGTATACAAGCACTTCAAATTGGGGTTTTTTTCTTCCATCTATAAGTTGCTTAGAAGTTGATAGGGATAATGCTCTCTCCTTAAACACTCCTGGTTTTCTTTCACCATTATTGAAACCTCTCTTGAGATTCCCTAAATGTCCTGTTTCAATAGTATCCTTGAAGAATACTCCACACTGAACCATGGGCTCCTGGGTGACTGTCAGCTTCCTCCCTCATCCCCCCCTCCCCCCCCCCCCCCCCCCCCCCATTTTAGTTTAAAAAGTGTTCTACTTTTTAAAAAGCGCCAGCAGCTGAGTTCCATCCTGGTTTTCTCACGTAAACTCAGTCCTTAGTGGTAACATTGTACCTCATCAATCACTCTAAAAACCTGGCAAAAAAACAAGCAGCTGCCCGACACCTATGCATGATTTGTAAGAGGTGCAAATGCCAATGGGAATTTCTTTTTTGAAATACATGTATATTCCTGTGCAAAATTTTGTGGACCACCCAAACCATCCCCAGATCACGCTTGATTTGAATCTATTCCTCTGCAGCATTTACACATGTAAATAGTGGCAATACAAAATTGGCATTTTGTTTGTAGACAGTTCATTTATTTCTCTTTTTAGTTGTTATATTTATACATATACACAAACATACATATACACAAGTAAATGCCACTTCTCAATTGACCTCCAAATTGTAGCCATTTACTTGTTTCTCTCATCTCAGTATTTCTTTGTTTTTCCCCAAAGTTGGCTATGCATAGATAACGGAAACAGCAGTTCTACCAAACTAAACCTTAGGGGTTATCCCTAAACAAACAGGTCACACTGAATCATTCAGCTCAATATCCTCATTTATAACGGCATGCGAACCAGAGAGCTGATTCATGTGAAATTGCTTCCTTGTTTATCTTAACAAGAACGTATACAGTAGTGTTGATAAAATAACTCTTTTTGAGCTTACATTTTAAAGGGAATACGTTGATTGAGATTTAGGTAATTTTACCAGTGTGTTCACAGAAGAGATTTAATGCATCTGATAAATTAAGTCAGTCATTTCCAGATGCAACTTAAAGGCGTTTGTTATCTTTTGGTATATTGTAGATAGGAAACTGATCTAATCATTCTTTTCTGTATTTTACAAAACTATAAATCAGTGGCATAGGCTATCAATTGCAACGATATAGGAAGTGCCAACAATATACCCCATGTCGTTACATTATTGTTAACCAAGAAAAACAAGCAGAAAAAATATGGGTTGTTTTTTTTTTGCTGATAATAGTACACACTATTTGCAAAATAGCTGCACAAACTTACAGCAAATTAGTTGTCCTACCTTACCCAGATAGTTATTGATTACTGATGCTAATTATCAACAGTACCTGGATAACTTCCAGTAGTCAACTTATTCCTAAATATTCAGTGTCGGTATCTGGGTACTGCCCAGTGCTGAATATCTAGTTATAATTTTAAACATTGCAGTCAGCATTTTAAAACAGCACACTGGGAGGTGTGTGTAGAAATATGATAATTCTTTTAAGGTAGGAATTTCAAAAAAGACCTGAAGCTGTTTGGCTGCCTTATTCTTGATTGCAAAAGCGATTTAAAAATACTCCATTATTTAAGGCTCATTTGTAATGCATCATTAATTTACCAGCCAAGAGAGGCTCTGGCCTACTTAAATCACTGTAAGCCACCAAACCACCGACATTCAGCGGCACTAAACCAGGCAGTGCTGCTGAATATTGTCTCTGACTGCCGATGTGAAAAGTAGGTAGGTCAAGGGGCGTTACAAGGGGTGGCATTAGGAAGGAGTTGGCAGTTTTGTGGGTGCTGGCAATATTCAGTGCCAAGACCTGCACAACTAACCTAACCAAGGACCAGGGCAACCCCAAGAGATCATTGGAGAAAATGGTCATGGACCCTGGGCCTTGGGAGGTGTCAATCACCACACAACAAGCCCACGCCCGACAACATCTGGAGGCTGAGGATAGGGAGGACCCCTGGAGGGGAAAGAAGGGGCACTGGAACAGATGCCATGCCTGCTGGTGACACCCCCTCCCCAAGAGATAATTTAGTCTAGCCCCTGCTGCAAGTCTCAGCCATGCACAGAGACTCGCAGCAGGAGCTGGTGGCTCAATGATACCTACAGGGCCAAATTTTGGCAGAGTTCAGGATGCTACGTGAGCAGCGATAGCAGCCTCAGTGAGGCCAATGGACCAGCACCGGTGTCTATAGTTTTAGTGCTACAAATACAATGTTTACAGCTTTTGGCATACAAAGGTCTGTGTTTTCACTCTGTAAGAAATGTGTTGATTTCCTGCAATGCAAGGTTGAGAGGTGCTGTGGTGCCAACACTACTACCTAAGCCCAGGAAAAGGGAGACTGTAGAACTGGGAAGAAGGGGGAGGGGAGTGTGACAGAGGGGAAAGAAGTATCCAAATGGCCTTCACTGTCCACAATCAGAGCAGCTCCCTCTGAATGTCAAGTGCTCTACCAGAGGGCTGCGTTAACAGAGAGGGATGTAATGGGGTGGGGGAGGGTGGCGAGTGTGACAGAGGGGAGAGAAGTATCCAAATGGCCTTCACTGTCTACAATCAGAGCAGCTCCCCCTGAATGTCAAGTGCTCTACCAGAGGGCCGCGTTAATAGAGAAGGATATGAATACAAGAGAACCACTGGTGACGTGCGGAAATTTTGAATGCACAATGCTGATGTATATTTCCTCCTGAAGAAGCGTATGTAAAATCAGACCTGAGTCAAGGAAATGGATGACATTTGATCTGATTTTCTCTGTCATGCATAATTATTAGGGATATCCTGAAAACCTGGCCTGTTAGCAGCCCTGGAGGATGGGGTGTGAAGATCACTGATCTAGAGTTATTCTATGCTCCCTTGAACTCAGTTTCCCCCCTGAAATGTGACCCTTCCTTGCAGCAAATACAGTTTCCATGAAATATTTTCAATGTTGCTCCTGGCTCCTCATTTTGCCCCACCATCCAATTTCCCCCCCCCCCCCCCCCCCCCCATAACAATCTGTCCCCCAATTAAGATCTCCCCACCTGATTCCTTTGCAATATTGAAGACCCCCTCAACTGATCTCCTTCTAACATTCAAAATTCCCCAAACCCAGCCAGGCTGCACCTTCCCCAATCTAGACCCACCATCCAGGGATCACTGATTTAAACATACAGAAACATCATCTCAAGATAAGTGTTCTGTGACAAGTATTTCTGATTGTGAAGATATGAAAATGCACATTTTTGCACTTTTGAAGGTTTTGCATTAGTTAATAGGGGGTTTTTTTGGCCAGTGATTGGCTTGTCATTTGTGAGCTGCATGAAGATAATTTGAACAGTAGTAGCAATAGATTGTTGAGACCTTCTCCCCTAATTTTCACCAGTATATATATGTTCATTTATAAAATTTTCCACATTGATGTGTTTGTTTTGAGACATCTGTAAGTTTTGTGGAAGTTTCCCAATGTGATAATAAGGGTACTATATAAAGATACGTGGAGGGACATAATCGAACGGGGTGCCCAAGTTTTCCTGAGGACGTCCTCGCAGGACGTCCCCGTGAAGGGGCGGGGAAACCCGTATTATCGAAACAAGATGGGCGCCCATTTTTCGCTTAGATAATACGGTTGGGGACACCCAAATCTCAACTTTTAGGTCAACCTTAGAGATGGTCGTCCCTGATTTTCGGCGATAATGGAAACTGAGGACGCCCATCTCAGAAATGACCAAATCCAAGCCATTTGGTCATGGGAGGAGCCAGCATTCATACTGCACTGGTCCCCCTCACATGCCATGACACCAACCGGTCACCCTAGGGGGCACTGCAGTGGACTTCAGAAAAAGCTCCCAAGTGCATAGCTCCCTTACTTTGTGTTGAGTCCCCCAACCCCCACCCCCAAAACCCACTCCCCACAACTGTACACCACTACCATAGCACTTAGGGATGAAGGGGGGCACCTACGTGTGGGTACAGAGGGTTTGTGGTGGGTTTTGGAGGGCTCACATTTACCACCAGAAGTGTAACAGGTGGGGGGGATGGGCCTGGGTCCGCCTGCCTGAAGTGCACTGCAGTACCCACTAAAACTGCTCCATGGACCTGCATACTGCTGTCATGGAGCTGGGTATGATATTTGAGGCTGGCATAGAGGCTGGAAAAAATATTTTAAAACTTTTTTTAGGGTGGGAGGGGGTTAGTGACCACTGGGGGAGTAAGGGGAGGTCATCCTCGATTCCCTCCGGTGGTCATCTGGTCATTTAGGGCACATTTTTGTGGCTTGGTCGTAAAAACATAAATGACCAAGTAAAGTCGCCCTTCTTTTTTCCATTATCGGCCAAGGACGCCCATGTATTAAGCATGCCCCAGTCCCGCCTTCACTATGCTTCCGACACGTCCCTGTGAACTTTGGTCATCTCCGCGAAGGAAAGCAGTTGGGGACGCCCAAAATCGGCTTTCGATTGTGCCGATTTGGGCGACCCTGTGAGAAGGATGCCCATCTTGCGATTTGTGTCGAAAGATGGGCGCCCTTCTCTTTCAAAAATAAGCCTGATAGGCTTCTTTATAAAATATTCTACAAATAAGTTACTTCTTGCCCTCTCAAACAGGGCTACCTGTTATAAAATTACTTTCTAAATGAATCTGCATAAGATATGTTTGTATATACCAAAAATCCAGCATATGCAATTTTATCTCATGCATATGCATTTCAGATATCCTGTAAACCCAACTGCCTGTTGGGACCCCAGATGCATTTGGAAAGCCCTGGATTACAGGATTTAAATTAGCAAGATTTTACTAGATATATTTATTTATTGATGACATTTATACTCCACATTTTCCCGTACAATTTTGAGTTCAATGTGGCTAACAAGCTAAAAAGAAGTCATTACAAAATATGAAATAAAATACATAAACCCACATATATCAATAAGGAAAGAATTGTAAATATATAAAGAGTTCAATAATAAAGCATAGTGGGGAGAATGGAAGGGGGAGATTAGGCACCAGGATTAACTGACAGAATTTTTTGAAAAGGAAAGATTTGAAAAACTTAAGAAAACCACATAATCATGTTGGGATCTTATATTTTTTGGCAAGGAATTCCACCATTTAGTACTTTGGTATGAAAAAGTAGCTGAATATATAGATTTATAAACTACTTTCTTACAGGTAGGAAAATGAAGGCTCAGATAGTCTGTTGCATCAAAGACTGAATTGCGAGAAGGCAAAGTAACAAGAGGCAATGCGATGAAACTACAGTGTAGTAAATTTAAAACAAATCGGAGAAAATTTTCACCCAATGCGTAATTAAACTCTGGAATTTGTTGCCAGAGAACGTGGTGAAGGTGGTTAGCTTGGCAGAGTTCACGTCCCTGTGAACTTTGGTCGTCTCCGCGAAGGAAAGCAGTTGGGGACGCCCAAAATCGGCTTTCGATTGTGCCGATTTGGGCGACCCTATGAGAAGGATGCCCATCTTGCGATTTGTGTCGAAAGATGGGCGCCCTTCTCTTTCGAAAATAAGCCTGATAGGCTTCTTTATAAAATATTCTACAAATAAGTTACTTCTTGCCCTCTCGAACAGGGCTACCTGTTATAAAATTACTTTCTAAATGAATCTGCATAAGATATGTTTATATATACCAAAAATCCAGCATATGCAATTTTATCTCATGCATATGCATTTCAGATATCCTGTAAACCCAACTGCCTGTTGGGTCCCCAGATGCATTTGGAAAGCCCTGGATTACAGGATTTAAATTAGCAAAATTTTACTAGATATATTTATTTATTGATGACATTTATACTCCACATTTTCCCGTACAATTTTGAGTTCAATGTGGCTTACAAGCTAAAAAGAAGTCATTACAAAATATGAAATAAAATACATAAACCCACATATATCAATAAGGAAAGAATTGTAAATATATAAAGAGTTCAATAATAAAGCATAGTAGGGAGAATGGAAGGGGGAGATTAGGCACCAGGATTAACTGACAGAATTTTTTGAAAAGGAAAGATTTGAAAAACTTAAGAAAACCACATAATCATGTTGGGATCTTATATTTTTTGGCAAGGAATTCCACCATTTAGTACTTTGGTATGAAAAAGTAGCTGAATATATAGATTTATAAACTACTTTCTTACAGGTAGGAAAATGAAGGCTCAGAAAGTCTGTTGCATCAAAGACTGAATTGCGAGAAGGCAAAGTAACAAGAGGCAATGCGATGAAACTACAGTGTAGTAAATTTAAAACAAATCGGAGAAAATTTTCACCCAATGCGTAATTAAACTCTGGAATTTGTTGCCAGAGAACGTGGTGAAGGCGGTTAGCTTGGCAGAGTTTTAAAAGGGGTTAGACAGTTTCCTAAAGGACAAGTCCATAAACCGCTACTAAATGGACTTGGAAAAAATCCACAATTCCAGGAATAACATGTATAGAATGTTTGTATGTTTGGGAAGCTTGCCAGGTGCTCTTGGCCTGGCTTGGCCGCTGTCGTGGATAGGATGCTGGGCTCGATGGACCCTTGGTCTTTTCCCAGTGTGGCATTACTTATGTACTTATGTAATACCATACAAAATCTGAAATAAGAGAGCACAGAATTTGAATACAATCCTGGCCCTAATGGGAAGCCAATGCAAATGTATCAGCAAATGAGTAGCCCTCTCAAAGCATGGTACATGCATGACAAGTCTAGCCACAGATTCCTTAAGATACATTGCTTATACCCTGCATAGACAGAATTACAATAATCAAATTGGGTCAAAACAAGAAATTGGCCAAGTAATCTGAAAATATCAGTTGAAAAAAAGGGCATAACGTACTTCAGTTTCCAAAGTAATTTAAAAGATTTAGTAACCACAGAGGACACCTGAAATTCAAAGGTTAAGTGCCAATCAACAACAACCCCTAAAATGTTTAGAGTGGACTCCAAAGGATAAGAAATACAGTCAATGCTAAAATTGCTGCAGGGATCATGATCAAACAGATTATTTATTATTTATTTATTGCATTTGTATCCCACATTTTCCCACCTTTTTGCGGGTTCAGTGTGGCTTACAATATGAGTTAAATGTTGGAAATACAATTTGTTACAGATTGGTTATGGATTACATTTTGCATAATTATGCGAAACAATTGAAGTGTCGTTGGGAGTGTAACAATGGAGCACAAACATTGAAACATTGGAAGGAAACAATGGGAGCGATTAACTATTAGCAAAAATGTAGTCGTCTCCCGATTTAATTTTAGCCTGAATTCAGAGGCCCAGGATTCCATTTAGACTGTCACTGAAATGCTTTGATGTTTCACTTATATATACTGTCATCTACCAACATTTGCTTATTTCCGATCTGACAAAGAAGGGCAACCTTCGAAAGCTAATCAAGAAATGTATTATGTCCAATAAAAAAGGTATCATCTTATTTACTTTTCCATGTTTTATTTTGTTTTATTTCTATTGATTACCTTTAAAACTGGACTAACATGGCTACCACACCTCTCTACTCAAGATAAACGCTAAATCTAAATGATGGCCATATACAAGAGAGACCCAATAAATGCTAAGCTAAAACTACATGCAATACCAGTGAAAAATAGGGAAGAAAAGAAAGAAAGAATCGCCAGCTGTAACAAAGAAAAAAACCAAACAAACCACGGACATAGCTTGCATAATCTATCTATATAAAACAACAGATCCTGACTTGTGGGGTGAGGCCAAACCAAAAGGCGTCAACGGAAGAATACAAGTAAAGCTAAGCAGTAAACCTATGTGGGGAAAAACGTGGGAAAATGAGGATATAACAAATTGAAAACTCACATCCATGTGGAAAAAAGAAGAAGAGGAAATATAACCGTACCTTATAAACTGTATGCAGAAGTACCTCAAAAAACGCTTGGACTCAGATGAGTTCAAACTGCTAAAAGAGTATTGCACCGAGACTAGTCTATAAATACTAACGGTCAAAAAAACGTCACTGCTGAAGTAGGTGATGTATTGGAAGCACGTCAGTACAAGAATGATGGTATGCTGGGAGGAGGAAAACCAAAACTAATCTCGATCTATTTTGTGAAGCCAATAGATAAAAATAGGGTAAAAATATATAAAAATGTATTTGATACATTGTATGTATGCATGTAATGTGTATCCAAAAAAATAAATTGATTAATAAAAATTATATGAATAATTGTGTAACTGATGTTGTGAATGGTGCAACATAATGGTACAAAATCAAAAAATGTTGATATATTTCTTTTACCCATACACTGTTTTCCATAAAACGAACCACATTCAGAAACCATTATTTAAAAACATATTATTGTATGTCTAATAATATAAATACAAGTGATTCATTATATTAAATGAATACAAACTAAAATCTAGTATTAAAACTCCACAGTATGTTACAATGTACTGAAGACCATAAGAAGACAATTTGTGAGAATAATTTATATAAATAATATAAAAAAAATGCAGACTGTTGCAATATACTGAAAACAATGAACGGACAATTAAAAAAAAAATCATAAAGAAATACAGATAATCCTTATTAACATAGAATTAAATATATGTTTTTTAAGGATAACATAAAGAAGTACAAATAATCCTTATAAAATCAAATGTAAAATGTATGTTTTTTTCAAGGGTAACATAAAAAGAATGTATGTTTTTTAAGGAATGTGTGGCTTATCTGGATATAAAGTATATTCAAATGGACATATAAAAAACAGTTTTAGTCAAAGAAAGAAATGAAACAAATTGAAATAAAAATAAACCTAAAAACAAAATGAAAACAAGATGCAAAACTTAGGGGAGGGTGCACACCCCTAACAAGAACTATCATTTTTCTATCATTTAAATTATTAATAGTTTGCATTCAAAGCAATAACAAAATTGCTGAGTCCTACCTATGGTAGTAATGACTGTGCCAGCAAAGAAGAAGGAACTTCCCAAGTCCCAGTGACTGTTTTGACTTGAGTTTCCCATAGGTATTATTCCAGCGTTTACTGCTGCCACTACCTGCTAAAAGTACAAGGAAAAAAACCTGTAATACACATGAAAGCAAAAAAGCAGAAATCCAATGTCTATATATGTAATGCATCATCAGAATGAAAAAAGAAGAAAAATAAACATTTAGCAGCAGCTTTTATTTGTATTTTCCTTTGGCTTCTTTCAGTCCAGTGCCCAGACTCCTGCTCAATAGTGATATGCACTCATTAGTGTGGGGAGAGATGGGATTTGATAAACTGCCTTTCTATGATTACAGTCAAAGCATATTATGTATTATATACAGTTACTTGTTTTGTACATGGGGTACTGGAAGGTTAAGTGACTTGCCCAGAGTAATAAGGAGCTGCAGTGAATATCAAACCCCGTTCCCCTGGTTTGCAGGCTGCTGCACTAACCATTAGGCTACTCCTCCACTCATTACTATGGCCTACAAAATATAGGGGCCAATATTCAGCCATCGGCATTATTCCTGGATATTCAAAGTCGGGACCTGTGTGGGCTTTGGCTTTGAATATCCAGTAATTTATAAGCTAGCTAACATATGGAGGGGCATAATCGAACGAAAACGTCTATCTCCATGGGCGTTTATCTCCGAGAACGGGTCCGTGAAGGGGCGGACCGAAGCGTATTTTCGAAAAACATGGACGTTTATCTTTTTTTGAGCTGGGCGTTTTTGTTTTTCAGTGATAATGGAAACCAAAAGCGCCCAGCTCAAAAACGAATAACTCCAAGACATTTATTCGTGGGAGGGGCCAGGATTCGTAGTGCACTGGTCCCCCTCACATGCCAGGACACCAACCGGGCACCCTAGGGGGCACTTTTACAAAACAAAAAGGTAAAACAGCTCCCAGGTGCATAGCACCCTTCCCTTGGGTGTTGAGCCCCCCAAATCCCCCTCAAAACCCACTGCCCACAAGTCTACACCATTACTATAGCCCTAAGGGGTGAAGGGGGGCACCTACATGTGGGTACAGTGGGTTTGGGGGGCGGTTTGGAGGGCTCTCATTTACCAGCACAAGTGTAACAGGTGGAAGGGGGGGATGGGCCTGGGTCCACCTGCCTGAAGTCCACTGCACCCCCTAATAACTGCTCCAGTGACCTGCATACTGCTGCCAGGGAGGTGGGTATGACATTTGAGGGTGAAAATAAAAAGTTGTGAAACGGCATATTTTGTGGTGGGAGGGGGTTTGTGACCACTGGGGGAGTCAGGGGAGGTCATCCCCGATTCCCTCCAGTGGTCATCTGGTCATTTAGGGCACTTTTTGGGGCCTTATTCGTGGAAAAACTGGGTCCAGGAAAAGTGCCCTAAATTCTCGCTAAAAACGCATATATTTTTTCCATTATTGGCGAAAGGCGCCCATCTCTGATCGCCCGATAACCACGCCCCAGTTCCGCCTTCACCACGCCTTTGACACGCCCCATCAACTTTGTCCGCATCCGCGACGGAGTGCAGTTGAAAACGTCCAAATTCGGCTTTCGATTATACCGCTTTATTCGTTTTTGTGAGATAAACGTCTATCTCCCGATTTGGGTCACAATATAGGCGTTTTTCTATTTCGATTATAAGCAGGATGGCCACTTAAGTCGATACTCATCACTTAAGCGGCCATGGGTTACCACTTAAAAATAGGACAGACATTTATGTAGTCCCGTTTATGCACTAACCCTGATCACTTAAGTGCTGAATATCAGAGCCAAGTACTGACTCTGCCCCTGGAAAGCTTTTTGCCTACCAACTACCAACATTGTGAGCATGTAACACAAGCTAGTGGAATCACGGAGCCCAATACCCTACACCCACCACAATGCATTGCTGATGTGACTCTGCAGTGCCCTTAACAGAAAAGGTGTCACACTCATCCGAGACCCGCATCAGAACCAGGGAAAGGCTGTCAGAAGATAGACCACATTCTGCTGTCATGGAGGTGGGTACGGCATTTGAGTCTGGCATACAGGCTGGGGAAAAAAGTTTGTAAAGTGGGTTTTTTTGGTGGGAGGGGGTTAGTGACCACTGCGGGAGTCAGGGGAGGTGATCCCCGATTCCCTTCAGTGGTCATCTGGTCAGTTGGGGCACTTTTTTGGGACTTGGACCTGAAAAAAAGGATCCAAATAAAGCGGACCAAATTCTCGTTAAAAACGCCCTTCTTGTTTCGATTATCAGCTAAAGACGCCCATCTCTCCTCTGCCGATAACCATGCCCCAGTCCCTCCTTCGCCACGCCTCCGACAACCCCCATCAACTTTGTTCGTTCCTGCGACGGAGTGCAGTTGAAGACGACCAAAATCGGCTTTCGATTATACCGATTTGTTCGCCCACGGGAGAAAGACGCCCAACTCCCGATTTGGGTCAAAATATAGGCGTCTTTCTCTTTCAAAAATAAGCTGGATAGTGTCACAGTTCAGTCCCTCTAGGTTAGTTCTTTGGGTCAGGAACTCAGTAATATCTTCCCTATTCCAACACTGAGGCAGGACACCGGTGTGCTATTTACATGTTTAATTTACAACCTAAACAAATGCTGCAATATGGGCTTCTAATCACTAAATTCCAAACGAATGTAAGCCCTCTTGTGCAACCTAATGCAAAGTCTAATTATAAACCAGCAATAAAGTTTCATTTTAGTTGTTCTGACCTGGTATGTGCAGGCTGCAGCCCATGGGCTTTAATGTTCCATTATAGCTGTGGCTCCTGATCCATCCTGTTGCCACTTTTGCTTTCTGCAATCTGGATTCTTAGTTTCATTCAAGCAACCTTTCCCAATTTGGTTTCAGATGCTTTACTGTTCTGAATGCAAACTGATGCTGCCTTATTACATGTCCTAAACTGCCCATCTCCTACAGGCCAATAAAATTCTGGTTTGGGTGTTGGAATTGGCACCGAAATTGGCCCAAAATCCAAATTCAGCCTTCTTGGTGCATTTTTGGCTGAAACCAAAACTCTGTGCACTGTGGTGTATGATCCCCAGTAGCTCTTGCCTATGCCAGCTCCAATCTCACAATGGCTGCCACAACCTTACCACCTGCAAAATAAGTGTCAATAAGTGCTCCCATGGTTTTTTTTAATTTATATTTAATTTAATTTATTTATTTTTGTTAAATATTAGTGCATGGCCATTAATGTAAAAAAAAAAAAAAAAGAAAATTAGGGGTTGTGGTAAAAATGGTCTTAACAAGCATGAAAGATCCATGTAAGGGCCCAGAGAATCACTTTTGTAATTGGTGCCTTCTTTGCCACTCTTGAAAAGTAACTAGTGAGTACATTCTGTCTTCCAATTGGATAACTGAGTGTTAAAACGTTTTAAAGTAGCTATGTTCTCAGGTTGTATTTGTAGAAAACAATGGCAGGCTACTGCCAGGTTGAAGTGAATTTACACAGCTTGAGTCCAATGGCCATGGGAAATTTGCTTGAGAATAGTTTTGCATCTCTGGCCACTAACATTGCTTCTATGTTTCCCTCAGGTTGTCTTCCATTCCATGAAAGTTTTTCTATAATGTTGTATTTTTACTTATTTATTTTTAAAGTGAACTGACATAGCAACTGCAACGTTCTCTGATGCAGGCATGGATAGTGTTGAAACTCTGGTGTTGGGTTCAGCATGGATTTTTGAAAGCTTTTCATTGTTCAGATATGAAAAGATACAGTGATGTGAAAATTGTTTTTGCCCAATCCTGATTTCCCCTATTATTGCAAATATGTCACACTGAATGGTTTCTGATCTTTATACAAAAGTAATATTAAACAAAGGAACCTGAGTAAACACATGGGTAAATTAGGCCTTACCTGCTAATTTGCTTTCTTTTAGACCCTCCAGACTGGCCCAGAATGTGACTGATGGGTTGTGCACACCTTCCAGCAGGTGGAGACTGAGAAAAAAACTGTGACTCTAGTGAGCCAACAAGAGCCCTTGCCAGCTGGAGAAAGATCCAGTAATAAAGTACCAAAGCAGAAGTAAAGCCACAGAAGAAATACATAACCTGTACATCCAAAAACCTGAGCAGCCACCGGCACATTGCCAACATAGGGTGAGTGCCCCCAAACATATTATATTCCTGCATAAATTTTTCTTTTTTTTAAATATAGAAATAAACTACAAACTAGCAACACAGCTCCAAATAAAGAAATCTGTCTTAACTTCTGAAAACAAAGATATCTGAAGGGAGGGATCTGGGCCAGTCCGGAGGAACTAAAGGAAAGCAAATTAGCAGATAAGGCCTAATTTACCCTTCCTTAGCGTCCCTTCGGACCGGCCCAGAATGTGACTGATGGGAAGTAACAAAGCAGTGAAATTATGGGAGGGACCCTAGTAGCCCTGCCGACAAAACCTGCACTCCAAAAGCAAACTGCCGATGACTAAGGACGTCCAAACGATAGTGCTTAGAAAAAGAATGCAAAGACGACCAGGTTGCCGCCCTACAAATGCCTTCCGGAGGCACCAGACAACGCTCTGCCCAAGAGGCTGCCTGACCTCTTGTAGAGTGAGCCTTAACATCCTCTGGAACAGATTTCCCAGAAAGAAGATAAGCTGAGGCAATCATTTCCTTAAGCCATCGAGAAATAGAGGGCTTAGAGGCCATGAACCCTTTGCATGAACCTCCAATCAGAATAAACAAACGATCAGATCGCCAAATGCCATCAGTAGACTTGATATAGTGTTTCAATACCCATTTGACATCCAAACACTTCAAAAGCCGCTGCTCCTGTGAGATGGAGAAAGAACTTAACACAGGCAATACCACCGACTGAGAAACATGAAGCCGATTCACAACCTTGGGAAGAAAGGAAGGAACTGGCCATAAAACTACGCGATCAGAACAGAACTCTAAGAATGGTGATCTACATGACAATGCCTGCAACTCCGAAACTCACCAAGCCGAAGCAACTGCCGCCAAAAATACTGTTTTCAGAGTCAAGTCTTTCAGAGTACATGACGACAAAGGCTCAAAGGGAGGCTTAGTGAGAACCGAAAGCACCAAATTCAGATCCCAACGAAGAAAGGAACATTGAGACAGGGGACGAAGAAGATTAACCTCTGTCCACGTGGGTGTTGTCTACAGACCTCCGACACAATTGGAAGAATTAGATAAAGATCTGATCGCAGATATTCAAAAGTTGGAAAGCAAGAGAGAGGTGCTGTTGCTGGGAGATTTCAATCTGCCGGATGTAGATTGAAAGGTTCCGTCTGCGGAATCGGAAAGACAAATGGTGATGGGACCCACGAGGGAGGGAGCGACACTGGATCTGGTGCTCACAAATGGGGATAGCTTGTCAAATATCCGAGTGGGTGCCCACCTGGGCGGCAGTGACCATCAAACGGTTTGGTTTGATATAACAGCTAAAGTGGAGAGCGGCCACTCAAAACTCAAAGTCCTGGATTTCAAGCGTGCTGACTTTAGTAAAATGGGTGAATACCTGAGGAAGGAGATGATGGGCTGGGAGGAAGTACAAGAAGTGGAAGGACAGTGGTCTAGGCTGAAAGAAGCTATAAATAGGGCCACGAACCTTTATGTAAGGAAAGTAAATAAAAGCAAGAGAAAAAGGAAATCGATATGGTTCTCCAAGCAAGTGGTTGAGAAAATAAAGGCTAAAGAGTTGGCGTTCCAGAAATACAGAAAAACACAAGAAAAGGAACACATGGAGGAATACCGGATGAAACTGAAAGAAGCCAAGAGAGAGATACGACCGGCAAAAGCGCAAGCGGAAGAACAAATGGCTAGAAATGTAAGGAGGGGTGACAAAAATTTCTTCAGGTATATTAGTAAAAGGAGAATGACTAAAAAGGGAATTGTGAGACTAAAAGATACTGCGAACCGCTATGTGGAAAATGATGAAGAAAAAGCAAATTTGCTAAATAGATACTTTTGTTCTGTTTTCACAGAAGAAAATCCTGGAGAAGGACTGTGGTGGACTGGAAATAGTACAAATGAGAATGAAGTGGATAGAGCACCGTTCATGGAAGAAAGTGTGTATCAACAACTTGAAAAGCTAAAGGTGGACAAAGCCATGGGACCGGACGGGATACACCCCAGGATATTGAGGGAGCTCAGAGAGGTTTTGGCGGGTCCTCTTAAAGATTTTTTAATATATCCTTGCAGACGGGAGAGGTTCCGAGGGATTGGAGAACGGCGGAGGTGGTCCCTCTTCACAAAAGTGGTGATAGGGAAGAAGCTGGAAACTACAGGCCGGTAAGCCTCACTTCGGTTATTGGAAAAGTAATGGAAGCGATGCTGAAGGAAAGGATAGTGAATTTCCTGGAAGCTAATAAGTTGCAAGATCCGAGACAACATGGTTTTACCAAAGGGAAATCGTGCCAAACGAATCTCATTGAGTTCTTTGATTGGGTGACAGGAGAATTGAATCAGGGACGAGCTATAGACGTAATCTACTTAGATTTCAGCAAAGCTTTTGACACGATTCCCCACAGGAAGCTCTTAAATAAACTGGATGGGCTGAAGATAGGACCCGAAGTGGTGAACTGGATTAGGAACTGGTTGACAGACAGATGCCAAAGGGTGGTGGTGAATGGAATTCGCTCGGAGGAGGCAAAGGTGAGTAGTGGAGTGCCTCAGGGATCGGTGCTGGGGCCGATTCTGTTCAATATATCTGTGAGTGACACTGCCAAAGAGTTAGAAGGTAAAGTTTGCCTATTTGCGGATGATACTAAGATCTGTAACAGAGTGGACACCCGGGAGGGAATGGAAAACATGAAAAAGGATCTGAGGAAGCTAGAAGAATGGTCTAAGGTTTGGCAATTAAAATTCAATGCGAAGAAATGCAAAGTGATGCACTTAGGGAATAGAAATCCACGGGAGACGTATGTGTTAGGCAGCAAGAGTCTGATAGGTACGGACGGAGAGAGGGATCTTGGGGTGATAGTATCTGAGGATTTGAAGGCGACGAAACAGTGTGACAAGGCGGTGGCCGTAGCTAGAAGGTTGTTAGGCTGTATAGAGAGAGGTGTGACCAGCAGAAGAAAAGGGGTGTTGATGCCCCTGTATAAGTCGTTGGTGAGGCCCCACCTGGAGTATTGTGTTCAGTTTTGGAGGCCGTATCTTGTTAAGGATGTAAAAAGAATTGAAGCGGTGCAAAGAAAAGCTACGAGAATGGTATGGGATTTGCGTTACAAAACGTATGAGGAGAGACTTTCTGAACTAAACATGTATACCCTGGAGGAAAGGAGAAGCAGGGGTGATATGATACAGACGTTCAAATATTTGAAAGGTATTAATCCTTTTCCGGAGATGGGAAGGTGGTAGAACGAGAGGACATGAAATGAGATTGAAGGGGGGCAGACTCAAGAAAAATGTTAGGAAGTATTTTTTCACGGAGAGAGTAGTGGATGCTTGGAATGCTCTCCCGCGGAAGGTGGTGGAAATGAAAACGGTAACGGAATTCAAACATGCGTGGGATAAGCATAAAGGAATCCTGTGCAGAAGGAATTGGTCCTCAGGAGCTTAGTCAAGATCGGGAGGCGGGGCTGGTGGTTGGGAGGCGGGGATAGTGCTGGGCAGACTTATACGGTCTGTGCCAGAGCTGGTGGTGGGAAGCAGGACTGGTGGTTGGGAGGCAGGGATAGTGCTGGGCAGACTTATACGGTCTGTGCCAGAGCCGGTGGTGGGAGGCGGGGCTGGTGGTTGGGAGGCGGGGATAGTGCTGGGCAGACTTATACGGTCTGTGCCAGAGCCGGTGGTTGGGAGGCGGGGCTGATGGTTGGGAGGCAGGGATAGTGCTGGGCAGACTTATACGGTCTGTGCCCTGAAGAACACAGGTACAAATCAAAGTAGGGTATACACAAAATTAGCACATATGAGTTACCTTGTTGGGCAGACTGGATGGACCGTGCAAGTCTTTTTCTGCCGTCATCTACTATGTTACTATGTAACCCCCTTCAAAAAATGCACCACATCCAGATGACTAGCTAGAGATCTCCCTTGGACACAACCATGAAAACATGTCAAAGCCGCAATCTGCACTCTAAGAGAAGCCAAAGCAAGGCCTTTGTCAAAACCTTGCTGCAAAAAATCTAAAATTTGCGGAACCGAAGCACAAAAAGGAGACAGACTTAGCTCCTTACACCATCCCTCAAATATCCTCCAGGTGCACACATAATTCAAAGAGGTAGAACGGCGATGAGAGCAAAGCATAGTAGCAATGACCTGAGCGGAATAACCTTTCTTAGTCAGTTTAGCCCTTTCAAGATCCAGGCCGTAAGACAGAATCGATCCGGATCTGGAGGAATGACCGGACCCTGTGACAACAGATCTTGCATGACCGGAAGCCTGAAGGGAACATCTACTAGAAGACGCTGAAGGTCGGCGTACCACAGCCTGCGAGGCCAATCCAGTGCCACTAAAATCAGACGTCCCCTGTGAATCTTGACCTTCTGAAGAAGACGCCCTATCAGAGGCCATGGAGGAAAAGCGTACATTAGACTGGCTGGCCAGGCTTGAAGAAGAGCGTCCACGCCCTGCGTTTAGGATCCTTGCGATGACTGACGAACAGAGGAAGTTTTGCATTGCCGGTGGAGGCAAACAGATCCATCCTGGGAGACCCCCAACGATTGACCAGCTGCCGAAACGCCACTTTGCTCAGCGACCACTCTCTGGGATCGAGCCAGTGACGACTGAGAAAATCTGCCTGAATATTTAGTACCCCTGCCACGTGAGCTGCTGATAGAGCTACCAGATGGACCTCCGTCCACTGAAGCAGCAGCAACGCTTCTCACTCCAACGGCAGGCTCCACGCCCCTCCTTGCCGATTGATATATGCTACCGCGGTGGCATTGTCTGACATCACTCGGACTACCTGGCCTCTCAGAAGATGAAGAAACCTCTGGAGCACCAGACGAATTGCTCTGGACTCTAACAGGTTGATTGAAAACAACGTCTCCTGATGAGACCAGAGACCCTGAGCAAACTGACCCTGACAGTGTGGCATCCGTCATCACCACAATCCAGCTGGGCTGCTCTAGAGGCATACCTTTGGTCACATTGGCCTCTCGAAGCCACCATCGAAGACTGGTCTTTACTTGAAGCGAAAGTGGCAATCGCTGATGAAGAGAATCCATCTGGGATGACCACCTCGACAGAAGTGACCGCTGGAGAGTCCTCATGTGAACTCTGGCACAGGGCACCGCCTTCCGTTCTGAGAGCCGCAGCTACAACTACCATGACCTTGGTAAACGTACGAGAAGCAGTCACAAGCCCGAAGGGAAGAGCACGAAACTGAAAATGATGACCCAGCACTGCAAAACGAAGGAAACGCTGGTGTGACGGACGAATAGGAATGTGGAAATAGGCTTCTGTAAGATCGAGAGATGTCAGGAACTCCCCGGAGCGTACCGCTACAATGACAGACCGCAAAGTCTCCATATGAAATGAGGGCACTTTGAGAGCTTGATTGACCGCCTTGAGATCCAAAATTGGTCTGAAAGAACCCTCTTTCTTGGGTACTAGAAAGTAAATGGAGTACTGGCCTTTACGCTTCCATCAAAGGAACTGGACAAATTGCTCGAAGGTCCAGAAGTCTGCGGAGAGTATCTCTGACAACTCTGGCCTTGAAACGAGAACGGCAAGGAGATTCTATGAAAGCCTCTGACAAGGGATGAGCAAACTCTAAGGCGTACCCATCTCAAATAACCTCTAGAACCCACTGGTCCGAAGTAATCTGGGCCCACCTCTCTTGAAATTGTGCTAACCGAGCACCTACTTGGACTAGAGGCTGGGCCCTGCCTCTCTACCTCCTCTACGACCTCCTCGACAGGACTGAGTTCTTTGAAAAAATCTGGAGCGTTGCCCCGAAACACTCTGCCCGGCCAATAATGACGAAAATCTCAGCCTCTACCACGAGCTGAGAAATTACCACGGCCAGAACATCTGGGACGATCCCTCCGACAACCTGGGAACCCTAGCCTCACCCAGGCTATGCACCAACTTGTCCAATTCTTCCTCAAACAGAAAAGAGCCCTTAAAGGAAAATTTACTAAGTTTGGACTTAGAAGCAGCATCCGCCGACCATCCCCGCAACCAAAGAGTACAACGGGCCGCGACAGAAACAGTCATACTTAGAAGAAGCCCGAAGCAAATCATAAAGAGCATCTGCCGAAAAGGTTGGACTCATTTCCAGCTTTGCCACTTCATTATCAATAGCTGCGAGATCATCAGAAGAACAGTCCAAAGCTCTTTCTGACCAGCGGAAACAAGCCCTTGCTACTAAAGACCCACAAATTGCCACCTGCACTGCCAAAGAAGAACATCAAAAGAATTCTTTAGTAAAGATTCAATATGACAATCCTGGGTATCTCGCAGAGCCGTACCACCATCCACAGGGACAGTGTTTCGCTTGGTAACCGCGGAAACTACCGCACCCACTACAGGGGGGCGCAAAAGATCCTTACCCAAGTCAGGAACCGGATAAAGTCTGACCATAGATCTCACAAGCCTAAAAGCAGAATCAGGAACTTCCCACTGAGCCTGAATAATATCTCTAATATCTTGATGCATAGGAAAAGACTTACCTGCTCTGGGCACCTGGACATCAAAGCGCAAAATAGAAGAAACCTGAGAAATAAGCTCCTGAAGGTCATCTTTATGAAAAATCCTTACCACCAAAGGATCTTCTCCCACAGGCAGAGATTCCTCACCATCTGCTGTCTGTTCCAGCTCCTCAGCACATTGCTCCTCAGGAAACCATGCCTCCTCTTCTAAGGATGGCATTTCCTGATCAGGAGAAAAAGAAAAATCCTACTCTGCCTCCTCAGGCACCAAGAGACCTCTCTGAAAACCAGTTTTTTTTTTTTTTGTTTGTTTTTTTTAAAGATGCACAAGAATCAAACAAAGAAGATTTAAACAAGAATTAAACAAGAATTACAGAAGAGAAAGAAATAAAGGACTGAGACTGAAAGGCTCACCACCTTCCACCTGCTGGAGACTGAGCTTACTGGATCTTTCTCTAGCTGGCAAGGGCTCTTATTGGCTCGCTAGAGTCACAGTTTTTTTCTCAGTCTCCACCTGCTGGAAGGCGTGCACAACCCATCAATCACATTCTGGGCCGGTCCGGAGGGATGCTAAGGAAAGCACAATTTTTACATTAGTCCATCATTTATATAAGAAACGTGGAGGGGCATTTTAGATATGATGTCTAATCCGATTTTGGATGTTTCGTGGAAAATGTCCAAAAAACCCGTAACGAACATGGCCATTTTTAAACCAGAAAAACTTCCAACTTTTTGTTTCAAAAATGGCCATTTGCTAGATGTTTTTGTGCTCAGTACGTCTATCTTTTTGGACCATTTTCAGAAAAAAAAAAAGCCCAAGGAAAAACACAAAAACAAGCCATAGGGATATATGGGAGGCCAGCATTCTTAGTAGACTGGCCACACAGACATTCTACCAAAGAAGTGGGGCACCCTTGGGGGCACTGCAGTGGACTTCACATAAAAGGTCCCTGGTAAACATCTTACCCTTACTCCCTTATATTGTATGGTGAGCCCTCCAAAACCCACCAAAAACTTACTGTACTCAACTGTACACCACTACAATGGCCCTTATGTCTACAGGTGTGGGTCTATATGTTAGTACAGTAGGTTTTTTAGTGGGGTTGATACTTTCCATCATAAGTGTAACAGAGTAGATTATGACCTGGGTCCCCTTCTTCACATTGCACTGCACCAACCACTAGGCTACTCCAGGGACCTGGTTGCTGCTCTAATAGCACTAGCCATAACATCTGAGGCTATCAAACAGGCTGGTATATACTGTTTCTTTCACATCTTTGGGAGCGGGTGGGGTCAGTGACCCATGTAAAATGAGTTTAGCTTGTTGGGAAGACTGGATGGACCATATAGGTCTTTATCTGCCATCATTTACTATGTTACTATATGTTAAGAGGGGTTATTCCTTTATTCCTCCAAAGGTCATCTGGTCATTTAGGGTACTTTTTTGTGGCTTAGTTGTTATTAACAACAAACAGTACTCCTGTTCTATATAAATTACAAAATCTTTATTAGTGAAAACAAACCAGTGCATTAAAAGAATTACCAAATAGTATCCCTGCAACTCACTCACACTGCCATCCACACCAGACGTATACCCTGATCACATATGTAAATCTCACAAAGAACGTTGAACAGTCTCTGTGTATCATCAGAGCACAATCTTAATAAAGATCAGTCAGTGAGCCCTAAAAAAACACAAGGGCACACAAAACACAAGGGCACACAAAACCCAGTTCTTAATAATTGTAGCAGATATTGAACATTGCTGATCTTTGTATCCAACAAGTTCTCAAGTGAAGAAAGAAAAACTCATATAATGACAATGAGGAAAATTACAAGATTTCTTCACTACTGGGAAAATCAATACAAGTTCGAATTACGAGTGTATATACCCCCGAAGAGGGCGTTTCATATGGGCGCCACCCCAGAGGGGGTTTGTGGGCGGTGTGGCGAACAGGGGGCGACATTGGGCCACATGGTCTGGTGATGCCCAGCAATCGTGCATTTTTGGAACTTCCTACTGGCTATGGTGTCTCAGATGTGGCAAACAGGGTGGCACTACGAGGTAAAACTGTTCTTTGTGCAGTCTGTATTGAGTACCCCCTGTCCAGCAGGCTATCGGGACTTTGTACTGAGATCTATAATTATACCCAAAAAAGTGATTCTGACACAATAGTTAGCCAAAACGGCACCAACGATTCAACAATGGAGGAGCCAAATGATACATTTGATGCGGATGGAGCACCAGGAGATCTACACAGCGACATTGGCAAGAGAGCGGGCATTCGAGAGACGATGGGCCCCCTTTTGGAACACATTAACACCAGCTGCACACAGCAGGCTGCTAAATATATGACAGGACTAAATATATAAAGATAAGAGACATAAGGAAAGACTCTTCTGGGATGGGAGAAGGGAGGGATGGGGTAGGGGAGGGGAGGGAGGAGAGGAGTATAGAGTAGATGGGTATAACCATTGTTAATATACAAAATTCTAAGCTGAAGTATGTATAACAGAGTTATGTGTAAAATTTACAGTGACATTCAGCAATAAAGAAGATTTAAACATAATTCAAGCTGGGAAGGCAAATATTTTAACCTGACATTTTTTGTAAACAACAGAAATAACAGGTTCATTAGAGGAAAGCTCTGTTATTTCCTTAAAAATAAGGCTGGGCTAATGGGCTGCATTCGTAGTGCATATTGATAGTATTTGAAAATAACTTTCAGGATATATTATAACAACAGTGTTTGTTTTCAAAGTTGCAAAGTAAAAGGATAAGGTAGAGGAGAGAAAGTTATGTGCCTTTCCAGTCATGTATGTGCTTTTACAGGTTGTCATGCCTATGTGGTTTTCATAACATATGTATTTACATCTATAGCAATCTACAAAGATTCTAGTTTTCCTTGGAAATTATCCATTTACTAAAACTATTCTATGTTAATAGATTGGCAACATCTCTATTCAGTCCTTTTCTTATTGTTTCAATTCATTTGATCATCTTATGCTCATGTGTCTTTGGTTTCTGGGTAGCTCTGCAAATCCCTTTCAGTATCTTAACTATAAGGACATTGATGGCTTGATCTGCTCTGGAAAAACAGGCTGTCGCCTGGGGTATCTCTCTGTAACACATTGTTTTGTGCATTCGGAGGTTTATTCTTATCTTTTACATTTGACCTCTTTCATCAGTGCTCTGAGAAAAAGCAGCACAACTCTTTAAAGCTAGACACAAATGTATTTAGTCCGATAAAATCATATCACACACAACATTTTGGTTGACTTTGATTTCTATCTATTTAAGTGGATTAACAAGGCAACCACATTACTACATTTTGATGAATCAATGTCAGCAGATATGTTTCCTTCAGGAACACAGCCCAGACCAGAACATTTCTTTCAGTAAAGCTTCCAATTTATTTATTGCACATATTCTTCAAACATGCCTGCTGCAATAATGGTGAAGTCAACTAGAGTAACAAGTACAGCATGGCTGTTGGAACCTACAATGTTTTTTTCCACTGGTATTTTTCAATACACAAAGCATTTTACTTATTTTTAGGTCTCCTGGCAGTGCTTTTTTCCCTTTTCCTTTGCCTCAAACTGATATCTTGCTGTTATAATAATGCATTGTCTATATTTGGCACCCTGGTTATTATTTGCAATTTATTTTCTATTATCTTTGACTCCAAATCAAGTTTTAAGTGCGCTGCCAAACTCATCTCAGTGCTTCAGTATAATAGTAGATGCTGTGCAGAATTATGATCAGGTGGCAATTTAACCTAATTTTTCCTTTTCAGTCAAGTCCCTTTACTCTTTACCTGAGACTTCTATTCATAGCTGCCTGCCCTGTGGATGCTATGGGTACTTGAACACTCCCATTATTTATGTATTTATTGATTGGTTCTTATATCCCACATTATTTAAAAACAATTTCAGTTCAATGTGGCTTACATAACATTACAAAAGTTGAATTACAATGGGTAACATGTGAAGATTACAAAGCGAGAGAATAATTTACAAGTAGTGCAGTGTTATGATGGTCAGTGGAAATATTGAAATTAATTAGTGTCGTGAGTTAAGATCTTTATGAACAGGAAAGCTTTTAGGGATTTGCAGAAAGACAGGTAGTTATTATTATGTCTTCTTGGAAGAGAGTTCCTCCATTTTGTGTCTAAAGATGAAAAGCCACAGGTAAATATAGATTTGTACCCGACATTCTTTCAGTTAGGGAAATGCAGAGTGAGGTAGTCTCTTACTATTGAGCAAATGCCTTCACTTTGTCCAACAAGGGATAATTTGAGATTCGTTTACCCCCCCCCCCCCCCCCCCTCCAATCACTGTCAAAAGTTAACTTGTTTGCTTCTAGGGGCCAATGAACAGTTCCCAATGCCCTTATGATCAATGCTAATAACATGCAAATAAAGGAGCATTATTAGCATTGATTATAGGAGGAAAGTGCAGGAGGATTGTGTCTGGGCATGAACTCAAGGCACAATCCTCCCACAGAAGTTTGACACGAACTCCTTATGACTCAGATCGATGTTATTCAGCTTCCTGAGCAGTCTCTATTCAATAGGTAAATAATACAATATATTTTTTTAATCCTTTCTGATATTTTCAAGATTTGCTTCAAAGTGATGTGTTTGAACCCAAGCACAATGGTGAAATATGCCCATATTTGTTATGATGAATATGATAAAACTTCAATACAAATAGTGCTTTCCTGACCAGCATTCAGGGCAACTGAGTCAAGGAGAAATGATGTCCTGTAAAACTCAGGTCAAACTAATCATAAACCTGATGAACCATCTTTGTACAACAGAAAGAATCTAATTTAAAGACCATTTATTTATTGGGATTTATTAACCAATTTATGGGGATTTATGAAGAGATTCATCCAAGATGTTCTGCAGAAGGTATAGCTTGACATAAAAATTTGCAATTTTGTTAACAGCAAAATGACTAAATCAATGAGTTAAACTTGGAGGCAGGCAAACTGAATCATAATAGTAAGAGTAACATAATATAGTGCCTGAAATTGACTACACCAATGAGCAGGCAACTTTTCTGATAGCTTTATAAAAATATATATATTCGGCCCTATCCAAGATGGCGACGGATTGAGTAGTGTCAACGGACGCACTTTCGATCCGGCCCACGGGAACGCCATTGTGAGTTCCTTACCTGTCGGAAGATGGCAAGCGTAGGGGCAAGGTTCGGGCTGCTCCCTTCGTCCCAACCGGAGTGCCCCATCTCCAGCAGACGACGCTGGACCGCTTCGCAGTGCTTCCCGGTCCCGAGATGGCGTGTACTCCGAGTGCGGGAGCCTGCTCTTTGGAGCAGAGCAGCAGCGTAGACAGGGCTTCCCTTAGCCCTGTTGCGCGTGCGGTGCCCCCATAACCTGGAAGGGAGAATCTCCAAGCAAGCCCTGACAATGTGGTTAGAGTCCCGATTGAGCAGGAAGGGAGTTTGCTGGAGAAGACATCTGGAGCTGAAAACTTGGAGGAACCAGAAAAAACAACTTCTCCTGTTGTGTCTTCTAGGGCAGTGAGTATATTGGAGCAAGTTTCAAAAGCCCCCCTACCAGACTGTATAATGGGAGAGGTAGTTAAACCAGCCGTAGTGACTTTAGAGTCACTTTGGGACTTGACTTCTAAGACCCAATCTGCATTGCAAACAGTAATTTTAAAAAATATGGGGACAATTTAAGTTTTGTCAGAGACTGCGCTGATTCAGTTAAAATCTGGTGAAAGCCACGCGTCCGAAGTTAAAAGACTGTCTGAGAAGGTTGGAAAAATTGAACTTGTGGAACAAACTTTACTAAAAGACAAGAATTTTACCCTAAGACGCCTGGAATACTTGGAAAATCAATCCAAGAGACTAACTTTGCGTTTTATAAATTTTCCGAGGTCACCATTGATCGTCCCGACACAAATGGTTAAAAAGTACTTAATGGAAACTCTGGGAATGCCTGAAAGCTCATTGCCCCCAATAACTAGGGCATATTATTTACAGACTGGTGTTAAGACATCAGAAAATATTTCAGAACAGGGAGCAATGGGTTTAACAACATTCCTAGAGTCGTCTCTTGAGGTGATAACACAAAGAACTACACTGCTTGTAACCTTTGCGCTGGAAATGGACAGAGACGCAGTACTTAGGCTTTCATTTAGGCATCTGGATTCATTATTTTTGGGTTCAAAGGTGAGAGTGTTCCCGGATTTATCCAGGGAAACCCAAAAGAGACGCAAGATGTTTTTGCTATTGCGCCCAAGAGCTCTGGCAATTGGGGCAAATTTTCTTTTGAGGTATCCATGTGTGTGTAGAGTAATCTTGCAGTCCAAGCAATATCAATTCTTTGACCCAAAACAGTTAGAATATTTTCTAAAAAGCAGAGAAGAGGTCAATATACAAGTCTAGTCACTTATGCAACGCTGTATGCAGACTTGAGTAACCCAACTGGGATAGTAGGTACTTATTTGAATTTAATATAATTTGAAACTGCTTGTTTTAAGCAAGAATTCTCTTTTCTATTTCTTTCTTGGATCGTTTTCATGATTATTGTGGTCGTTAGTAAATTATTATTATTTCCTGTAGAATTTATTTCTAATATTGGATGGAATTTAATTCGATTTGTGTATTATCACTCATAAATATATGTTTGATAAAAGTTTAAAGATTAAAAAAATATATATATATATATCCTATATAATAAGTCTCACCACCAACATTCTAATGTGGGACTGCCTGTGTCCGTGGCTTCTGGAGTTGCTGAGCTAGGCTCCGTAGCCAGGATGATGTCACTCAAAGCTGATTCCCAGGCGGGGGGGGGGGGGGGGGAGTAGGGAAACACGCGGATCCTCCCCCTGCCTGGGAATCAGCTGTCAGTGCACCGCTCCCTGCCACTTCGGAGCAAGTGGCAGGGAGCGGCGCATCAAAAAACTACAAGCGCGGCACCACAGAAACCCCCCCTCAGCGCATCACCCAATCCCCCAGCGCATCAAACACCACCCTCCCCCCACCCAAAGCACATCAACACCCCCCCCCCCCCCCGGCGCATCAAACCCCATCGCCACCCATAGATGACAGTAGTAACGCTATCCGGCCGCTGCTACTTCTCCTTTTGAGCAGCAGCGGCCACTACAAAAAGAAAAGAAACGATAAATGTTTTTAAACCCAGCCCAAATCATTCGCAAATGCCCAAGTCTTACAACGCAGTCTCTGCAGCCGCTCCTCCTCTCGCCTCCACATCACTACCCCTGGAGTAAGACCCCGGAGGAGCGCAGTGACGTAACAGGCGAGAGGAGGACCGGCTGCAGAGACTGCGTTGTAAGACTCGGGCATTTGCGAATGATTTGGGCTGGGTTTAAAAACATTTATCTTTTCTTTTTGTAGCGGCCGCTGCTGCTCAACAGGGGAAGCAGCAGCGGCCAGACACCGTTACCACTGGCAGCTGCGTGTGGCGAGGGAGTTTGATGTGCCGGGGGGGAGGGTCGCTGGACATGGGTAGCTGCAGGGGAGGCAGGGGAAGAGGAGGGTTGCTGGACATGGATGGCTGGAGGCGGGGCAGGGGAGAGGGAGGTGGGAAGGGGTCCTGAGACCAGGGGCGTATCTGCGTGGGGCCACAGGGGCCTGGGCCCCCGCAGATTTCGCCCTGGCCCCCCTCCCCGCCGTCAACCCTCCCCCGCTGCTTACTTTTGCTGGCGGGGTCCGACCCGCAATCTCCATATTTCGGCTTCCTCCGTGGCCATGTGCTTCCAGGAAGTAACGCTGCAGCGCTGATTCGTTGAATCTAGTTCGGCGTCTGACGTGCTGGGACGTCAGACGCCGAACTAGATTCAACGAATCAGCGCTGCAGCGTTACTTCCTGGAAGCACATGGCCACGGAGGAAGCCGAAATATGGAGATTGCGGGTCGGACCCCGCCAGCAAAAGTAAGCAGCGGGGGAGGGTTGACGGCGGGGAGGGGGTGGAGAGAGGCGGCGGCGGCGGGGGGGGGGGAGGCAAAAATGTGCCCCCCCTCTCTGGCTCTGGCCCCCCCTACCGCCGGATTCCAGATACGCCCCTGCCTGAGACCAGAGAGGTGGGGGTAGGGAGGGGGCCCTGTGAGAAGGGGGGTGGGGGCTTACACTCACTCACTGTCAATCACATACACTCTCTCTGACACACTCCATCTCTCTGTCACACACACAGTCTCACACATACAGACACTCTGTCTCTCACACACTCTCTCTCACACAAACACTCTGTCTCTCTCTCTCTCATTTTCTCTATGACACACACACTCCATCTCTCACACACACTCTCTCTCAAACATACACACTCCGAGGAAAACCTTGCTAGCGCTCGTTTCATTTGTATCAGAAACGGGCCTTTTTTACTAGTATATATATATATATATATATATATATATATATATATATATATATATATATTCAGTAGAACTTATCTAGATATGTTTTCCAGTTAAAGATATCTAGACATTTTTAACCAGAAACCTTTAAGCAAGTTATTTGTGCAGACCCACTTGTACACTCAAATTTAACCATATAACCACTGAATACAGCACTATCCAACTAGTTTAGCTTGCCCTCACCACCCATCCAGTCCAGTCCTCTTTTGCTTGGTAACTTGGGAAAGAACGACACTAAAAACTGTAGGGCCACAGCCTGACCAACCTTTTATGAACCTATTGTATGTGATGCCAGAACTAAACCATCATGGATTCTCTTCAGCAAAGCACTCTCCCCTGGATTCTGTATATTGCGCCTAGTGATCTGCGCCAAAATCTAAGCGTATTCCATAACAACGCGTGTAACTTAATTGGCTTAAAAAGATAATCAGCATTGATAACAGCACTTAACAAGCAATAATGAGAACTAATTGGCAATAATTAGAATTTACGGGCACAACTTGCTAAGCAGATTCTGTAATGAACTGCGGCATGGTTGTGGGCAGGGAAATGGGCGTTTCACGGTTGTTCCAAAATTTACATGCGCAGTTATAGAATATGACCTAATGTGCATAAATCTACGTGCAGGGATTTACGCCACACTTTTGTTGGTGTAAATGGAGGTGCGTAGTTGTAGGCACTGGGGTATCAACTAAGCATATTCTATATACCGCACCTAAATCTAGGTGCAACATATAGAATACGCTTAGGTGGAGATGTTTAGCATGTGGATTTTTTAGGCGTCTTATATAGAATCTGGCCCTCTGCCCTTTACATTATAGAACTGCTAAGCTGCCTGTATGTATAAAGAATGAGAAAAACATTCTGGTTGATATTCAGAATGATTTAGCAGACCATAAATAGCCGCTGACCAGTTAAATCACTTAGTTGGGGCTATCTGCTAATTTTCAGTGCCACTGAAAATGACTGATTAGCGCCTAACACAAAACTGGCTGTTTTGCAGGCATTCCACGGGCAGAGTCAGTACTTGGCTGGTTAAGTGCCGATATTCAGCACTTAACTGGCCAGGGTAACCATACAAATGAGACCACAGAAAAGTTTGTTCCATCTTTATGCAGTAACCCATGGCCGTTTAAGTGCTGAATGTCACACTTAACCAGCTATCCATTAGTCAGCTCCGCAAAAAAAAAAAAACCAACAACAGATGTTCAATGTTGAAGCATAGGCCTGGCCTGGCATTCAATATCCAGAAATAAAGCCAGTGGTAATCAGAAAACGCCACTGGCTGAATATTGACCCCATTGTTTTTTTGTTGTTGCTGTTCTTCGTTTTGGGGGGGGGGGGGGGGTTGTTTTTTTTTTCTCCTGCTGTGTATATGCAGAGACACAAACACGCCAAGCCCGAGACTGGCTGCTGCAGCTAAACATGAAGCAACTATTTTGTAACCAAGAAGACCTGAAAATGGTAAAAAAAAAAAAAAAAGTTTGCTCCCTGCTCCTGTTTTTATCACTTAATTCTGACTGAATGCATTAAATTCCTGAAAGAAGACTTGAGATTTCCTCAGCTAACTCCAGTGAGTTCCGACCCAACCAATGAAACTGCTTCCAGTAGCCTGATATTTGCATACAGTACTGATTATTGTAATATTGTTTATTTGAGCTGCAAAGAAAGTTATAAAGAAAATTCAAACTTTAGTAAATACTACAGCTCGTTTTATTTTTAAAGTATCAAAGTTTGAAAGGGCCACACCTTTGCTGTTGCAATTACACAGGCATATATTGTATTTAAGTTGTGCTCTTTGGTTTTTCTAATTGTGCATGGTTCTGCTCCTAGCTACATGACATATCTTATTCATTTATCAGTTAGAAATGCAAGCCCAGAATCGAGGTGGGTTTTTTTTTTAATACTCCACTATCTCGCTCCAAAGAAGATAGTACACAAGACATTTTTTTTTGCATATTATGCAACCAGTCACTAGAATGTGCTCCCACATGAAATCAGAGTTCAGGAAAATTATGCTAAATTCCACATTAATTTAGGATTTTGACTCTTTTATAGATTTTATTCTCTTTTATATAAGCTTTTGTATAATGTTTTTAGGAATGCCCAGCTTTCTTGCATTGTGAGCCACACTGAACTCGGGAGGTATGTGTAAAATACAAATGTCATGTAATGTAATAACAGCAAACTGAAACTAATAAAAATGTCTACAGAACAGGACCGTCCCAAACCAGAAATGCACCCTGTGTGACTCGCCCCCAACTCACCCACTGCATCGCAGCCAAGCAAGGAAGGCAATAGATAGGACACAATTTTGGAGCCCCCTGCCTCCCTTGTGCCCTGCGTGGCCGTACTGCCCGCAAATAGCTCACTATGGCCCTGCTGCACAGACAAAGACCGAGTTCTTCCAGGTTTTTCTAAGCTTTTTGTAACAGAGGTTTTTTTTGTCACGCCAGGCTTTCTCAGCCATTACTCTTAGGGGTAATACTCTAAAATTGCTCCAAGCACCCACCAATTCTGTGTTCTAACTAACCCCTTCATAATACTCTAGGAGCCTTGCATCCAGGTTCTTTGTATTGCTCTCTGGCTAAAGGAAGTGATGGCTCAAGCTGAGGATAACAGTTTTCTCTGCCTGATTTCTAGAGCTGCTTCGGTGCTCAAGGAATCAGACTGGAGTTGGCACCCTTCCCAAAAAATTGTAAGGCTGTGGATTAAATTATTTCTTGGCATTCTGTGTAAACTAAAAATTAACCTTTATTACTGTAACGTGCAAGACAGATCATGTGGCATATTAGTGTTACCTTTGTTAGGACTTTTATATTAGCTCTGTATACCAGGAGCTGTGTTGTTACAGGAACTGTTCTTCCTATGAATATTCCCCTTGTTCTCTAAGTACAGGCATATTTTATGTTTGCAATAAATCATTATAAACTTGAAACCTATTCTCAGCTGAGTCTTTGCCAATTACTGATATTTGGAAGGGAGGCAGATGCAAATTATGCCCTAGACATAATACGCAGCATCTACCCTACAGTGCTGGGTTCTCGTCCTTTGGCACATGATAACCCTTACAGAACCTTTATAATAAACTTGCCATATCACACTCCTTCTGATCTTGGGCAAGTCACTTCACCCTCCCCTAGGGGCAGCACTAATATTGAGCAATTGTATTTTTCACACATAGCCCTGCTTTTTGGCCTGTTTTTCAGTCCCAATTATTCAAATCAGGATCCCATAGTCATGCCTCTACTTATGGTCCCACATCCCTTCACATCCACTTCAGGTCACCTCTGCCCTCCATTGCCTCAGGTTGAAACTTAAGATTGTAAGCCCTCCAAGGACAGGGAAATACCTCCTGTACCTGGATGTAACTTATCTGGAGCTACTATTGAAAAGGCTTGAGTTAAATCTAAAATCATCCTCCTCTCCAACACCCCCCCCCCCCCCCCCCCCCCCCCCCCCCCCCCCCCCCTTTATAACAGCAGTAACTCACAGGTTCAAACAGCAAAAACACATGTCTACAAAAAATATTACAACTGGTGCTAGATTACACATGCACTTCTGTCTGAAGAACAGAACAAACTAGGCCACAAGCTAGGCCGCTATAGATTCCTAGACAGAGAATACAAGGTAACAGACCACCTCACTTCAATCATACACAACACAGACGCTCACCAAATACAGAATAAGGGAACACAATATGCAGCATATCTCTATAACAGAGGTTTTCCACAGACAGCAAAATTGATCAAGCACATATGTGGGTGATGTCATCGAAAGGCAGAAGAGCACAGTAGCTCATCTAGAGCTCAGAACAAGTGAAATGTTTTGAATATGTACAGGTTGTCGCATATGCAACAGTCTTCTCAGCATCTCAGTTCTCATGGAGGCAGAAGAAGTTGGGTGTCTGATCAATCCTGTTGTCTAGAGAAAAACTCTGTTACAGGTGAGAAGCAAAATGAATTCCTTCTCTACAATTAAAGTAGGGCAGAGGTTCCATTGCTGCTAGGCTGGTCTGGTCTGGTCTTTACAGGTTAATGTTCTCCACTATGGTTTCATCAGCTGTGGGTTTACCAAAACAAAATCTGTCTGTCCAGCTGTAACTCCTTCCTGTACCTCTCTGCCAGAGAAGGTTAACCCTTCAGCTCAGTAATCAATGTTATCCTGTAGTGAGGACCAAAGCCTCCCAAGGCAGCAAAAGGTCCTTGGTCTTTTTAGGTGGGAAGACTGCATCCCACCACTGTTACTATATTCATTATAGATTTACAAGTATAAGCTATCGAAGTTCTGGCCTGTGGTGAGCCTGGGGAAGAGTCCTTCTAAACGTAACCATAAATGCTCATACTCCTATCAGGCAACTCATTTCTGGAACTCTTTACCATCAGATCTATAAATAGAAAGTTTCTATGACTTATTTTGTTAGGCAATCGATCCGCAAGCTCCAAGATGGAAAAGATAAAAGCAGATCAGTAAGGTATATATGGACTTTTATTCATGAAAATAGCAACCTCCTTGTATCGCCCAACACTGGCCGTGTTTCGCCCAAAAAAAAGCTGCCTCAGGGGCTATAAAAACAATAATAAATATACAAATAACCATAACATGACATCGAGGGGCATAATCAAAAGGGACGTCCAAGTTTTGTTGAGGACGTCCTCGCAAAATGTCCCGATGGAGGGGCGGGGAAACCCGTATTATCGAAACAAGATGGACGTCCGTATTTCGTTTCGATAATACGGTTGGGGACATCCAAATCTTGAAATTTTGGTCGTCCTTAGAGATGGTCATCCCTAGACTTGGTCGTTTCTGATTTTCGGCAATAATGGAAACCAAGGATGTCCATCTCAGAAACGACCAAATGCAAGCCCCTTGGTCATGGAAGGAGCCAGCATTTCTAGTGCACTGATCCCCCTGATATGCCAGGACACCAACCACGCACCTTAGGGGGTACTGCAGTGGAATTCAGAAATTGTTCCCAGGAACACAGCTCCCTTACCTTGTCTGCTGAGCCCCCAAAACCCCCCTAAAACCCACTACCCACAACTGTACACCACTACGATAGCCCTTATGGGTGAAGGGGGGCACCTAGATGTGGGTACAGTGGGTTTGTGGTGGGTTTTGGAGGGCTTGCTGTTTCCTCCACAAACGTAACAGGTGGGGGGGATGGGCCTGGGTCCGCCTGTCTGAAGTGCACTGCACCCACTAAAACTGCTCCAGGGACCTGCATACTGCTGTCATAGACCTGAGTATGACATCCAAGGCTGACATAGAGGTGGGAGGGGATTAGTGACCACTGGGGGAGGAAGGGGAGGTCATCCCCGATTCCCTCCGGTGGGCATCTGGTCATTTCGGGCACCTTTTTGTGCCTTGGTCGTAAGGAAAAACACGACCAGGTAAAGTCCTCCAAGTGCTCGTCAGAGACACCCTTTTTTTTCCATTATGAGTCGAGGACGTCCATGTGTTAGGCACGCCTAAGTCCCGTCTTGCTACACCTCCAATACGCCCCCTTGAATTTTGGCCATCCCTGTGATGGAAAGCAGTTGGGGACGTCCAAAATCGGCTTTCGATTATACCGATTTGGACAACCCTGGGAGGATGTCCATCTTCCAATTTGTGTCGAAAGATGGACGTCCTTCTCTTTCAAAAATGAGCCCGATGGTAAAATAAATATTAGATATTGCATTAAAGCTCAATTAGACCTAAAAATAATATTAACAATAATAGTATCAACAATAATCATGGCAAACACTGTCACATAAAAACAATAATAATAATAACACCAACAAATAACCATGGCAAATACTGGCACATAAAAAGCATATGCATATATGTATATACAAGCAGACTAACAAATTACAAAGAGTGTCTCAGCAATTAAAATGTATTGCACACTAAGTAAGTATGAATAAGACACATACCTATCTTATGAATTTAACTGGCAAACAAGTATGTAGAACACTACAAAAATAATTAAAAGAATGAATAAATCAAAGAAAGAATGAATAAATCAAAAAGAATTTGAGTCACTCAGCAGACTGTTAACTATGTCCACATTAAAGAGAACAATCGCAATAGAAAAGTGTGTAGTGGACTCACTCAGCCAACTGTTGATAGTGTCCACGTTGAAAAAACCAGCACAGATGTTGTTACAGAATTGAAATCCTATAAAGTAAAAGATGCTGTTCAAAACATCTTGAATAGACAAGTGCTTCAAACGTGACTCAAGAAAAATATATATAATGCTTCAAACGTAACTCTAAAGACATAAAAGCTAAAAACTAAAAAAAATTGAAAAAGAAGACAAACCTTGTACCTGATAGAGTGGCATGTACAAACTCCTCTCATTTTCATTGGAAAAAAACAGCTGATATGCACAGATGTCCTATTTGTACATACACGCAAGGTCGAGTTCAAAAAATAGCGCCAAAAACCAGAAAATAAAATAAAAAAGTGGGGGGCCAAAAATAAAGATTCAAAATGTAAATACAAATATCATAAATAAATGAAGAACGTGTAAGAAAATATAACGGATCCAGATGACGTCATCCTGATGTCAACCTAAGCTAATGGATGTAAATAATAGGTCAGCGAGAGTTGCTAACTAGCGCATTCAAAGGAAAACTACTGGCTCAAATAATGGTGTTACTAGAATAACAACAATTATATATTTATTCACTTGAAAAATAAAAAATTAAGTGAATAAATATATAATTGTTGGTATCCTCATCCACTCTCCTCACTTTTTGTTTTATATCCCACGGTTTCGTGAGGGTTTTTACCTCCTTTTTTGTTTTTGCTTTGTTACTAGAATAACTAAATTAGTCAGTTAGCGTTACTGGATAGCAAGTTGCACCGTATGTAAACCGATCCTTGATGCAACTAAAATGTATAGCTAAAATGCATACTGCAAAGATATGTAGTGTTAGGTGTGGGTGAAAGACGATCCAGAGAAACAAAGTATAATATCTTATTTATATTCAAATAATTATAGAGGGACAAGAGAGTGTCATTTTTAAATCAATAGCACTATTGTCAGAGAATCTTTAGAAAATAAAAGATAAAAGAACAAAATAAAATAGAAAAATAAAAAAATGTGTTATGTATCAATTGTAAATAGCATATTCAATAACAATTAGTGAATAAGTATCAAAATTATAATATATACAAAAGGAATAAAAATGAATAAAATATATTAAGCTTGTTTTGTTTAATGATTTTGTATTATGTCTGTTTTTAATTATTTCATTGTTTTAATACAATTTATTGTTTTGTAGCCCCTGAGGCAGCCCTTTTTGGGCAAAACACAGCCAGTGTCGGGTGATACGAGGAGATTGCCATTTGCATGAATAAAAGTCCATATATACCTTACTGATCTGCTTTTATCTTTTCCATCTTGGAGCTTGCGGATCAATTTCCTTTTTGTTTTTTGGGACCTGTATATTTTATATTGATCTATGTAAATTGCATCTGTAATTATGCAGCTGTATGTTTAAGCATAATTGTTGTACACCGCTTTGGACCCAATTGAGGAAATTAGCAGTATATTAAGTGCCAGATTAGATTAGATTAGGTACAGAACAAGAAAGAAAAAATGTTTATTTATGCCTGATTTATATTGCAGACTCAAAAGTAGAGACTAAACAGTCTTTTCCACTTACCTATACAAACTCTTAGCATATTCTCAGGGAACACCTGCCTCCAGCCTGGGCTTCTTACTCTGGGACTGGGGTTTAAGTCTGTGTATGGACCCAGCCCATCTCCCTAGGTTCCACAATTATGTCCCTTAAGGTGTACAAGGCTCTTATCCTTTAAGAAGGACTGGGGATATTTCTTATAAACCCTTGTACACCATTATTATTATTATTGCTACTACTCTCTCAATATATTTGTTTAGCCTTCTTAAAGGTCAGCATTGAATTTGTTCTTTGATGCTGTGTCCTCTCACTGTGCTTCTCATCCATTAAGTGTGATAAAAAAATGCCTTATCATGGGTCTGAATAAAGTACATATTAAAATAAGATCACACTGTACTAGTTGCTTAGGGACAAAAATGTTTAGAGACGATGCTTTTACTATAAAACAATGCACTGAAACTAACTGATATAAAAGCTGTTAATTATGAGACCTGGAGATTTATATTTCAATAAAATTGCACATGCAAGCAGATTACAACTTTATGGTACATAAGGAAAACATTTGTAGAACTACTAATATATAAGTTTGAGGTGCTTTAACCAACTCGTAAATAAGTTACTAGACACCACCTCTATCACCACAACCAACACAAACATCCCAACCACAGACAAACTCGCTAACTACTTTAACGAAAAAATAATAAAACTTCGCAGCACACTTCCTAAACACAATACCGACATCGAAAACTTCTTTAACAATTTGAACCTAACCTCTGATGGATACCCAGCTGACCGCATATGGACAACATTTAACCTCCTTAACACCGAATCAGTTACACAAGCGACTCACAGGTTCACCAAGACCCATTGCAAACTGGACACATGTCCCAGTCATCTACTAAAATCTGCCCCCGACTGCTTCATAGCAGACCTCACATCCCACTTAAACTTTATGTTACAACAAGATCTCTTCCCTGAGGAATATGGCAACATCTTACTCACCACAATACCAAAATACACCAAGAAAAGCACAAACGATCTCACCAACTACCATCCAGTTGCGTCTATCCCACTAGTAGTAAAAATGATGGCGAGTTTGGTGACTAAACAGCTTACAGATTACCTGGACAAGTTCTCAATACTACATAATTCACAATCAGGATTCCGATCCCACCACAGTACCGAAACTGTCCTAGTAACCCTCCTGGCCAAATTCAAGCAGGTAAAAGCATACTCCTCCTCCAGTTCGACATGTCGAGCGCATTCGACATGGTAAACCACAACATACTACTAAGACTACTTGGTCACTTCAGGATTGAAGGAAATGTACTTAACTGGATCAAAGGCTTTCTAACCACCAGAACTTATATCAAACTCAAACATATCACCACCATGGAAAGCTGTCTGTGGAGTACCTCAAGGATCACCATTATCACCAATACTCTTCAACACGATGATGTTTCCACTGGCACAGTCCTTATTCAATTGAGGCCTTAATCCATTCATTTACGCAGATGATGTCACAATCTACATCCCTTTCAGACATGACCTGACAGAAATAACCAACCAAATCAACAATGGCCTGAACATCATGGACTCCTGGGCAAACTCATTCCAACTGAAATTGAACACTGAAAAAACACATTGCCTCATCCTCTCCTCTCAACATAACAAGTACAAACCCTCAACCATAAATACCCCAGGACACACCCTCCCTACCTCAGGCAGCTTGAAAATATTTGGCATCACACTCGACCGCAACCTTACTCTCGAGAGCCAAGTAAACTATGTAATAAAGAAAATGTTCTACTTAATGTGGAAGCTCAAACGACTAAAACATTTCTTCCCAAGAGAAACCTTTTGAAACCTAATACAATCAATGGTCCTAAGTCATGCAGACTATTGCAACTGAATCTACGTGGGATGCAAAGAACACCTCACAAAAAAACTCCAGACCGCACGCAGACAAGTCACGGGGTTTATTCCTGTGTGAAATGAGTTGCTGCTGAGGCTACTACATAATTGGATTTACCATTGGTTTAAAAGTAATTGGAGAATTCATGAGCGCAGAGTTGTGTTCTGAGTCATTTATATTACCTCCACTGTTTATATAAGGTCATGGACTATTTAGAAATGGTTTCTTTATATGTTCATTCTGTGCTGTCATAAAGGGAATAAACACACTCTGGAAAACATAAATAGTGCCATTATCAAATGGAAATATGTTGTACATCAGTGAGTTTTATTGAACCCATTCCAAGAAGTTTATTTATTTATTTAGTCAAATTTAATATACCGACTTTCAAATAAAAATTATATATCGGGGTGGTTCTTGTCCAAGTACCTCATGTGGTTTTAGAAGCTATAATAGTAGCTTCATTATTTGAACTTCACCAAAGATGCCACGTCTATTTGACCTGCAGACAATTCAGCTAACTGAGATGAATTAAAAATTCAGTAACACTAAAGAGGATACCTGTAGGCAGTTCTTAAATATAATGTCATGACCAAGAAGGCCTCCCCTACATACATGCTGACTGTAATTCACCTTACAATTTGCACACAAACTACTGCAAAAAGGTATCAGCAGAACCATGAAAGAAGCTACATGGTAATACAGTGCAATCTGCTTAAGTGCAAGGCTCTGGGACCAAAGAAATACATGAAGTTAACCGGAGTGTGCACTTAATCGTTGTGACCCAAAGAAGCTGTACTGTTTATTATACGTACAGTATACAGTCTCCGTTAACTGACGTTATACAGTCTCCATTAACTGACGTCAGGCTTACTTGAAGTAATCAGTCATAGTCCTCTGTACACTCTTGTTTCTGTGAGTTCCATAGACTACGTCTGCCAGACGGTAAAAACTGTTATACCACTGACATCCAGTGGCCTCCATATAGGCCCGCATGGTGTTGAGACTCTCCAGCTCTCTGGCAAAAGTGACAGGAGGTTGTTGAATTTCGTCAGCATGTGCCTTGCTGCTCATTTCATCATCTGTTTCATCATCAGCCGTTGCCTGCGTGTAGACACATATCTTGACATCAGTGCTGTCGTCAGCTGTTTGTAGATTGTAATCAACAGCTATGTAGTGATGAAACTCCTCTTCAGTAACACCGGCTGGGATGTCAATAGCCTGATCATCTGACGCGTTTGCAACAGCTGCATCTGTTTCGTACCTCTCCACATCCCAAACAAAGCTTGTCCGCTTGTAGCAGTTCACAATGGTTGCCTGTGTAACATGATTCCAGGTTTCTTTCTGCATATGTAGGGAATCCAACAGTGATAGATTATGAGCCAGTTCAACAGCACGTTTATCCTTGCCAGTCTGGTCATCCATAACGCTCATCGGACGACGTAGCACAAGAGCCCAATAATGTTGTTTGAAATTGGCTATTATGCCCTGATCCATAGGTTGGATCAGAGAGGTAGTGTTTGGTGGCAGGAAGACCGCCTTGACGTTAGACAGTATGACATCATCACTGTGTGCAGCACAGTTATCACAAAGCAACAAAATCTGACGCTTTTGTGCCTGCATTCTAGTGTCTAACTTCTTTAGCCACTTCTTCCAAATTTCCCCAGTCATCCATGAATTTGCATTAGCCTCGTATGACACAGGAAGTCACTTAACATTCTTGACGCAACGGGATTATTTGCTCTTTCCAATAACGAGTGGTTCCAACTTCTCACTCCTATCCATATTGCAGCAAAGGAGAATCGTCATTCGGTCCTTCAACATTTTACTTCCTGTAGTTTCAGTATGTTTGAATGCAAGTGTTCCATCAGGAATCGCTCGCCAGTAGAGACCGTTTTCATCAGCATTGAAAATTTCACGAGGTGCAAACTCGTTCAAGATGGTAGGAAGAACTGAAACAACCCAATTTTCAGCACCAAAGTCATCGGCGTCTTGTTTTTCACCATGCTGTTTCTTGAATTTTATGTTGTTCCTCTCCTTCCATCTTTCCAACCATCCAACAGTGGCTTTGAATTCAGTTAGTCCAAGACTTTCAGCTAGCTGATTAGCTTTCTCCATAAGCAGTGGACCACTGACAGGAAACTGTCTACTCCTGACTTGAGAAAACCACCGAAGAAGAAAGAGCATCTTCTACCTCCTCAGCTTTTCCCGCCCGTTTTCGTTTCCGGTGTGGATTTGTATTGTTTTGCCAGTCTTTCAGAAGCTGATCTTTCTGCTTCAAGATACGTGAAATTTGACTGAGATCGACACCATATTCTTTAGCAATAGATGCTTGCCTTTGTTTGTTTTCTAATTTTTTAAGAACCTCTATTCATTCAGCCAGTGTTAAAGTCTTACAGTTGTGTGACAACGACTCCAGTGTACACTCTAACAACATTCTTTTGCTTCTTCTGCCTGTGGCAGTTAACCAACGAGATTTCAAATTTACCGCCCCTTTGTCAAACGCCAATCGGCTTCCATATTCCGCAAGTGTGCTTATGTGGAGTCTTTCCTGCAGAGGAGCGGTCTTAAACCATGCATATAAGCAAATCTTGCACTTATCAGTGGTGAACTAAACCGAAGTCTGTCCCCAAAGAAACTGATGGCACCAAAAACGGGACTGAAGTACGGCATGCAGTTAAACAGAGCATGTGCTTATCCAACGTGCACTTAAATGGAGTGCACTGTATTTTGCATCAAGAGTATGTGAATGTATATGAACTATGTACATTAGAGAATGAATACAAATACATGATTTAACTTCTACAGCCATTCAAACCATAACCATGTTGCCAACGTTTAGATATTTGTTTGCCTGGGTCAGATTAGTCAAAGGAAACCCACAGCAGCTCAAAGTACATTGAATAAAGCACCCTGCAAGTCTTCTAGAGCTAGTCACAGGAAATCACAACAGTATCGCAGTCAATAATACCTGTAAGTGAATCATGAAAGGTCAAGAGCAACAAATGAAAGAAAATAACACATGAATAATATATACTCAGGGAGAACACTGATGTCTTCTTCCACTTTATTACCGTTGCTATTGTGTTAGTGTGTTTACTTCAGCTGGGTTTCTAAAAGTCTGCAGTCTCTCTTTTATAAATGGGCTGTTTATTTTTTCACTTGAAGAATGGAATGCCTTAGTTTTGTCTCTCTCCTGACGTGGATTATAAAAGCCACTGACACTGACAAATGCAACATATTGTTTTTCAATGGCAACATGCTATTTGATATAGCAAAAAAATTATCACTTTCATTATACTGTTAGGTATTGAAAAGGGGTGCTTCTTACCTTAAAACATAGGGTGGGCAGTTTTCAAAGGGATTTCCCCAGGTAAAAATCACTTTACCTGATTAAACTGTGTGTCTAACAACTGCCCAACTACTATATATTTATTTATAAACCCTGTCCTTCGTGAAAACAAATCAAGATGTAAAACTGTCAAAATTATATACAAAACAATCAAACAAACAATCAAAACACACCTCTGCACGGAAGATGAACCAAGTATACTTTCACTCATTCTGTAATGAAAGCTTTCCTCAGGCACGGTTAGGGTCAGAACATAAAACAATGCACACAGTTTGGGATTTTCAAAACTATATACATAGATTTGATTAGGGAAAGAATTCACAGAAAAGCAGTTTCAGATCTCTGCAGGTACCTCTTCCCTAGCCAATTTTCAAAGTGAAAATATAAGCACACTTTGACTTTGGAAACTGGAGTAAAGACCATGGATAAAATTACCTTTGCACCTTGCAGTAATGTGGGCAGTTTGAAAATTGCTCCCAAAAGCACTTGATCTGGATTTTAAGGGGGTAATTCTATAAAGGACTGCTGGTATTTTAGTCATTTATGTGCATAAATGGTCACCTACGCCCTCAAGCTGGTGTACATGTTAGGGCCTACACCTATGCGTTTTCTTTCATGGCTTAAGTAAATAGAACACTGGCATATACACGCTATTTTGAGCACATATGCAGATAAATGTTGGAATTCTGCCTAAGTGTTAGTCTGCAACTAAGCGCAGATCTCTGCACTTGGGGGGGGGGGGGTGACGATCCACCCGGGGGTGGCAGCCGACCAAGGAACACTACTGCATGGGGATCTGTACTCTTAGACTACCAGTGCTAGGATTTCACATATCAGTGCTAGGATTTCACATATCAGCTCCAGAATGCAGTGAGAATCTCACCCAAGTGTATGAATGCCATGATTCAACCTCCCAGCCACAGGATAAAATATATTACTATTATTATTATTATCATCATGATTTCTACAGTGCATAACAGATGTATACTGTACTGTAAATAGAGATATGAACATAATTTTATCACAGGACAGCCCTGTGAAAATTCCTAAAAGGTAAAAGTCAGAAAATTCTTTTTCATGGCGAGGGTAGTTGATGCTTGGAACGTCCTACAGAGAAAGGTGGTGGAGAAAAAAATGGTGGCAGAATTCAAAAAGGTGTGGGTTGAATACAGAGGATCTCCAATTAGAAAAAAAAATGATATGTCACGTGGTGCTTAGATGGCAAGTCTGGCTGTAAAAATTAAGGCCAGTGCTGGGCTGGCTTGTAAGGTCTATGCCCCGCATATTACAGTCCAGTTTAGGATGGGCTAGAGAGAGCTTTGAGGGAGACTCCAGTAATTTGGAACATGAGGACAATGCCAGGCAGACGTTTACGGTCTGTGTCCCGCGAATGACATGACAGATTCAGAAAAACTGGATTGGGCTTTGACAGCAACTCCAGTAGTTGGAACATAAGGACAGAGCTGGGTTAACTTCTACGGTTTACGTCCCAGAAACACCTAAGAAAGACCATGATCAAGTATATAATCTCACATTCATTGTTGATTTTAATCTTGAATTAAATAATGAATGTGACTGTTGGGCAGACTGGATGGACCGTTCAGGTTTTTATCTGCTGTCATTTACTATGTTACTATGGTCATAGGCGCCGACTCCGTGGGTGCTGTGGGTGCTTGAGCACCCCCAATATTTTATGCACCAAAAGTTCCCTTCCAGGCTCCAGCCCAGCCAAAATTTTAAAAGTCCCTCCCTCCCTCCCTCCGAGTTCCCGGACCGTCTGTCCGTCCCTCCCTCCTTCCGAGTTCCAAGGCCCCCCCCCCCCCTCCCTCCGTCCGTCCGAATTTTAAAAGCCCTCTTCTTACCTTGTCAGTGAAAAGCGTGCACTGCAGGCTCGGCGCTTCAGCCTTCCCTTCTGTCTCTCGGCTCTGGTCCGCCCTTGCAGAAACAGGAATGAGGGCGGGACCAGAGCTGAAAGAGACAGAAGGGAAGGCTGAAGCGCCGAGCCTGCAGTGCACACTTATCACTGACGAGGTAAGAAGAGGGTTTTTAACATTCGGACGGACAGAGGGAGGGGGGGCCTTGGAACTCGGAGGGAGGGAGAGGCCTTGGAACTCAGAGGGAGGGAGAGAAAGGAGAGAGAGGGAGGGAGGGAGAGCCTGGAACTGGGAGAGAGGGCGGGAGGGCCTGAACTGGGAGGGAAAGAGGGAGGGAGGGGAGCCTTGGAACTCGGAGGGAGGGAGAGGCCTTGGAACTCAGAGGGAGGGAGAGAAAGGAGAGAGAGGGAGGGAGGGAGAGCCTGGAACTGGGAGAGAGGGCGGGAGGGCCTGAACTGGGAGGGAAAGAGGGAGGGAGGGGAGCCTTGGAACTGGAAGGGAGGGAGGGGGGCCTGGAACTCAAAGGGAGGGAGGGAGAGAGGGAGGGGGGCCTGGAACTCGAAGGGAGGGAGGGGAGGGAGGAGGGAGCCTGGAACTGGGAGGGAGGAAGGGGGGGCCTGGAATGCGGAGGAAGGGGGGGACGAGAGGGGGAGAGGAGAGGAGGGCGGAGGGGAGGGAGGAGAGGGGGTGGAGGGAAGAGAGGGGAGAGAGGGGGAGGGGGAGAGGGGGCAGGGGTGGGGAATGCACCACCTGTAAAAAAAAATTTCAGCACCCCCAATCATTTTGAAAAGTTGGCTACTATGACTATGGTCTGCCTAGCATCAACCAATTTCCTCCCTAGAATATGCCTTTCCATGGGTTGCTTAATAGTGTGCACTTGGTACCACAGTGCTTTCATGTAAAAGTCCTTATACGTGCACAGAAAGGTTTTACAAGCAACAAAGTTTATAAAAGTACCTTTGCTCTCTAATTTTATAAAATATTTTTTTATGTATAAAGACTTTTATCAAATTACCCCAGGGTAAGGGGAGGCTGTGGAGCATAGCCTTAGACAGATGCATGAATCCAGAGCTCCATTTGAACCCTGAAGATCTCAAGCAATAGCCCACCATGAATAGCTGATTCATTGTTCAATGGTAGACTCAACAGTCCAGTAAAAATGTCCTCCTCTAAACCTATGATGTCAGATTTCACCATCCAGCAGCTGCAAGGTGTTAACTGCTTCAAATAGGATCCCCTTTCCTGCTCAAAATTGCATAGTCTAGGGAAGCCAACATCATTATGCAGTCACTGATGGGTGAGTTAATACAAACCAAGGAATTCAAAAAGAAAAACAGAGATACAATAGTAGAGATTAGAAAAGAAATCAGTCAGACCCAGGTGGAGAAGCTAACCTTGATGCTACAACTAGAATGAAGCTTTGAAGGCCTAAATAACTACTCAAGACAAATAATATCCATGCTTTCAAGCTTCCCAAGGGTGCAAAGGAAATAAACATGGTACATTTTTGGAGAGGCACTTAAGTTTTGACCATTCTTTTGAGGTTGAACAAGCTCATAGAACCCTTTAGTGACAAAAATTAGTCAGATATCTGCAAGCTATAAGGATCTTCAAGTAGAATTTCCATTGACAAAGACCTCCCTGAAATATCAAAGGCAGACCACTATAACTCTACCAGACCTTAAGGCAGTATGGTACAATGTCGCAAGTGCCTCCTTGCAATGCTGCCACAAATACAGCAACTCAGGGAACGACATGGGCTCTTCTTTCCAGCTACCATGAGAAATGCAGTAAACACAAGACAGAGAATTTTGAAGACCCAAAGATGTTGCAGGAGTTTACACATAAATTAGCACGAACAATCTATGGAAGCCAAAGCATTCAGCAATGATGCCCTTTAAGATCCATGCTAAGGGAAGGATTCTATATATATGGCACTAAAAATCAGCGCTGAAATCAGTGCCATCTAAGTGTATTCTATAATCGGCGCCTAGATTAGGTGTCGATTATAAATACACTTAGTTGATATGTCAGCGCCTAAAACTACGCACATCCATTTACACCAATGAAAATGTGGTGTAAATCCCAGCACATAGATTTAGGCACACTGGGACTATTCTATAACTAGGCATGTAAATTTTAGAACGCACCATTTCTTCTCTGCCATAACCACACCCCTTTTTTGCCTGCACACATTAGACGTTCGAACATATCATTACAGAACAGCTTAGTGAGTTGTGTGCCTATAATTCTACATCAATGCCCATTAGTGTTCATTATTGCTTGTTAAGTACTGTTATCAGCGCTCATTAGTTGTTAAGCTTGTTAAACTATGTGCATTGTTATAGAATCCATGCTGATTTTGACACCGATCTCTAGACGCGCTGCTACACAGAACCCGGGGATAAGCGCCAATTCTATAAGATCACTTAGTGCTAAGTAACCTTTATAGAACAGCACTTAGAACAAGACCCTGAAAACCACGGACAACTTAACCAACTTTCACAAATCTTTGAAGACATTTCTCTTCACAAAGCCTACAAAAATAATCCTTGATGAATCAAACTACAAATCTTTGAAGACATTTCTCGTCAACATAGGCCCTACAAAAACAATCCTTGATGAATCATATACTCCGTACATCACCCAAACGCTCTAAAACACTTCGGACACGACCTTACCATTACCTTCTAATTAATTCTCTTGTACTTCCAATTTATTACCGACTGTATCTCAATACTATGTAATGATCATACAAATTACCACCCTGTAAGCCACATTGAGCCTGCAAAACGGTGGGATAATTGTGGGGTACAAATGCAATAAATAAAATAAAATAAAATTCCCACACCCAAATTTGAGCACGAGAAACTTGCGCCTGCTGAACACCTGGTGTAAATCTTCGTGTCCAACTGCTATTAGCTGTGCGCACACATCCAAGTATTCTATAACACTTTGCCCTAATTTCTGGGAACGCCCCAGATCTGCCCATGCCACTCCCATGGTCACACCTCCTTTGAGCTGCATGATAGGAAATTTAGGCGTGGATGTTATAGAATAGCAACTAGGCAAGATTTGTGCACAACCTGATGTCAATAAACCCTCATTAACTTGCGCACACATCTGCCCTGCATGCCAAATTTTCATGCTCAACTTTGGGAAACCTATATAGAATCTGGGGGCAAGTGACTTCCAGCGACTATTCTCTCTGTGAGTGCTTGAAGCCTTGCAGCCTGCATGTTATATTGTAAAAACAGTACACTGGTCTGATGACATGTGGATTAAAAGATATAAAGTGAGACAGAAAGAATGTGTGACCTGTACACTAAGTGTGGCCTACCATTTTCTTTGTGTCAAAATGTTTTTCAAGATATAAAGTGGCTGGCAGAACAGATCTCTTTCTGAGAGGGAAAGAGGTCGAATTGAGAGTATGAATTTTTATTTTATTTTATTTATCAAATTTCTATCCTGTATTATCTTTAAAATCTAACGGGTTACAATAAACATCCATAATACAAACAACATACTTCTTAAACCATATAAAATAAAAGTTAACTTCAGTTCTCCAGACCTAACAATTTAATTCATATCATAAGCCAGTTGGAATAAAAAAAGGTTTTTAGTTATTTTCTAAAAGAGATGACTGATGTTAATTTCCTCGGATCCAATGGGAGTGTGATGGAGTTTGTAAGACGTTGCCCCTCTTCCTTAAGAGCACTCCCTCACAGTGTCAGAGCCATCTTAAAACCCATAGCCCCTCCCAAGGGGGAAGTGACATAGGAGAGGTGGAGCCAGGAGGGCATGGTCCAGGAAGTACATAAGCTGAGGCCATCCATATCTAGGTTATGGGAGCCCAGAGGGAAGCAGCAATGCCCAACTACATTTGCCTCCACCACCTATGTGTGAACTGCAACTACTACAGTCAGGTATGTCAATTTGAACTTAGAGCCTTGCAACTTTGGACTCTGATTCAAGTAACTGCTTGAGACTATATTGGTAACTTTGGGGAACCAGGCCAGAGACAAGTATAGTGTACTACCATGCTGAGAAACAGTAATGTATGCCTTGGCCCTCACTACATTTAAGAACCTTATGTTTACATTTAAAGAACATTTTTGTGTTTATTTTCTTTCCCTTTCCTATGAATGGAACAGGACCCCCTACCTCATAGTTATGATAAACCAATTTCCTTTCACCTGCATCTGCTGTGTGGCGCTTTCTTACCTGGGCTCTGGGCCCACCCTTGTCCACGTTACCATAGGGAGATTATTCCGTAGAACCAAGACCCCTAATACAGAAAATCCTAGAATGATCTTCAACTGAATGAACTTGATGAAAAGATAGAATATCTAGTAAACATTTTCCTTGTGAGCACAAAACTTTGGTGGTCGATAAATGTACAGACTTGTGCAATAGATAACCATAAATGTTAACATTAATAACAGAACACTTTAATTGTATCTTAAGGAGCAGACCCAAGTGAGTACCATAGCCCGTAGTCAGTTTTGATGAACCCCACCATAGGTACAGTCACTTTATCTCACATTCCATTAATCTTATTCACACATCATGCACTCCCAGCTCCAGATCAGTTACTGTACTACTACTACTTGCATACACACCACATCAGTTTTACTGTTTTTGCTTTTAAATGTCCATCATCTGACCTAGATTGGTAACAGTAGAAGAAACTTCTTTGCCACAAGAAGCACAATCTACACTGTCCAACTACCAGAGGCACAAAGTGTCCGATGTGTGCTTGTCTCAGCCTCCATCCGATTGATTGTCAAATATCATCGCTCTGTAGCATATCAAATTTTAACATATTGCTTCTGATTTTCAAGGCACTTAATGATAATGCACCTTTATTGTATGTACTTACTGGCTATACAACATTTAGCTTCCACAGTGCTGATATTAACCATTTTATTCAATGTCCTGTTGCTACTTCAAAATGGAAAATAATATATAATTTTTATTTTTTATATATTTATTTTCATTTTTTCTTCCCTTTTGAGGTAGTCTGTTCATTCATCATTTTGAGTTTACATTATTCTGTTGATCTTTATATATTGCTATTATTAATATTTTGAGGTCCTGTGATGAAGGCATATGTGCCTGTGTTGGGACTTTTGTTCAAAGCATACTGTCTACTGCATGCGAAGATAGTCTTGAGAATACTTCTACTGCTTTTAAGTAATAAAGATACTTTTTTATCTTGGACTTTATCTAGGTGTCTTCCACTTTTTTGTTTTGAACTAATATTTATACCCCACATGCAGATTCCCATCTTTCTTCAGTAAATTGGTGAAAAGTCCTTCGTAGGTAATCTAATATAAAATGTAGCCTGAGTAAAGCCTGGCAGGTCCTACTACACTCTGTGGTGGAGGAACTGGCCTGGTGGATGTCTGGCAGTTGCAGCATCCAAAAGACAAAGGAGTCCTTTACCAAGTTCTGTGATAATTTTGGCATCGGCACGTGCTTTCCACTCGCTACAAAAAAGATTTTATTTTTAGGTGGGGAGTGGAGAGTAGGCGTTTTCTACACTAATCGGTTAGCATTGCCGCACACTAACTGATTAGCATGTGGTTAGTGCGTCAGTCCTCACCAGCTACAAAATAGGTGGTGCTAATAGGAAAATTAGCGTGTGGCCAATAATAGAAAAAATAGGAAATTTGTAGATTTTACCCATGTGGAAAAATTGCCTTAGCACGCAGGAATGGCGCATGTAAGCACACACTAAGGCTCCAGTTTGGTAAAAGAGCCCAAAGACATTTTCTCTACTCATATATCTCATTGAAGGCTAGATTGTTCCCTTTTTTTTTCTTTCTTATTTTCTTTTTTGAAAGAACAATTGTCATTGTTGGCTAATATGTTATTTTACTGTTAACACTAGTTATTAATAATTAGGTATCACTGTATAAATGGAACCTGTGTAACATGCATGATTATACGGTAATATTATACATCTTAATGGATAAACCACATTTGGTAACTACACCCCCATAACACAGGTTTTGCAACCCAAGTTGATAGTAGAACAGACTACAGCAGCGCAACAGTTCTATAAGCCATTCCAAAACACAAAACCCAAAGTATTACAGTCATCGCTGCTGTTCATTAACTCCCCCTTCTTTTTCCCCCTCTAGCTCTCTTTCCATCCCTTTCGCTTCCCTCCCCCCCCCCCCAACCCCCCCCCCCCCTTGCTCTAATACCCCTCATATTAGCTTTGTGTTTCTGGGGAAAACAAATTCTATAGTAATGCCATAATTGGCAACATGACCATATTCTAACCTTTTGGAGTCCTTCTTATCAAATCCCTGTTACCCACAGTTAACAAAATATGGAAATACACCCAATACTTATATTAGAGTATGAAGTTATTTCAGTAAACTTGGAACCTCAAGGATCTAATAAATGGATCACCAGTGAAGGCTTAATTTGGGCCTTCTCTCTGATGCAAAATTTCTGAGGACATGGTAACCTATAGAAGCTATCTTGGACAGAATGCAGTGGCAGATACAAGAGTAACAGTCTGACGAGACACATTTAAAGCCACAGTTAAGGAAGTGGTTATGACATTCGTAATAAGCCATAGAAGAAAGCAGAATCAGAAACTTGAGTTACAACAAGATACTGTATAAAGGAGGTTATTCTCAAAACAGCACCTAAGTTAGGCTCTGAGATGGTGTGTGCTAAGTGCAAATACTATAATGGCAGTTACACAGGTAACTGCTGTTATAGAAGACTAGTATAAGTCCACAGTTATATGCTTAACTATAGGTGTGAGCACCTGCGCTAGCTCAATGGCTTTGTAAATGTTCACACCAAAACTATAGGTAGTTAGAAGTATACTGATAGTATTCTATAACTGGCAACAATAAGTGCTAGGCATGAACCTTGAGGTTGCCCGAAATGGATTTTGTGCATGCAATTTGACGAATTCCGACTAAGGGCAGCTATGCATGTAACTGCTAATTAGTGCCAGTTAGCAGCAATTAGCAGCCAATTTTTATAGTAAGTATAATGCAAGTAACTGGCACTATTCTATAACCTGCGTAAACTCTGCACGCTAAGCATACAATTGTGCGTCCAAGTTTTTCAAATTAGGTGTAGAGTGGTGTGGTAGCCGTGTTAGTCCACTTTTAAAGGTAATCAATAGAAATCAAACAAATAAACATGGAAAAGAAAATAAGATGATACCTTTTTTATTGGACATAACTTAATACATTTCTTGATTAGCTTTCGAAGGTTGCCCTTCTTCGTCAGATCGGAAATAAGCAATGTGGTAGATGACAGTATATATAAGTAAAACATCCAAGCATTTCATTGACAGTCTAACAGGGTGGGGATGGGTAGGAGGTATGCATGGGAACATCAAAGCATTTCAGAGATAGTCTAACAGGATGGGGGTGGATAGGTGAGAGGAGGGTGATAAACATAGCAATACAACTTTATGGTTTATAATGGGCTAGAAAACCCAGATCTTTGTTAAGTCCTGTCTGTTGGGTGTCAAAATATTCAATCATCTGACTTCTCAGGTCTTACGTTCCTGTATTGTTTAAAGTTCAGTGGCTGACCTCTAGAATCTGTACCTACGTTCCTGTGCCCACTCTGCCGAACGCCTTTGGCTGAAATCCCATGCCCATGCTGACTTCATACATTTCAATTCTGCTGACCTCCTTCCAGTCCACTCTTTTACTTGCCAAACAGGATTATTATATCCAGTTGACAAATTCTCTTGGCTCAAACCCTCGACGTCTCTTTGCCACACTGAACTCTCTCCTCAAAGTGCCTCACCTCCAACTCCCTCTTCACTTTCTCCCCAGACTCTGGCTGAGTACTATCATGATAAGGTTCACAAGATTAAACTTGAATTCTCAACCAGGTCACCTCCACCTCTCCTTCCCTTAGCCATTCTCTCAACCCTCCAACCCCTGCCTCCTTTCTGAAATCACTGAAGAGGAAACTACACATCTTCTTTCCTCCTTGAAACTAACTACCTGTTCCTCCGATCCTATTCCCACCCATCTACTTAACACTATCTCTCCTACTGTCATCCCTTTTATCTGTCATATCCTCAGTCTTTCACTTTCCACTGCAACTGTTCCTGATGGCTTCAAACATGCCGTAGTCACTCCACTCCTTCATTGGATCCTACCTGTCCTTCCAACTATCACCCCATCTCCCTCCTCCCTTTCTTATCCAAGATACTTGAACGTGCTGTTCACCGCCGTTGTCTTGACTTCCTTTCCTCTCAAGATATTCTTGATCCACTTCAATCTGGCTTTCGCCCTCTTCATTCCACTGAAACAGCACTTGCTAAAGTGTCCAATGACCTGTTCCTGGCCAGATCCAAAGGCCTATCCTCATCCTTCTCGATCTATCTCCTGCTTTTGACACTGTTGATCACAGCTTACTCCTTGATACGCTGTCCTCACTTGGATTTCAGGGCACTGTTCTTTCTGGTTTTCTTCTTATCTCTCCCATCGTACCTTTAGTGTATACTCTGGTGGATCCTCCTCCACTACTGTCCCACTGTCAGTTGGTGTACCTCAGGGATCTGTCCTGGGACCTCTTCTTTTCTGCATCTATACTTCTTCCCTTGGTACTCTGATCTCATCCCATGGTTTTCAGAACCACCTTTATGCTGATGACTCCCAGTCTGATTTGTCCAGCGTGGCAAGCTCATGCTGGTTTGCAGTACCGGCTGAATGGTGTGAGGACCGACTTGGCATGCGACAGCAGTTCCCGAGGGGGTGAGTAGTGATTATCCTATCTGCGCCGGTGAGGCACAGCAAACGCGGCTCCCAGTGTGGGATCCACTGGGCTGCTGCAGTTTCCCATGCTGGAGATCACTGTACAGCCCAACTCCGTGGAGTGGCGTGCTCCTTCCCTCCCGGCTCGTTTTGTCAGGCGCAGGGCAGTTGGGTGTGCGTGCGTGCGCACTTGAGGGCACCATCTTTCTTGCCACTCCACATGGTAATGCTGAAACTCTGGCACTCCCCTAGGCCTGATTTGCTTGCAATTCAGTCAGTTTTATATGTAGGCTTTTCAGAAATGTGACTGGGAAACTGGGGTGGATCATTCCCAGTTTCTTCATATTTGGTGTTTAAGGGCTTCTGAGAAATGAGGCCTGGAGCAGTTTGCAGACTCCTGTGGGAGTCCTCGGGTATCCCACAGCTTTGAGTCTCCTACAACTTTCCAGGGCAAGGTCAGAGACCCATTAGACCCCTGCAGCTGTTCTGTGGCAGTGAGAGCCTTAAGCTGTAGCTTGGAAAGTACTGACTATCTGAAAGTCTTTTGATAGAGCTGCCTGTGCTTCACTGGGTGATTTACACTAAGAATATTTCTGGACCCTCCTGAGGAGGTTCAGGGTGTGTGTACATCATTAATGGAGGGGAGAAAGGGATCAGGATTAGGGATCCTACTCTAGGATTTTCCCTCTTTTCCTCTTCCCCTTTCTCAGAACATGGCAGTACAGTTTGTTTGTTTGTTTGTTTAGTTAGGCTTAGGGCTGTTGACTCCATGTTTTCTGTGAGAATGTTACCTTTTGAGGCTAGTGCAGGCCTCTCGGGTTTCTCTCGGTTTCTATAGTAATCCTGCACCCTCTGTGCTGCCCTGGTGTGGCAGCATTTGCTCTGTGTGTACTATTTACATCAAACTAGTTTTATTCAGGAGGGTGGCTGGCCTTTCAGCCTGAAGGTTACAGGTTCAAGGTTGGTTTTATTATTATTATTATTATTAGCATTTGTATATAGCGCTACCAGATGCACGCAGCGCTGAACACCTGATACAAGAGACAGTCCCTGCTCAAAAGAGCTTACAATGTAAATAATACAGACAGACAAGACAGTTACAGGTGAGGGAAGTAATGGGTGAGAAGGAAGGGAAGGGACAAGGGGAGGGCAATTGAGTAGTGGCTAGGAGCTAAAAGCAGCAGTGAAAAGGTGGGTTTTCAGCATAGATTTGAAAACAGGTAGAGATGGAGCTAGACGTATAGGTCCAGGAAGTCTATTCCAGGCATAAGGTGCTGCGAGAGAAAAGGAGCGTAGCCTGGAGTTAGCAGTGGAGGAGAAGGGGGACGACCAAGAGAGATTTGTCCAGTGAGCAGAGTTCACGGGGAGAAATGTAGGGAGAGATGAGAGTGAGAGGTAATGGGGGGCTGCAGAGTGGATGCACTTAAAGGTCAGTACGAGAAGTTTAAACTGAATGTGGAAGCGGACAGGGAGCCACTGAAGTGACTTGAGGAGTGGGCTAGTGTGGGTATTTATCCATCCTATTAGAAACTGTGGGCTCAGCTAGGTTTCCAATGGGGCATATTTTGTTTCATTCTCTCTTACTGCTTGCCTGGCCAAGCAGTTCTTGCATGACTGGATTGCTTCAATTAGTATCACTCAGATAAATAAAGCTACATGTCACTATGGGCTGCCTTGATTCAATCGCAGTCTAAAAAAGCCTTTGCTTATCTGATTGATTCTAATTGACGCTATCTGGACATGAAATTTTAACTAGTACTTGTGCTAGACACACCTACTTTTATCCTGACTGAACAAAACAATACGATTTTGTTGGAACGATCATACAGACGTTCTGCCGAAACATAGCCCATGTCAGGTCTAATAATAAATTTAATTCCTTCATACCAATTCTGGGGGCCATTTGTGCTATTTCCTGCTATAAATGTGTGTGTGGTAATTTAGGACTGGCATAAGGATTGCGTCTTACATGCATTTTCGGCCACTTACGCTAGTATTTTATACAGAAAACTGGGCACCTGCTGCTCTATATAAAATCATCTTGAAATACATATGTTTTTACCATCTCAAATGAAGTACCGGTTATAAAATTACCCTCCATGTGCTCACCGGTAACCATTTAATCAGCTCACATTTCCCATTTGGCCCATGTACATTTAAAACACAGACTTTGTATAGTTACCCCGAATGAGTTCATCAAGCTCTGTTGTGTTCACACAGGAATGGTCTGATACAAACATATGCTTCTGAAACAGGATGGTAGTTCTCAGCAAACTCTCATGTGGCTGCTCCAAGGCCTTGAAGACAGTAGCACCAATTATTAGGTACACAACCACCAGCAGAAAAATCGTGGAGACCGTTTTCCATTTCATAACAGTAACAGTTATATCACTTTCCTCCCTTGCAGACAGCACAGGAGGCTTTGTGGAAAAGGACAACCTTGGCTTGGAGTTCTGGGTAGCAGATTTGGGATCCAGCAGGTCAGGTGCCGCCACTATGATAAAAAAAGAAAAAATTAAATTAAATAAATAGAAAAAGAATGTTATTTATTTAAGTTCAGCTGAGTTTTATTTCATAAGTTTTGCATCCTGTTAAAGAGACAAGTATCCTGTTAATTTAAATTGAATGCAGACAAAACAACCACTTTTTAAACCTTTTTCGTTTTATTCCCCTGAGGTTCAGATATTATACAAATTTCTTGCTCATATAATACAGAAAATGATAAACACATTTTCTGCTTAGTTAATGGTAATGAACAAAATTGAGGGGTTTGTCATAGCTATTTCCTTCCATTTGTATTAATCTGAAAGCCAGTTAGAATTATTATTATTTGTAGGCTATTATCAAATGACGGAAGTACTTTACAAACACATAACATACAGTCACTGCCCCTCGGGATTTAAAATTTAATAGAGATAGATAGGAAACACAGGGAAAACATATGGGGGCAGAGGGTGATTTCTGAGTTAAAACTCGTTGCTGGAGGACGTGGTGACAGTGATTAGAGTATCTGGGTTTAAAAAAGGTTTGGACAAGTTCCCAGAGGGAAAGTCCATAGTCTGTTATTGAGATGCACATGGGGGAAGCCACTGCTTGCCCTGGGATTGGTATCATGGAATGTTGCTACTAATTGGGTTTCTGACAGGTACTTGTGACTTGGATTGGCCACTGTTGGAAGCAGGATATTGGGCTAGATGGACTATTGGTCTGACCCAGTATGGCTATTCTTATGTTCTACCATCCGGGTTTTTCTCCAGATTTGCTCTGCCCTTCTTAATTGCCTCTTGAGCAAAAACAAACCCACATGGTACCATGGATTCTTCTTACAGCCCGAGCCCCTCACTACCCATAATGGTGCTATTCTACCCATAGCTCCTTTCAACGTTGTATTCCATTCTAAAGCTTGATGCTCCAAAGTAAGCTTCTCATACGAATCTGTAAGAAATGCACCCAAGGGACTAATAGCATCCGGGTCCACACCCAAATAATTTCTGCAAACCACTGACTCGCACAGCTATAACTCTTCTCATACCTTCAGATGCTGTCAACACAATGGAAGCACATAGTGATCCATCCACGATAAAGGTACACCTATGCAACCTCCAACCCAGAAAGAAAACAAATCCAATGTATGGCCACCTTTATGAGTACAGTCCCGGTTTAATTGCCTGAGCCTCAGATCCTCACTCCCATATCAGGCCCCTCCCCACATGCGCATTAAAACCCCTCAAGATAACTACATTGGGGAAGTGCACAACCAAATCTGCCATAATTTGCAAAAACAAATCCCAACCAATCTGGACAGGGAAGACTGACAATAAACCGATAAAGGAGACAGCATTTGAACCACCAAAACCTCCTCATACACAAAAATGAACATGAGACTCTTGCACAAACCCCTGACTCCACACAAAGGACAGCCAAATCACCACCCCTTCCTTTCTTCTTTCATTGGAAAGGTGGTTAAGCAAATGATCAATAAAATAAACTCCTGTGCTCTCGAAATCACCACAAACCCTGCTGGAAAACATGTGATAAATATGACTCTCCTCCTCCTCCCTCAACCATGATTCTGTAAGGCATAAAATTTGCAAATGCAAGTCCTCAACTAAATTTTTTTTGTCACATTTGTACACTGTGCTTTCCCACTCATAGCAGGTTCAATGCGGCTTACATATTATATACAGGTACTTATTTGTACCTGGGGCAATGGAGGGTTAAGTGGCTTGCCCAGAGTCACAAGGAGCTGCCTGTGCCTGCAGTAGGAATTGACCACAGTTCCCCAGGACCAAAGTCCACCATGCTAACCACTAGGCCACTCCTCCATGCCAGACTCTAAGATCAATGCAGTTTTTTGTCATGCTGATCTACAACTTAGTAACACAACCCATAAATCCTGCTGAACATTCATAGCAGCAAGATCACTTAAAGAAGAACAACCAACATGGCACTGTGGCCCCACGCAGCTCTATCAACCCCCCTCTCTCAGACCCGTGGCCCCAAGCCAAAGGAATGGCCGACCCCTGTACTCCACAACACATTAATCCCAATAAAATACCAATCAAACGCTTAAAACAAAAATTCAAAACACTCACCCCCTTAGTTTTCTGACCAGAAACCTTCCTAGCCTCTGTTCTTACAAGCTCGCTCCCAAGGAGCAAGCCTAAAGAGCACAACCTGATCCTTGGGCATGCTCTTTTGAAGTGCACCCAGGGTGCGTGCCACGGGTGGCACAGACACCACTAGTGACAGTATTTAAATATAAAATCCAAGCAGGAAGTGTTCTTACATCAGTGGTCACGTGACTGCCTAAGAAAACTCATTCTGGGAACAAATGCAGTACAAGAATCAGGCTGTCAGTCAGGTAACCTGCAAAACACAATCAGACCATAGAATAGAATAACAAAATCACATAAATGCCACTAGTGACAATGTTTAAATATAAAATACAAGCTGGAAGTGCCCTTGCATCAGTGGTCATGTGACCGTCTAAGAAAACTCATTCTGGGAACAAATGCAGAACAGGCGTGGAGGGGCATAATTGAACAAAAACGTCTATCTCCATGGGCGTTTATCTCCGAGAACGGGTCCGTGAAGGGGCGGACCGAACCGTATGTTCGAAAAAAATAGACGTCCATGTTTTATTCGACAATTTGTGAGCTGGGCGTTTTTATTTTTCAGTGATAATGGAAAATGAAAGCGCCCAGCTCAAAAACGAATAAATCCAAGGCATTTGTTCGTGGGAGGGGCCAGGAGTCATAGTGCACTGGTCCCCCTCACATGCCAGGACACCAACCGGGCACCCTAGGGGGCACTTTTACAAAAACAAAAAAAAAAGGTAAAAGAGCTCCCAGGTGCATAGCACCCTTCCCTTGTGTGTTGAGCCTCCCAAATCCCCCTCAAAACCCACTGCCCACAAGTCTACACCATTACTATAGCCCTAAGGGGTGAAGGGGGGCACCTACATGTGGGTACAGTGGGTTTGGGGGGTTGGACGACTAAGCATTAAGCAGCACAATTGTAACAGGTGGGGGGGGCGATGGGCCTGGGTCCACCTGCCTGAAGTCCACTGCACCCCCTAATAACTGCTCCAGTGACCTGCATACTGCTGCCAGGGAGGTGGGTATGACATTTGAGGGTGAACATAAAAAGTTGTGAAACGGCATATTTTGTGGTGGGAGGGGGTTTGTGACCACTGGGGGAGTCAGGGGAGGTCATCCCCGATTCCCTCCAGTGGTCATCTGGTCATTTAGGGCACTTTTTGGGGCCTTATTCGTGGAAAAACAGGGTCCAGGAAAAGTGCCCTAAATTCTCGCTAAAAACGCATATTTTTCTTCCATTATCGGCGAAAGGCGCCCATCTCTGATCGCCCGATAACCACGCCCCAGTTCCACCTTCACCATGCCTTCGACACGCCCCATCAACTTTGTCCACATCCGCGACAGAGTGCAGTTGAAAACGTCCAAATTCGGCTTTCGATTATACCGCTTTATTCGTTTTTGTGAGATAAACGTCTATCTCCCGATTTGGGTCACAATATAGGCGTTTTTCTTTTTCAATTATAAGCTGGATAGCGATCTTCTTTCAGAAAACTGATGGGATGAGAAAGCAGATTCATCCAAGTTTATTAATTGGACAAATGGAAATGTCACTAATCAATGTATATTCCCCCACATCTGATTCTGCCATGATTTTCCAAGATCTTGCTACCTGCATTATAGAACTGGTTGTGAATTTTAATAAAGTCCTTGATCCAGTCTCAGATAAACAACCATGGGCTTCATTTTTTAAAATCTTTATTAAACATAACTGAGGATACAGCCTCACAATGCAATACATGATGCTCAAAATCATAATATGACAACATCATGAAAATTCAAGATAAACAAAAACAAGTACTTCCTATCCAACCCCTCTAGTAGGTTCTTATCCCAAGGGGAGTACATAAGCAAATCCCCGTTGCTTTTTTATCCCTTTTTAATCCTAGGCCCAATATACACACAACCACACATCCTTCCACTCATATTTCATTCATCGGTTCCACCCACTTATTTCCCAGTGTAAGTTCAATCCTCAACATCAATCATGCAGGATTTCTATCCTGCCAATTCCTCCTTTCTTAAAATACAAAACCTTATGCAAGGGGAAGGGTTAGTTGATTCATGGTGCATATTACACCCCACTGAGAAGGATCTTACTTTTTATTTGCATGTTTACTGCTTGTACTCCAGAATAGTACTCATGCCTATAGTGAAAGATACAAAATTGTAGCATCCTTATTTCGGGTCATGCAGTCATTTCTCTCAGCCTATCCAACATATTGGAGATGCAGGCAGCTACCCCTATATTTAGCAAGCTGCTGTTTATTATATGGCATATATTGGTGTTATTGAAAAGAGCAAAATATTGGAACTGGATTCATGTTTTAAAGACTACCTCAAAAGGGGAAGCACATCACATCTGCTCAGAAAAGCTATTTCAGGTGCTTGATGCAGCAATCTGGAAGGTGCCAAGTCAAGATTTACCAGTCAAGGAGAAGGGTATAAATAAGAGCTGTTTGCTTGCTGAGCACACTTTTTGAAGTGGGGTGTTCTTTGATATTAAGAGTTCTCATCTGAGGAAAGGCCACGGGAGGCCTTCAAAGCTTATTATTTATAAAAAGGCTTCTCTTGGTCTAATAAAAGGCATTAAAACTTGAAAAGCAGTGAAATAGTCAAGACTGATGTTTCTTGGTGAGGCCTGAGGTTAACATGGGCAGGCATTAGTTAATGTGAATACGGACACAACTTCAAGTCTCCTCTCATTGGCACATACCACTGGCACAGATTGGATGAACTTGACTCCAAAGAGGAGCCATTGCCCAACCAGGCCCATTCAAGGTTATGCCTTTACTGGTGGCTTAGTGGTTAGAGCACCAGTCTTGCAATCCAGACGTGGCCAGTTCAAATCCCACTGCTGCTCCTTGTGATCTTGGGCAAGGCATTTAACCCTCCATTTCCTCAGGTACAAGCTTAGATTGTGAGTCCTCCTAGGACAGAGAAATATCCAGAGTACCTGAATGTAACTCACCTTGAGCCACTACTGAAAAAGGTGTGAACAAAAAATCTAAATAAATAAATGTAAAGCAGTGCTTTTCAACCCAGTCCTCAGGGCACACCCAGCCAGCAAGATTTTCATGATATCCACAATGAATATGCATGAGATGCATATTAATTGTGGGTATCCTAAAAACCTGGCTGGCTGGGTATGCCTCAAGAATTGGGTGAAGAAGCATAGATGCCTACTTTTCTTTACAGAGTAGACTCCTATCAGGTGCCTTTTCAGCACCCCTTTATAAAATTGGCCTTATGCTGCCTAAATTGATTAAACCATCAGGTATATAAAATAATGAGTGGAGTGGAATGGATAGATGTGAATCACTTATTTACTCTTTCCAAAAATACTTGGACTAGGGGGCATGCAATGAAGCTACAAAGTAGTAAATTTAACACAAATCAGAGATAATATTTCTTCACTCAACGTGTAATTAAACTCTAGAATTCATTGCCAGAGAATGTGGTAAAAGCAGTTAGCTTAGCGAGGTTTTAAAAAGGTTTGGATATCTTCCTAAAAGAAATGTCCATAAGCCATTATTAAATTGGACTAAGGAAAATCCACTGCTTATTTCTTCTAGGATAAGGAGCATAAAATGTATTGACAGTTTTGGGATCTTGCCAGGTACTTGTGACCTGGATTGGCCATTTTTGGAAACTGAACTTGATGGACCTTCCATCTGTCCAAGTATGGCAATGCTTATGTTCTTATGTACCCTGCCTGTCTTCTGTAGATCTATTCTACATTCCAAAGGAAAGAAGGGTTGTGAGATCACCATGTCTGCCTGCATGTATATGAGTTTGCATATGCCCATGTTTATCCCCACCCCCAATAACTTTTCTGTTAAATACATATTGGAGTATCTGTGTAAATTTTGAAATTATTATTATTATTATTATTTATTTGTTGCATTTGTATCTCACATTTTCCCACCTCTTTGCAGGCTCAATGTGGCTTACATTATACCGTAATCGGCGTTAACCGATTCCGGTATGAACAAATACAAGGTGTGAGTAATATCAAGGTGATATATATGGTAGAGTGAGATACATGTATGGTAAAGACAATTGGGGAGAACTTAGTGAGGGAAAGGAAGAGTTAGGATATGTCCGTTACGATCTTTGGTTACGTTGTGCCGCAAATGTCCAGGTATTTTATGTTGGGTCGGTGGGGTATGCCCTTCTGAACAGTTCTGTTTTTAGTGCTTTCCGGAAATTCAAGTGGTCGAGTGTGGTTTTTACTGCTTTTGGAAGAGTGTTCCACAGTTGTGCACTCAGGTAGGAAAAGCTAGATGCGTAAGTGGATTTGTATTTGAGTCCTTTGCTGCTTGGGTAGTGGAGGTTTAGGTATGATCGTGCTGATTTTATGGTGTTTCTGAGGTCTACCCATTTCCCTGTCAATAACCATGCCCCTTTTTGCCTGTGCGCATTAAAATTTAGGCACAATGAGTTACAGAATATGCTTAGTAAGTTATGCAGGTCAATTCTAATTATTCCCAATTAGTGCTCATTAGTACTTGTTAAGAGCTGTTAACAATGCTGATTGGCTTGTTAAGCCAGCTAAGTTACGAGTGTTGTTACATAATACGCTTGGATTTTGGCGCAGATCTCTAGGCGCAATATATAGAATCCAGTGGTTAAGGGTTAAAAATCAGCACTTAAGTGAACTCCACCCCTGGAACATCCCCAACATAGCTAGCTTTGAGTTAGGCGCTAACCAAAAATTTCAGCAGCACTTATCCAGTTAAGTGCCATTAAAAATTAGCAGCTAGCCCCAAGTAAACAATTTAACCAGTCAGCGGCTGGCTAAATGTCTTTCAATATCAGTCCCTAAGTTGTTTAATCCAGAAACATATCTGGATGCATACCTGTATCCTGAAAAGTATGTTCTATTAGTACTGAGAGGAACTTATTACTTGTTATAAGCAAACTCGTGGAGGGGCATAATCGAAAGGGGTGCCCAAGTTTTCCTGAGGACTTCCTTGCAGGACATCTCGGCGAAGGGGCGGGGAAACCCGTATTATCGAAACAAGATGGGCATCCATCTTTCATTTCGATAATACGGTCGGGGATGCCCAAATCGTGAAATTTAGGTCAACCTTAGAGATGGTCGTCCTTAGCGATGGTCGTCCCCGATTTTTGGCGATAATGAAAACCGAGGACATCCATCTCAGAAACGACCAAATCCAAGCCATTTGGTCGTGGGAGGAGCCAGCATTCGTAGTGCACTGGTCCCCCTGACATGCCAGGACACCACCCGGGCACCCTAGGGGGCACTGCAGTGGACTTCAGAAATTGCTCCCAGGTGCATAGCTCCCTTACCTTGTGTGCTGAGCCCCCAAAACCCACTCCCCACAACTGTACACCACTACCATAGCCCTTATGGGTGAAGGGGGGCACCTACATGTGGGTACAGTGGGTTTGTGGTGGGTTTTGAAGGTCTCACATTTACCACCACAAGTGTAACAGGTAGGGGGGATGGGCCTGGGTCCGCCTGCCTGAAGTGCACTGCACTCACTAAAACTGCTTCAGGGACCTGCATACTGCTGTCATGGAGCTGGGTATGACATTTGAGGCTGGCTTCCGACACGCCCCCGTGAACTTTGCTCGACACGACGGCAAGCAGTTGAGGACGCCCAAAATCGGCTTTCGATTATGCCGATTTGGGCAACCCTGGGAGAAGGATGGCCATCTCCCGATTTGTGTCGAAAGATGGGCGCCCTTCTCTTTCGAAAATAAGCCTGATAGTGTCACAGAAAACAAATATATAATAAATGGGGTGTGCTTGCTGTCATTTTAAACCAACATGAAAAATCAAAGAAATCTGTCATATCATTCTGTGTCAGTTTCAAAACAATGCAAAAATCTGACTTAATATCACTTATGTCATTCATTTAACTTCAGAATATACTATTTGCAAACTGCACCGATATATTGCACACACATTCTAAAAAAAGATGTGTGCATTGTACAAACATAGCACATGCACAAAATATGCACATATACATAGGAAGAGGGTAGTAATGAAAAGCATTTCCTTGCCTTGCAATAATCTGTGATTTTAACCTGGGGAATGGGTACTTTGACTATTGCCTACAGAAGTACAGAAGCATCGCCATGCTAGGACAGACCAAGGGTCCATCGAGCCCAGCACCCTGTCACCGACAGCGGCCAAAAGAACAAGCAATTTGTCCTGCTCCTCCTAGAAATAGTGTATTATTCCCTCGTCCATTCAATAATATTCTATGGCCTTTTCCACTAGGAAGCCGTCCAACCTTTTTTTGAAGTCAGCTTTTAACCGCCTTAACCACTTTTTCCGGCAGCGAATTCCAGAGTTTCACTACGCGTTGAGTGAAGAAACATTTCCTCCGATTTGTTTTAAATTTACCACACTGCAGCTTCATCGCATGCCCCCTTGTCCTAGTATTTTTGGAAAGCGTAAACAGACGCTCCACATCGACCCATTCCATTCCACTCATTATCTCATATCTCCCCTCAGCTGCCTCTTCTCCAAGCTGAAGAGCCCCAGCCTCTTCAGCCTTTCCTCATAGGGAAGTCGTCCCATCCCCTGTATCATCTTTGTCACCCTTCTCTGCACCTTTTCCAATTCCACTATATCTTTTTGAGGTGCGGCGACCAGAATTGAACACAATACTTGAGGTGCGGTCGCACCATGGAGCGATACAATGGCAGAATAATATCCTTATTTTTGTTTTCAATCTCTTTCCTAATGATACCCAACATTCTATTTGCTTTCCTAGCCGCAGCAGCACATTGAGCAGAAGTTTTCAACGTATCATCAATGATGACACCTTTCTTGGTCCGTGACTCCCAACGCTGAACCTTGCATGACATAGTTATATTTTGGGTTCCTCTTTCCCACATGCATCACTTTGAACTTGTTCACATTAAACGTCATCTGCCATTTAGACGCCCAGTCTCCCAGTCTCGTAAGGTCCTCTTGTAGTTTTTCACAATCCTCCTGCGATTTGACGACTTTGAATAACTTTGTGTCATCGGCAAATGTGATTACCTCACTAGTTACCCCTATCTCTAGGTCATTTATGAATATGTTAAAAAGAAGAGGTCCCAGCACAGATCCCTGAGGGACCCCACTAACTACCCTTCTCCATTGCGAATATTGAACTTTTAATCCTACTCTCTGTTTCCTATCTTTCAACCAGTTTTTAATCCACAATAAGACACTACCTCCGATCCCATGTCCCTCTAATTTCCTCTGTAGTCTTTCATGAGGGACTTTATCAAACGCCTTCTGAAAATCTAGATACACAATATCAACCGGCTCACCTTTGTCCACATGTTTGTTTACTCCTTCAAAGAAATGCAGCAGATTGGTGAGGCAAGACTTCCCTTCACTAAATCCATGTTGACTTTGTCCCATTAGTCCATGCTTTTGAATGTGCTGTGTAATTTTGTTCTTGATAATAGTCTCACCATATTGCCCAGCAGCGACGTCAGACTCACCGGTCTACAATTTCCCGGGTCTCCTCTGGAACCTCTTTTAAATATCGGCGTTACATTTGCCACCGTCCAATCTTCCGGTACCACACTCGATTTTAAGGATAAATTATAAATCAATAACAGTAGCTCTGCCAGCTCATTTTTTAGTTCTGTCAGTACCTTAAGGTGAATACCATCCGGTCAAGGAAATTTGCTACTCTTCAGTTTGTACAACTGCTCCATTACGTCTTCCAGATTTACAGATATTTCATTACGTTTTTACCCTGCCTATGGGTAAAAGTTAAGTGCATTTCTCAAAAACACATGCATTTTTACTCATGGAAGGGGCAGTCCTGATGAGTTCTTGGAAGACTGAACAACACACATAGGGCCAGATTCTATATAAGGTGCCTAAGAAATCTGTGTGGTAAACATTTCTGCCTAAACGTATTCTATAAGTGACACCTAGATTTAGGTATGGTATATAGAATATGCTTAGTTGATATCCCAGCACCTAAAACTACGTGATTCCATTTACAGCAATGAAAATGTGGCATAAAGCCCTGAACATAGATTTGCGCGCAGTGGGCCATATTCTAAAACAACGTGCGTAAATTTGAAAAAACCCACAGAACGCCCATTTCCCCACCAATAGCCACGTCCCTTCTGAACTGCGCACATTAGAATTTAGGCACAGTTTATTACAGACTATGCTTAGTGAGTTCTGCGCGTAAATTCTAATTATTGCCAATTAGTGCTCCTTATGGCTTGTTAAGAGCTGTTAACAGCGCTGATTGGCTTCTTAAGCCAATTAAGTTACGCACATAGAATATGCCTGGATTTTGGTGCTGATCTCTAGGCACGCTATATAGAATCCAGGGGATAGTTTTGTATGATTAGAATTACTAATGTTGTTTCAGACAGAAACAAATTACATGCAGAGAGAGCAAGAGAAATCTCTGTGGGTAATCAGAGCAAAAGCCTGGTGTGATAGAATAAGCACGCATAGGGCAGGGAGCCTTTAAACACAGTCAGGCCACTAGTTTATGTGAGCAAAACATATCTTCAATTCTGTAGTTCAAATAGAAATGCAAAAACAGAACAGAGTTTTCCTCACAGGCCCTTAACTCAGGATTACACATAAAAGGAGCGTGAAGTTCAATAACAAAGAAAAGGGGTCTAGTCCCTATCAGACCACAGAAGAGTCACAGTTGTGCACTGGCACTAGCAAGGTTATAAAGTACTCTTCCTACCTCACATTTACCCCAATTCTTTAAATGTAAATCTGGTATGAATGCTCTGAAGGTCTCCTTCTTCCTACTCTGGGGCCTCCTCATCTTTCTCTAGCACTGGGCTTTTCTTTCCTCTGGTCCACGCTGACCTCCCCTGGCCTTGGCCTCCTAATGTGGCCCTGTGAAGGAGCAGGCTTGATGGAGACTGGTGTCTTCCTATACACTCCTTTACATCTATGTGATTTTTTTCTTTGAATTCAGGTGCAAACTCTATGATGTACAAGTATCTGCAAAGCTGGCTGAAAGCAGGCCAGTTTTCATCATTGACCCCCTAATCATACAATGATATGAAAAAAGTTTTTTTCCATGCAGACTCCTAACTGCTGCAAATAGCTTAGTTATATTCATTTAGAAGCCTTATCACTAATGGTCTGCTGCTAGTAAAGGTACAATTAGATCCACACAGCAAATGTTCCTTTCACATTTAGACTTAGTCAAGCCTTACAGTGTTGTTTTCATACTCTAATACAGAATCCTCTTACTTTTGACACCTTATTATACTCATATAACACTTCAAAAAATGCAGAGAGGCTGTTAATCATTTCTGTATAATATATGCATTCTCTAAGCTCTGACTAATAGAGCTGACAAGTAACACTTTCCATCAGACATTTTTCAAAGACACAAAAATTCTCCCAATATCTTGTTCTTTTTACAGTCTACTATGTACCGATTCTTTATCTTTGCCTTACAAAAAACAGAATGTAACTCATCAGTTGTTGAGTACTTGTGGGTTTACAGTAGCAGTATCTGAAGCTTGCCAGAAATTCCCGATTAAGTAGCTACTGAAACAAAAGAGTTAAATTCCAAGGGGCCCTTTTACTAAGCCGCATAAGCGTCTACGCAAGCCCAACATGCGCCAAAATGAAGTTACCGCCCAGCTAGCGCATGCCTCTTGTGGTAATTTCATTTTTGGTGGGCGTCCATAACGTGCGGCAGAAAAATAATATTTATTTTCGGACGTGCGTATCAGACGTGTGCCAAGTGGCATTTGACACGTGTAGGTCATTATCACTTGGTTACCGCATGAGATTTTACCGCTAGGTCAATTGCTTGGCGGTAAGGTCGCAGACCCAAAATGGACGCTCGGCAATTTTGATTTTGCCACACATCAATTTTTGCCAAAACCTGCGCCTACACTACCACAAGCCATTTTTCAGCGCATCTTAGTAAAAGAACCCCATGTTTCTAAAAGTGTGGGTCCACTATACAATTCTTCAATTAGTACTAAAAATTTAAGGTGAGTCTTGGCAAGTTTTTTTTTAACTTTGAAATCACATCTCTTTAACAAATTCCTGTCAACAAAAAACTAACTGTTCTGTTCAGTTTCTATATAATGTCAATCTATATGAAGTATATATGTAATGTAACTTCTGTATTCAATTTGATCGATTCTTGTTTACTTCAATTGTATTATAATTACAATCTTTGCACTAACTTGAATTATATGGTGCTCATAATAATAGTAATTTTTATCACACTGTTGTTACAATCTCAGCTTTCATTGTTATAATGATTGTTCTTTGCAGTACATTGTAGTAAACGTTTTCTTCCACATTCTTGTTATAATCCTCCCAATTTTTCAGCTTATAATTTAACTTACTATACTGGTCCTTCTCTTTCCTTTCCACTGCTATATTGAGTATTTGCTGTAAACCACATTGAACCCAAGATTCCTTGTGATAATGTGGGATATAAATCTCACAAATAAGTGATAAATAAACTAGATCTTGTGAGAAAAGCCAACAGTCACTCAGGAGCATATGATTCAGAATGAGATATCTTCAAAGAATACTGTTAAAACAAGAAAATTAGAGCATCCTGGTACAGAAGATATGAAAAATGCCAATATAAACAAAGATCGATTATGATCCCAAAATATCTGAACCATAATGATAAATCTGGATAGTACTGCTAGAAAGCATTACAAACAGCCCTGGTGCTATCTGGATAGTGCTACTAAAAAAACATTACAGTGGAACCCCATTATAATGCGATGTTTGGGATCAATAAAATCTCATCGCGTTAAATGTAGGGTTGAGTTAAATTGGGGTCAATTGAAAATGAAAACAAATGAAGAAAAAATTGGGGGTTGCAGCTGTTGGCTCTGCACCAGAGAGACCTTAAAGGGGTCCTTCCTTGCTGTGTTCAAAAATGCCCCTGCTGTACCTTTACTGTTGATGTAGAAGTTGTCCCTCCCCACCATAAGAACCTTAACTTACCCCATCCCACCCCAACACCTTAGTCCCACCCATCTGAGCCTTCCTGAACAGTTGAGTCATTGACTGCCTATGATGGAATGGAGGATGAAAGTGGAGGTCAGCATGAGGAGCAAGAAAACGGGGAAACGTGTGCAAAATTTTAAGGGAGAAAAGAGGATTTGGAAGGAACATTTTAAGGGAATTCTATAATTGGACACTTTATATTTAGGTACCTGCTAGGAGCCTATTCTGTGAAGAAAAGTAGGTGCCTACCTTCCTTTACTACTACTACTACTACTTAACATTTCTAGAGCGCTACTAGGGTTACGCAGCGCTGTACAGTTTAACAAAGAAGGACAGTCCCTGCTCCAAGGAGCTTACAATCTAATGGGCGAAATGTCAAGTTGGGGCAGTCTAGATTTCATGAATAGAGGTATGATGGTTATAGAATTGGCTCCTGTCAGGTGCCTAAATACAGGTGCTGTGTTATAGAATTGCCTTTTATGTGTGTGTGTGCGTGTGTGTGTGTGTATGTGTGTGTGTTGGGGTGGGGTGGGGTGGGGGGTAGAAGTGGTAGGATCCCCAATCCCCTTTATGCTGCTGTGGGGAGATGGAAGGTCAAGTAGTGGGGTTGCCAAGCCTATTTTGTGGTGTGGTGGTGTGTTTTGATAGGGTATATTTTCCGCCTATGGATTTCTAACAGTACAACTTGTACTGTTTTCCCAGTAGGGGGTATATTATTGTTCTAGGGAAGTGTGTGAGGGAAAGGGGAGAGGGTAGTGTGCACTGCCCTTGATAATTCCCTCACACAAACTTCCCTTGGTGCCACCTCATTTCAGTGAAAACTTTTCACCATCCAATAAACTGGGCTCCTATCCGGTCTATTTTTTTTGAGATAACCATAATGAATATGTAGGAGATGTATATATGCAAATGAATATGATAATGTGCCACAGACCACATCCCCCCCCCCCCCCCCCCGCCTCCCCATATGGAACAGTCAAACTATGCCTATGACTACAATGATTTGTTTCTTTTGATCTGAACTGTCAGGAGTGATTTTGAAAGACACACTTCAGGTAAGAAATCATCTGTAAATGTAGAGCCTTGAGAGTTCGCTCTTATCTGCCCCTCACTTATCCATCGGGGGACTGGGGGATGGTGGCTACACAGAAGATATTTCTTCCTGTAATATGAAACTGATAGCTTGTTTACTATCCTTGACCTTAAAACTCATCCTTATCAACTGGAAGGATAGATGCTTCTTAGAAACACATGCATTGAACACAGTATGTTTGACTTCAAAATATGAAGTTCTTGGAGCTGAGAATGGATTTTAAAGAAATCTGGAAACCTGTTAATTACATCTCTCAGGTGCTGTAACTGCAACCTTGTTTTGTTGTATCAGTAGATAACATATGTTGTACAATATGACAGTAGTAGTGGAAGTTTTAAGCAGCAAGAAGGCATCTACACTGTTGCATTTTAGCTATGTGTGCATATATGCTGCCACTTATGAATGTAAATGACCTCTTATAAAATACAAACTTGTGGAAAAGTACGTGCTATGATTTTATGCTGCATACTTTGTTGGTGCACATGGGCGGAGTTTAGGTGAATGGGTGAAGAGCACATGGATGCACATAAATCATAGAACTCTATAATATACGCACATTCTAGCTCACAACTAGACCCCGCTCTAGGACTGGTGTAAGTGATTGTGCCTTACATGTGAGCATGTTTTCGGTCACTTGTGCTAGTATTCTATTTAAAAAAAGGTGGATGTCTCCTTTTTTTTTTTTAATAGGCTTAAAATAGGTGCCGACCTATAGGAATTACTCTCCGTATGCTTTCAGGTGACTTACTGTATAATTTGCTAAATGGTAATTGTGAGAAGACATTCGATTCACTAAAAATACATGAATTATTGGCACTAATTGGCTCGTTAGCCAATTTAGTTGGGCGCACAGCTTGGATAAGTGTCCAAATATCTGTACCCAAATTTGGATGCCATATATACAATCCGGGGGTTGGGTTTTTAATTGTCAATTTCAGCCCTTGATGGTGAAAAAGATCATAACCAGCTAACTTACATAATCAAATGTATGACAACTTTTAAGACCTTTTGGGAACTGTAGAATAATTGTGACCTAGACTGGCCATTCTCAGAGACAGGATCCTGGGCTTGATGGACTTTGGTCTGACTTTCTTTGGCTTATTTTCCTAGTTGTGCCTGAGTAGGGTGAGCAATCAAGAGTCAGGGTAACTGGACTACCCAGTTCAGGGTCCAGGAAGTCAAGTGTCCTATGGAATTGAAAAAAGTGAAGGGGCCTTTTTACAAAGGTGTGTAAGAGCCTACGTGCATCCAGCACGTGAAAAATCGGCATTACTACCTGGCTACCGCGTGCCCTGGGTGGTAATTCTGAATTTGATGTGCGTCAAAAAGACACAATAGAAAATATTTTCTAGTGCGTGGCGCTTACCTGGTGGTAGATGGCAGCATGCGCATACTGCATGCCTACCTCCTGGGTAGCATGTGTGACCTTACTGCTAAGTCACTGGGTGGTGGTAAGGTCTCAGGCCGAAAATGGACACGTGCTGGTTTTTAATTTGCCGCATGTTCATTTTCTAGCCCCTTAAAAATGGCCCTTTTCCAGGATGTGGTACAAACTGGCCCGGCACGTGCACAAAAGTTGCGCTCGCACTGCCGCAGGCTTAGTAAAAGGGCCCCTAAATGAGATAAGTCATTGTAGTAATCCATTTAAACCTCATACCGCATGGCCATGTGTGCGAGTCTTTTTACCCACTGCAGTGAAAAGGGCCCTGGTGCGTGGGGAAAACGGGCCCTGTCGCCAGAGCAGGGCTGTTTTTCCCGCAGCTTAGTAAAAGCTTAATGCCCAGTTAGGGGTGTATATTTTATATTTTAAGCACTATGGAAAACCAAAAGATTCCTTTCCAAGACTATATGTATTTTATAGTTTATTCTCTCATTAATGAGTAAGCATTGTAATTGTTTCAGAACAAGGCTGATATATTGGAAATGTGAGCAGCCTGAAACAAGGAGGGCTACTGTATTCTCAATGATCTGTAATGATTTTATACTCATAGTTGGTAACAGTGAATTATAATAGTCTAGGCCACTAATTACTAGGCTCTGCACAACAGATCTGAAATCATCAAGCAGAACATAATTTTTCAACTTACTCAATACCTACTGCTTAAAGAAAGAACTTTTAATGATACTATTATGTGTATCTTAAACGACAGATTTGAATCCAAAGTTACTCCTAAACTGTGGCCACATAACTCAATTTTTGATGGCACCGTTGCCCCACTAATAGCACCTCAGTTTCTGCCACATTTAAAGGGCATAGTTATCAATGTGGGCTATCGCTATGACATTCTATTTTAGCAGTGAGATCTAGTTACTAATAACCAGTGTTTGCAACTTTGATTACCTCCCCACTTAGGCAAGTTTGTTTTCTGACAACCGACTAGACAGAATAACAAATGTATCCTGAAGGCATTTGACTACACGATCAATTGAGGTATCAAATGAAATGGAAAACTGTTCATCATTAGCACATACCCTATAGTATAGGTTTAGGGCCTTGCAACGTCTGACATGAAGGAACTAAGTATTATGTAAGTGTATATATGTTTGTAAGCACATGTATATTCAACAGTGCTTACTTTATATAAAACATTGCTGCAATAAGAATAATTTGAAACATTTAAATTTGACATTTCAAATTATTTCCTCTTTGTCCAGCTCAAGATTGGCCTCCATATTTAATACATATCGAAATGCAAACAAAAAGCATTAGAGAGCGAGTCCTATAATTTGGTGCCTCGATTTAGGCACCCCATTGGGACCTGCATAGCACAAATTCTATACAAGCACTTAGGCACACCTAAGCTATTATAGAATACTAGCACAAAGCCATGTTGGTGCACCAAAATTTAGGCATGCCCACCTATAACAGGTCAATGTTGGTGTAAATTAGTGCACCTAAGTGCACCATGCCACATGCACAATTGATAGGTATTCTATAAGTTGTGTGCATCCCTTGGTAACATGCTACATCCATGGCATAGCTCGTAGTTATGCGCTAACCAATACTGATGCATACTGCATAGAATAGCATCTAGCTCTTACACACGTAATTGGTGCCTCTCACATGTGTGCACTAAATGTACCAGATTCAGTAAATGGTACTGAAAATTAGGTACCGTGAAAAATCAGTGCTCAGCACTATTCTATAAAGGGTGCTCCGGGATGAGCACTCTTTATTGAATAGCGCAGACTGCCAATTCCCAATTCCCATGCCCAACTTTGGATGTGCGAACTTATGCCAGTTAAAACCTGATGTAAATCCTGGCACACATGTTGGGCATGCTTCTACGGAATTCTATAATACGGCGCACAATTTTCTGGAATGCCCCTAACTTGTCCTTGCCCCTCCCATGGCCATGCCCCCTTTTGGGTTGCACACTATGGGATTTGGACAACCTGTGTTATACGATACTACACACACAAATCTCAACTGATGCCAATTAATGCCAATAATTGATTGTTAGCATCCAATTATTGACTGTTAATTGCTTGTTAACCAATTGAGTTGTACGTGCAACTCTGGGTCATGTCCAATTATCGGTGTGCAACTTTCAGCAACCTTTACAGAATCTGAGGGTTAATGCCTAATATAAGTGACAAATTATAGAATGAGGGGAATAGTGTTCAAAGGTTTTACAGCAATACTCAAGAATTGATTGTATTGTGGATACTTTAGCCCCTGGTGTTTCCACCAAAACACAAGTCCAAATTTCACACAAGTTGATTATAGAACCTGAAAAAATTATCGTACATGCAGAGAATGTTTTTCTTCATGCAATTTTTCTATCAGAAAATGCACATGTATCTCCAATATTCACCTCTGCTCTACCTCCAGCACTACCTCTTTAGTTGACCTTGGGCAATAATTAATACCATAAAATACACAGGCAAAATGCTATTTTACCCATGGAAAGGGCTCTATTTACTTCATAGTAAATGATTGCAGATACAGGCCATTTGATCCATTCAGTCGACCCAGATGACATTTTTCTTCTTCTGATTTATCATCTTGGGTTGATGAACATTCAGTTCCTATATGCAGATCCTACCAATGTATCCCTTCATGCCAATGTCTTCCACCTGACCACTTGACTCCCTACTATTACTACCCTTCACATCTCTTCTATTCATTTCCAAAATATGCCACAAATCTAGCCAGTCCATCAGAAAGACTACCTGTAGCTCCTGATCTTTGCAAGAGTTCCTTCAAAAAGGTGGTAAATAAATCCTAATAAATAAGAGTAACCTTTTAAAATGTGTCTTGTTTATAAAGCCTTGTTTTCCTCTTTTTTGTAAAACACACTGGTGGAATATGTTACACTCTTTTCATCAATCTTTAATTCAGCTACCTAATTTGGCCATGATTTATTAACTACTGGGAATAGTGTGTTTTCTTATATGGGTCTGTTCCTGTGGAAAGGCTTTACCAAAATAATTAAGAGACATTGGATTTCTTTTACCAAGCTGCAATAAAAGTTGGCCTTAGTGTGCCCTATTTTGTAGCTAAGCGTGTGTTTAATTGAATTAAAGGCCCTTTTACCAAACTGCAGTAAAAAGTGGCATAGCACATGCTTACATGGGTCATTCTCACATGCTAAGGCCATTTTTTCCCACATGGGTAAAATGAATGCGCAACGTCAGCTTTCCAAAGGGCAGAGTCAAGATGGCAGCAGCTGCTGAGGCACGCAGAGGAAAGGTGCCTTTACCTTTTGAATTGTTTCCTTATGGCTCCAAAATGGCAGGGGAACTCTGGTTTTCCCTTCTGTGGATTCTTCAGCGCCTATCTCACAATCCAAGATTAAGCAATTTACCCAGACACGTCTCACACTGTGTTTGGGCCAGTCTTCCACTGTGTGGTCCACTGGCAGAGCATCGAACTCACTGTGCCCTGGAAGGAGCGCTTTGATGCAGCAATCTCATACCGCTAGCTCTATCATATCCTCAGGGAGTGCAGAACTGACATTGAGAGAAGACCCCACCAGCATAGCCGCCAAGAGGGGGGGCAAAATTCCCCGGGCCTGGGGCCTCCAAAGGGGGGTCCAGCGTCGGGGTCTCTCTCTCCTGCTCCTGATGGGACCCGAGTGATCGTGTCCTGACAGGGAGAAGAAAAGAGAAAACTCCAGCGCCGCCGCCAGGCCCCCCCCCCCCTTGGAGGCTGGGAAGGACCTGGAGAAGCACGTCCAGTGCTGCTCTTCTGCCCAGCTGAGCGGCTGCTTTTTCTCTCAGGCGCACATGTGCCTGAGAGGAAAAGCAGCCGCAGGGGCAGGCAATCGGCGGAAGAACAGCACTGGAGGAACATGTTTTCTGCTGGCAGGGCCTCAGGATCCCCGCCAGCGAAGGTAATTGGATTGTATGGGGGGGGGGGCGACAGCGATCTGGAGGGTGGGTGGCTCTGCCCCTGGCCCGGTTCAGTCTCTCGGAGGCCCTGCCCGCCAATATGGGAGTTACTGGCGTGAGAACTCAACAGCCAGTTCCATGACCAGGCAGTGCCCCGTCTGTAGGGGAATCTGTTGGCAACACAGAGAATGTTCAAGAGTCTTCTATGGTATGTTACCACCTATACCGAGCCCTGATGTTTCTCTGCAATCTGTCTGGAAATGTTAGTTAAGATGGACACAGCTGGTTCCAAATGCTCATTGGATATTACTGCTTTAGAGGCCTTTTTACTAAAGGGTTGCCGCCTGGCAATCCAGAACTACTCCAAGGAAACAAAGGGGCAGACGATCTGCAAGCTCCAAGATGGAAAATATACAAAGCAGATCGTTGATGGATAAAAATGATTTTAATAATAAATTAGAATATGCATACAATAGCCCGACACAGGCCGTGTTTCACCCTACTGGGCTGCTTCAGGGGCTCTTCAATGTTTCTCCACTACCAAAGGAGGAGTAAAATGATAAAAGCAACTGTGATAAAATATACAGTTGATATACCAAAGGAGGAGTAAAATGATAAAAGCAACTGTGCACAGTTGCTTTTATCATTTTACTCCTCCTTTGGTAGTAGAGAAACATTGAAGAGCCCCTGAAGCAGCCCAGTAGGGCGAAACACGGCCTGTGTCAGGCTATTGTATGCATATTCTAATTTATTATTAAAATCATTTTTATCCATCAACGATCTGCTTTGTATATTTTCCAATCCAGAACTACTGCCAGCCCACTGCAGCCGCCGGCGGTAGTTCTGCTCCCGGCACACGGCATTTCTGGCACTGCCAGAGTTTTTCAAAAATTATCACCACGGCAGTAGCGGCACTATCCAATTACCACTTGCTTAGCACAGGAGACCTTACCGCCACCTCAATGGGTGGCAGTAAGTGCTCCCCCGAAATGACCACATGGCAAGTGTGAACTTACTGCATAGCCATTTCTTTTTTCCACCTTTTTACCCGCTGTGGTAAAAGGGAACTCTGTGCACAGCAAAAACTCACACTGCTGCTAGCACAGGGTCCCTTTTACTGTAGCTTAGTAAAAAGGTCCCTTAGGTCTAATGTGAGTGTACTGTCTCAGAAGCAAGAAGCTGACTCTCGAGAATTCCAATAAAGCTGATAGAGACAGAAAAGAAAACTGAAGAAAATCAATCCATTAGTGAAGGATAAAGTCAACTTGCATAGAAAATTAGAACAAATTGAGAACTATTTGAGGCATTTAAATCTAAGGGTGTTGAATTTAACACGAGTGTTCGGGTAAACTCCAATAATGACATGGGGAACAGTGCATAGTGAAAGTTTTGGGAATGACTGAAACTGCTCTTCCTCCTTTTAATAAGGTGTACTTTTTACCTGCAAGAAGAGCTAGAGAGGAATTAAATGCTCAACAACCCTTGGATATGAGAGCTCAGCAGATGAGATATAATTAGTGAGTTTTGTTTCTGAGCAGGATTTGAATGCACTGAGACTTTACTTTAGCAACTCGATGATTTCTTGTCTTGGACAGAGAATATGGAGATAGCCTGATATGCCTCGTGCCACTCAGGAGAGAAGAAAGTTATTTCTACCCATGCAGCAAGAAGTTATTGCTCTTTGGGGAACTTTTTTCCTGCGTTATCCATGTAAATGCTTAGCAAATTATCTTAATGTACAACAATTATTCTTTGTCCATGAATAGTTGCACCCTTTTCTTGATATTAAGAAGGTGACTGGACAATCTACTTTGTCTCATGGTTGAATATTAGTGAGACTTGATTATAAGGGAAGTTTATGCCATAAAGGCTCACTTTTGTATTATTTGTTTTTCTCAATAATATCTCCGCTGAATTTTTCTCTGCCCTTTTTTAATTATAATTGTGGTCTAATGAGAGGACGATGGAGTGGTAGTTTATTTCCAATATATTGTATTACTTGTGGAATATACTTATTCTCTATTTATTTCTATATTTCTGTTAACAAGTGGATACTTATAATATTACTAGTAACGAAGGCCTGTTTCAAATCGCAATGAAACGGGCACTAGCAAGGCTCCCCTCCGTCCGTTTGTGTCTCCATGTGTCGCCGGCCCCCCTGCAGCCTCCGTGCGAATGTGCTGTGACCCTGGCCCTTTTGGCACGCCCCCCAGCATCCGTGACCGTTCCGTTCCCCCCGATGTGTGTGTTGCCAGTGCACCCCCTTCCACCCCCACCGATGTCGTCGGTGCCGGTGCTCCCCCCTCTCTGAAGGCCCCCCCCACCCCACTGACCTGCCGAAGTAACGTGTGCTCCGCCCTCGACGTCATCGCATTTTGACGCGAGGGCGGAGCAGAGCTACAGTGCAGTACAACGTTGGAGCTGAGAATGTGCTCCGCCCTCAACGTCATAACGTTTGACACGAGGGCGGGGCCCACAGACTGTGATTTTGTGTGGCTTCAGAGCTTCAAACTTACGAACCTGGCTTCAGTGACGTCAATGCAAATAGAACGATGAGGGTGAGTTTTATATATATAGATTTTGGTAAATTCTATAAAAAACAAAAAGGCCAAATTTCTGATTTTTTTTCTTTTAATGGCTTCACACTAATTTTCCCATTTAGCGCAGCCATTAGTGCATGAGCCTCTACTGCCACAAATGTTGTAGTTGGTATGGACTCAATCGCTAACCATGCTCTAATCGGTTATCACACAGCAATGTATCTGCACTAGCCGATTTGTGCAGAACACGCCTACTCTCCGCCCCAGACCTACCCCAGCGCTAAAAAATAAAATCTATTTTTTAGCACGTGGGTAGCTTGCAACGATGCCAAAATTACTGCGGGACGCCTGAGCATACCCCACAGTAAGGTATTTTAAGCATGTATTATTGCGTACCACAGCACAGAAAAAGGACCCCTTGGTGTGCACTAAAGAAGTAGTTAATAATGCGTATTAAGGCAACGATACACATTATTTGCCCCTTAATGCACATTAAAGAGGGAATTCTATAAATGATGCTCACAATTCAGGGTCTAAAAAAATCTGTGCTAAGTATGATTCTATAAAGCTGTGGTATAAAGTGGCCTGCGCTAGTCCAGTCACAAGAAATTAGCTCACAATGGGCCATTTTTTTACCATGGCGGGTAAAAAGGTCTTTTTTAAAATGGGGAGGTAAATGGCCATGCGCTAATATTAAAAGTACACATCTACTGCCTGAGCCATTACCACCACCTATTTACTGGGCTGTAAGGGTTCACATGCTACTCGTATGATAACCGCACTGCCATTTACTGCCAGGAATACCCTCATGGTAGAAAATATAAAATTAGCTCTACCACGGCTTAGTAAAAGGGCTCATTAGTGCTGATTCTTGCGTCTAACTTTAGGTGCCAGACTTTCGCCGCTGAAACCTAGTGTAAATGCTGGTACCCAAGTTAGGCGCACTAAGGCCGTATTCTATAACTATGCATGCAACTTTTTGGAATGGCCCTTGGCCACACCCCCTTTTGAGTTACACACTAGTAAAGTTAGGCGCCATGCCTTATAGAATAGCACACAGCCAGATGTGTGTGCAAATTTCCATGAGTGCCAATTATCTTCAGTAATTGGTTGTTAGCTCCCAATTATTGATAGTTTGTGCGTGAATCCTGGCCACGAACAATTTGAGGGGCCCCTTTTACAAAGAACTATAAGGGGACCTACGTGCATCCAGCACATGCCAAATCAGGCATTATTGCCTGGCTACCACGTGCCCTGGGTGGTAATTCTGTATTTGGCGTGTGCTGAAAACACACGGTAGAAAATATTTTCTATTTTCTACCGCACTGCGCTTACCCAGCGGTAAATGGCAGTGGGCACGCACTGCATGCCTACCACCCGGGTAGCATGTGAGACCTTACTGCTAAGTCAGTGGGGTGGCGGTAAGGTCTCAGGCTAAAAATGGACACGCGCTGGTTTTTATTTGCTGCATATGCATTTTCCAGCTCCTTAAAAAAAGCCCTTTTTCCAGGATGGGGTAAAACCTGGCCCAGTGCGTGCCCAAAAGACACGCTAGCACTGCTGCAGGCCATATTTAGTAAAAGGGCCCCTGGGTGTGCAAATCTAGGCGCCATATATAGAATCCAGGGGCAAATGGCTATAACCTGTATGGGACAAACACCTGGAATATCTAAGGGAGAGGAAGGGATAGTAGATGAAATGGATGGGCAGATTAGATAGACCATATGGTCTTTATCTGCCAATATTTTCTATGTTTTTATGTAACACGTTAGTTTAGGTTACCTCGGGATAAATAATAATGAGACAGAAAGTAAGCAAATGCATGCAGAACATCTCATTGTTATTCAATCAAATAATGCAGTTTGCCACAAACACCACAAGCTTGTGTTATTCCAGGAAAAATAATGCCAGCTCAAAGCTGGCATTATTTTTCCTGCCCAGGAAAATCAGACAGGAAGCTGAGTTGTGATTCCCCCTCTCCCCAAAGATATTCCTACTGGGGGCATCTGCCTCTGAACAGTTACTTCTCCAAGTATCCCCCAAAAAACCCTCTCTAAAGTCCCACCCTCCTCATAGAGTACCTTTCAAAACCTCCACCCCACCCTCCTGTAGGTCCCCCGGGCTTACCTCTCCCATTTCCTAAAGATGTGAGAGGTTACTGGACAGGATAAATCTCCAATCACTCTGGAGGGTTCAAAACAATGCAAGTGACCCCTACAGGTAGTCTTGTAGTAGTGCTCGAGATCAAGCTGCCACAAAAGAGCAAAAATCATGGGGCCTACAGGAGGGTAGAGGTCTTTAGGGAGCTCTTCAGGGAGGAGTGTCTCTATGGGGCATGTGTTTGAGGAGGTTTTTCAAAGGGTGTCTACTGGAAAGTGTTTAGGGGGCCCTTAAGGGGTATGTTTATGAGGGGCCATCAGGGGGCTTCAAAGGGAGGAGGAACCACAGTTCAGCACTGTCCCATTTAAGAACACTCCCCAGAAGCATCAGGCCACAAATTATCAGCCAGATGCTCCCAGGGAAGATGAATAATGCAGCTTTTAACCACAGTACCATGGAACTCCCACACTAAACTAAGGTGTGTTATACGGCCAACTTTTACCACACATTAGCAACTAGCCCCCTGTATATTTTAAGGCATACTAATGAATAGAATGTATACTAATGAACACACATCCCTAGATGCAAACTCAAGGGATCTTTTACTAAGGCTCGCTGGTATTTTTAGCATGCACTAAAATAAGTGCACGCTAAATGCTAGAGATGCCAATGTATTCCTATGGGTGTCTCTAGCATTTAGCATGTGCCTATTTTTAGCGCACGCTAAAAACAGTAGCACGCCTTAGTAAAAGATCCCCTATGGAAGCAGTTCTAATGCACATACTTTTTGCAGATTTTCAAGGAAAAAGTACTTTATGGTTTCACTTTGAAAATTCACATAAAGTGGTATATTAAAACTAATCAGGTAGTTTGCAGTTATGTAGGCTGTTTGAAAATTGCTTCCTGGGGTTTTTTTTGTGAAAGATCAAACATTTCTAGATTATAATATTAGAATGCATCTTGATGTCTGTAAGCTTAAGCAGCCTAATAAAGTAAGGTTTTTAAACCTCCATGAAGATGTTGTGAAGATAATAGCAGAATTTGCATAATGAGCAGAGTTTGTTACTCTTTCAAGTGCGTAAAATGTTTTGTATAATCAGAAACCTTTTGGCTTTTTCAATCCTGATCAACAGTCCCCTTTTTGTCGTCCACTCATGAATATGAGTTCCAGTATGTAGTCTTTTTCCTCTGATATCTCATTTCAGTAACAGCTTTCCTCATATGCTGAATGCTTTCTATATATTTTTTTCTCTTTAAAGGTGGTCAGTTTTTTCCTATTATGTTTATGTTTATTAATACTTTTTATACCACTTTTACAAGATTCAAGTTTAATAGTATTTGATATACCACCCTTAAACTACTCTTCAAGAGCGGTTTACATATTTTACTAGACAAAGGTCAAAGCGAGTATTACAGTATCTGCTTGGGAAAGCTGTATTTTTGTTAATAATCTGCAGTTCTAATGAATGTGCTTTCTGTTTGATCTGGGTGGGCCTTCTTTCTCACAGTTAATTTTTCTCAGTGTAATTTATATGTTTGGCATGTGTTTTTTGTTCTTATTTTATTTTTGAGAATTATTTTTCACATATTTAATGTAAACTTGATAAAATGATTTTTTTTTTTTTTTTTGTATTTGTTTGGGAACTTTGATATATATATATATTTTTGGTAGGTATGATATTTTATTGTATTATATTTATTTGATACAGTTGTATTTCTATGTTTGTGCAGCGCTGCGTATGCTTTGCAGCGCTATAGAAATGCTAAATAGTAGTAGTAGTAGTAGTATTTGTTGTTAAACATTTTGATGTAATGTATATTGTTAAAGGAGATAATATAAAATGAAACCAATTAAGTAAAATGTATTTTGTTAGGTGTGCTCTTTATGAGCTTGGAAGAGCTACGCCAGATCAGAAGCAACACTGAAAATAACCTAAAATAATAGAGAAAGGGAGGACACTATACTTCAAGAAAGACCTGTGCCAATACAGTTGGCAGGCACAAATGGGCAGATAGATAAGGATTATTTGGTTTTCTCTAACATCTTATGTACTTGACAGACTAGAAATCACATCTCAGTTTTCTTTATAGTAGGTTACTAATGTGATTATTACATCACTCCTTATTCAGCCTCTGTGAATGAAACTGTTACACCAGATTTACCAAATAAGAATGCATCAACAATACCTGCAATATACTGAAAAGTAACTTCTCAGGAGTTACTTTCTACTCACAGCTAATAAAAGGATTAGGGAGAAAGACAATTACTCTAGACAGTTAAGTAACATAGATGAATATAGTTCTTGGAATTACCAGTACATATTTCTTGAAATGTAAGACACAAGAACATATGACAAATAAAGGAGCCCTTTTACAAAGGCATGCAAAAAAGTGGCCTGTGCTTTTTTTAGCATTTGGGTTTCCCACGAGTTGAGGCTACTTTTTTAGTGTGGCAGTAAAATAGCTGCAATTTCTACTTTCCCCTTAATGGTCACGCACTAATTTCCCAATTAGCATGTCGTCATTAGTGTGTGAGCGCCACCTATTTACTAGGCAGTAAGGGCTTCCGCACTAACCCTGCGCTAATTGTGCACAATGATTTACCCACACTACCCAATTAGCACAGGGCATGCCTACTCTCCACCTCCAAATGTGCCCCCCTTCGCTAAAAAAATATTTTAGCACGGGATTGGCGCGCACCAATATTTTATATTTTTTAGCACGGGATTGGCACGTGCCAATCTCAGAACTACCATGGGATGCCTGAGCATGTCCCACGATAGTGCCTGTTTAGTGTATGGTAAGCATACATTAGTGTTTACAGCCGCTTTGTAAAAAGGTCCCAAAGAATGTGCTTTTAGCTGCAAGCCGTATTGAAAGATTTCTGAAAATTAACTTTGCTTTTTTTTTCCAGAAACAATACAAACTAAAATGTACAAATACAACCAATTATCTAAGTTACCTATATTAATGCAAATTGCTACCAATAAGCAGTAAATATACCATGTAGTAACAAAAAAAAAAGTATATAAAGGGTGTAGATTCTGAATACAAAACAACATTCAAAGTCATTCAGAGGTTAAGGGGTAGGGAACATATTAACAGTATCATCAACTTTAACTTTTCTTTTATGCCAAGCAGCTTCCTTCTACCCTTTTTGAAGTTATTCTGCCATAAGCCTCAACTTGCAATTACACATTTTCACCATTTAACTCATCCCCTTTCCTTTTCCACCCCAGCCACAGCAGTGATGATCTTTGGTCACACTTTAGACCTTGGTACCTCTGCACCCACAGCCTGGCCAGTGTCACTGTCACTTTCCCCTCAATATTCAATGGCACTTAACCGACTATCTGGTGGTATTGAGTGGGGGATAGCCAGTTATCCCCCGCTCAATATTCCTGGTTAGCGCCTAGGAGATACCTGGCTATATCGTGAGATATAGCTGGTTATCCCCGAATATTCAATCCATATCTGGCTATTATAAGCGGCCATGTTGGGCCGCTTAAATAGCTGGTGGGGCTGTTCCAGGGATTTTGGGACGCTCTGAGTCTTCGCTGCTAGGGGAGGAGGCACGAGGTGAACCGCTCCCCCTGCCTGAAGTAGATACAACTCTCAATCCCAAGACTACAGATCCACCGTGAATGCCTGCAATTGAGCAAGGGTTGAGAGAGCAGGGGCGGAGATAGCCCCTGCAACGGGGTCAGACCCAAGCAGTGGATTGCAGAGCACTTCCAGGAATTTGGTTGTGCCACAGCATAGCGTCGGCGTTTTTGGCGAGACTACTGCAGAGGAGAAGTTGGAACTCTCTGGAGATTCTTTGCCTGAAGTAACCTCACTGAGTAAGTCTTTTCTTCCAAATAAACCCTCAACCATAACTCTAGATGCTATATGGGAAGCTCTTATGGGCTTAGAGACATCATTTTCTCAAAAATTAATATCTGTCTTCCAACAAGTTCAATCTCCCCTTGAAAGAATATCTATATTGGAAAAGAAAGTCACAATATTTGAAAGGAAAATTGAAACTAATAGCAAAGACATAAAACAAAGTCAACAAATTCAAACAGACATTATTAAAGAAAATATGCGGCTGCAAAATAAAACTGAAAGTTTAGAGAACCAACAGAGATAAAAAAAAAACACTACGATTCATAAATTTTCCAAAACAGATGTCGGTTGCACCTCTAATTACCTTTAAAAGGTATATATTTGAAATATTGAAAATTCCGGAACAAGCTTGTCCTCCGGTATCAAATATATATTATTTACAACCTTATAAGAAAAAGGACGGATCAACCTATTTCTGTAGAGGCTGATGTTGTTTTTGAGATTTTAAACCTCACAAAAACTATTGAAGATGATAATTTGGGTTTACCAGCAACATTAATTGTGACTTTCGTACTACAGCCGGATAGAGACTGGATATTAAAACAGTTCTTTCGTCATAGGGAAGAAACTTTTTTGAATTATAAGATAAGAGTTTTTCCTGATGTATCTTGTGTAACCCTGAAGAAGTGCCAAAGTTTCCTTAAACTTCGCCCCCCTGTTCTTCAGTTGGGTGGCCTCTTTTGATTGAATTTTCCATGCAAATGTATAGTGAAGTTAAATTCAGTGAAATATGTTTTCTTTGATCCATTACATTTAAGTTCTTTTCTGGAATCTAGGTCAGTAATAACTCCATCTCCAATTCCAGAAACGGTAATGTCATCTACACCATAGTCTGTTATTTGATTTTCCCATGTGAACCTCCCTTCAAGTCTCTAATATTTGATTAGTTAAAGAAATTATCCTGAGTATTGTGCCTTGTTCTTCCCTCTAAATTGTGGAGTGAATAGGATAATAAGTAATTTTTTATTCCTTTTGACAAATTGTAATGTAACAGATTTGCTTTTTTATTCCTTTTTTCTGTACCAAGATTGTTCTTGGAATTGTAGTAAAAATCTTTAATATAAAAAAAAAATAGCTGGTGGGGCTAATATTCAGACCATGGGAATTAGCCTGGCTAACACCTGCAGTCAGCGCTAAACCTGGATAGTCCTGTGACCAGCATTGAATAAGCGGTTTATTTTTGGCTGGATTGAATATAACCAGCTAAGTCGATATTCAGACTTAGCTGAGTATATTCAGACCAACTAAAGATATCACATGTATTCACATGGCCAAATATTGGGCTCCTTTTACTAAGCAGCAGTAAGCCCAACGGGCAGCGACATCAGACTTCAAAAGGAGCAGCTTTGAACAGCACGGACTCCGGAGGACGAAAAATAACTTAAAAAGACCTCGGCTCGGCTGGCGGGGGTTGGGGGGTCCCCCGCCAGCCGAAGGAATATTTTAAAAGGCAACGGCAGGAGGAAGCGGACCTCGGCTGGTGGGGGTTGAGGTCCCCCGCCAGCAAAGGTAGGTGATGGCGGTAGGGGGTCCAGGGCGAAATCTGCGGGGGCCCAGGCCCCCATGGCCCCACGCAGATATGCCCCTGCCCTAATGTGCCATCATTTCAGGCACTACAAAAATTTATTTATTTATGTAGCACTGGAGGGCACCCGGTGGTAATCGGGCAGTGCCGTGCGCTGCCTGGTTGCCGCTGGGTTAACACAGCAGCCCTTACCACCACCTCAATGGGTGGTGGTAAGGGGTCCCCCCGTAATGGCCGCACTGCGATTGCTTTACCTGCCACTCGGCCACTTCCTGTAGGAAGATGAGACTTCCCTTTTACCAGCTGCGGTAAAAGGGGGCTTCGGTGCTTATGTAAAACACGCACCGACGCCAGCACCGGCTCCCTTTTGCCACAGCTTGGTAAAAGGGGCCCATAGCCACTAAAGTGGGGCTGAAAATCAGTGACTAGCCGGTTATGTCGCCCGATATAAATGGCTAGTCGCTAGCCAGTGATATTCAGCGTGAGATAGCCAGCTATCCCCCGTTGAATATTGCCAGATAGTCAGTTATGAGGCACTTAATCGGCCAGATACCAAACCTGGCTGGTTAAATGCTTTTGAATATCGGGGGGGGGGGGGACATATCTTTAGTTGGTTTAAATTTAACCGGCTATCTTCTAATATTGACTTAGCCGGTTAATTTTAAACCAGCTAAAAATAAACCAGATATTCAATGCCAGTCACTGGAAATGGCCCAGCATTAGATATCCAGGCTGATCACCAACCGTGGGAATTAGCTCCCTCCCACAGTCTGAATACCGGCCCCAGGATGTTTAGAGTCATCCCTCTATGGGCTAGGCTCAGAAATAAAACCTGAATCCACCTCACAGCAGTACAATTCTGTCTCTCATTTGCTAGCCTGGCCCATAAATATCAAATTATATTTTTGGAAACTTGAGTTCAGAGGGCGGTTTAAGAACATCATTCTAGGGCATTGGACAGACCATAGCTTTGAGTGTTGTGGAGGTAAATTTCATGTCCTAGAATGGAGGAGGTAATGACAGTCACCACACGGTAGAGGTATCTATGGATGGGATTCTGAGTGTACATGTATGAGGCTCTCAACAGTGCTCTCCTCCAATGGCAAAAAGGGTTGATGGCATATCTGACTTTGGGGAAGCAAGTGCTATACATGCTTGTAATCCTGCTTGAACTAAATGCTGTAGAGGATCCTTTTTATGCAAGTTTACATGGCAGCATAAACTAATTACTGCAGTTCAAAATATGTTTCCACTGGTTTTCTAAAAAAAAATGAGTTTTGCCACTTGCTTCCTTTTGTCATTGGAGGGCAGCGTGGTTGAAGGATCTCCAAATACAATACTGGAAGGTTGCCTTGACTAGGAGAGATCTACCTCAGAAGTTATGGAAGCAGCTTAAGTGTGCTGCTTCCTTCCCTGCCCCCCCCCCCCCCTCACGGCATGGGTTAGTTGAGTGGAATTGTCACTGGCTTCCATGGAAGTCATATTCTGTGGCTGCCTCATAAGAACTGTTGCTACACTAATGGAATTACAACGGGAGAAAAGACAGAAATTAGGGGGGAAAATATGTGGCTGTGTTTGAAAGCTCACAGCTAGCCCTCCCTGGAGCAAATTCAAACTGAGCTGGGAGCCCAACAAGTATGATCAGGCTGCTGAGCAAACAAATTTCATTTCTTTTATTCTGTATACAGTGTTTAACCATAGGAGCCAACTTTTCAAAATGACTGGGGGTGCTAAACTCAATGGAAATTACTCCTCCCTGCTCAATATTGGGGGTGCTCAACCACACAGAGAGCTGGAATGCCTTTAGCAGCATACATTGTATCAAAGTGGTTTATAATAAACACAGTATATAAACCAAATATATATATACATATAAAAAAATTGTTATCAAAACTACCAAAAGTATCAAAAAATGTTTTTAAAATGAAGTTAAATAAATAAAACATTATTCCACATTTCTAACACTCCTAAAGGGAAAAAGGCAGTGATGAAGTAAAGAGGGGAGGGAGTCCTGAAGAGGGAAGTTATCTCTCCAAAGAAGCCAATGGACCTGGCACCTGCATGCCTATTCAGCACCATTAGATAGATAAATAAATAAATAAGTGCATATCCACAGGAATTATACACAAAAAAATGAACAGATAAATATGTACATTATCTATTGTCTTTTTTCATAGCACATACATGCAGCTACCATAATGACCCATAATAATAATAATAATAGCTGAGCCCAGGCAGCTTTTTCTGATTTGCTTTACTCAGGATCCCACATAGTGGCGATGTGGCAGAAAGCAGGTTTCACAGTTCCCTTTTAACCATGAAGCTGTATTGTCTACTAGTCCTATGAAGTAAAATCAATCATAATTGATTTAAAAACAAAAATTAAATCCCTCTTTTTATAAAACGTCACCTTTCTGAAAAAATACGAATAAGCTAAAACTGTTATAATAAGTTTGAGCTGTTATGTGGGGTTTTTTTAAGCATACCTGGCGAGGTAATATATTGTCAAAGAAAGGTTACGTTTAGCAGGTTTTCTTTTCTTTTCTTTTTTTTTTTTTACTGTAACCTGAACAAGTACGAGCCCAGTGAAGCATCCGTATGCCAGGGCTCCCCATTTAATACACTGCTCTCTGCCATTCCCTAACTCCCATCCTCCCCTTTCGGGAAAGCGGCAAGTCCATCAGACCCTCTGTCACATGCTCTGCATTGCACACACAGCAGCACTATCTGCCCTGAACAAAGGCGACCGTGCCCACTCGGGCACCTATACAGCGGAATCTGGTATCTTTCCTTCCTCTCCATCCCCCGAGATGCTCTTCACAGTCTGCTCACCCTAGCTCACCACTGTGTGGCCCGAGGCCAAATTGGCAAAAGATTTTTGCAAAAAAAAAAAAAAATCCAAGTCTACTCCCATCCGCCCCAGCAACGGGAAACTGAACAGGTTCTTCCCAGACGCCGGCTCTGCTCTCCAAGATGCCCTATGAACAAAGTAAACTCTTTCTAAGCCAGGTCCTCTACAGCACAGTCCCTTCAAATCATTTTGCCATTTGACCGAGGTCAAGGCTACCCTGACCTCTGACTCGACCGTGTGTCCCGAACACACATCTTCTAAAGGGGGGAGGGGGGGACTGAAACCAGCACGCCCAATATCTCAGAAGGTGAAGGGACGGACCCTTTAAAAAGACGGCGGGAGGGGGGGGACCTCTTAAATACCGTTTACACCACGGCTGCATGCTGTGTAGAATTCATAAACCGATAAATTATTCCTTTCAGCTCGCAAACATGCCGTGGCCAGTACTCACTTCTTTAATCGCAAGCGGTGTGCGGTCCGCTTCCTCCACGGGCACTCATCTTTCCCCGAGGTTTTGGAATTCTTAATATTTCTGGAAATGCCCCGCCGGCAAGAGATGCAATGAGGAGACACGAAGGAGCGCTCAGCGCTGGACAGAGCTTCCCGCTACAAGAGCGAAGGAAAGGGGAGGAGGGGAGAGTGGGGAGGCGCGCGCCGTGCTGTGCAGGTGCTCTGTGGTAAGTAAGGGACAAGACGCGCGTGAGTGGCGCCGGGGCAGGGCTCGCGCTCTCTCTCTCTCTCTCTCTCTCCTTCCCCCCTCCCGTTCCCACACAGTTCACCCGCCTTATCCGCGATGAGGAACGTTACTAGCAGCCTTCAGCCTCGGTCACCTTCCTTTCCTAGCCAAAGACCCTTTGCCAAAGCACCAATTTTCTTCATGCACAAGACAGACACTCTTTTCCAGGACGCATAGAAAAAGTACTTATTTTCCCATGCCCCCCCTCCCTCCTCCTATAGGCTTCTCAGGGGGTTGAGGGTAGACAAGATATTACTACATTTTTCCTCCCTTTTCTCCACCTTCCCCAGCCTCACGTCCAACATAGTCATCATACAGTCATGTCATCATCTTCCCCAAGACAACAGTCCCCCAATATGCGTAGGCAACATAGGCCAACTGGCTAGGGTGCTAGAAATGAAGACACCAAAAGGGCTAGTCTATAACTGGGCACCCGCATTGAGGCATCTCTTGGGTTGCAAATTTGGAGAATACTCGAACCTACTGTACTGTGAAAGTGCAAGCAGGGTGCCTAAACGTTATTCTGTAAAGAGTGTGTGTAAGTGGCATTGTGCATAAATTCAAGTAGTCGGACTACACTTGAGAGGAGCAAGGGGGGGGGGCTGCCACCTACCTCTTTAACTATGGAACCACAGGTCAACAATCGTTTTAAGAAGGAGTGTTGTTGTTGTTGTTGTTGTTGTTGATGAAGCTGCTACGATTGGTTCGTTCGTATTTTTGTAGTGACCACTATGCTAGGTTAGTACAGTTGTTGATTTTAGGCTCAGTTGGATTACTGTAATTCTTTATATGCAGGTATTTCAATTACATAGCTGAAAAGGCTTGAACTGATTTAAAAAAAATGTTTTTAATACTGCTGCCCGTGTGATTGATTTTTAAATTGAAAAAAAAAATACAACCAGGCTGCTCCACTTCTGATTCAACTTCACTGCTTTTCCATTGAAGCTCGAACTATGGGTGTCATGTTTTGTCTATAAAACGCTATCAAGTCAATCCTCAAATAATCTGGCTTTCTTCACAGGGCTTCCTCTGCCTGGTCTAACTAACCACTCTGGTGATCGTGGAGTACTGAGTCTCCCCTTCGTCTGCATGTTAAGCAGTTTCTAGTAAATTCATTTTATTTTCAATTTGCTAAAATTCGGAATGCCCTCCCCTGGGGGTATTAGACACAACCCTTCCTTTCTTTTCGTAGACAACTTAAGACTTCCTTATTTTATAGTATCTCATTAAGAAACTGTAATGTTATGTATTTAATTTATTTTTGGATATGTTCTTGGTGCTGTCCATCAGCTTCTTACTTTTGTTATTCATGTTGAACCCTTTCATGGAGAAAGTGGGTTATAAATATCCAAGATTAGATTAGATTTGATTACCTGCATAATGTATAGATTACTATGAGTTGCATGCATCCCTGACACATTTACATGATCACAGTTATCCCAGGACTATAGTTGGTGTAACTGCGGGTGTATACATAAGGAACACTGATACAGGCTTATTCAAGTATTCTATAGGATGGGCATCCAAAAATATTTTGTTTGCATTCATTTTTCCCTGTTCAAATGAATGTCACCAAGGCTGGTGTAAGTGCTGGTGCCCAACTGAAAGCAGTTAGGTGCAAAAATGCCTGATCTGTCCATGCGACCTTGAAGGTGTGTATTCTGGGATTTGAGTGCACAATTTATAGAATAGTGACTAAGGAAAGTTGCATGTGTATTGACTAACTGTTGCCAATTAGCTCCAGTTAAGGTCAATTATAGCTTCATCTGTTAACTCCAATTAAGTGCCAATTATTGAATTAAGGTTTGCACACAGCTGACCTTATTCTATAAATTACGTATGCAACCTTTGTGTATTAAGTATAAAGTTGGGCATCTTTATAGAATTTAGAGGATAGCGTGCACTCTCCGTAAACAGTGCATTCTGTTTACACTTAGTGCATTCTCCTTCTTGATGCACACACATGTGTGAACCAATATGTATGTGCAAACTATTGCGCATGCACATGCTACTTGGAAAGAGTGCATACTCTTTAAGAAGAACACACACTATATACCATACCGTACCATATCATAGCTTGTATTCTGTGTTTTTCCACAAAAAAGATTCAACACAAATAACAATAAAATGGTATCTCAACAATTGAGAGAATTAGAAAACAGGCAAAATAACGATAGAAAAGTTAATCTACACCATACTAACTCCCTTGTTTACAAAGCTGCACAAGCTGCTGCCGATGCGCTAATGCCGACACGCGCAGCTTTGTAAACAGAGGAGGTCAGTAAACAAATGTGTTTTTCAATTTTTGCAAAAATATAAAATAGGAACTACTTTTTCTAAGATGAAGAGACAAGCTGCTCCATATTTTTGCACTATGATAACTAAAGGACTGTTCCAAGTGTTTCCTTGAAGTGATTCCCTTCAAAGAGGTAAAAGCCAATATCAGATTATGTGCACTACAAGAATCCATTCATTTACTAAAAAGATTACTATGAAAGAGAGTGCTATTGGCATTTTGCCCTTGTAACAATGTAAAAGTCAGACAGACAATTTTAAACTCTATCCTAAGGTTCAAAGACAACCAGTGAGGATCTTCCATAACAGCAGAGATTCTCTCAAATCTGTTCATCCTACAAATCAATCTGACTGCACAGTGTTCCGAAGCAACTGCACATTTTTTTCAGATTTCGTTGTGACTCCACTATATAGCGAACTACCATAAACTAAATAAGGTAACAAAATTCCTTGGGCAATAATCCAAAAGCGTATGCAATTTAAGGAAGATAATATTGCACTTAATTGCTGTAGCCTGAAAAAAACTTTTTGTATTATTATTATAGAACTAATTTGAGCCTCAAACATTAATCCAGAGACTATGATCATTCCCAGAACCTTTGACTTATTTTCAATTTGCAAAATCTTTCCTGTAGACAATTTAAAACTCTTATACGGAATAGTCACCGACCCAAACAACTTTAATCTTCTGTTTATTCAATTCTAAAAAATTACTAGCCCAAGTATCAACCAAGAGAATATTGTTATTTAAGAGTGTTAAGGTTTTATCAAAATTATCTTGTGCAGGAGATAAGAGAGAGCTATCATCCGCATAAATCAGTACAAACACACCCAATTTGGTCCAAGAATCACCTAGAGAATTCATATAAATGTTAAATAGCAAAGGGGATAATGGTGAATCCTGAGGAATAAGAGAGAGTCCACAGAGGTGGAGGAATGCAGAGAACCCAGGGACAGTGACCAAACAAAGAGAAGCAAGTAAGGAGCGATGGCTTTTAGAGATGCAACAAGGGACACCAATTAAACATATATATAAAAGACCTTTATTGAAGACTCAATAAAGGTCTTTTATACACATCTAATTGGTGTCCCTTGTTGCATTTGTGAAGAGGCGTCACTCGTTACCCACTTCTCTTTGTTTGTTTGAACCCCCTGAGGAACACCACATAAAGGGCACCAGGGAGCAGCCTTTTTTGCTTGTTTGTTTGTTTGTTTGTTTTGCATTTTATAAGACCTTTTCCTCAAAAACTCCTTGAACTATTTAATAACTACCGGTAATTCCTAACTCACTGAGCCTGAATAACAACAGGGAATAATCCACTGCATCAAACTGAAGGAGTATTATCTGTTTCACCCATACTTAAAAATATTTTAATTTCAGATGTCAATGTTAACAATAATGTCTCTACTATGTGATGGACAAAAACCATATTGTGAAAATGTAAACAGTTATGAGAGAAGAGAAACTCAGAAAGTTGATTATATACTATAAACGCCAAAAGCTTCACCATCCAAGGTAACACAGTAAAATGGCAGCAGCTAAAGACCCACATGGTCCATCCAGTCTGCCCGACAAGGTGGCCAGAGCTGTGCCTGTCATTTGCCACCCTATGTGGGCTCCAGTCATCCATATTTAAATGCTGGTTGTCAAGTCTCCACCATACCAACCATATAGGCAGCCAAACATGATGGTATCTTGGTTATAACCAAATAATCATCCCCAAATGTTGTTTACATTATTCAACTTACCAGTCAAGATGCCTTCCCCTCCCCACTGAGCTGCACAGTACCCTCACTTGCAAACCATGACAATAACATGATCTACAACACTAGAGTTGCTGAGGCTTCACCTGTCTTGCCATTTGCAGGACACAAACCAAAGAAGTCTGTCCAGCATCAGCCTCGGTTCCCCCATGCTGGATTTATCTAATCTTCTTTCAGTCTTTTTCCATTTGCAGGACATAGATCAGAGAAATCTGTCTGTCATCAGCCTCAGTTACCCCAATGCTGGAGTTGCTGAATCTTCTTTCAGTCTTTTGTCATTTGTAGGACACAAACCGTAGAAGTCTGTCCAGCATCAGCCTTGGTTCTCCTATGCTGGATTTGGCAAATCTTCTTTCAGTCTTTTGCCATTTGCAGGACACAGAGCGTAGAAGGCTAATCTTCTTGCAGTCGTTTACCAATTGCGGGACACAGACCATAGAAGTCTGTCTGGCATTGGCCTCAGTTCCCACTACTCTTGCCCAAGACAACACCTCAATAGCCATGTTATGTTTCCATCCTTTTTCCATTTAGGCATCCCCTGTGTCTATCCCATGCATTTTTGAATTTGCTCATTGTTTTTGACTCTGCCACTGGTCTATAATTGTCTACTACTGTAAGGTCAGCACTAACCATTTTAGAGATGGGGGTCAAAGCTATTTCAGCAATGTCATCTGGATAAAATCCTTCTATCAGTGTGGAATGAACAAATCCTGTAAGCCAGTGTACTAAGTTTCCAAGTTTATTCAGAGATTTTACCCCATCCATCAAACATGTTGTCTGAGTGGCTTACATTCTATAATTAGAGGAAATATTAAGTTAGAAAGACAGACAAAAGGGAAGAGGGGGGGGGTCAAAGTACATTTGATAGGAAAGTGTGTGGGGAGGGGCTGGAAAATGTGTAAGTCAGGCTGGCTGTTGGTGTCCCCACAAGCAGAACTAGAGGGTAGCATTAGCCATAGGCATCAGAGAAAATAAAGCCTTATGATCTGATTTGAATTGTTGGAGAGAGGATAAGTACATAAGTATTACCACACTGGGACAGACCAAAGGTCCATCAAGCCCAGCATCCTGTTTCCAACAGTGGCCAATCTAGGTAACAAATACCTGGCAAGATAATACATTTTATGCTGCTTATCCCAGAAATAGCAGTGGATTTTCCCCATGTCAATTTAATAATGGTCTACGGATTTTTCCCTTAGGAAGCCACGCAGACATTTTTTAAACCTTGCTAAGCTAACCGCCTTTACTACATTCTCTGGCAACGAATTCCAGAGCTTAATTAAAAGTTGAGTAAGAAACATTTTCTTTGATTCGTATTAAATTTACTACTTTGTAGCTTCATTTCATGCCCCCTAGACCTAGTACTTTTGGAAAGAGTAAACAAATGATTCATGTCTACCTGTTCCACTCCACTCATTATTTTATAGATCTCATATCTTCAGCCGTTTTTTCTCCAAGCTAAAGAGCCCTAGACATTTCAGCCTTTCCTCATAGGAAGTGTTGGGGTATCTTGTTCCAAAGTTCTGGGCCTTGCACTGAGAAAATGGAGCATCAGGTGGTATCATAGATGATTTTCTGAAAGAAGGAGACTATAAGTTGATTTTGTTGGTATGATCTAAGTAGTTGAGGGATAATAAGGGGTCAGGAATTGTGAAAGAAATAAGAGTTCTCCAGAATTACAAATATTAAAGACAAGGAGTAGTATTTTATAAGTTATGAGATGTGTCAACAGTAACCGATGTGCTGGTTTTAGTAGTCAAATTACATGATCGTGTTTTCTGCTTCCTGTAATGAGTTTAATGGCTGTATTTTGTATTAAGTGTAGGAAACAAATGGAGGAGTAGCCTAGTGGTTAGTGCAGCAGACTTTGATCCTGGGGACCTGGGTTTGAGTCCCACTGCAGTTCCTTGTGACTCTGGGCAAGTCACTTAATCCTCCACTGCCCCAGGTACAAATAAGTACCTGTACATACTATGTAAACCACTTTGAATGTAGTTGCAAAAACCACAGAAAGGCAGTATATATTGAGAGTTCCATTTCCCCTTTTACTCTGAGGCCTTTGTAGAGAGTGTTGCAGTAGTCTAATTGACTAATAACTAAAGAATGGATAAGGATATTAATAATTGGAGGATTTAGTTCTTGGCAGAGCGGATCACTCACTTTTTGAAGAAGGAGCACTTGACTACTGCGGATATCTATGGCGAAAATGAGAGTGAAGCGTCAATAATAACTCCTAGGATTTTTGAAGTAGGCATGAGTGGGACTGGGGTGGAGCAAAGTAAGGTATGAGTTATCAATGTTTTGTTTTTGCTTTCAGTGAAAAGAAGAGAGATGTGGTAGCAGTGTTAGTCCACTTTTAAAGGTATTCAATAGAAATAAAAGAAAATAAAATATAGAAAGGAAAGTAAGATGATACCTTTTTTTTTTTACTAACTTAATACATTTTTTGATTACCTTTCAAAGGCAACCCTTCTTCATCAGATCAGAAATAAGCAAATGTTGATAAATAACAATATATATAAGTGAAACATCAAAGCATTCCAGTGACAGTCTCACAGGATGAGGGTGGTTGGGTTAGGTGAGAGAAAGGGAGAGCCGGGTAGGTGAGGGACAAGGAGATATGCATGGTGATTAGAGGGTGACAAAGCAGTAGAATTTTATGGTTTATAATGGGCTTGAAAACCCAGGTCTTTGTTAAGTCCTGTCTGGTGGGTGTCACCATGCATATCTAAAAATGTATTGTTAGTCCAATAAAAAAGAGTGAAAAGAAGGGATTTAGACTTGCTAGGATTTAAGATGAGCTTGTTTTTTGTTATTTGAGTTAGTTTGGAGGGATCAAGTGTGCAAAGGACTTGGATGTCATCAGCATACACATATGCTGTGAAGTCCAAGGATTGTAAAGGTGTAAGGAGAGGTGCAAGGAAGATATTAAAAAGTGTGGGAGCTAAAATGAAACCCTGAGGAACTCCTGAAGCTACTGAGAAAGACGTGGCTGAGACTTTATTGTGCTTACCTGAGTTGCTTCAGTTGGAGAGATATGATGAAAACCAAGAGAGAGTGGTGTCCCTTAGTCTGATCTGATGAAGCCTGAATAATAAGATGTTGTGATCAACTAAATTGAAAGCTGCTGACATCAAGTCATCAGAAAGAAGCAGGAAGGGCTTAGCCTGGTCAAGGTGATAGTAAATGTAGGTCATAATTTCAAGTAGTGTTGTCTCTGTGCTGTGGTGCTGTCTGAAGTCAACTAACTGAGAGTGGACAATAGATTCTGCAACCTTAGCCAGAAATGGTACGCTTGCGATTGAATGAAAATTGTTGCTGTCATTGAGTAGTTGAGCCGGGTCTTTGACCTTTGGCTGGATAATAGCTGTCCAGTATTGGGGGACATAGCCTTCAGATAGGCTGTAGAGATCATGGATAGAATGAAAGGAAGAAAAGCATCTACTAGTCTTTTCATTAGACATGAGGGCATAGGGTCATGTGGGGCAGTGGTGAACTTCATGCACTTAATAGTTGTGGAGACAGTGTGAGAGGAAGGGACAGCGGTTACTTAGAGAACTTGTGGGCGAAACTAGCGTGGCAGGGGCTGAGATGGAGGTTGTGACTAATGTGCCACACAGGGTAACAATTTTGGCTTTGAAGTGCAGTGCTAAGTCTTGAGCAGTGGGCGTGATGGCTGTGGATTCTTTTATGGTGGAAGTAATGGTCAGGGATTTCAGGATTCCATATAGTATGACAGTGTTTGGAGCATTAGAGATTTTTTTTTAGTGTAATAGTGTTTTTTTAGCAGTTAGGAGGCTGCATTGTAAGAGCAGGCAGTGTCTTTGAAGACAGAAAGAGTATGGGGAGTGTGTTGATGCCTCCATTTGCATTCTGCTAGTCTAAGTTACTGTTTTAGATGACACGGATTGGGTGTATACCAGGGGTGTTTGGGATTTCACGAATGGGTAGATGACTGTATCAGGATAGGAGAAATGGGATCATTTTAGGGAAAAAAGGACAAATATGTCTAGACTACTTGATTACTTTGACAGATTAGACAAAATAACTCTTATGGAAATCAATTGCTATTAATGTAAATTTATCCCACAATCTATCTCCTGAAATTCCTTCATTTACAATATTAGCGGGGAAAATATGGACTGATATAATCTTTCAATATAGGGTCAAAAGACTGCCTAATTTTATTCACTTTGGGCCTATTTTACTAAACCGAGCTAGCGATTCCCATGTGGCAAATGAGAGGAAGCCCATAGGAATTGAATGGGCTTCCTCTCATTTGCCGTGCCAGGAATCACTAGCATGGTTTAGTAAAAGAGGCTTTTAATGTTGGAAGAAATTGGCAAGGTTATTATCAGTTGGTTGCAGCTCATTAGAAATTGAAAGAATTTTATCTGTTTTGATTAGATTATTAAAAATTCTAAGCAATGTTTTTTGAAGAATTTTCTACTTCTAATATATACTTTTCAGCCCATACTGCCACCTATTTACTAGAGATCCTGTACTTCTCATCTAAGTTACAGTTTGCTGGCCAGGACACAAAAAAGATATATCAGCTATTAAACTCTTTCCTTGATACCCGAAAACTAGAAATCTCCAGTGTTGACCTTCCTTCTGTCACCCATCTTGCCACTTCAAAGAGAAAATCCTAACCTTGCAGTCTTCAACTGTTAATTGCCTTTCTGACGTGGATGACTTCCTGGAATCCTTGGCCATACCTACGGATTTCTGCCTGGCCGACCGCATTTGGACCAACTTCAATCGCCTATCACTAGAAAATGTATCCACTGCTTTACTTAAGTTCTCTAATAAATATTGTAGATTGGACGTCTGTCCGACCCATCTCCTAAAAGTCACCCCGAAATGTTTTGTTGAAGACCTGACTTGCTACCTAAACTTCATGTTAAGTTCAGGTTCTTTCCCGCCAGGCCATGGTAACATTCTCCTCACCCCCATTCCGAAGAACCTACAGATCAAACCAGATGTCACCTCTAACTATCGCCCAGTGGCTTCGATACCCCTGGTTACCAAGTTAATGGAGAGTATGGTCAACGTCCAGCTCAACGAATTCCTGGCCGACTATGATATTCTTCACCACTCGCAGTCCGGCTTCCGTGCTCAATATAGCACAGAGACTGTTCTGGTCACCCTCTTATCTAACTTTAAACGAGAGCTATCCATCGGACATAAGGTTCTTTTGCTTCAATTTGACATGTCCAGCGCCTTCAATATGGTGGGCCATGATCTCTTACTACATCTACTGGACTCTTTTGGCATAGGAGGGCCTGTTTTACACTGGTTTGAAGGCTTCTTGACTACTAGAACTTACCAGGTCACAGTGAACTCCACCACTTCTGCTCCGTGGAAGGTCTCTTGCGGGGTACCACAGGGCTCACCCCTTTCACCTACCTTATTCAATATTATGATGATGCCTTTAGCCTCAGCTCTCGCCAAATTGGACCTCAATCCTTTCATCTATGCTGATGATATTACCGTCTATATCCCCTTTCATGCCACCATATCAGAAATTGCTAACCTCATTGAAGCTTGCTTCTCCATCATAGAGCATTGGGCTCAAGTGTTTCGCTTCAAATTAAACAAGGACAAAACTCAGTGTCTCATACTCTCGTCCACCCACACCCAAATAACAGAGACAATGCTTCCAGTAATGGGCTCTGCTCTTCCAATTGCCAACAGCTTGCGGCTTTTAGGAGTGCACCTGGACATGCACCTCCAGTTGGATAATCATGTGCACTTGGTCTCCAGAAGAATGTTTCACGCTATGTGGAGGCTCCAGCGCATAAGATGCTTCCTTACCAGAGATCTGTTCCGTACACTTGTGCATTGGTTCTTCCTCTCTCACCTGGATTATTGCAGCGGTATTTATGTGGGCTGCAAGGTCTCTTTGCTGAAAAAGTTCCAAACAGTTCAGAACACTGCCGCGAGACTCACCCTGGGAGAACAACGTTTTGCACATGCCGAGCCCCTGCGCTTCAAACTCCATTGGCTGCCTGTACAGGAGCGTATTACTTTTAAGCTCTGCTCCTTAACCCATAAAATCATCTATGGGATTGCTCCGGACTATATGCTCCCCTTGATCGACCTTCCACCCAGGAATGCCAGTCCTGCTGCTTGGTCTTATCTCCATCTGCACTTCCCAAACTGTAAGGGTGTCAAGTATAAGAAGATTTTCACCTCTTCTTTCCGTTACTGGTGCCCTAAACACTGGAATGCTCTCCCGCAGCACCTTAAAACACAAGCGGACCACATCCTCTACAAGAAGTTGCTGAAGACCTACTTCTTTGCTAAAACTTACTCCCCTATTTACTCTGCTGATTGATGCACCCTTCCTGACCTTCACACTGCTTAGTTTCCCATTGTTAGCTACTGTTCCCCCTGTCTATTCTTTGTACACGTTTCAATAATTCTTACATTGTAAATTTACTTAACTTTCTGTAAGCCACATTGTGCCTGCATGAGTGGGAAAATGTGGGATACAAATGAACCATAAATAAATAAATAAATAATCGGACAGTGTGTGGCAGTTTACCCAAGCTACCCGATTAGCACAGGGCATGCCTACTCTCCACCTCCAAACACATACCCCACACTAAAAAAATAAAACCTATTTTTTAGCGCATGGGAAGAATGCGTCGATTCCAAAACTACCAGGGGACACCTAAGCGCATCCTATGGTAGTGCCTTTTAATGTGCGGTAAGCATGCATTAGTGCTTACTGATGCTTATTAAAAGGACCCCCTAGTATGTCCTTTAGAATGTGTAGAAGAGATAGCAGCTAGAACTATATTCAATGATTTTACAGACTGATATACTTGAATATTAATTATATCATTACAATCTTCCAAGTGAAGGTTCAAATCTCCTAAACCAATTAAATCCTTTAAAAAAACAAGGAATAATACAAAATAAGCTCAAACACCTTCTGTTCAATCAAATTCCATCTGCCAGGAGGGCTATAAATTAATATTATGCCCAAAGCATTGACGTTAAGTGAGTTCTCAAAACTACAAACCATAAATTCTAAATCTGAGCCAATAGCATTATCTAGTAAAGTAACAGAAAATAAAATTTTATATACTAAATCTACCCCCCTCCTCTTATCCTGTCTAGGACAGTTTATACTAAAGCTAAACCCCCTCCCCTCTTATCCTGTCTAGGACAGTTTATAACTTTATAACCTGCTGGACAAATGCCTAAGATATGGTGGGGGGGGGGGGGGGGTTTGAATCTGGAATCCAGGTTTCCAAAATAAGAGCAAACCCCACCTGAAAATCGCTAATCAGTTCTTCAACTGTCAACTATTCTTCAACATACTGTGTGTTTTCTTAACAGCGAATAACATTTGTTTCAACAAATGCCCGTCCCTAATATTATATACTCTACTGGCTCTGTGTTGATATATATAGAGAGATACTGGTGCCAGATCTGCAAACTAAGCACTAAGCTTCTCAGTCATCTGCAAAAAAGCATGGACATTTTGTTGTCATGTCCTCAGTAAAGAGACAGTTTTAGCATGTCATTATATTGTTCATTGGGTCACAGATTGTTATGATGCCACTTCCTCTCTCTCATTTTCTTTCTTGAATGACCACTTCACTTTAAACAATGGTGAACCATGTATTTTAGTGACAGTCACTGCCTGCTGAACCTGTGTCCTCCTTTTCTTGTGCTTTACCAAGGAATTAGGGGAACAGATCTGGGTGGAGAGATCTCACCACAGTATCCCTGCAGAGACCTAGATCTTGTGCAGTGCAGTGATTTCATATTATTGATGGTCTCTCATCCCTTTATATTTATATTAATAAGTGACTGATAAATACAGATCGGATTCAAATTGTTATTCATAGTGCTGATTTTATTTACAGGAGTTTTTTTTTTTCTTTTAGTAGTGAACATTCTAAAGACAGTGCATGACTCTGTTCTAATGACAGAACTTCAAATTCTGTAGTAAGAACTATTCTTTAATTTGCTTCATCTTAGGCAAATTAGAAGCTGCCTGGATGAAAAGCAGTTCAGAATCCTAACCCAGGCCTCTATTTTCCCTCAGCTACCTTATCTCAATGCTATCTATCTGCAACTACTTCAAAGTACAACTGGAAAATTTGTATTCAATAGTCATAAAAGTGATATGATTTCTCCATTGTTATGTCAGTTAAATTGGTTGCCAATAAAAGCAAGGATCAGTTTTAAGATATTATGCTAGTTTTTAGGATGGGTTAGCACAGGAGTATATGTAACATCTATTTTTCTCATTTTTCATTCTAAGGGAACATTGCGTCCAGGAAAAGTTCTTGATAAAACTTCTGTCAAAAAATTCATTCTAACCAAATATTTGATATGTTTACTTTCTTATTAGGCTGTTCTAAAATGGATTAGAATTCCTACTGAAAAAAAAGAAAATGAATAACTATATGCTATACTGACAATCTGTTAAAATATTTTATTTACAATATTCTTTGATATATAGAAGGAAATATTCTTAGACATATAGAAGGAATATGCTACTGAAGTAATGAGCCCAAGAGCTGTTCTCGAGAGTGGCCTTAACTGAAGGCCAAGTTCTACTCACCCGGGGCCAGCTGCTAGGTTGAGGAAACTTTGAAAAGCAGGCGAGAAGGCAGGAAGAGGTAGTAAGAGGGAAAGGGCAGAGAGAGCAGTGATGCCCAGTTGGAGGCTTGTCATTGGTCCATTCATTGGTAAGCCAGGCAGGGCAGGTGATTGGCTGGAAAGGATGGATGATCCTGGAAGAGGAGGGAGAGTGGGACAGGTTATTTAAGGGGGACTCACAGGTCTTTTGCTGTCCCACTTCAACTTGCATGCTGCTCCCTCATGGCAGAAGGTGAATCTCAAAAACATAGGGGAAGTCTCTATCTACATAGGAGATTCTTTTGATGAGGAGATCCTTGAGCAGGTCAGTGCAGTCAGTACCCCCTCTGTGCGACAGACCAGAAAAGCCTGTGCTGGCCATTAAAGAAGTAGCTGTCAGTGCAGCAGGAAAGTGTGCCCCCCCGTAGGGGGAGGGGAGGGAAGGGCAAGGCTAGCCTGCACAAGTCATGTGCTGTAAGGAGTTGTGTGTGGGGGGGCTGACAGAGCTTAGTAATGGCAAAGCTGTTTCTACCAGCTTGCAGGGCCAGACGCTTCAACATACTGCAGGCCCTTCGGGTGTGGGGGGTGATGAAGGAAAGAAGATAGCAGCTAAGCAGGTCTCTAGTAGAGTGGTTTGTGGGGAGGGAGGGAGGGAGTGCTGAGGTGCGCAGGAGTGGTTAAGAGGCCAGGAGGGGAGGGAGGGAGTGCTGAGGTGTGCAGGAGTGGTTGAGAGGCCACACACAGCACCGCAGCAGCAAGAGGGAGATATGGGAGAGAGTGTAGCCAGAGGGATAGGAGCTCCAGATCCCTGGGGATGGCCACAAGCAGCATGGACTGGCATGCTCCAAGTCAGTAGGGTATGCTGGCCCCCATGGAGCCTGGGTTTGATGCAGGGTTTACTAGCGCAGGGCTCATGAGATACTTATAATTATGTTTTTGTTTTGATTGGAGATCTATGCTGGCTGAGTTGGTTATTGGCAGTGCATTTGTTCGATTAGCATTTGAGGAGCACACAATTGCACTAAGCACAATAAAGCACATTATTGCACAAAAGTATCACAATAAGGAGTGAGCAACCCAATGAATGAAGTGCAATATTTCACTTGTTAGTGGTTAAATTGGGTACATTCTCCTGGCTATGGTTGGGTTTGGTAAGAATCGGCAGTACTGAAAGGGAGTAGTGATGCGAAAAATATCCGGTTTTGCATTTTTCAGCAAAGCCAAGGGGTAGAGAATCAAGAATCAAGCGTCAGGCTTCCTGGTCCGCAGGATGTTTCTGGGTTGGGAGTGGGTGCAACCAGCTGTGCGGGATTCTCGCCGCCCAATCACTCATGCTAAGCTGTCTCCCTACTGCAGGTCTTACCATGGGTTGTGTTCTCGGACTATGAGTCTTTATTATTCAGTGTCACTTTCTCATTGACATTCAGAGCCATGAAAGTGGGTGAGTTAGTGGCACAATCGAAGAGTATTTCTGAGAGTAGGGGGCTAAGGTTGGAGGCACGTTATGCTGCATGGTGATGCTTTGAGTGTGTGCATTGCCAGACTGAAAAAAGACCAAAGGGGATGGGGTCAAGCAGTGGTCTTAAAACAAGTAGTAAGTATTGTTACATGCCCGATATCACAGGTGGCCTGTACTTGGAAGTCTGTCCTTCAGGCAGGTTGGTGTTTCTGGTTCATGTCAATGGCTCAGTACTAAGCAGGTACCAATTTGCAGCAGTGTTAAGGAAAACTCTAGTCACTATTGGGGAGATGGATGAGTGTTTTGGTACACACTCTTTTTGAATTGGGGCAGCTACCAGTGCTGATGCTGTGGGTCTGGGTGCAGAGGTTATTAAGCATATTAGACTGTGGTCAGTGGGAGCTTTCAGGGGTTACAGCTGTTGGGATGGAATCAAGAATTTAAAAAAATTGAAAACCATTTTGATGGATGTTAATAATGTGCAGATGAATACTTGTCTTATTTATTTCTTTCATAAACTTCTATACCACACAATCAACTATTCTAAGTGGTGTACAAAACAACATAAAAATTCCTTACATAAAAATGTAAAAACACATTAATCACACATAACAGACATCTATTCTCCTGTTTTACACTTTTAAAACTTCAATTAAACAGAGTAACACATTCTTTATTCAAATTCAGCATCTCAACTGTCAGAGAAAGCACACTGAAAGAGATACATTTTTATCATTCTTTTAAATTGAATCAAAAATCTAATCATTCTCAGTGTTGGTGGTAATTTGTTCCATAATGTAGGTCCCATAATGTAAAAGACTGAAGCTCTGTATTGCTCCAAATGCACCACTTGAAAAGATGGTATATTTGCATGCCTACTACAACCACTATATACAGATCTCTCTCATGCATATTCATTAGGGTTATCCCGAAAACCTGGTCTGATTGCAGCCCTCAAAGACTGAACTTGCACAAGCCTGCTCTAGAGCATATTCAAAGCACTCAGCATATGCAGGCAACAGATTCAAAGATAGACAAAGTAACCCAAGTCTGGGTGGTCAAGGTGACCCAGGTCCTTAGTCTGATGGCCAGCCCTTTTCTTTACATAACCATTGACCCTCAGAACCTTTTTATATTGTAAACCACGTGGAGGGGCATAATCGAACGGGGCACCCAAGTTTTCGTGAGGACATCCTCTCAGGACGTCCCGGCGAAGGGGCGGGGAAACCCGTATTATCTGAACAAGATAGGCGGCCATCTTTCGTTTCGATAATACGGTCAGGGACGCCCAAATCTCAACATTTAGGTCGACCTTAGAGATGGTTGTCCTTAGAGATGGTCATCCCCAGTTTTCGGCAATAATGGAAACTGAGGACGCCCATCTCAGAAACGACCATATCCAAGCCCTTTGGTCGTGGGAGGAGCCAGCATTCATAGTGCACTGGTCCCCTGACATGCCAGGACACCAACCGGGCACCCTAGGGGGCACTGAAGTGGACTTCACAAATTGCTTCCAGGTGCATAGCTCCCTTACCTTGGGTACTGAGCCCCCCAAACCCCCTCCCCAAAACCCACTACCCACAACTGTACAACACTACCATAGCCCTAAGTGGTGAAGGGGGGCACCTGCATGTGGATACAGTGGGTTTGTGGTGGGTTTTGAAGGGCTCACATTTACCACCACAAGTGTAACAGGTAGGGGGGAATGGGCCTGGGTCCGCCTGCCTGAAGTGCACTGCACCCACTAAAACTGCTCCAGGGACCTGCATACTGCTATCAGGGAGCTGGGTATGACATTTGAGGCTGGCATAGAGGCTGGCAAAAAATAGTTTTAAAGTTTTTCTTAGGGTGGGAGGGGGTTAGTGACCACTGGGGGAGTAGCACTACTACAAACAAGAACCTCACGAAGACACAACTCGATACCATGGTTTAACGAAGAACTGAAAAAATTAAAAACACAAGTTAGGAGACTTCAACGAGCATGGAATAAAATAAAAGATGAATACACACTTAATGCATGGAAACAAATGCAAAAAAAATACAAATATGCAATAAGACAAACCAAAAGGTCATACTACAAAACCAAAATAGGGCCAGGCTACAAAGACACGCATAAATTTTTCCAACTCGTGAACAAACTACTAGATACCACACCGGTTACCACAACCAACACAGACACCCCATCAGCAGACAACCTTGCTAAATACTTCAACGAGAAAATTATAAAGCTACGAATCACGTTACCACTTAATACCACCGACCACGAAAAATTCATTGACTGTCTGGACCCAATCCCCGATGAATATCCACAGACTAAATCTGGACAAACTTCGCTCTACTTACCGATGAAACCGTCACCCAAGCAATCAGCAGGTTCGTCAAATCCCACTGCAAACTGGACATATGTCCCAACAACCTAATAAAATCCACCCCTCAACGCTTCATAGCAGACCACACATCAGACCTAAAACTACATGTTACAACATGGACTCTTCCCTAAAGATAAAAAAAAACATACTACTCACCCCAATACCTAAAGATTCAAAGTAATAGAAAGTATGGTAACCAAGCAGCTTACTGACTACTTAAACAAATTCTCAATACTACATGAGTCACAATCAGGATTTCGATCCAACCACAGCACCGAAACAGTACTAATCACTCTCCTAACCAAATTCAAACAAGCAATTGCAACTGGCAATAATGTAGTTCTCCTACAATTCGACATGTCCAGCGCGTTCGACATGGTAAACCATAAAATACTATTAAACATCCTAGAATACTTCGGGATTGGAGGAAGCATACTTAGTTGGATCAAAACCTTCCTAACCGCAAGAACATACCAAGTGATATCAAATTCGAATACATCATCACCATGGAAATCAGAATGTGGAGTACCCCAAGGATCACCGCTTTCACCGACCCTTTTCAACCTAATGATGACACCTCTAGCCAAATTGCTATCCAACCAAGGCCTTAATCCTTACATCTATGCAGACGATGTCAAGATCTACATCCCGTTCAAATAATCTAACAGAAATCACAAATGAAATCAAACACAGCCTCCAAATCATGAATTCATGGGTGGATGCATTTCAACTAAAACTCAATGCAGAAAAAACACAATGTCTCATCCTTTCATCACAATATAACACGAACAAACCCACCACTATAAACACTCCAGACTACACCCTTCCCGTTTCAGATAGCCTGAAAATTCTCAAAGTTACAATTGACCAAAATCTCACACTAGAAAGCCATGCGAAAAATACAACAAAGAAAATGTTCCATTCAATGTGGAAACTCAAAAGAGTAAAACCTTTCTTCCCAAGGTAAATATTCCACAGCCTGGTACAATCAATGGTGCTAAGCCACCTAGATTACTGCAATGCCATCTATGCTGGATGCAAAGAACAAATCATTAAGAAACTCCAAACTGCCCAAAACACAGCAGCCAGACTCATATTTGGAAAAACGAAATACGAAAGCACCAACCCCCTAAGAGAAAAACTACACTGGCTCCCACTTAAAGAATGTATTGCGTTCAAAATTTGCACCCTGGTTAATAAAATCATTCACGGCGAGGCCCCGGACTACATGTCAGACCTCATAGACTTACCAACCAGGAACACAAAAAGGTCAGCACGCACATTCCTGAATCTCCATTACCCCAGCTGCAAAGGACTAAAATATAAATCAACATATGCATCCAGCTTCTCCTACATAAGCACGCAACTATGGAATGCACTTCCAAACGTTATAAAAACAATGCACGACCTAACAAACTTCCGAAAATCACTAAAAACCAATCTGTTCAAAAAGGCATACCACAATGATCCATCCTAAATACCAGAAAACAAAACTTATACCAGAACTGGACAAAACCGAACTCTCTATACTTGACTGCTTCATTGGCTATGTCACTAATGAACTTTAACGCAATACCACTTTATTTCTCATTCCGGAAATGAACTCTCTAAACTTGACTGCTTAATTTACGCTGTCACTTATGAACTTTAATGCAATACCACTTTGTATTTCTCTTTCCGGAAATGGAGATCGCCATTACGGCATAATGTAAGCCACATTGAGCCTGCAAATATGTGGGAAAATGTGGGATACAAATGCAACAAATAAATAAACAAGATAAACTCATATGTTCTACTTTATACGTATACCTGACCTTGATTTGTATCTGCCATTTTCAGGGCAGAGACCGTAGAAGTCTGCCGAGCACTAGCCCCGCCTCCAAACCACTATCCCCACCTCCTAACTACCGGTGCTGCCACCCAATCTCTGCTAAGCTTCTGAGGATCCACTGAACAGGATTCCTTTATGTTTATCCCACGCATTTTTTAATTCCATTACAGTTTTCATCTCCACCACCTCCCTCGGGAGGGCATTCCCAGTATCCACCACTCTCTCCGTGAAAAAATACTTCCTGATATTTTTCTTGAATCGGCCCCCCTTCAACCTCATTTCATGTCCTCTAGTTCTACCACCTTCCTGTCTCCAGAAAAGGTTTGTTTGTGGATTAATACCTTTCAAATATTTGAACGTCTGTATCATATCACCCGTTTCTCCTTTCCTCCAGGGTATACATTTTCAGGTCAGCAAGTTTCTCCTCATACGTCTTGTAACGCAAATCCCATACCATTTTTGTAGCTTTTCTCTGCACCGCTTCAATTCTTTTTACATCCTTAGCAAGATACGACCTCCAAAACTGAACACAATACTCCAAGTGGGGCCTCACCAACGACTTGTACAGGGGCATCAACACCTCCTTTCTTCTGCTGGTCACACCTCTCTCTATACAGCCTAGCAACCTTCTGGCTATATCCACCGCCTTGTCACACTGTTTCATTGCCTTCAGATCCTCAGATACTATCACCCCAGATCCCTCTCCGTGCTTGTACATATCAGACTCTCACCGCCTAACACATATGTCTCCGGCAGATTTCTACTCCCTAAGTGCATCACTTTGAATTTCTTCGCATTGAATTTTAATTGCCAAACATTAGACCATTCTTCTAGCTTCTGCAGATCCTTTTTCATGTTTTCCACTCCCTCTGGGGTGTCCACTCTGTTACAAATCTTGGTATCATCCACAAAAAGGCAAACTTTACTTTCTAACCATTCTGCAATGTCACTAACAAATATATTGAACAGAATCGGCCCCAGCACTGATCCCTGAGGCACTCCAATACTCACCTTTCCCCTATCTGAGTGAACTCCATTAACCACCACTCTCTGGCGTCTGTCCATCAACCAGTTCCTAATCCAGTTCACCACGTTGGGTTCTATCTTCAGCCTGTCAAGTTTATTCAAGAGCCTCCTGTGGGGAACCGTGTCAAAAGCTTTGCTGAAGTCTAAGTAGATTACATCTATAGCACGACCTTGATTCAGTTCTCTGGTCACCCAGTCAAAGAATTCAATGAGATTCGTTTGGCACGATTTACCTTTGGTAAAACCATGTTGTCTCGGATCTTGCAACTTATTGACTTCCATGAAATTCACTATCCTTTCCTTCAGAATCGCTTCCATTACTTTTCCAATAACTGAGGTGAGGCTTACCGGCCTGTAGTTTCCAGCTTCTTCCCTATCACCACTTTTGTGAAGAGGGACCACATCCGCTCTTCTCCAATCCCACGGAACCTCTCCCGTCTCCAAGGATTTATTAAACAAATCTTTAAGAGGACTCGTCAGAACCTGGGGTGGATCCCGTCCGGTCCCATGGCTTTGTCCACCTTTAGATTTTCAAGTTGTTCATATACACTCTCTTCTGTGAACGGTGCTATAGCCACTCCATTCTCATATGTACGTTTGCCAGTCAATCATGGTCTTTCTCCAGGATTTTCTTCAGTGAAAACAGAACAAAAGTATTTGTTTAGCAATTTGCTTTTTCTTCATCATTATCCACATAGTGGTTCGCAGCATCTTCCAGTCTCACAATTCCATTTTTAGTCTTCCTCCTTTCACTAATATACCTGAAGAAATTTTTGTCGCTCCTCTTTACATTTCTAGCCATTTGTTCTTCCGCTTGCGCTTCCGCCAGACGTATCTCTCTCTTGGCTTCTTTCGGTTTCATCCAGTATTCCTCTCCGTGTTCCTCTTCTTGAGTTTTTCTGTATTTCATGAAATACAGTTAGAAATAAATTTTTTAAAACAATGTTGTATGGTAAAAAAAAAAAGAAACTTTTAATAATGTATAGTTTGTCATGATTATGACTGTTTTCCTGGTTTGTGCTCCCCTCGCCCTCTGGTGGCCAGTACCAGTGACTGCTATAGACTATCTGTTGCTGTTTCCTAAGCCTGTGTCAGAGTTCGGGCCGGATCTTCCTGTCTGCCAGAATTGCTTGCCTTGTTTGTCTATAAGCAGCACCCGTACTTGTCTTGGGATTCCTGCAGCTAAGCCTCAGCAGGTGATGGTCTTTATTAAGCACCTGTGGGCTTTGCTACTTTGCCTTTGCATTGCCAAAGGTCTCTGGGTGAGTTGGTGTGCTATGTTGCACTTCTGCCTAGTTTAGCTTCTTGTCTGTATTCCTTGTCTGGTTCTTGTTCAGTCTGTGTTGGTTAGCTTAAGTTTTATTACTTCCTACTCTTGTTTCTTGTCTGTCTTGCCTGGTTTCTTGTTCAGTCTGTGTGTAGTTTAGCTTTTAGCATATTGATTGTATCTCTCCTAGTGGCTGCTTGACAGCTTTCAGTCCCTGTTCCTTAGTCTGTCTGTTTTCTGCCTAGTGTTGTGTTATTTGTCTGTGAGTCCTAGCCTAGTATTCTGCCTTGCCTCTCATGTTTATTCCTTTCCCCTCTGAACCCTAACTCTGCTTCAGGCTAGCTTGTTCCTGTACCATGTGTCTTGTGTGGAATCCTGAAGTCCTGCAGGCCGCCCGCACCTAGGGGCTCAACCTCTGGGGAACGGTGGCCATCTCAGGTGAAGTTCAGTTGGTCCGGTCCTATCTTGCCAGCTTTGCTTGCCTATAGCTTAGTTCCACTCCAATCTCTAGTCCTGTGTGATTTTGCCTTGTTTGTCTGCATCTGCAGCTCCTGTCTTTGTTTGTTTGGTAATCCAGTTCTGGTTGGGGGGTTTTGCCTGCTGCTGCCACTTTATGGCAGTAGCCCAAGGGCTCACGTTTATCCCAGTGTCAGAGAAGCCAGAGATCGTGACATAGTTCATTTACTGATTCAAAAGTCACCTACCTAATGCAGCCACATTTCAGCTTTCACCTGCTTCAGAAGCATATGTTATTGAGCAACAAAATCTAGTCAAATCCTTTCTGCAGTTCCAAAACGGGCATTCCTGCGTTGCTCACACATTATTTTTTTAATATACTATGTTTTCTTAATTATTTTTTAAATTCTATATTCTGCCTATAGAAACAGTCTGAACAAAAAAAGTGCTTAAAGGCCATCCTCCAACGAAAGAATTGTGATGAACTTTCTTAATTCGTGTGTGAAGGCATGTTCTAATTCATACACAGAAACATTGATAATGAAGCTACTCTATATACAAGAAGTAAAAATGCATTCAGGGAATCAAAATGTATTCTAAAAGGTTACTCTATATAGAGAAGATTGCTACAGACATCATCTGATCTTTTGCCTCCCTTACCTCATCTCAAAGAGTCCAGTAGCTAGCAAACACTCGTGAAAACATTTTATACACCAAATTCCATCACCCATGGGCTACTTCAGAACAGCCAGTCCCTGAATGTCCTTTTCTGATGGGAACTTGAATGATGGCTAGCCTGGGGGCCAGAAAAGCATTTGCAATTATTTAAAGCAGTGCTTCCCAAACCTGTCCTGGGGGAGCCAGCTGGGTATTCAAGATATCCTCAGCGAATATGCATGAAATTTGTTTGCACTATGTCCACTGTGTAATAAGGGATTTTTTCTTATTTTTTTTGATAGCTGCTTTACCAGAGTACTATCATTATTTTTCTATGTATTTGTTGAATTACTTGGTATATCATAAATACCAATAAATATTAACTGATCAAATATTTAGCCCACAGTGGTCATCATGTTTTTAAATGCTGCCATGGGCAAAATTAGCCCCAGATCTTCAATGCCAGGCCATGTCCGGGCATCAGCACTGAATATCCAGGGCTAATTCTAAATGTGCTAACTAGTCAGTACTCACATAGAGGATGCAGCTGCCCTCACCACCTCTGATTTCATCTATCCCACCCCCAACCCAGCTAAGCCTCTCACCATTACCCCCTTTATATTGTATGGTGAGCCTTCCAAAACTCATCAAAAACCTACTGTACTCAACTGTACACCACTGCAATAGCCCTTATGCCTGCAGGTGTCACCTATTTGTAGTTACAGTAGGTATTTAGTGTTTTTTTGGAGGGCTCACACATTCCACCACAAGTGTACCAGTTAGAGTGGGATATGGGCCTGGCTCCCCATCTTTACAGTTCACTGCACTGACCACTAAGCTACTCCTGGGATCTGCTTGCTGTCTAGTAGAAATGGCCATCATATCCGAAGCTGTCATAGATCCTGGTATGTACTGTCACATCTAATGGGACTGGGAGGGGGTCAATGACCACTTGGACAGTAAGGAAGGTTATGCTTTAATCCCCCCAGTGGTCATATAGAGTACCTTTTGGTCACATGGAGGGGCATTTTCGAAAGGGACGTCCAAATCGCAATTTGGACGTCCTTGCAAAACGGTGAAATCTAGGGGCAGGGAAACCCGTATTTTTGAAACAAGATGGACGTCCATCTTTCGTTTCGAAAATACCATCAGGGACATCCAAATCCTTAAAATTTGCAGTCCCTAGATTTGGACTTCCCTAGACATGGTCGTTTCTGATTTTCGGCGATTTTTGAAACCAAAGACATCCATGTCAGAAACTACCAAATGCAAGTCATTTGGTCGTGGGAGCCAGCATTTGTAGTGCACTGGTCCCCCTGACATGCCAGGACACCAACCGGGCACCCTAGGGGGCACTGCAGTGAACTTCATAAATTCCTCCCAGGTTCATAGCTCCCTTATGTTGTATGCTGAGCCCCCCAATCCCCCCCAAAACTCACGCCCCCAACTGTACACCACTACCATAACCCTTACAGGTGAAGGGGGCACCTAGATGTGGGTACAGTGGGTTTGTGGTGGGTTTTGGAGGGCTTGCTGTTTCCTTCACAAATGTAACAGGTAGGGGGGTGGGGTTGGGTCCGCCTGTCTGAAGTGCACTGCACCCACTAAAACTGCTACAGGGACCTGCATACTGCTGTCACGGACCTGAGTATGACATCTGAGGCTGGCATAGAGGCTGGCACGACATATTTTTAAGGATGTTTTTTGAGGGTGGGAGGGGGTTAGTGACCAGTGGGGGAGTAACGGGAGGTCATCCCCGATTCTCTCCGGTGGTCATCTGGTCATTTCGGGCACCTTTTTGTGCCTTAGTCATAAGAAAAACAGGTCTGGGTGAAAACATCCAAATGCTCGTTGGGACGTCCTTGTTTTTTTCGATTATGGGTCAAGGACATCCAAGTGTTAGGCATGCCCAAGTTCCGCCTTCGCTACACCTCTGACACACCCCCTTGAACTTTGGCCATCCTTGCAACAGACTGCAGTTGGAGACATCCTAAATCGGGTTTCGATTATACCGATTTGGACGTCCCTGGGAGAAGGACGTCCATCTTCCGATTTATGTTGAAAGATGGACATCCTTCTCTTTTGAAAATGAGCCCAATTGTCATGACTGAAAAAGATCTAGTCAAAAACATCTTAATATTGGCCCTAGACATTTTCATTTTGTTCTATTATTGCAGGAAAATGTCTATCTTTTGGTTCTGCCCAAAGTATGCCTCCAAACTGCCCTCTTGAAATTTTAACAAGCTATGGAGCAAAATGTCAAAAATCTGGTTGTCGAAAATCGCAATTTGGACATTTTTGAGAGAAAAATGTCCTTTCTTCACCTTATGGTGTTTTTTGGACATTTTGTTTTTGAAAATAAGCCCCATAGTTTGTTCACTAAAGCATGTTCTGCTGCCCTAAAGAAAGAATGAAATAATATGTCTGAAATGAGCTGGAACATTATAACAAACTGGAAAACAAATTTTCACTCAGTACATAGTGAAAATGTGGAATCTAATTTCAAAAGAGGTGGTGAAAGCAGTTAGTATAGCTAAGTTTAGAAAAGATACAGACAAGTTTTGAGCAGGCTTGGAACAACCAGTGAATATCCCTGGATATGAGCAGGAAAAAAATTGGAGCTGTGCTTTGGAATTCTGTCAAGTACTTGTGACCTGGATTGACCACTGTCAGAGGTCAGATGGATCATTGGTCTAATCCAATGAAGCATTTCTTATGTTCTTAAGATACCATCTACCAAACTGATCTACAATACTGTAAAATAATCCTTTGGTCAAATAGCTTGCAAAACTGCTTCAGTATTGCTTTGTTATTTTGTAGAATGAGATTCCATGAACTATCTGACCTGAAGTTGGGAGGCTGGAAAAAATGAATGTCTGCTCAAAATGAGTAAGGCATGCACTGTGTATTAGCAGAATAATCGTAGTGGACTGTGAGCAGTAATTAAAAGGAAGAACATCATTTTCCGATCATCTCAGGAATATGGTTATTTTCTCACAGTGACATGGTTACTATTGTTTCCTACAAATCAACAACTGTCAGTTACTATGAACTGCAGCAATGTGGTGTATCATATCTTCAAACCACATCATATGGGCTGGAACAATGTTTGATACACTAGCAATGCCACTCTTAAGTGCTGTTATTTTCTGATGTGGCCTTTTCCATATAAAAAATCAATTTATTTGACAGACCACAAAGAGGCTTAATAGAAACATCAATATTGCACGTGGATTCTATTATTATTTACTTGTTCTATGTAAACAATTTTGTATCTTGTGGGTTTTGCTGCATTTGTTTCATGATTATTCTTTTATGTGGGCTAACCACCCCTCTAAAAATGTGATCTACAAAATTGTATATCTAGTAGTAGATGTGAATTCTGTAGTAAGTTCCAGTGTCCTTTCAAAAAATGATTCTACAGAATTTATTAACCCTTTACTGGTCCTTTAATTCTGACTCATGTATCGTGGCACACAAATAAATCTAAAATGTACAACTGTGAACCCCAAGCAGTTTTTAGAATGCAACTATATAATAGCTATATTACCAACAATCCTAATCACTTTACTGGGTGGGCTAGATGGACTATTTTGGTCTTGATCTGCCATCATTTACTATGCTATTGTGGCCGTTTCATTAGGAGATTCTGCATGTGAGAATAGCAGCATTTGCACATGTAGTTTATAATGGTTAGAAAATGCCTCAGGCTCAGGCACCACTCTTTTTAGGTTTTTGAGAAATGCACAAGCTTCTTGCCCCCTGATATTCAGCCAGCAGCAGGCAGTGCTGACCTTGGATATTCAATGCCAGGCCGTATCTGACGAACAGCATTGAATATCTGGTTTCAGTTTTGGCCACGGCAACTTAACCGGATAAACGAATATTCAGCACTAGTCAGTTAAGGGGTCTTTTTACAAAGCAGCGGTAAGCCCAATGCGGGCTTACTGCACACAAAAACTGAACTACCGCCGGAGCAATGCAGCTGCCAGTGGTAGTTTCGGGTTGAGTATGCGCCATTTCCGATGCTTCCCAGAAATTTTTTTTTCTCTAGCACAGTGCTAACCCAGCAGTAATCGGGCATGGGCACACATAGATTTAGGTGCTACCATATCAACTAAGCACATTCTATATACCGCACCTAAATATATGCGCCGCTTATAGAATACGCTTAGGCGGCAATGTATTGACAAGATTGTTTAGGCGCCATATATAGAATCCCCCCTAAGCACTAATATTCAGTGGATATAACCAGCTATCTTGTGCTGAATATTAGTGCTTAGCTGGCTAACCAGCTTATAATCGAAAGTGATCGCCGGCCATCTTCCGACACAAATCGGGAAATTGCCGGAGATTTCTTAAAAGCGGCGAAATCGGTATAATCGAAAGCCGATTTTGGCCGGCTTCAACTGCTTTCCGTCACAGGGCTGGCCAAAGTTCAAGGGGGCGTGTCGGTAGATTAGCAAAGGCGGGACATGGGCGGGCATGGGCGTGGCTACCAGATGGCCGGCTTTCGCCGATAATGGAAAAAAAAAGCAGCGTTAAGCAGTATTTCTCCGGGTTTATTTGGTCCTTTTATTTTCACGACCATGCCTCAAAAAGGTGCCCCAACTGACCAGATGACCACTGGAGGGAATGGGGTATGACTTCCCCATACTCCCCCAGTGGTCACCAATCCCCTTCCAAGCTAAAAAAATAAAACTAAAAACCATTTTTGCCAGCCTGTATGCCAGCCTCAAATGCCGTACCCACCTCCATGACAGCAGAATGTGTTGTATCCTCTGACAACCTTTCCCTGGTTGCGATGTGGCTCTCGAGTGAGTGTGACACCTTTTCTGTTAGGTGCCCTGCAGAGTCACATTAGCAATACATTGTGGTGGGTGTAGGGTACTGGGCTCTACTCCCATGGTGCATTTCCCCCCTGCTAACTGGGTCAGAGTGTGCCCTGTTTTGTTTCCTGTTGTAGTCCATGTGGTAGTGGCCATTTTTGTAAGCCAGTTTTAGTTCCCTTTCCTGTGTTACCCACATTAGAGAACATAGTTCTTACCTTGAATGGTGCTGAAAGAGGGCATTGAACACCATTGTGCCAGCTGTGACCTACTGCTAATCTTAGTACCAGGGGACTCTTTGCCAGTGGGGCACAACCTCTGATCTGCAGTTAACTGTGAGTAAATGTGCTTATTTCAAGAAAGGACTTTTTCAGAGAGATTAATCTTCAGGTGTGAACTGGTGTGCCAAAGTTATACACCAGCAATAAGTCCTAGAGGCTGTATGCAGGTCCCTGGAGCAAATTTAGTGGGTGCAGTACATTTGTGGGTAGTGGGTTTGGGGGGGGGGGGGGTTGGGGGGCTCAGCTCCCAAAGTAAGGGAGCTATGCATGTGGGAGCTTTTCTGAAGTCCACCGTAGTGACCCCCAGGGTGGCTGGTTGGTGTCCTGGCACGTCAGGGGGGCCAGTGCACTAAAAATGCTGGCTCCTCCTACGGCCAAATGCCTTGAATTTGGCCGGGGTTTGAGATGGCCGACATAACTTTCCATTATCGCTGAAAAACAAACCCGGCCATCTCAAACCCGGGAAACTCCATGGCATTTGGCCGGGCTAAACCGTATTATCGAAAAAAAAGATGGCCGGCCATCTTTTTCGATAATACTGTTCCAGCCAGCTGTAGCGCCGCCGCCAACATAGATTGCCGGCGATCTATTTGGCCGGCAATGTTCGATTATGCCCCTCTAAGTACTATTTAACCAGTCAGGAGCCGTTCCTGGTCAGTTAAATAGCGCTGAATATCAGGCCCTTGGAGTTTAATCCATGGCCAGAAACTAATCGACTCCAGGTTTTCTGTTCAAAGGAAACACCAAAGGAACTATGCCAGAGTTAAAAAAAAATTATTATCCCAAAAGAAAAACTCAACTAGGCTATGAACGTTGAAAAAATTCAGTATTTATCTGAAAAGGCTTCCTTATGTCTTTCAGCCTGGGATCACTATTGGGTTTATTTTAGCTGGCTTCCAGCAGGGCCTATTTCCTGGCCTTCCTGAGGGCTTATTTTCGCTGTTCAACTCAATCGTTAGGCAACCTTTTACAAAGCCACACTAGTGATTTTAGTTCACAATAAAAATCAGCTGGCGGTAAATGCTGACTTTTACCGTGAGCTAAAAACGCTAGCGTGGCTTTGTAAAAGACCCCTTTAATGAAAAACATGGATTATTGTTCACTCTCTTTTCTTCTGACATGGCACCCAAAAAATGGGGCCTTCAGCCCACCTCCCTGTCAGTTCAAATATTTTTATTGGCTTTTGTAATAAGCATAATACAAAAGAAAATAAGGATTGAAAAACTGGGTATATAGAAAAAAGAAAGTCTAAGTAATAATTAAATGATATCACTATAAACAACAAAAATCTATGGAAGAGGATGCCAATTCGTAATAATATGCATGGACCATATAATAATTTTAATAACGAGGTAGGAAATATTTAATCAAAGTGCACCAAGACAGCTGCCATCTCTTTCCCCGAAACATTAAGGCAAGTATTTAATAGTTATATGCTAGAAAATGGTCAACTGGCTTCCAAATACATGATATTGATTTATGTCTATTAGTTTTCTCTGCTGTTTCCATTTTTAAATTATACTCCAGAAAAATTCTCAGTCTAATTCAATGGGTGCAGAGACAAATCTTTAAACCAGACATCTGAGATACTTTTTTTTTACTGGGAAAGTTGAGAGGATCAATTATTTTATAAAAGCCAACATCATTTTGCCCTTCAGTATATCATTACAAAGAGTTTACAAAGCATATGAGTTGGTTAAAAGGGTGATATCAATACTGTAACCATTGGCAATGTTGATTCAAAGGTATGTTACATTTTTGTAAGTCTTTAAATGGAATGAAAGTTTTGTTGTCTATGATTTGTTCTAATGACCATAAATTAAGCTTTGCCATGATGACCATGAAATTGCTTTCTTTTTCTCTCTTGATTTTAGGACTGTTCAACAGAGCAATACGTGAAGAGTTCCATCTGGTGGTCTTCAATTTGCTATCAATTAATGAGAGCACAATTGTAGTATCTTTTTAATGGTTTATTGCAGAAAGTAGGATGAGAAAGAGAAATATATGTAATAAAGAAATAGTTAATTATGTTCAAAGGAAAATAAATCTATTGGCTCATGCTGCTTGCTATGTGAATATTCTATCACTGTTTCATTATTGCTACCAAATATTACATATTAAGGTCATTTGCTTTAAACTTTGTTTTAACTCGTTTATCCAGTCCTTACATGCACATGGTTTTGCTTTTTAAATCCAAAGGCAAATCCTTAGGATGATTGAACAATTAGGTTTAAACTGTGTTGTTTCTGACTTTACTTGTTTCGAACTGCTTTGGGTCCTGCTGATCTGTACATCTGCTGTCTGAAATTTTGGAAGATGGAAATGGGAAAATAAAAATTAAGTTTTGGATGTACTCTGTAGAAGTTGTTGTTTACTTTTGCAATGTATGTATGGATGCCTGTTCTGGTGTATACATGTGATAATATTTGAATAACTGTCTATACTTATGGCTATGATTTCTGAAAATGCGGCATCATTAAAAGAGAGATTTTTAAATAACCAGTTGAGTATATATGCCAATCTCAACTTTGTTAAATGTTTCAGACATGTCCATCTACTTGCTCCCAAGATAAAACTGAATTTTATTTTTCTGTCTCACTTTATTTTCAAACGTAATCCACATAGAACCCGAGTTTGCTTGGGATAACATGTGATGTAAATGTCTTTATGAAAATGTCCCTCTAAAAGTCTATGTCCTAAAAGATTGATGTCAGGAGGTACACCTGCTAGCAAGCACATTTAGGATTTTGGAAACATCTGCTATAGAGCAGCACTTCACTGGAGGCATTAGGGGTTGTTAAACTGGAAAGGGAAACTGGTGTTTGTGACAGCGTTGCACACAATTATTTTTCTAAAATGGCAAAGATAAATGTGTATGTGTCAGCACATAACTTTTATGTCGCTATTCTACAATTTAAATGAGATGTGCTGGCACAAACAAGTTTATGTGCTGTTTTTCACCTTGTTGAAATTTGACATTTTTTTCTAAAATGGATGTTTATGCCACCCACACTCAATACATAAACATCCATTTCTCCTATGTTATGGAATAACTTCTGTATCAGTGGATTCTGTTCTAAAATACTAGTGAAACCTGAGATGTCCTGACCTGGATGTCTCAATTCTGACTTCTATGCCCTTCTAAAATAGGGCTGTGTATCTGTCCTGATACACTTGGTTATGAAAATTGTTGACAGTGTTGATAGCTGTCCTCTGGATTCATTCCAACCTGTTTATGTCCTTTTGAAGGTGCCATCTGCAGAACTCTACATAGTACTCAACATGATATCTCATATAAATACTCATGGGAACACTATCACCCCATATTCCATCTGGCCATTCTTTTCCCCTAGCTTTTGCAATCAGTTTAACTTCTTTGGCCACCCTCTTGATTGCCCTTAGTCCACCCTCTTGCTTTGGGCTGCAAAAGCCCACTGCTTTGGGTTTTTGCAGCCCAAATGTGTGAGCCTGCAATTTTTAGCAATAAATCATAGGCAAAATCTAGACCATTTTCAAGCTTCATTAGATCTCATATTTTTCACCCCTTTCCGGCATGTCTACTCCAGTGCCTCTCAACCCAGTGGTGTAGCCAGAAGTTAATTTTTGGGTGGGCCAACAGGTTGGATGGGTGGGCACTAGACAGTGGTGTGCTGGTAAATGTTTAACAACCGGCTATCTCCCCGGTCCACCTCTGCGCCCCCCCCCCCCCCCCATCCACCAGTGCACCTCCCCTCAAAATTGCAGAGCTGGCTATAGCCAGGGAGAGAGCCTGGGGGGGGGGGGGGGGGAGGCAATGCATTACTCTCTCCAGGAAAAGAAATTAAATGATCCCAGGTTCCAATCTAATTCATGTTTAATGTGGGATAAAATGCCATAAATAAGTAAATAAATATAAACTTTTAATGTTGAGCACCTGATTCTCAAAGTGGACGTATTCCAAACACTATAATGAAAATAAAATGATTTTTTTCTACCTTTGTTGTCTGGTGAATTTGTTTTTCTGATCATGCTGGCCCAGTATCTGATTCTGCTGCTATCTGTCCTCTTAACTCCGTTTCCAGGGCTTCCTTTTCATTTATTTCTTTACTTACTGCCTTTCTTCTTCATTTCTTGCTCAATATCCGTAAGTAAAAGATGGGTCCTCCGCAGACTTGACTGTCCAGTGGATCCAGCTTCTGCCTATTTTCTTCATCCATGTGCAGTTTTTCTCCTCTCTTCCTTTTCCCTCATCTCATCTCCTTCCTCATTCTTCCCTCCCCTCCATCCATGTCCTGCATTTCTTCTCTCTCTTCCCTCTCCTCCATCTACCCATGTCCAGCAACCCTCCCCTCCATCTACCCATGGCCAGCAACCCTCCCCTCCCCTCCAGCCACCCATACCCAGCAATTCTCTTTGCTCCCCTGCCCCCTCCAGCCACCCATACCCAGCAACTGTCCTCTCTCCCCTGCCCCTCTCCTCCAGCCACCCATGCCCAGCGACTCCCTTCTCTCCCCTGCCCCCTCCTCCAGCCACCCATGTCCAGCGACTCCCTTCTCTCCCTTGCCCCCTCTCCAGCCACCATACCCAGCGATTGCCCTCTCTCCTCTGCCCCCCTCCAGTCACCCATGCCCAGCAATTCTCTTTGCTCCCCTGCCCCCCTCCAGCCATCATACCCAACGACTGTCCTCTCTCCCCTGCCCCCCTCCTCCAGCCACCCATGCCCAACGACTGTCCTCTCTTCCCTGCCCCCCTCCTCCAGCCCCCATGCCCAGCAACTCCCTTCTCTCCCCTGTCCCCTCCATCCATCCATCCATACCCAGCAATTCTCTTCTCTCCCCTGCCCCCTCCATTCATCCATACCCAGCAATTCTCCTCTCTGCCCTGCCCCTATCCATCCATACCTAGCAATTCTGTTCTTGCCCCTACCCCTTCTATCCATTCATACCCTGCGATTCTCCTCTCTCCCCTGCCCTCCCCTCCCGCTCCCATCCATGTCCTGCGATTCTCCTTTGCCCCCATCCTTCCCTCCCATTCCATTCCACCTGCCTGCCCTCTTCTCCCCCAAAAAATTTACAGTGGAAGCAGGCTGAGCTCAGTTCCTGCATCTGCCTCCCTCTCTCTCACGGCAGCGCTTCCCAGACGCTGCCTACCGCTGCCACGATCGCAGGATCTACCTCCCTCCATCTCAGCACTCAGCAGCAGCGGTAGCGATTCATACATGCTGCCTCCTGCTTCTAACCCGGAAGCGTCTCCTCTGCCGCGTCCCACCAATCGCTGCCTCCACTGCTGGGTGGGCCTGAACCCAAACTGGGTGGACCCCTGTCTCAACCCTGTTCTGTACACTGACTATATGCAAATCTGTCTCATGCATATTCATTGTGGTAATCCTGAAAACCTGATTAGTGAGGTATGCCTCCAGGAGAGGGTTGAGAAGCACTGGTCTATCCTATTAAGGATTTTAGTATCATCTAGAAAAGGCAAACCTTTTCATAAAGCCATTCTGTAGTATTACTTACGAACCACACCAAGGAATGATCCCTGCAACACATCATTGGAAAAGCTTTTTTCCTCAGAGTGAACTCCAATTACCATTCTGCTTTCTCATGTCCTACTCAAACAGTTTCCAATCTAATGAGTCGCTCTAAAGCCCATACCAAGAGTGCTTAGTTTATAAATCCAAGTACACCACATCAAGTGCTTTCCCATGACATAACTCTGGTCATTCAGATTGTAGTTCCTTCCTTCTTCCCTCGTGGTCATGTTATTACACTCCTCCCTTAATTTACATGTTTTTGTAAGCCACTAAAATTTTATTTGATGGGCAGGATATAAGTTCTTAATAAACTTGGAAATTGATAAGACCTGTCTGATATGCCTATCTCTGGTAAAAACCATGCTGTCTCGGATCCTGTAATCCATTAGTTCCAGAAACTGTGATATCCTTTCTTTTAGTAGTGATTCCACTAAATTACTCAGAGGTCATACTAACTAGCCTATAAATCACAGTTCCCTTTTTTCCACTTTTGTTAAGAGGGACTACATCTGCTCATATCTATTCATTTGGAAACACTCACAACTCCATAGAAGGTTTGAAAAGCTCAGACAAAGAGCAAAACTGCCATAACTTACTTAACTTTCTTCAGTACACTTGGAAGTTCCTTCAGACATCTGAATCGACTCTTGAGCTGACCAAGGTGTGTTCAGTGATAGTGTAGGTGCTTTTATGAGTCTTGTTGTACTCCTCCTCCACTATGGGAGTCATGAGCCAGGGTCACTGGAAGTAGCCTCTATCACCTGTGAGGGGAAGTAGAATCAGACATGGGTGTGTGTTGGCTGATATGGAGACCTTGTGGAGGTGGTGTAATGGTTGTGGGGGCATCTAGAGGGAGACAGTGTATTGAAAGTTAGAAGGGGGGAGGGGGTTCCAAGTTTGGGAATCCCTGTACTGCTTACCTAGGAGCCACCACCAGTGATCTCCCCTTGGTTAAACCTGCGGTAGATTTCTGAATGCTGAAAGATGTAGGTGTCATGGGTAGAGCCTGGGTAATGGGCATAAACATCCACAATCTCACCCTGAGCAAAGCCAAAGAAGAGCTGCGAGGGACCACCAACAATCGCTGCGGGCATGCCCCACTGAGTCAGTCATTTGGTGGAGGAGTGTGCTGGTGCTGCCAGTGACCGTGCGGAGAGCAGGCACTAGACTTGTGGGATACCATGGCCTCCTGACTCCAGGGACAACAGGTAGTAGACACCCACGTGGAGAGGATCTGCAGTGACCACAGGACAGGTGCAGCCTATGTCAAACAGTGAGATGAGTCACCTTCTCCCAAGGTACAGCCCAAACAGACAGGGCAAACAAAAAATGGAAATCACTCACCCGAAGCTTGAACACAACAGAGGCAAAAAAAATGAAAGTAAAGAAACCGTAACCACTGTCAACTAACCAAAATTGCTACTGTCACAACATTGGAGGATGACTACCTACCAATACCAATCAACGCCAGATCAGTAATAAATAAAACAGAAACAATAAAGGACTGGATAACCGACAAAGACCTCAGACTAGTTTTCCTCACTGAAACATGAATCCATGCAAGGAAGACTCTATAGTCCTAGAAATATGCCCACCAGGATATAAAATCCTACACTGGACCAGAAATGTGAAAAGAGGTGGGGGAATTGTCTTAATCTAGCCTTCTTCAAGGTCAAAGCTTCTGTGGAATCCATAACACCAAAACTGGAAATTGCCTCATTCAAAAATCAATGACCAAAATCTACATAACCAACTGAGATGCATCTTTTTCTACAGACCCTCAGGAAATTGGAAAGCGACTCAAACAAACTTCATGGACTTTATCTCAAACACATATGTAGCTAACCCCAATACCCTGCTAATAGGAAATATCAACTTACATTTAGACGACCAGAGAACGAATAGCTCCAAAGAATGTGACAAATTCCTTCAACTATGGGACTTCCAGTGACACCTACGACTTCAACCCATAGTGGAGGTCACGCCATTGATCTACTAGCATATAGATTCTCACATGACAATGATCTTAGCATACAGAACCCGGTACAAACAGAAGTTCCTCTTGTCTGATCACCTCAAGCTAAACACAACCCTATACTGGAAAGAACACAAAACCCACCCTACAAAAGCACAGACTCCATACAAATCACATGGAAAAATTGACACAACCAAATTTTGGACAGCTATTTATGAAGATCAGTGGATGCCCACCGACTAATACTAAAGAATTCCTACTAGAATGGGACAAAAAGATGCAAGCACATATTGGACACAATAGCCGCTCTAAAAGCAAAAACAGGACAGAGGCACAAAACAGTACCATGGTATGATGAAGAATTAGAAAACAACTAAAACCCACTGCAGAAAACTAGAACGAGCATGGACAAAAAATAAAAATGATACAAACAAAAACGCATGGAGGGAAGCATGTAAAAGTTATAAAACAAAATTTAGACAGGCCAAAATAAAATACTACAAAGAACACGTAGACTTGAATTACAAAGACACAAAGAAACTATATAAACTTATAAATAAACTAATAAACACCAAACCAGTGACGTTAATGAATGACGAGTCCCCATCGGCAAATGAACTCACCAGATTTTTCAAAGAAAAGATCCTCAACATTAGGAAAAGCCTAGCACAAGATGACACAAATCTCGAAGCCCTCATAGACAAACTCGATCACCCCCAAGAAGAAGCCCAAGTGGACAGGGCATGAACCGACTTCACACAACCCATATCTGAGACAATAGCACAAGCACTAAGAAAATTCTCCTCCACCCATTGCATGTTAGACACCTGCCCTAACCACCTACTAAAAACAGCACTGGACTGGTTCAAAGATCAACTCACCTCCCATCTGAATTACATGTTCCAGGAAGGCCGGTTCCCAAGGGAGAAAAGTAACATACTATTCACACCTATCCCAATGGACCCCCAAAAACGTCAAGGATACCTCAAACTAACAACCAGTGGCATCCACCCCACTAATGACAAAAATAATGGAGGGGCTAGTGGCCCACCAACTAACCTATCAAGTAAAGATGAATTCATCTCTCTCCCCTCCATGGAAAGCGGAATGTGGCGTTCCCCGGGGCTCGCCACTCTCACCAATGCTATTCAACCTACTGATGTCTCCACTTACATGAACACTATCCAAACATGGTTTCAACCCACTTATATACGCTGATGATGTATCAATTTACATTCCTTTCAAAAAGAATCTTAACGAAATTGCGACCAGAATAAAGAATGGCATAAACACAATGGAATCATAGGCCACGACATTCAAACTGAAACTGAACAAAGAAAAAACTCAATGCATGATAATCTCATTACCGCACAATACTGATCACTTCTCAAACATAACCGTCATGGGCACATCCCTTCCAATAACCAACAATCTAAAAATCTTAGGAGTTATCTTTGACCGCAACCTATTATTCGATAAACAAATCTCAAACACCACGAAAAAAATGTTCCAAACCATGTGGAAACTAAAATGCATTAAAAACTACTTCCCAAATAATGCATTCCACCTACTAGTCCAATCCATGGTCCTCTCACATGCCGATTACTGCAACGGAATCTATGTCAGATGCAAGGAACAACTATTAAAGAAAACGCAAACAGCACAAAATACTGCTGCAAGACTGACATTCAGACAAAACCAATTTGAAAGCAAAAACCACTGCTCCCAAAACTACACTGGTTACCCGTCAAATCACGTATATCATTCAAGAATAATCTTCAGCCAAGCATCGAAATACATGTCAAACCTAATTGAAGTGCCTATATGTAATGCAATCAAGGGAGCAAGAACATACCTCATACTACACTTCTCTAGGTGCCAAGGACTAAAATACAAATCCTCATACTCAACTAACTTCAGGTATATCTTCCCTAAGATTTGGAATACAATATCAAAAGCAATAAAAAGCACAAATGACTACATAACCTTCTGCAAACGCCTGAAAGCCCACTTCTTCAGTAAGTTCTTCTTCGACGAACCCGCACAGTCACCTGAACAACAGCCAACACACCTTGCTGCTTGACCACTAACAGATCATGAACTAAACTCTTGACTTACCCAAACAAGATTGCAACTTCCCGATCCGAAGTAAACTGTAAGTCACGTTAAACCGACATCTAGATTAGAAAATGTGGGGTAGAAATACAGAAATAAATAAATGGTCACACAGCTATTTCTGCAGAGCAGAGGGGCAGCCTAGAGATTAGTGCAGTGGACTTTAAACAAAAGGACACAGGTTCCAATCCCACTCTAACTCTCTTAGGGACTCTTTTACAAAGCCACGCTACTGATTCTCGGTGTAGCAAATGAGAGGAAGCCCATTCAGTTCCTATGGGCTTCCTCTCATTTGCCACGTGGGAATTGCTAGTGCAGCTTTGTAAAAGAAGCCCTATTTTTGTAACTGTAAGTCCTTCAGGAACAGAAAAATACCTACTGTACCTGAATGTACACCACTTCAATAGCCTTCAGACTTGCAGTTGGCTTATATATTTAGGTATTGCTCCATGGTATGGCCTCACTTTGAGTATTGTGTTCAATTCTGGTCACCATATCTCAAAAAAGATATAGCAGATTTAGAAAAGGTTCAAAGAAGAGCAACCAAAATGATGAAGGGGATGGAACTCCTCCCATTTGAGTAAAGGCTAAAGAAGTTAGGGTTCGTCAGCTTGGAAAAGAGACAGCTGAGGGAGGATATGATTGAGGTCCACAAAATCCTGAGTGGTGTAGAACGAGTAAAAGTGAATCAATTTTTCACTCTTTGAAAAAGTACAAATACCAGGGAACACTCAATGAAATTACATGGAAATACTTTTAAAACAAATAGGAGGAAATATTTTTCAACTCAAAGAATAGTTAAGCTCTGGAACTCATTGCTGGAGGATGTGGTAACAGCAGTTAGTGTATCTGGGTTTAAAAAAAGATCTGGACAATTTCCTGGAGGGAAAGTCCATAGTCTGCTTTTGAGATAGACATGGGGGAAACCACTGCTTGCCCTGGGATTGGTAGAATGGAATGTTGCTACTATTTGGGTTTCTGCCAGGTACTTGTGACCTGGATCAGCCACTGTTGGAAGCACAATACTGGGCTAGATGGACCATTGCTATGACCCAGTATGGCTATTCTTATGTTCTCTCTATACCCATTCTCTGCCCATGCTACCCCTAGTTACACCCCTTAGCAAAAAATGTTTAGCCTGTGTTAATGGCAAAAATACCACAAAAGTAGTTACCATGTCGGTGCATTGGCTGTTACCGCACACTAAACCATGCATTAGCCTAACACACTTAAAAGAGTTCCTCAGAGATCAAAAGACTAATGAAAGATTCTTAAATTGAATTCACTTTTCAATGGAAAATCCATGCAACTGGCACAAAATAGGTGAATACAATCAAAATTTTCTTTTTTCTTAGAATCAGTTGGAGACCTTTAAACTTTACTAGTGATAAAGCCCGTTAAAGGGAATTACAGTAGTTAATCTGATCTATAAGCAGTGTACGAGTGTTGGCGAGTCTTTGCCATTAAGAAAGACCTGCAATTGATGAATTTGCCTACGAGTGTCAAAAGGAGTTTTAGATTTACTACATTGTAGCTTCATCGCATGAAGAAAAATCTGCAGTTGATGAATTTGCCTGAGTGTCAAAAGGAGTTTTAAATTTACTACATTGTAGCTTCATCGCATGACTAGGGGGCATGCAATGAAGCTACAATGTAGTACATTTAAAACGAATTGTAGAAATGGTTTCTTCACTCAACGTGTAATTAAACTCTGGAATTTGTTGCCAGAGAATGTGGTAAAGGCGATTAGTTTAGCGGAGTTTAAAAAAGGTTTGGACGGCTTCCTAAAGGAAAAGTTCATAGACCATTATTAAATGTAATCAAGTAAAATCTTTGAATTTGGCATATGTATTCACTAGAGTCAGACTTATTCATGTATAATTTCATTTAACAGTGGTAAATGAAATAAATTTGCCCCAGGTACAAATAAGTACCTAAGCCGCATTGAGCCTGCCATGAGTGGGAAAGCGCGGGGTACAAATAATAAAAACATCAGCTCTGTTGATGCAACTGGACCTAGAATCTGTATTTGTTGTAGATCATAATATTCCACTTGTTAAACCTGACGCCATCGGTATTATTGGAAATGTGTTGAAAAAAAAATGTTTTTAATACCTGTTCATATAGGGTAAACAAAAATGGAGCAACCTCACAAACATGGTTCCTTGGATATGGGGTACCCCAGGGATCACTATTATCCTTTATCTTTTTTACTTTCTTTTGCTCACTTGGGAGAGAAGTTTAGTCCATGGAATTATCATATTACATCTATGCTAATGATATGCAAATTATATTTCCAATCCACAATTCAGTAGAGGAGACTTACCCTTATATAAATAGTTGTTTTAAATGATATTTCACTTGAATGAACAATTTTCATCTCAAACATTATTAATAAAATATTATTACTGTGGGTGGAAAACTTGAAGGTACATCCCTGAAGAGGGCATAGAGATTGAAGGAAAGTGATTTTCCACTCCATATGAAACCTGAGAGTGATCCTTTGTTCAGCTTTAAATATGGATCTTTGTTAGGTAGGTGGTAAAAATGACTTTTTATAGACTACATATGGTAAGTCAGATTCAAGACTATTTTTCATTGAATGATATTCAAAGAATAACTTAGGCTCTTACACTGTCTGTCTTACGGTGGTCAAGATGGCAACTGGACAGGCAGCAGCATTTTGAAGTCTTGTTAGCTGGAGAGTGTTTCCCCTTTTTTACCTTATTCTTTCGGTTTTTATGATGCCCCATGCAAAGAGGAAGGGGACGGTGAAGGCTGTTCCACCGCCAGCCATAGTGTCATCCCCAATCCAGCAAACTCTTCAGCATAACCCTTACTCACTTGTTCAGTATCCATGTTTTTTCATTCCCACATTAGTAATTCCCTTCTCTCTTATTTGTCCTGTTTCCTAAATAGATTGTAAGCTTTGTCGAGCAGGGATTCTCCAGTATACAGCGCTGCATAAGTCTAGTAGTACTATTGAAATGGTAAGTAGTAGTAGTAGACACTTGAACGCCATGCTGCATGCTCCCAGCTGGTAAGCCAGTGTGAGAGTCGCATGTTGAGTTTGGGTAGAGGAGAGCCCTTCTCTTTGGGGCATGAAGTTTCGTTATCCCCTCAGAAGCTGAGGCACCATCTTGTCCAGTAGCAACCGGAGCTGAATATGCAGCAGTGGATTTGGCAGTAGGCATTGAGCCACTGCTCAAAAGTGGTGGAGCCCAGTCTCTGGAAGGAGCAGCTGAGTAGGGAATCACTGACATAGTCAAGGACATGGCAATCCCTAAGGTGGTGATGCTGGAAATGATCTGGATGGTCATTAGGAAACTGGATAGGATGGTGAAAAAGACTGCACAGGATACAGCAATGCTCATGAGTAAAGTGGATATTTTATCGCAGTCATTAGAGAGGGGTTTGCTGTTTGCACAAACGTTAAAAGAAAAAGGCGCTGGGTGGAGCAGAGGAGTCGCAGCTTGCAGGGAACGAGAAGGAAGCAAGGGTCTGGGTACTTAGCTGCTGGTGGTCATTATCACCACTCCTCCTCTGGTGAGTGGAAGTGCATTCAAGAGAAACACAGAACACAGTGACCCGAGCTTCTCCCGCTCCTCAACAATGAGGCCTCTGTAGCGTACTGGTGGAACAGAAGTGGGCAGCAGGTGCCGGCAGCTTGCGCTCACCCAGTGATCAACTCCTTTGGATGCAGAAGCTGTAGTTTGTTTTGGAAGTACCAAGATGGTGGCTGCTGGGGAAAACCAGCTTCAGCCTTCTGATGTCATGCCGTCTCCTATCATTAAACCTCCTTGGTTTCTTCTCAGCAAGGACTCAAATCCAAGTTAGGGTTACCATATGACTCCAGAAAAGGAGGACAGATTGAGCCAGTCCAGATTTTACTTCCATTGCTTTCAATGGAAGTAAAATCCGGACTGGCTCAATCTGTTCTCTTTTTTCTGGAGCCATATGGTAACCCTAATCCAAGTTATAGTAAACCTTTGGTTCAGAACTTAAATTCTGGCTTGGACTGTGTTATTGAAGGAAAGGAGAAGGCTATGTGAGTGGATTACTGTGCCAATCACCCTCCCAGTGTAAACTGGTGCCTGCTCTGACCTCAGTATAATAAAATATGCTTAAAGTAACCTGATGTTCATCGGACAAGAAAGGGGTACATTATTAACTAAAAAAAAAAAAAGCAAATCTATTCCAGTCTCTCTTGCATTACAAGACGTATGAGGAGAGACTTGCTGACCTGAACATGTATACACTGGAGGAAAGAAGAAACAGGGGTGATATGATACAGACTTTCAAATATTTGAAAGGTATTAATCCGCAAACGAACCTTTTCCGGAGATGGGAAGGCAGTAGAACTAGAGGACATGAAATGAGATTGAAGGGGGGGCAGACTCAAGAAAAATGTCAGGAAGCATTTTTTCACAGAGAGAGTGGTGGATACTTGGAATGCCCTCCCGCAGGAGGTGGTGGAGATGAAAACGGTAATGGAATTCAAAAATGTGTGGGATAAACATAAAGGAATCCTGTTCAGAAGGAATGAATCCTCAGAAGCTTAGCGGAGATTTGGTGGCAGAGCCGGTGGGGGGAGATGGAGCTGGTGGTTGGGAGACGAGGCTAGTGCTGAGCAGACTTCTACGGTCTGTGCCCTGAAAACCAAGCTTTTGCAGGGGCTTTAGATGACAACAGAGCTGCTCAAATTTTAGTTAATAAAGTTGATTTTCAGAGGGATGTAGTCAACTAAGCAAACCAAAAGGAAAAGGAGTTCCGATCCTCACAAGCATGCAACAGCAACAAAGCAATGGAGTGAAGAAACACAAAACGAGGATTCCAGATCATAGTGTTTATTAACTCATGATGTCTATTTATCATCAGTGTATGTTTTTCCAATTTGTTAGTTTGTGTGCATTTGTTTTTAATTCATGTTTTGCTCTTATCCAATACATGTCTATATTATTTGTCTTTTTTATTGCATTTTTTATTCTATTATATATTTGTTGACTTATCTTTCATTTCTTGTGAGGGAGTTGAAACATGGCCATGTCGAGTCTTCCCTCAATAGGCCTTTAGATGTGATACACAATAAAGACTTTGGGTACTGTGAGTTGGATTCCTCATTTTGTGTTTCTTCACTCCATTGTTTTGTCAGCTAAGCAAAGGCATAGCTAGCTAGATGAAAACTTCTCAAAGGTGGTTGTGTGAGAAGCAATAGTTTTTGGACAACTGTTGGGCCTAATTAGTTTATGTCTAGTGTGAAATATGTAAAAGCCAGAGGTTTTACCCATCCCTCTACTTGCTATTTAATTAAGGAAGGGAGCCACAGCTTGATCCCTTAAGCCTGAAGGGCCAAGAAGAAAAGCCCCAGTCAGGAGCTGGACCACTGGAGGAAGGCTAGTTGAGTAACCAATATGACCTTGTTGCATTTGGGAATAAGGGAGAACTGTGACATGACTATGAGAAAATCTTGTAGTAGCAACAATTGATTAACATTTTGGACTGAGTGAATTAAGGAAGCAGTATACTACAGATTTCTACTGGTAACAACCCCTGACATAGACATTACGCTGAAATATGTCCCGTGCCAGGCCACCAATAAAGTTTGCTTGCTATACCCCTTCTTGTGGCCAACTGCACTTCCTTTGATGTGCATACATTCAACAGAAATAAAACATACATACGTTAAACTAGTATCTCAAATACACCTTAAATATATATGGGCAGATATTCAGATCGCAGAAAACAGCCTGGCTAACTCCTGCGATCGATGGTGAGACTGGATATTCAATGCCGGACCGTTTCTGATCACCGGCATTGAATATCTGGCTTAGTTTTGCCAGTTTAAATTTAACCAGCCAACCGGTTATCCGCTAGGTGCTGACCACAGATATTCAGCAGGTGATAACCAGCTATCTCCTGCTGAATATTCGTGGATAGCCAGTGAAGAGCTATTTAACTAGCCAGGAGCCATTCCTGGCCGGTTAAATAACACTGAATATCGGGGGGGGGAGGGGGGAATAATGCACAAATCATACCAATCTAGCAGTTAGTGCAAGAAATTAGCTTCTAAATATTGCCTAAAATTGAAAGAGTCCTCTTCTTTCCATAAACTGGAAGACATGGGATTTCAAGTACAAGGGCCAGATAGACAGTATTCTATGTAGTAGCCTTGCAGAGGTAGTCGAAGGATAACTAGCTGTAGGGTTCTGGCTGACCTGACATCATAAATTGAATTATAAATCTGAAACAAATGTATTAAATATGCACATGGTTGTTCATATAACACATGATTAATCAGAATGCAAATTTTGAATCATATTCTATGCTTATTGAGAGCTAAAGCAGATCATAGAAACATAGAAAAATGTAGGCAGATAAAGACCAAGTGGCCAGTCCAGTCTTCCCATCCATGCCATCTATTTTTCCTATTACTCCCATAGAGATCATATGTACTCTTCCCAAACTCTCTTTAATTCAGAGACTCCCCCTGATAATCAAAACTATTTAACTGGCCAGGAATGGCACCTGACTGGTTAAATGGCACTTAACCGGATATCCAGAGATATCCAGCAGGAGATAGCCAGCTGTCTCTCACTGAACATTGCCAGTTAGCAGCTAGTGAATAGCTGTTTATATCATCTCATATAACCTGCTATCCGCCAATTTCCACTGTGAGCATGTCAGCCATATTTTGCCACATGAAACCCTGGAATATCTTTGACCAGTTTAAACATAACCGGCCAGCGCTGAATATCAGCTCGGCCAGTTATGTTTAAACCAGCCCAAATAGACTGTATATTTGTTATATAATTGTGGCAGGAAGCCAAGAAATAGTTTTATTGAATTATGCTACTCTCTGGAAGGTGAAGGGAGCAGCACTATTTAAGTGAATGAAAATTATACCCAGAATAAATAGTATCTTGTTTATTCAAACCCTGAGAAGGCTTGGTTATTCACTAGGCAGCCTCCTTGGGATGGGGGGGGGGGGCTGATACCTGAGAGGTTAAAGTCCTGGGCCAGGTAGCTCAGCCATAATAGAAAGGGATGCCCTCAGAGCCAGCCTTCTCTGCTACAGAAAGGCGGGCTCCATTCAGGCGTCCTCGGCTCCAGTGGAGGCATTTGGACGTGGACAAGCACACTAGGGCACTCCCTAGTGATGACAAGAGAAGCTTAACCAGCAGAAGAAAGGAGTATTGTGTTCAGTACTGGTCTCCGTATCTCAAAAAAGATATAGTAGAATTGGAAAAGGTACAGCGAAGGGCGACGAAAATGATAGTGGGGATGGGACGACTTTCCTATGAAGAGAGGCTGAGAAGGCTAGGGCTTTTTAGCTTGGAGAAGAGACGGCTGAGGGGAGATATGATAGAAGTGTATAAAATAATGAGTGGAATGGATCGGGTGGATGTGAAGCGACTGTTCACGCTATCCAAAAATACTAGGACTAGAGGGCATGAGTTGAAGCTACAGTGTGGTAAATTTAAAACGAATCGGAGAAAATTTTTCTTCACCCAACGTGTAATTAGACTCTGGAATTCGTTGCCGGAGAATGTGGTACGGGCGGTTAGCTTGACGGAGTTTAAAAAGGGGTTAGATAGATTCCTAAAGGACAAGTCCATAGACCGCTATTAAATGGACTTGGAAAAATTCCGCATTTTTAGGTATAACTTGTCTGGAATGTTTTTACGTTTGGGGAGCGTGCCAGGTGCCCTTGACCTGGATTGGCCACTGTCGGTGACAGGATGCTGGGCTAGATGGACCTTTGGTCTTTCCCAGTATGGCACTACTTATGTACTTATGTACTTATGAGATATTGATTGCCCTGTACAAGATACTGGTGAAGCCCCACTTCGAGTATTGTGTTCAGTTTTGGAGGCCATATCACATCAAGAATATAAAAAGACTTGAGGTGGTTTAGAAGAATGTGCAAAAATGGTGTGTAAAGAGACTGGGAAACTTCAATATGTATACACTAGAGGAAAGGAGAGAAAGAGGAAATATGATACAAACATTTAAGTATTTGAAATGTATTAAAATACAAATAGACCTCTTCCAGGGACATGGAGGTGGTAGAACTAAAAGACGTGAATTGAAGTTGCAGGCTAGTAGACTTAGAAGTAATGTCAGTAAATACTTTTTCACAAAGAGGATAGTGGATGTCTAGAATGCCATTCCAGGAGAGGTGATGGAGTAAAAAATGGTGAGGGAATTCAAAAATGCGTGGAATGAACACAGGGAATGCCAAAATAGAAAATGGAGGGAACAAAACATGGCTATGCATTAGCATCTCTAACGTTTAGCGTGTGCCCAATTTTAGTGCACGCTAAAAACGTGAGCACACCTTAGTAAAAGGGGGTCTTTGTTTTTAAGTTTTTGTTATCCAGTGTAAGAACATTTTACTGGCACTTGTATTGCCTAAGCATTTTTATGAGTGGCACATTTGCTTTATTTATTATTTATTGTTGTTGTTGTTGTTGTTGTTGTTGTTGTTGTTTTTAAGCTTTCTTAGTAAGTGACACCTTTGGGAAACATCACTTGAGCATGTTGGCCTCCTATTTCACCTTCATTTTATGATTATATATACATGTTTGAAGTCAACATTATTTTAATTTTACAAATGCATGTTATGACAAGATCAATATGATTTTTGCTATGTATGTTAAGAGAGATTTACATGGGAATGGCATTTTAGTATAATTTTAATTATTTATTGTATCATCACTGTCATTTTAATTGTCATTTGGATTTTTCTATTATGATTTTACTAACATTATATGTTATGTATTTATTAACGGTCCCTATCTGCTCCTGATGCAGCACTTAGGAGAGTGAAACATGGCCATGTCAGCTTTTTAGTGTTTTAATAGTAATATAGTGAATAAACTTCTGGTTTTTGACTGACCCAGAAGTTATGCAGGCGTCAGCCACTCTTCAGGGCTAGAATCCGCAAAGAGAGAACAGCACAAAAAGCAGTCCTATCTGCCTAGTTAGGTATTTGGGCCCCTGCACTAATTACGGCTGGAGCCTGCATATCTTCCAGCTCTGACCTGACTCTGCACCCATCCCCCCCCCCCCCCCCCCCCCCCCCCCCGACTGCCCCAGCACTGCCTGGAGGTACCGTGGTAGTCAGTGGCACCACCTAGATAAGTGCTGCTAATTATCAACAGATGGCCAGCTGACCACAATTTAACAAGGGGTTAAATTGCACAGTTAAATTGTTCTCAATGTCAATCCTATAGTATATAATAGGAAGTAGTACATGAATGAGAAATATCACCCAAACTAAATATATGGCTTCCTAGTCCGGAAAGTTCTCTGCCTGAAGTAGCTTTAGTATTTTTGCACATGATTGCTGAGAATATAACTCATAGTTTTCCACTGTCAAAAGTTCTCAGATTCCTCTGGTTTGCATAACCTTCAACTCAGAGTAAAGTTTACAGAAATTTACCTGAAATACTATCAAATACCAAAATAGAGTGTAAACATATTACTACTATGCTAAGCCATAACAATTATGCTATACGCTGTGACATGGCTGCCTAATGGTAATACAATCAGTGTTATAGAATTTCAAAGCTGATGTTCTAGATTTTGAACATCTGGTTTTAATGTGATACCCAACTCGATAGACTCAAGTTTCCAGGAAATGTTATGACTAAGTCAATGAATGATAATCTCAAACAGTAACCTGTCTTTTAGAAATTTTAAATCAGAATTGAATTCATGGCTATTCAAACAGGCCTTCAGAGAAGCAGACTGATAGGAGACACCAGCGAAACCCCCCCCCCCCCCCCCCCCCCCCCCCCCCGGTTTCCTGACCAGTCCAGTTCTTACTGTTTTTCTCCTCCCTTACCCTTTTTGCCTTAATTTGCTTTTCTCTCCTTTGTGTGACTGTTTTACTTTCTTATTTTGATGGAGTTCCTTTCTTTTTTTCTAAAGTTATAGTATATAAACCACTCTGCTCTGCCTGCCAGTTAGAGTGGTATAGTAAATTGAAATAAACTATAATAAACTATAAACTATAGACATTTTCAAAATTATCTTTTAGCTTGAACAGCATTTTAATTGAACATCTGTTTTCCTTGAGTTGATTCACCCAAAAGCTTTTTGAGCTCTGGAGGGTTTTTTTTTTTGTTGTTATATTTGTACCCTGCACTTTCCCACTCATGGCAGGCTCAATGCAGCAGGCAATGGAGGGTTAAGTGACTTGCCCAGAGTCACAAGGAACTGCCGGTGTTGGGAATCAAACTCAGTTTCTCAGCTCCCCAGGACCAAAGTCCACAACCCTAACCACTAGGCCACTCCTCCAGGGTGAACCTCTGGCTCAAGTCCTCATAGCAACTGTTGCAAAAGTTGGCATTTAAGAGATAATCATTAAAAGTAGGTCATTTTCATCATGTCTCAAAGGGGCCCTTTTACTAGTGTCACAGTTGGGGAAGGTGAGCCCTTGGGTTGTGACAAGATTGGTTCTACCTCTGTAGTGTAAATGCTACGCAGGCCCTCATCAATAGTTGCTGATGGGACTGCCTGACAGAGTTTGGAAGCTGGAAAAGGCAGAACCTGACTCAGACTGGCTGGAGCATAGGACTAGGCAGAGCATAGCAGACTGGCTGGAAAAAGACCGGAGCGGTCTACAGGATGACTCTGAAAAGAGCCCTTGGTAGTGGCCCGACAGAGTCGAGGCAAGGGAGTAGCTGGAACAGCAAGGATGGAGACAGGAACAAGCAAGGCTGGAAGACTGAAACAAGCAAGGCTGGAAGACTGGAACAACCAGGGCTGGGAGCAGGAACAAATAGGGCCAGAAACAGGAACAAGCAGGACCAGAAGCAGGAACGGACAGGGCTGAAACAAGCAGGAACAAACAGGACTGGAACAAACAGGATTGGAAGCAGAAACTGGGCAGGTAACGAACACTGGAGCAGCACAACTCTGCGAGCCTATTGCCAAAATACTGGAGGAGTATAGAGCACTTCCTTATATATCCTTACCCAGGAAGTGACAACATCTATCAATGCCCCATCTAGGGCTATAAAAGGGAAGTGCAGCAACCATGAAGTAAACACAAGACTCTTAAGTACGGCATGCTACAGGACTCTAGTGGCTTCCTGAATCAGGTGAGAGGCATGACAGCACCCCCTCCCAAATCCCCCTCCCCAGTTCTCTAGCTTTGGAAAGGGGATAAAGATGATTAAAATGCCTAAAGAGCACTGCAGCTTGCATGTTGACAGCAGGTTCCCATGTATCTTCTGGTCCATAGCCCTTCCAGGCCATGGGTCTCCCTTTATTCTCTTAGCATCCAGTATGTCTTGTACTTTGAACTCAGGGTCAGTGGCAAGTGCCAGTGTAGGCGGTGGAGGGTATCTAGCCACCAGTCTTAATAGCACTACAGGTTTTAGCAAGGAGACATGGAAGGCATTATGGATGTGTATGGTGGTATTGTGGAGGAAAGGTGGACTGGCACTGGAATCCAAGGATGTTGCCCATACACCACACAGAAGAGAGAACAGCTGGTCACTATACTAACATGGTTATCATAGGAGAACTCGGCCCAAGGAAGTAGAGGTGCTCAGCCATCTTGGAGCTCATTAATATAGGCTTGGAGGAAGCTCTTTAGTGTCTGGTTTACCCTCTGTCTGGCCATTAGACTGAGGGTGATAGGCTGAGAAGTCCAGCTGGACACCAAAGTTCTTACATAGTTTCTTCCAGAAGCAAGAGGTAAATGGAACTCCACGATTGCTAAAAATACATTCCTGCAGTCCGTGGAGATGAAAGATCTCCTTGATAAAAGAGCTGGGCCAAGGAGGCAGCCAATAGAAGGGAGTTCAGGGGAACAAAGTGTGCCAGCTCAGAGAAGTGATCTACCACCACTCAGAAAGTGATATACCGTTGAGAGAGTGGAAGACTAGTGACAAATCCATGGCAATATCTGACCAGGGTCACTCAGAAACCAGAAAGGTTGGAGCAAGCCCCATGGGCACGCATGCACTAGCTTATTCCTGGCACAATTGACACATGAGTTACTACTACTAATCATTTCTATAGCGCTACTAGGCACACGCAACACTATACATATTATATGCAGGTACTTTCTCTGTCCCTAAAGGGCTCACAATCTAAGTTTTTGTACCTGGGGCAATGGAGGGTCAAGTGACTTGCCCAAGATCACAAGGAGCTGCAGTGGAAATTGAAACCAGGTTGCCAGGATCAAAGCCTGCTGCACTAACCATTAGACCACTCCTCCACTTTAATGTATTTTTGCACTTCCTGAACTACTTGAGGCCACCAGTAATGGTGGTCCAGCAGCCAGAGTGCCCTCTTTATTCCTGGGTGCCCTGACAATTTAGTTATGTGCCCATTGTAAGATCTTCCTTCTTAGCTGCTTGGGAGATAGCCAAGTCTTTCATTGGTCAATGATGGGTTGAGTCTCAGAGATGGTACCAGTGAGTTGAAGGACCAGGAAAGGGCATGAGCCCTGGTATTGTTCTCTGATGGACAATAGGTCAAGTGAAAATCAAAGCAGGAGAAGAAAAGTGACCACCTGGCCTGATGAGGGTTCAGTTTTTTGGCTTCTTGTAAATATACCAAGTTCTTATGGTTGGTGGTGATGGTGAATGGGTGTGCAGCCCCTTCCAAAAGGTGTCTCCACTCCTCCAAGGCTAACTTGATGGCTAGAAGTTTATGACCCCCAATGGTATAGTTCTGCTAGGCCGGAGTGAACTTCCTAGAGAAGAAGGAAAAAGGAAAAAGTTTCCCACTGGGGGAGGTCTGTGTCAGGTCATTTTATGAATATTGTTTCCCAAGTTGTGTGATTAAAGGAATTCTGTCCCGATTTTGAAGGCTCTTGGTGCTTTCTTTTGACATTTGGGATTTGGTTTGTACTTTGTACCCTCACTTCACTGTGCAGAGGCCTGAGAGAGGACAACTCCAGCCCCCATGGAGGAGGCATCCTCTTCAACAAAGAAAAAGTGTGATATGTCAGGTCGTTGCAGTACAGGAGCCAACAGGAAGGCCTCCTCAAGCTTGGAGAAGACTAGCTGAACTTCAGTTGACCAATTGCGGATTGTATATCACAGAGGCCATGAAAAGGTGCAAACCATTCATATTTTTAGTTTTTATTTTAATATGGCTGTTTTGTTTTTCTTGAGCTGGGAGCAGACTTAAGAGTTGCAAGAGAGTTATAAAAGTGCTTTTTCTGAAAACTACCCTTCTAAGGCTGTGGTTTGACATTTGGCCTATGCTAACTTGTGACAAGTTGCTGGTCAGCAACTAAGAGCCAGAGACCCCTATGACTACGGACACCTGTAGTATCCAGATAAACAATTAGAAGGAGAAGTAAGTGGGTGTGGGTAAAATTGTAGGCTCAGAAAGAGGGTGGTGGGGGGCTAGTATGATTACTGTGCATAACAAGGACATAGGTCAACCCATATCAAATGAAAACTTATGCTTTATATGAGTGTCAAAGAATTTGAGGGAATAAATGATAGAAGTTGATGGAATGTGCTGGAACTGGATTCATCATAACAGGAAACAGAATATTCTGGAAATATACATATTCATTAGGTAGGAAGGATAATTATAATTAAGGTAATGAAGAAAGGAAGAAAAAGTATTTAAGAGGAAACAGAACTGAGGCTGGCGAGCCTCAGTGTGTCCAGTAGCAGGTGGACATATTGACAGCTCCCAGGGAAAACTCTGTTTTTATTTGCTACATATTATACTGTATTGGGACTTTATTTGTTGATATTTCAATAATTACTGATTGTCTTCTGTGACAATTTGAATAAACATTTATTATGCCTAACACTTATATAGTAGCTAGAGTTTTTTGCCTGGGGGGCAAGGGTGCACCCTCCAGGAGACCTCCAGAAGGTTACTCCTGTCTCAGAGGCAAAGGCAGAAGTATACAGGATGTCTACCCCTTTGTGAATGAGGGAGATGAGAGGTGCCACAAGGTTAGAGTAATTGTGGATAAATTTCAGGTAATAGTTGGTGAAGCCCAAGAATCTCTGAAGAGTCTTAAAGCTTGTGAGTTGCGACCAGTCCTGGACTGCTGCAAATTTGTCCAGATCCATCTGAAGGCAGGAAGAAGAAACTATATACCCCAAAAAGGGGAGGGTCATCTGCTCAAAGGAACATTTCTGCAGCTTAGCTTTTAAGTCATTCTCCCATAGGCGCTGCAGCACCATCATGAAATGAATTCGATGCTCAGACAGGGAGGTAGAGAACACCATCTAGATAGACCAAGACACAGGAGTAAAGGAGGTCTAAGAACACCTCATTTATGAAGTGTTGGAAAACAGTGGGGGCACTGCATAATCCAAACGACATCACCAAGTATTCATAATGTCCATATCACGTGTCGAAGGCTGTATTACAATCATCACCAGCTTGGATACAGATTAAATTATAGGCCCCACAGAGGTCCATTCTGGTGAAAATGGTGGCTCCTGTAAGCAGTCAAGCAGCTCTGCTATGAACAGCAAGGAGTATTTATTCATGACGGTGATTGTGTTCAAACTGTGATAATATATGGCTGCAAGGATCCATCCTTCTTCCCTGCAAAAAAATAATCCTTCTCCTGCCAGAGAGGTGGAGAGACAGATAAAGCCCCATTGCAAATTATCCTGGATGTTCTCCTCATAGCTTTAGTTTCTGGAATAGAGAATGCATAGACTTTGCCCTTGGGTGGCATCTTACTCAGTAAGAGGTCAATAGGGCAGCTGTATTCTTGATGAGGTAGTAGGGTCTTCTTGGCTTGCTTTTTACAAAACACATCCACAAAGACACCATATACTGAGGGAAGACTCAGGAGCTGGCATGGCTCAGCTTTAGTCAATGGCAGCCAAGGGTGCACTGGAGTGACGCAGGAAAGAAAGCAGGTCAGACCCCAGCCCAAAATGTCCCCAGAGCACCAATCAACATGGGTTCATGTTTTTGCAACCAGGGAAGTCAGAATGATTTGATTGGCTGGCTTAGGGAGTATGTAGTATTCTATGACCTTCTGGTGCAAAAGACCCTCTTGGAGAGAGATGGGGCTAGTTATCATTGCCAGGTGTCCAGACAGTGGATCACCATAGATTGACGAGATACAAAGTGGTCTTCAGAGGAGATTTATTTATTTATTTGCAGAGACTTGATATACCGCAAGGTGCCAAGGTGACTTCTATATGGTTTATTTATTTATTTGTTACATTTGTACCCCATATTTTCCCACCTATTTGCAGGCTCAATGTGGCTTACATGGTACCGTATAGGCTGTTGCCAGTTCGGTTGGTAACAGATACAAAGTTATGTTGTGAACAGATGAGGTAGGTTTGGATCAAGTATCAAGGGGTCGAAAGAGGTGAAGATTATAAATTGTTCAGTACGATCATTAGTTATGTTGTGTCGCTGGGTGCTGGGATTTTATGTTGGATCGTTGGGATATGCTTTTTGACTAGGTGAGTCTTGAGTAATTTTCTGAAATTTAGGTGGTCATGGATTGTTCTCACTGTACTTGGGAGTCCGTTCCATATTGTGCGCTTATGTAGGAGAAGTTGGATGCGTAGGTTGTTTTGTATTTTAGTCTTTTACAGTTTGGATAATGTAGGTTTAGGTATGATCTTGATGATTTGATTCTTTTTCTGGTTGGTAGATCTATTAGGTCTATCATGTAACCTTGTACTATGCCATAGATGATTTTGTGTACCGAGGTGCAGATTTTGAAGATGGTCCTTTCTTTGATTGGGAGCCAGTGCAGCTTTTCTCGTATTGTTTACAATAAAAACAATTTATTGCCATGAGAAAGGAATGCATACAGTCAAAGAAATGCATATAGTATTATGGCGTTGAGGAGTAAACTGTTGCAAATATGTTGATTTTTAGTGCTACTTTAAACTTTACATAAGAAGTTTCTAAACGGAGTTAGACAAGAAATGCATTCCAAAGCCGGTGTCCGGCATAACTAATAGCAGTAAAGCAGGTAACATCAAGGCAGATAAGCCAGACTGAACCAGAAGCAGAAGACCGAAGCTGTCTGGAAGGAGTGTAAAGTATTAAAAGGTGCTAGGTAGTCTGGTGCTGAGGGAAGACAAGATTCAGGGCTTTTTTGAGGGGGTACTTGGGGGTACTGAGTACCGGTACCTTTTCCATAGTCTGCTAAAATTGACTCATGGGCCCCAAGTTTTAATGAAAGAGCTCAGGTTCTACACACCAATTATGCTTTGTCATAAATTCTGTGACTGCTTGCAGGGGGCCTGGCTATTGTGGGGTGGGTCCCTCAATGATCACCTCACCCCTGACGGGTGGCCTAGCATTTGAGTACTGGCACCTTTTTTGCTAATCAAAACGCACTGACAAGATTTAAATATCAAGATGCACAGTTTATATTGAACAGAGAGGCAGCCAGTGTTCTGATCATAGCAAAGGTGTAATATGGTCAAAAGGTATAGAAAGATGCAGTAAACGAACAGCGGTTGATTAGAGCTGTTTCAGAGACGAAAGAGGAAGACCTGCATAGAGAAAGTTACAGTAATCGAGATGGGTGATGACTAAGCTGAGCAACAATTCATGAAGAGCTAGAAGAGAGAAAAGTGGGCAGATAGACTGAATTCTATGAAGAGCGAAGAAAGAGGCCTTAATAACAGCATTGATTTGATCCTTAAAGGTGAGGCGATAATCAAAATGAACTCCTAGAGTTTTGATGGATTCCCTAAAAGGGAGGTTCTGGGTCTTCACGACAGGAAGTGGCAAAGTAGAGGAGTTGGAAAATGTACGGATTTACATTTCATAGTGTTTAAAAACAAATGATGTTCAAAAGCCAAGAAATGATCTTCTGAACACAATAGTTAAGATCGGTGAGGACAGAGCACCTCTGGTGTGGAGACAAACAAATCCTGGTTAAGGCCATCCTTGACTCAGGGTCTGCTGGGAATTTTGTGAACTTTCACCCACTTCTCCTATTGTTTCTGGTGTTCTGCAAGGTTCCATGTTAGCACCTACCCTTTTCAATGTTTTCTTGACTCCACTTCTTACTTTAATTCAATCTAATCATTGTCTTCCTTTTTGCTACACAGATGATATGTAAGCCCACAGTTTCACACCTAAATTTAGGCACGTCAAATGCTGGTGTAAGTGTTTGCACCTAACTGTTGGCAGTTAGGCGCATATCTCCCAGTATTCTATAACTTGCAGCCTAACTCCTAGGCATGCCTCTGACCTGCCAATGCACTTCCCACATCCACACTCCCTAGAAGTTGCACATGATGGAATCAGCTTATACAACTTCTAGAACAGCAACTAGGGGCAATTGCACGCACAAATGCTAATTGGTGCCAATAAGCACCAACTAACACTAATTAAGCCAATAATTGGCTGTAAATTCAATTAAGTGAATTATTATATTCACTTCTGTGCACAGCTGCCCTCATTCTATAACTTCAGCAAACAAATTTATGTGCTAGGCATAAATTTGGATGCAGTTTATCTAATCTAAATATTGAAAGATGAGAAAACGAAATCACAGCTTTGCTTCAATCTAGCTTTATAATATATCATTCATTACATAACAATGAACAAAAGCAAATCAACATATTTCAATAATGCATATCACCCGCAAAATTAAATTCAACTTTCAACCAAGCATAGTGAAAAAAATAAAATAAAATTGGGCCAAGATCAAGAAATTAACAATACATCAGCCAGGATTAAGCAGCAACCTTTTGGGTAGCATTCAATGCAACCTCAGACTCTTCTTTTGAAATTCTAAATTGCAACAGTTGTTTAGGCTGAAAGAATAAGTACTGTTAAAACATCTACATCTACATGCTGTTGTATTTGTATGGAACTGATGTTATTGTATTGATTTGTAGTCTGTATTCTTGGTTTTGTTTTGTTTTGTTTGTTTTTTTTGTTTGTTTGTTTGCTATTATGTATATTGTGTTATTACCCATCTTGGATAAAGACAAGATATAAATAAATAGTCATACGTGGAAATTTCAGAATAAATGTAGCACTCAAAGCTTGGACTCTTGGTCATAATCCTTACTTCTCTTTTGTGTCATACAAGAAAAAACATTAGAGAGGTGTGGTACAGGAAACATCTGTATCTTTGAGTCACAAAATTGGCCATTTTCTTGAAGTAAAGTTTCAAAACTGCTATGGTCAGGTTTTAGGGCAAAACATACTATCAATGTTACTCTCTCAGTCACCACATCCAGAAAGCTTTCCAAGAATTCCATCAAATTTAACATGCCACTACCTTCTTGATTTCCCAGTTCAGATGATGTTCCTACATTGGACTTTATCCCAGTAATATATTGTGTTCACATAATAGGGGGTATTGTTATCTGCATTAAATCCCAGAATTTCCCTTAAATATTCTTGAACTATTTCCAAAGCTGACAATAAAGGTGATTTAGGGAAGTTTATAGACCTAGGATTATTCTTCCTTTTTTGGTTGTCTAAATACCTAATTTCTTATTGATCCACTCTCTTTCACGAATCTGGGATTGAGAAATTAGCTGTAACTTTTGCATGCTTCCTTATATGGAATCTATTTTATTACAATGAGTTGCCTTATCCACAATGCTAGTTGCCATATTAGTTATATTTGAACTCACTTTACCCGCAAATACTAAAACTAGGACTCCAAACCCTTAATTGTGTTACAGACTTTATCCAAAGTCACCTCCATGGGTTTTACCTCAAACCTCCCCTGTACTGCCCTCTGCTCCTGCAATACAGTCAAACTGCTGCTGGAGATTAGGGTTATGATGGTAAGCCTAGTTGAGGGGTCTTCCTCCTTCCCTGACTTAGGCGATGTTCAAGGCAGGGTCTCCCACTGCAGAAACACTTCTGAGATGTGGAGGGGTCATGCATTGTTCAGGGCTAAACAACGCCTCTTTGCTCTGCTCCGAAACTGCTAGAGCTGTAGTCGTTAAGACAACAGCTTCTGATCCAGGTGCTATCCCAAAGGCTTTGAGGGTTGGCTGTGAACCTGAGGCTGCTAGGGCAAGTAGGGAGGGATACACCACTCCCTTAGCCTTCTTCTTCCCCATTAAAGGGCTGCCACAACTGCATTCACTCAAACAAAACTTCAGAGTTGCCACTGCACGTCTTCACTAAGACGCCATCTTGGCTCCCCCAACCAAGCTGTTTTTAAGACCATCGTTGAAGCTCACTAAAGAAAGAAATTCTTTTGAAGCCTTTCCATTTAAAATTTTAAAAATAAAACAAGCCTGTTGAAAGTCAACATGTACCTGTAATGGAAGCCAATGAAAACCAGCAATAAGAGGGATATATGGTCAAACTCTTTTTTTTTAAAAACCAATCTATCAATCTTGTTTTGAATAAGTAGATTTTTAATACAATGTCAGTAATTTCACCATAAATGGAGTTTCAAGAAACAAGTTGCATTAAAGTTGTGGCTTGAACCAGAAGTGCAAAGTGCTGTTCATGAAAAAAAGAGCAGACAGATTTTAATTGTATCATTTTAAAGAAGCACATGAGGATAATTTTTTAATAGGGCATCTATATTTAGGCTCCATGAATGTGCCTATAGAATAGTAACATAACTGGGTAAATACACACAAGCACTTACACTAGAAATATAGCTAGCATATATATTCATATCTGGTATATATAACTAGCATATATCCTCATATCGGCCTCTATAATTTACACACATATCTCTCCAATCTAGATTGGAGAGATATGCGTGTAAATTATAGAGGCCAATATTCAAAGCTATGTAAGTGGGCTGGAGTGGCTCTGACCCGCTTAAATCGCCTGTCCCTGCCTAACTGCCGATATTCAGTGTCACTAAACCAGGTAGTGCCATTGAATATTGCCTCTGCCTGGCCCCCCCAAAAAATGGGCCAGTCAGGGATGGGCTAGAGGGCATGTTAAGGAGGAGCCAGGGCTTATGCAGGGGTCAGCGATATTCATCTGATGCCTGTATAAGCTTAAGCAGGTGAATTTAGGACAGCTCAAAAGCTTTTCTAAATTCATCTACTTATGCTTATGTGAGCCCTGGCTGAATATTAGGCTGGGATCCACATAAGTTTTTTTAAATTGAAGTCCCCTCCCTCAAGCCCCCGATATGTCGCATCCCCTCCCTCTCCCCCACTCACCTGTGGTCAAAAGCCACTCCTCCCGTAAATGCTACCCATCTCCATCCCCACCCCAACTCTCCACCCCTCATAGTTCATGTAGCCCCCCCCCCCCAGGACCCTTAATCCCTGATGGTCCAGTGGTTCCTTGTTCCTGCCCCTCGCGGCACCTTTGCATGTAGTACCACCCCAACGACCACCACTGGACCAGCACGGATTAAGGTAGGCCCGGAGGTCTACATGAACTATGAGGGGGTGGGAGGCTTGTACCCGTGGGTTGGGAGGGGGAGAGGGAGGGGATACGACGCATCAGAGGCTTGGGGGTCTTCAATTTTTTTTAAACTTATGCTGGTCTTAGCCTGATATTCAGCTGGAGCCTGCATAACTCTTATGCAGGCCCAGGCTGAATATTTGCTGTGTTCGCATAAGCTCCGCTGCCCAGCCTGCCCACATGTAGCCCCCAATATTCAGTGCCAGTGCCCAGACATGGCACGGCACTGAATATTGGGGGATAATTTAGTCGGCAATGGTCAGTGTTTTAAAAAACGCTGACCATGGCCGGCTGTATATTAGGGGGATAGCGTTTAATAACTTACGCATGTTGAGTGTGTGCTGCTGCCCATGTTCCACCCAAACTCCACTCATTTGAATGCCCACCTTCAAAGTGTGCACCATCCAAGATAGGTGCATAGTTAGGGGGTCTTTTACAAAGCCATGCTATTGTTTTTAGCTCGCAGTAAAAATCAGCTATTAGTAAACGCTGAGATGCCCATTATATTCCCATGGGCATCTCAGCGTTTACCGCAAGATGATTTTTACCATCAGCTAAAAAACGCTAGAGCGGCTCTGTAAAAGGCCCCTAACAGAATAGTTTGCAGATGGATTATTGTCCTTCACACACATGTGTTCAGATATTTGCATAAATGACTAGAATACTGGCATTTACATACTTACTTGTTGCCTAAATCTAAGCAGCAGGAAAGGGCATATACAAAACCCTGTAATATGCAACCCCGCTCTCTCTTCAAAACTGCGTGAAGTGGGAGAAAATTTGATCTCAGAATCAGCATCTTTGAAGACTTCAGATTGTTGCCAGTCACCTTACTGTGCCCAGTTCAGGACTTCTGAGAAAACTGTGTGGAGAAAGAACATTTTAGTTTCAAAAGATAAGGTGCTATGGTCAGACCACTATTTAATCACGTTGCAAATGTTAGTAAATTCATCTTATGTTAAACCTTTATATCCAGGCATTTGAATCTTGTGGTATAATTCAGCCTGCTAAATTGAACAATCATTGGTGTCCCCTATTGAATGATTAAGGGGCATTTTTACTAAGCCATGGTAAAAAGTGGCCTGCAGTAGTGTAGGCATATGTATTGGGCAGGCGCCGGTTCAGTTTTTACTGCATCTACAAAAAAAGGGTTTTTCTTATTGGGACGGGAAAAGGGCCTGTGGTAAAAATGAAACCAGCACGCGTCCAAAACTGGCCTTAGCCCTTAATGCCACCAATTGATCTAGCAGAAAAGACTCAAGTGCTACATGCAGGTTGACCAGTTGGCGTGCGCCAAGTGCCAATTACCACCCGAACCTGCATGTGTAGGAAGAAATAAATAATTCATCCACGCATTATGGGCTTGCGCCAAATCTGAAATTACCGCCAGGAGGGTGGCTAGCCTGGCGGTAGTCTCATTTGGGTGCACACTCCACGCGCATAGTGCCTACTGCGGGTTAGGAAAAGGGCCCCTTAGATTCTTTCTCAGCTGATGATATTGTTATTGGAGCAATACATTAACAAACACCCTTGATAGTATTGCTCCTATTAGGTCTGTAATTAAGAGATATCAAATAGTGTGCTACGGTTTTCAGACAATATTAGATAAGCAAGACATGATCGAAGAAAGAAGGAATGAATTTAAATGAAAGACAGTTCAGAAACTAATTTACAAGAATATCGCTCATGTCTTGCTGAGCATAGCAAGTTAACATTGATCATGAAAAAAGAATACTTTGATAAGGAAATTTCTAACTCTTCATCCATTCCAAATGAACTTTTTTCAACAGTAAGGAAATTGACTTCTAGACCAATTGACCTTAGTTCTTCAGCCTCAAGATTTTGCAAAGACATTTAGTAATAAGGTTTCTAATATTGTGAATTATTTAGAGAATATCCCTTTACTTGCACAGGAGCATTTTGGTTACACCGAAACAAATCTCCACTATAATGAATGATCTAAGTTTGAACCCCTGTCCCCTAGATGTTCTCCTTCATTGATTAAGACATTGAAAGCAGAAATAAGTGATGTTATTGTGTTGCTTGTTAACAAATCTTTGACTAAGGCTTCAGTTCCAACTTGCCTTTAAAAAGCAGCAGTAAGGCCATTGTTGAAAAATGAGAATTTGGATCCAAATGATCCTGGTAATTATCAACCGATATCCTCACTTGGTTTTCTTCCTAAAATTGTGAAGAAGGTTGTGCTATCTCAGCTGCAGGATTTTTTAGATCATATAAGGTATTAGACAACTCACAATTTGGCTTTAGGCCAAAATATTCAACTGAGACCCTTTTGATATCTGTTGTGGAAACTATTAATGCTGGTTTTGATAGAGATACTGAGTATTTCATGGTGACACGACATTTCTGCAGCATTTGATACGATTCACAATGAAATACTCTTGAATCACCTAGAAGCTTTAGGCATTAGAGGAAAGGTTCTTCAATGGTTTAAATAATTTCTTTTACAGAGAGAGTTTCATGTACAACACAGTATGAGTGGATGGAGTTATCATCAGATGTTCCCTAGGGTTCAGCCTTATAAGCCATTATGTTCAATATTTATATAAGACCTATCTGTCAGGTTCTCCAATGTCTAGACGTCCAATTCACACTTTACACAGATGATCTGTAGTTTTTTTTCCCCCTGTCACTGATTGTTTATAAAAGTCTGCAATTCCTGACAATCTGTCTTCAATCAATGAGGGCTTGGATGAGTGCTAATCATTTTAAATTGAATGTTTCTAAATCACAGATTCTATTTCTATCCAGTAAGGCCTCTCCTTCCCTGGTTCCAGAAACCTTTTCTATATATTTATTTAAAATTACAGTTGTCAAGAGTTTAAAATACCGTGGTATTTGTATGGAAATTAATTTATTTCTGGCAATCCAAGTTTTCTTCAAATCACAACTAATTACAGAATTGAAGTACCTGCTATCTCATATCAAATTTAGAACTGTGCTACAGTGTGTAATTACAGCATTGTTGGACTATTGTAATTCTCTATACCTAGGATTACCCTTAGGTATGATTCGATCTTTACACATTGCACAGAATGCCGCTGCTCATCTACTTACTGATAGACCTTGGTTTTCTCACATAACACCGATCCTTAAAGATTTGCATTGGTTGTCCATTCAATGGAGGATTATAGTCAAAATTTTGATGCTGATTTTTAAAGAATTGAATAATGAGGTCCCAGTCATTGTTGCCACTTCCCTGAAAATGTATCACCCCTCTCGAACCTTGTGTTCTGCTGATAAATTACTTCTTGATATTCCTTCTTTTAATCATATCAGATTAACAGAATATCGATCTTCCATATTTTATGCTGAGGGAGTGAAACAATGGAATTCTTTACCTTTTAGTTTATGAAGTATTACCTCAATTCTTCGAAAGCATATCTTTTTACCCAAGCTTCCATTGCTATTTAGAGATATGTTTAATGTGATGCTGATGTGAGTTGTTTTTTCACTGCCTTTGGAGCTGACTGTAGTTCATTTTCTTTTGTTTGTTTTATATATTGATTATGTACATAATGTTGTGATCCGCCTAGAGTTGCAGAATAGTGTGAAATATACCTTTTTTAAATAAACTGGTGTGAGGATCCCATTGGGACTCTTACTAGCACAATATGCTCTTGAGAGCAAGGCCATACCATCCAAGTGTATTGAGGAGATGGAAACCATAATACTTCTGCATCCCCTTCTGGAATGATTGCAAAGGTTCTGCCAAACTCTGTATAAATAAGAGACCCCTAGATGGCAGCATGGACCTGGTTTTTAAAGTTTATATCCTTTGTGAAGTGCATGTGAGAGGATAGAGGTTTCACCCACCTTACTGTCTGACAAAACAAGGAGTCAGCTAAGAAGCTTGGACTACAACACAGCTTTACTAACAGAGAAATAGTATTGTGTCGGATATTCCTATGTGGAGAAAGTCTACGAATAGAAGAGAATCCCACAATGGAAGGGAAAACCCATTGTACTGTGAAGCTCAGTCAAAGGGATTAGTTTTATCCAGGTCACAGGAAACCATCAATCAAAATGAATAGATTGGAAGTGTAAAGGAATCACAAACACAAATGAAGTAGCAACATGTTGTGTTTAATAAGTTTTACTGAAAGATTTTCATTAAACCAATTCAAAACAACAATAAAACAAATCATCTCATAATATCTAACAACTCAATACAGGAAAATGTATCCATTGATAGGCGACATGTTAGACAAGGAAACCCAAGGCAAACTCCATGTGGATTACCAAGTGGGGTGACCGTGACTCTAAAGAGCAATCAGTGTTCAAGACTATGGATAGTCATCTGAAAGGCCATCAAAATGTTGTTTTTATCCACTGCTACTCTTTCATATTTATACAACAGCAGCATTGTACAATCTATCCAACAACTGCAACCATTTTGACAGACCAAGGACAATACAATATTCAGAAGTTTTTGGTGCTGTGCATTGATGCAATCCATAAGCACACAAGATTTCCAAATCACAATTTGAAGGCAGAACTCTTGAGCACTCTTCTTATAATACCCCAAAACCATTGCCAAAATGACTACACCCATAGGCAATTATATGGCAAATGATTTAAGGTCTCTAGCCCAGCATGACAATGCCAGCAACAAAACCTGTGATTATGACAGGGTTGCTGAAAATGAACAACTTACAACACTACTTCCAAAACACTGCACATTGCTTAGAGCAGTGGTTTGAGAACCAGTGCAGCCTAGTTCCAATATCATATCAAATTCCACCATGACTCCTTGTGATCTACAGCAAGTCATTTACCCTTCTATTGCCTCGTGTTCAAACTTAGATTCTAAAACCTCAGGATACAGGAAAATACCTACTGTACCTGTGTAACTCGCCTTGAGCTACAACTGAAAGAGGCATGAACCAAATCCAAAATCCCTTCCCTCTTCCCTTTCTGCTATTTTGGCAAACTGACCCCATTTCCCCTTCCCATACCTTTTCCATCCCAACGTTAGAATGGGCCTTTGTAGGCTACTGAGGCAGTGTTCTGTACAACCTCCAGGGCCTTGCATATGGTTACAATTGTAGGAACATCCTCCAGCTCCAGAAGTTTGCTGTCCACTGCAGCTATAAAGTGCTAAAGCTGCATCCAGCCAAACACAGGGGGGGGGGGGGGGGGGGGGGCGGGGAGACAGGATTGGTCTGCTAACTCCTAGAAGGCTAAAAATCAGCCCTGATGAATAATCTCTCCAGTAGTTCAGGTACCCTTGTCCCTCTACCCTTGTCATGAGATAACCTGCTGACTTATTTTGAATCTTAGATTATACCCAGGCACAAGGTGCTTCAGCTGTGCACTGAGCACTTGAGACATCTGATCTAGAGCTGCAAAAGTAGCATGCATGGCCTTAAAGACTAGATCATTTTTCAACCAAAGAGGTAGTTCAGTACCTAGAAAATATTTTAAAGGAATTGGGTCAGCGAAATCTTTCAATTTGTAGCCAGGCCAGAGAGTTCTCAACCATATTGGCAAGCAAATCCATCAGAATAAATGCATGATGTCACAAAGGAAAATTAGGAAAACACTTACCCCCCCCCCCTCCCCCATGCACTTTAGCCAACTTCAAAATTTTTAGTGCTATCCAGGGCACCCTATTCTGCCTTAAAAGCATGGACAACATTGAATAAATAGCCTTGAAAACATATTTAGCAGCTGAATAAGGAACATGTTCAATAGGAAAAGTATCTTAGGATCAAGTATCATTTGTGACCTGCTGAGTGAAAAGGTACCAAAATTTGGATATGTTACTTATTTATTCCACAAGACAGAAGGATATAAACTATATAATCCTGCAAAATTTCAGCTACAGGTATGGACTAATTACATCTTTCAAAAATGAGAAACGTTTATCAATTTTAAAAAAAGTATAATTTTTTGAAAACATTTATTTGAAAAACAGCAATCTTAAAACATCTATATCTAAGTAATCTCTGTGGAAAACAATTGCATAGTCCCTTTCAAAAATGAAAATTGCCCAAATTTACCCCTCCAAACTTTTATAGCCTTTATCTCTATTATTTGTAATCCCACTTTTGGTACTTTTTCACTCAGCAGGTCACATTTTAAGAGTTTCCAGTCTACCCCTCCAAAGACAACAGGAGAATACCTGACTATTGCTTCCTAAATAAATTCAAATATCATCTCCTGATATATAGCAGTGGTCATCTCTCAGTCCACTAATGGGATAACAGCTGGCCTTAGGCGATGGCATCTACAGCAGTTGTCTTGGGCCCCCATGTCACAGGGGGCCAAAAGCCTGTCTCAAAGTGAAGAAGGAACAGCATGAAGGTTGACTTTGGGGCCCCCTTCCAAGTTTCTACCTTGGGTCCCTGCATGTCTAACAGCAGGCCTGCATGGAACCCAATTATTACCCCAAATATGGCTGAATGCCATGTAATGACCAGGATAGGAATTCAAGCGCTAGATTAGAAAGTATTGGTGAGAGGGGGGTCACCTTGTTGGGTACCCCAGGGCAAGGTTAAAAGACTGTAAAATCTTGTTATTAATTAAAAGACACAGTGTTGAAATGCTGGATAGATCTTTTATCATGGATATATAGCTAGGGCCAAACCAAAACCATTCTAGAACGAATTAAATACTGCCACTCGAATCTGTCCAATGTTTTCTCAGCATCAAGAAGTACTGAGAAAAGCAGGATAGAGGTAAATTAAACTACAGACAGCTCAGAATACGGCTGCCAGGCTAATTCATGGTGCATCCAGATTTGACAGTGCAAGACCTTTGCGAGAGAAACTGCACTGGCTTCCCGTCAAGGACCATATCACTTTTAAAATTTGCGCTCTACTACATAAAATCAACTACGGCGAAGTCCCAGCATACATGGACACCCTGATCAACTTGCCACCACGGAACTCTCATAGGTCTGCACGATCGTATTTAAACCTCTATTACCCAATATATTCTGGACTTAAATACAAAAGAACCTACGCATCAACTTTCTCTTACACTAGTGCTCATCTCTGGAATGATCTGCCTAAGTCAGTGAAATTTACCGCTGATCATCCTACCTTCAAAAAGCACCTCAAGACCTTTCTATTTGGCAAAGCATACGTATCACTCCCGTCTGGCATCTCTAACTTCTGAACTGTCTTCCCCGCTGTCATATTACCACCTCTGCTTCTCTCTTTTTCTTCACTTCGCTTCTGTCCTTTCCCATTATACTTCTAGGACATTAACTGTTTGACCTTGCCTGCTGTTTGTTTTATGTAGATTGTTGTAAGCCACATTGGGCCTACCCTTGGGCGGGAAATTGTGGGATATAAGTGCTGTAAATAAATTAATTAATTAATTAAACAAAATTAAAGATGTTGCAAAGGGTGCAGACCTGCTGAAAACCTTCATTTCATGAAACCTATTTGACTATTGTCAATTAAGGACCCCAGCACTCTCTACAGTTTGGTAGCTAAAATCTTTGCATACACCTAGAACTCTATATTTAGTAAAAATATTGGTTGGTAATTCTACACCTTGAGCAAATCTTTACCAGATTTCCCTGGCAATATCACCAGCACCTTCAAAGGTACCTGTCATCTTACCACCACACAAGAACTCCTGCAATAACTGTCACAATTTAAGTGGCAAAAGGAAACTGAAACTTGGTAAAACTCCAAAGAGAAACCATCCATGACTGTTGCTTTCGGAGTTGTTCAGTCCTTTAATGGTGTTGTATCTCCTGTAATATAATAGGGCCTTCTAATGCAGCCCATTGCCTAGGCAACACTTTAGGACCCCATATCCCAGACAAAACAGTTTACATTCTATATATTTTCAGTACACTTCAGAAGAACAAGGCATCGAGTAGTAGGCACGGAACCCATGTATGATGTCCTCATCTTGACTAAAAAGGCCCCCAAAGGAAGGATCCTTTCTCTATATTTCTTCCCTTTGAGATATTTATCTAGTGAATGACTCGCCTCATTAGCCAATGCATAGAAATAGGTTTATGAAAGGCACTAGGATATCATTCAGTTTGAGTGATCAGTGATTGATTTAAACATTGGCTGCTATAGTTATTTTGTATCGGAATATTCAGCGTGGTATCCAAATAGGTAACCTGATAAAGGGGCCCTTTTTCTAAACCACATTAAGTGCTAATGCACCTGTTAGCATAAGTGCTGACGATGCGCTATTTAATTCTGTAAAACTTTTTTTTGGAGGGGGTGTGTCATGGGCCATGTGGAAGTTTTGTCCAGTTAGCATATTCTGATTAGCACATGCTAACTGCAAAATATGAACTTAATGCAGGATCACTTAGCATCTTCTGTAATAGGAGGCAGTAAGTGTTCCAGCCTTCTTTTTTTTTTTTCATGCCCCATGCACTAAAGGAAAAATTAGCATGGGATTTACAAAAATCAGATACAGTAGAAGTCCAAAACTCTGGACTGCTCAGGGATTGGGTCAGTCCAGATTTTTGGACTTTCCGTATTCTCAGGCAGTACTTGTTACCCAGCAGCCGGTCCCTCACCCAGGCTACCAAGGCGCACACTCCTCCCCCCCCCCCCCCCCCCCCCCCCGTGGCTATCCTGCTTATAATCGAAAGAGAAAAATGCCTATATTGCGACCAAATCGGGAGATGGGCGTCTTTCTCCCGTGGGCGCCCAAATCGGTATAATCAAAAGTCGATTTTGGGCGTTTCCAACTGCAATCCGTCGCAGAAACAGGTAAAGTTGACGGGGGCATGTCAGAGGCGTGGTGAAGGCAGAACTGGGGCGTGGTTATCGGCCGAGGAGAGCTGGGCATCTTTAGCTGATAATCGAAAAAAAAGGCGTTTTTACCGCGATTTGGGGTCACTTTTTTTGGACACTCTTTTTTCATGAACAAGTCCCAAAAAAGTGCCCCAACTGACCAGATGACCACTGGAGGGAATCGGGGATGACCTCCCAGGACTCCCCCAGTGGTCACTAACCCCCTCCCACCAAAAAAAAACCCACTTTACAAACTTTTTTTCCAGCCTGTATGTCAACCTCAAATGCCGTACCCACTTCCATGACAGCAGAATGTGTTCTATCCTCTGACAGCCTTTCCCTGGTTCTGATGTGGCTCTCGGGTGAGTGTGACACCTTTTCTGTTAAGGGCACTGCAGAGTCACATCAGCAATGCATTGTGGTGCGTGTAGGGTATTGGGCTCCGTGATTCCACTAGCTTGTGCCACATGCTCACGATGTTGGTAGTTGGTAGGCTCTACTCCCATGGTGCTTTTCCCCCTGCTTACTGGGTCAGAGTGTGCCATGTTTTGTTTCCGGTAGTCCATGAGGTAGTGGCCATTTTTGTAAGCCAGTTTTAGATCCCTTTTACGTGTTAGCCACGTTAGAGAACTTAGTTCTTACCTTGAATGTGGCTGAAAGAGGGCATTGTACACCATTCTGCCAGCTCTGACCTACTGCTAATCTCAGTACCAGGGAGACTCGTTGCCAGTGGGGCACAACCTCTGATCTGCAGTTAACTTTGAGTAAGCGTGCTTATTCCAATAAAGGACGTTTTCGGAGAGATTAGTCTTCAGGTGTCAACTGGTGTGCCAATGTTATATAGCAGCAACAAGTCCTAGAGGCCTGTGTGTATGCAGGTCCCTGGAGCACTTTTAGTGGGTACTGCAGTGCACTTCAGCCAGGTGGACCCAGGCCCATCCCCCCTACCTGTAACACTTGTGCTGATAAATGGGAGGCCTCCAAAACCCACTGTACCCACATGTAGGTGCCCCCTTCACCCCTAAGAGCTATGGTAGTGTTGTACATTTGTAGGTAGTGGGTTTTGGGGGAGGGGGGTTGGGTGCTCAGCACCCGTAGTAAGGGAGCTATGCATGTGGGAGCGTTGTCTGAAGTCCACCACACTGACCTCTAGGGTGCCCAGTTGGTGTCCTGGCATGTCAGGGGGGCGAGTGTACTACAAATCGTGGCCCCTCCCACGACCAAATGGCTCAGATTAGGACGTTTTTGAGCTGGGTGTTTTTAGTTTCCATTATCGCTAAAAAAAACAAACACCCAGCTGAAAAACATCCATTTTTTCGAAAATACGGTCTGTCCCGCCTCTTCACGTACCCGTTTTTGGACATAGACGCCCATGGAGATAGGCGTTCGTGTTCAATTATGCCCCTCCACGCCTCCCCCTTCTTTCCCTCCACTCTTCCCCCTCCCTTATAGCACGGTCTGGTGTCTTCTCCCCCCCCCCCCCCCACTCCTGACACTGCCCGCTTGCTCTTTGTTACCTTTCCTGAACTCTTCCTGTTGTCAGGGCAGAGGGGAAAGGCCTGCTGCATGCCGGAGGCAGCCAATGAGTAAGGCTGCCGTCAGTGCTGCAGCACTGAAGACTTGGGGAAAGGTAACAAAGAGCAGAAGAGCAGGGCCAGGAGTGGGGGGGAAGATGCCAGGACGTGCGAGGGGGTAGAGGGAGGGAGGAATGGAAAGGGGTGGCATAGCCATGGGGGGGGAGGTGCCTTAGGGTCCTGAGAGAGTGAGAGAAGCAAGCACAGGGCCGAGAACAGAGGGAGGAAAGCTGTATGGGAGGGGGGAGTCTGGTTTTTCAGGTGGTCAACAGGCAATTTTAAAAGGTCAATTCTCAGGTGGTTCAGATTTCCAGACTTCTACTGTAGAAATAATCCTTAATCTACTGTTGTGGTAAACCTGGGTTTACTATGTGGGAAAGGCCTACATTAGCATGCGCTAAGCCCAGATTTTGCCATGTCTTAGAAAAAGGACCTCAAAATTAGGATAGCCTTTTTGCTGAGCTGCATCATACTTAGAAAATAACTTTTTTGACAAAAGCACTTTCTGGAGGCAATTTTATAACAGGTCACTAATGTGTGAAGTCCACATAGGTGCCTGTTGTCAGGACAGGTGCCTATGTGCAACGAAAGCAAATAGAAGGTGTCACTCTGAAGAACAGAGTGGTCCTGCACTAGGACACAGCAGAGCGTCTACCCACACGGGAGTTTTTTGTAACTCTCACCTTTGTACCCGCGCTTCGTCGGCATCTTTTCTGACCTTTACAAGACCCATGACGCAGGCGGTTTCGTCAAAACCCGGACCGTATCAGGTCTAATTGATAAAGCACTGAGTTGACGCCCCCATTCTTGAAAGCTTCTTGTACTTTTTTGGTTTGTTGCTCTTTTGGATGTGCTTTAGATTCCCTCTACTACAGTTCTCGAATTCCTTTGTGGGCAACCAGCAGCTCTCATGGTACGCTGTAAGACTTATTGGCATTCTTATTATTGCGCACCACTGCAGCATTTGACATAACAGAATGAATTGTGTTTGACCTTCATCACTCTGCTGCTTTCAATTTAAAAGCATAACGTGGGGAGCAAAAGCCACAGAGGGATGGAGCAGCAGCAGTGAAAGCAATTTGTGTTGAAAGCATAGTGTTACTGAATGATACTTGCATTATTTCTTTCACATGTCGCATTTACCTTACCAATCCTCTGTATATAGGAATGAGTTTTATCGGTAATCTATATAAGATGATTTTTCCTAAGGGCTTCAATGCAAACTAAACTCAAACTATGCCATTTGTTTGTGCTTTCCAGTATATGCCTTTGATTATTAACCTCAGGCAGGGCAATTTTATAATAGGTCACCTAACCTGTGCAACAGGGAAGTGCATAAGTTGCATTGATTTTTAAATGGAAATTGTATGCGTAGAAAGTGCAGACATACATTTTCACCTGCTGTTTTATATGCAGAATTTCCTGGCTTATTTTACATATGTATTTTCCAAAGTATGCATGTACACATTAACCCCTCTCCAACATTGCCTCTGGGAATGGGAATGCCTCCACTCGATTCAGGTGATGTTATGTGCTTACAGGCTGTTTGTGCATACTTTTCACCTGCATACAGTCCAGGCAACTTTAAAAGAAGTCCTTTCTGCACATAACTGGCTTTTAAAATTAGCCTCACAGAAGCTATTTTTATAACAGGCACTGAGGCTCTCAAGGCACATAGAGGGGCATTTTCAAAAGGACATCCAAGTCGGAATAGAGGTGTCCAGCTTATAACGTCCAAAACATACGTCCATCTGACATGTGTTTTCCATCAGGAAACATGTCAGGATTTCTTGTTTGTTATACAATGAAGAGACTAATTTTAAATGATAAACCCAATCTTACATTTTTCAATTACTAAACAATATGCAATATATATGTGTGATAGGTGCTCAGTGGTCACTGGTGGTCTCAGCTGATATAGCAATACACTGCTATTAAAGCTGATGACCCGTCATTCTATCATTGCACCAATCTTGGTTTTAGTGATATGTACTGCTGCAATGATGTGGTATCCAAAAACGTTTTAGCTTAAAAGGTTCACCAAAAAACAATCCAATCAGATGTACTCCTATGAAAAATAAACAACAGAAATCTTTAAAAAAAAAATAGAAAAACTGGAGCATCAATGCGTCCGAGGTTGCAATACTCGCTGTGAATCGTCATAGGTACATCCCAGTATCTCTACTATATCTTGCTGCTGAAGTCTGCACATGGTTGCAATCAGTCACAGTTCAAATCCATTCAAACAATAAATATAAACATATAATTCAATGGTTGATTAAATGTTGATCCAATACGATAATAAATGCTCTCAGAGATCTTAACCAAAATGTCCTGATTTCTACACAGCCTAGTGTTTCACTCAAAGCGTCTTCAGGAGATCAGAATTGTGTAGTTATCCAGTTATAGAAAAATGGATCTCTAACTCTCATTTTAAGGTTCCTTTTAAGTTATACCGTAGTGGCGATCGCAATTTCCGGAATAAGAAATACACAGTAATATTCCAGTTAAAATGTAGAATACGCAATATAAATTGGAAGAAAAATAGATAAACAGTACAATTCAGGTATTTAAGAACAAGGGTAATGAAAAACATTCAATAATAACAATGTGATAAAGTAACCAAATAAGAATGATTTAATCTTAGCTAATTGTAGACAGTTCAATGTCATGTTTTAAGAAGGATCCCTATGATAAGTCTCTTTGAACAGTTTAGCCTTTAATAATTTCCAGAAGGCTGCCAAATCATGTGTTGTTTTATGGCATTCGGCAGTGCATTCCAAAGTTGCGTGCAGATGTAAGAGAAGCTGGATGCATAAATTGATTTAAACTTAAGTCCTCTAGAATTGGGATAATGGAGGTTCAAGAATAGGGCACTGCCTTGAAAAGCATAAGCGAAACATGTTGGCACATTTCCCTTGGAAAAAACTATGAAGATAAGTAATATAAATGGAATTGTTGTTGAAAAATTAAAGAAATATTAGAAATAGAAGACAAAGATATACCACCCTTTTCACAGGTCTTTTATATTCCCGTGAGGGTTTTGGACAATCAACAAAGGAATAATATTCAAAATGATCAACCACTTGATGTTTCAGCTTTGCTCGAAATGTCAGATACAGAGCAAATAACAGCTACTACTTTGTTGGCTACAGTAGCGTTACCCTCTGACAAGATCTGGATTTAAAAAAAATTCTTTCAGAAGAAAGATACAACTTTTCGTGGTTTGCAAACTCATGTTTTTCCAGATCTAGCGAGGGAAACGCAAAGGCGACGGAAAAAATTTTTGCAAATGAAACAGGAGGTACTCCAAATGGGAGCAACATTTTATTTTAAATACCCATGCAAATGTTTAATTTCCTACCAGTCAGTGAAATATGTATATTTTGATCCTGACCAATTGTCCTCCTTTATAACAGCTAAAAGAGCTCTTATATAAGAAAAAACCGAATAGAAACCTGTCTGAAACTCAATTTGATGTAAAGATTATTTTCCTTTCTCTCCTTTATAGGACTATTGGACTCTGGTACTGGACTTATATGAAACTATAGAATTATTTAATCTGTGTACAGATAATTTCCGTAGAATTATTACCATAGTGGAATTTTTCTTTTGCAAGTGATATGCTTGTATAAAATATACAATAATAAAGAGATTTAAACATATAAATGGAATTGCAATGAAATAAGATTATGAATAAGTGATAAAAGAAAGAAACAAATATATAAAAAAGAAAAATATACTTTAAAACAATTCAATGTACGGACTGTTGACGATATAAGGTGTTCTACCGACTTCCAAAATAATGAGATAAAAATCTCAGTGGAAGCCCACCTCTGATGGTCCTTCACCAGATATGAAATTGAAGAACTTGAATTGCAGTCATATTATGTGATTATATCGACTTTTCTGCAAGCTTTCATTTGATTTTTAGTAAGGCCTTAAAATTCTTTATTGTTAGCCACATTGAGCCTGAGAATATTTGGGATATAAATGTCATAAATAAATAAATCCAAATTAGTACCAATTAACATAAATAATCGATTGTCAGTAGCTAATTATTGACTCTTAATGGCTCGTTAACTAATTTATTTGCCTGCAGGTCTTAGGACCCCATGCAAATTTAGGTGCCCAATTAGGTGCCATTTATAGAATCTGGGGAAAGGAACGCACATTTATACCTGCTCTTTAGCTGGTGTGAATGTGCATGGGTTCATTAAATTCATGATTTCTGCAGCATTTGTGGACACCCCGGAGGGAGTGGAAAACATGAAAAAAGATCTGAAGAAGCTAGAAGAATGGTCTAACGTTTGGCAATTAAAATTCAATGCGAAGAAATGCAAAGTGATGCACTTAGGGAGTAGAAATCCAAGGGAGACGTATGTGTTAGGCGGGGAGAGTCTGATAGGCACGGACGGGGAGAGGGATCTTGGGGTGATAGTATCTGAGGACCTGAAGGCGACGAAACAATGCGACAAGGCGGTGGCCGTAGCTAGAAGATTGCTAGGCTGTATAGAGAGAGGAGTGACCAGCAGAAGAAAGAAGGTTTTAATGCCCCTGTATAAGATGTTGGTGAGGCCCCATCTGGAGTATTGTGTTCAGTTTTGGAGGCCGTATCTTGCGAAGGATGTTAAAAAAATGGAAGCGGTGCAAAGAAAAGCTACGAGGATGGTATGGGATTTACGTTCCAAGACGTATGAAGAGAGGCTTGCTGACCTGAACATGTACACCCTGGAGGAAAGGAGGAACAGGGGTGATATGATACAGACGTTCAAATATTTGAAAGGTATTAATCGGCAAATGAATCTTTTCCGGAGATGGGAAGGCGGTAGAATGAGAGGACATGAAATGAGATTGAAGGGGGGCAGACTCAGGAAAGATGTCAGGAAGTATTTTTTCACGGAGAGGGTGGTAGACGCTTGGAATGCCCTCCTGCGGGAGGTGGTGGAGATGAAAACGGTAACGGAGTTCAAACATGCGTGGGATATGCATAGAGGAATCCTGTGCAGAAGGAATGGATCCTCAGAAGCTTAGCTGAAATTGGGTGGCGGAGCAGGTGGGGGGAAGAGGGGGTGGTGGTTGGGAGGCGAGGATAGGGGAGGGCAGACTTATACGGTCTGTACCAGAGCCGGTGGTTGGGAGGCGGGAAATGCTGCTGGGCAGACTTATTTGGTCTGTGCCCTGAAAAGGACAGGTACAAATTCAAGGTAAGGTATACACATACTGTATGAGTTTGTCTTGGGCAGACTGGATGGACCATGCAGGTCTTTTTCTGCCGTCATCTACTATGTTACTATGTTACTATTTTATAAAGACTCATGCAGCCCCATTTTAAATAGGTCAGAATGCTGCTGCTCGGATGCTGATAGCGTTCCGGATTCAGTATAAATTATTGTTACTAGTGTTTAAAGTACTAACTAATATTGTATCATTTGTCATCTCTGCTAGTTTGCACTTGTATCAGCCAGTTAGATTGTTGAGATCTGTTACATCTAATTTATTTGATGTGCCTTCCTTTTGGGTAGTGTATTTGTACCAATATAGAGCCTCAGTTTTTCAAATTATGGGACCTATATTGTGGAATAAGTTACCCTCAACATCAGAATGTTCAAATCTTTGAATCAGTTTAAAAGAATGCTAAAGGTGCACCTTTTTCAGTGTGCTTTCACAGACTATTTAAATATTTAATGACAATGAAGAATGTGCCATTTTTGTGTAAGCCAGGTTGGTCACATCATATTCAGAACTGTAATAGAAGGGAGTAGATGTTTGTTTTATGTGTGATTTTATGTGGGTTTTTTAAAATGTAATGGATGATTTTGGATGTTCTATTGTACACCGCCTAGAATGGTAGATTGTGCGGTATAGAAATGTATAAAATAAATAAAAATGGAGAAGGGAATATGATGTCAGAACATGCACAATTCCCTTAGTATTTTACAAAGGCTCTGCCAAACACAGAGTCTCTTGTAAAATATGTATAAGGAGATGCAGGAGTGCATGTGGATTTGCAACCTTGTCCAGTGAGAGAAGTAATTTACAAAACTGCATGTGGGCAAAAAGATGATCTCCTCCCCTGCTTGCACCATTCAAGTCACCCTCAACTCTTCACAGTGGACAAATCAACCATAGAGTTGCTGAACCTTCAAAACTTCCCTCAAGCCTCCAATCCATCAAGGTTGATCCCCTAGAAGGGTGGAGGGTTCTCTAATTCATGTTAGGAAGCTTTGGGGGGATGTTTTTTATGGATGCGGGTATCCCTTACTGCATTGCTGAAAGTAGGAAAAGAGGTGGGAGACAGATAAAAGATGTACATTGCAAGTGAGAACACAGTGCATCTACCTAAGTGCAAAAATCTCAGCAGACACAAAATGAGCCATTTTGGTCTATACTTGCCATCATTCACTATGATAGTATGATCTCAGTTTTCCATTTTACAGATGAAGCAGGGGATTTGCAAGAATTTTGCTGTTGCTGAAAAGCTGTATGAGCTTTCCTCATGCCCCTATTGCGTAAAGGCAGCATTCGGAGCTATGAATGAGCGGTATGAAATGTTGGAAGTGAAGATTAAAGGGAGGAAGGAGATGAGGTGCAAGACAGGAGAGAAAAGGAAAAGAAATGAAAGCATCAGATGAATCTCCCATAGATTTAAAAGAAGATACTACCAACACCCAAGGGGACATATTCCTTCCTGAAGCCAAAGTAAAACAATTTGTCTAGCATCATTTGTGCAGGAGACTCTTGGAAACTCCTAACAGTTCCTTGACAATGGACAACATTGTGACAGTATATGGCATGCACCACACCTTTTGCATGGACCAAATATTTTTCCTTGGTACCTGCCAAATAGCTGGATTTCAAGCCAATTCTAGAAAGAGAGGCTAAACCT